>NC_054381.1:84059425-84749425 GCF_017654675.1 Xenopus laevis | reverse complement strand
CTCTGGAGAATCTGGAGTTTAGGATCTTTTCCACTTCATATTCTTGTTGGCCATACACAGAGATAGCTGAAGCAGGAGACTGATCAGAAGAGAAGCGATTGGAAATTGCTGGCTTCACCAATTCGCATCTCAGGTGGAAGCTGAAGTCTAATGGCCATGGGATTAATAATCTCCATAATGGAGAATGGACCAACAAATTTTGGACCCAACTTGGGAGAAGGCACTTTCAAATGAATGTTTCTAGTTGATAACCACACCTTGTCACCAACTTTGTATGGAGGAGAGGACCTGTGTCTCCAATCAGCAGAAGTCTTGTGCACAAGAGCACTCTTTTCCAAATTCGACTTGGTTGCAGCCCAAATAGCAGACATATGGGCTGCATGATCATCTGCAGCAGGGACATCAGACAAAACAAAGTCTTGAGGGAAGGCTTGAGGATTCTGTCCGTACACAGTCATAAATGGAGACCTTCCAGTGGAAGTGTGGCAAGCATTATTGTGACCGAATTCCACCCACGGGAGGAGATCAGACCAATCATCCTGACAAAGGGAAACATGATTTCTCAAGAATTGCTCCAAGGCTTGATTTACACGATCCGCTGCCCCATTGGTTTGGGGATGATAGGCAGAGGAGAACTGAAGAGTAATACCCAAGTCTTTACATAAGGAAAGCCAAAACTTAGCTGTAAATTGAGATCCCCTGTCAGAGACTATCTCAGCCGGGAAGCCATGCAACTGAAAAATAAACTGCATGAATAGCTGGGATAGTTCCAACGCTGAGGGAAGTTTTCACAATGGTATGAAATGCGCCATCTTGCTGAAGAGGTCAATAACTACCCAGATCACAGTGTTCCCTCTTGAGGGTGGAAGCTCTACAATGAAGTCCATTGCTAAATGAGTCCATGGACGAGAGGGGATGGGTAAAGGTTGTAATAACCCGCTAGGGTGAGTATGGCTAGCCTTGGAAGTGGCACAAATTGTACAGGCAGCAACAAAGTCTTTGACATCTTTATGGATAGTCGGCCACCAGACTAGTCGTCGTAACAGCTCAAGAGTCTTTTCAGGACCAGGATGTCCAGCTTGCAATGAGTCTGTTGTAGGATGGGCAGGGAAGCTCAGAGGGTACAAACACCATCCCAATGGGATTATCAGAAGGAGCAGAAGACTGACCAGCCAAGATTTGTTCAGCAAATTGAGGAAACAGAGATGCAATAATTTTGTCAGAGGGAATAATTGGTTCTTGCCTTTCAGGAAGATGATCCACCGGAGTGAAACTTCAGGATAGAGCATCAGCTTTCCGTTTCTTGGAGCCAGGTAGATAAGTCAGAACAAAGTTGAAGCGAGAAAAGAAGAGAGCCCACCTTGCCTGTCAGGGATTCAATCTCTTGAGGGAATGTATGAACTCCAAGTTCTTATGGTCAGTATAGATTGTGACTGGAATCGAAGAACCTTCAAGGAGGTGACGCCACTCCTCAAGAGCTAGCTTGACAGCCAAGAGTTCACGATTCTCTACATTGTAATTCTGTTCTGCAGGAGAAAACTTCTTGGAGAAATAGGCACAGGGGTGTAGTTTTCCATTGGCAGGATGTCTTTGGGACAGGATAATGCCAGCTCCAACCTCAGAAGCATCCACCTCAATGAGAAAAGATAATTCCGGATCTGGATGACGGAGAACAGAGGCAGAGGTGAAGGTTTCCATTAAGGACTGGAAGGCTTTTACAGCTGACGGGGGCCATGAGTTGGGTCTATCACCTTTTCGGATGAGGGCAAGGATAGGTGCAATGTGAGAGAAGAACCCCTTGATGAATTTTCAGTGGTAGTTCGCAAACCCGATGAACCTTTGTATTGCCTTGGTGCTCAACGGAAGGGCCCACTCCTGTATTGCGGACACTTTAATGGGATCCATCTCGAAACCCTCTGGGGAGATGATGTAGCCCAGAAAAGGGATATTGGATACTTCAAAGACACATTTCTCCAGCTTGGCAAAGAGAGAGTTCCTCCTCAAATGAGAGAGAACTTCCTTTACCTGGGAGCGATGACTTTCTAGATCCTTGGAGAAGATCAGGTTGTCATCTAGGTACACGACCACAGACTTTTCCAAGAGATCCCGAAAGATGTTGTTCACAAATTCTTGGAAGACGGCGGGGGCATTACAGAGGCTGAAGGCTATCATAAGATATTCATAGTGCCCATCTAGAGTGTTGAATGCCGTCTTCCATTCGTCTCCTTCACGGATGCGGATGAGGTTGTAAGCCCCGCATAGATCCAACTTAGTGAAGATCTTAGCCCTTTCAGTTGGTCAAAAAGTTCTGCAATCAGAGGCAAAGGGTACCAGTTCTTAACTGTAATCTTATTAAGTCCACGGTAATCTATACAGGGACATAGACCACCATCCTTCTTCTCCATGATGAAGAAACCGGCTCCAGCAGGAGCGGTAGAAGGGCGAATAAACCCCCGCTGGAGATTTTCTTTTATATATAGTCCTTCATGGCGGAAGTCTCTGCTGGGGAGAGAGGATAGGTGCGACCTCTAGGAGGCATGGTTCCAGGAAGGGGGTCGACTGGACAGTTGTAGTGTCGATGAGGAGGGAGGAATTCTGCAGACTTTTTACAGAAGACATCAGAGAATTCCTTGTAGAAGGAGGGCAGCATTTTCAAATCTGTCTTAGAGATATTTACCCTCTGGAGGGGTTTAGCAGGAAGACAGTGCTGTTGACAAAATTGACTCCAACAAGAGATCTGCCCAGAGGACCAATCAATGGTGGGGTTACGCATACGCAGCCATGGAAGACCCAAGACGACTGGAACAGAAGGGCAGGAAATAATCAGGAACGATAACTTTTCTTTATGTAAAGTCCCAACCTTCACAGGTAATTCTCCAGTCGTCATGAAGATAAACTCAGATGCTAGAGGCCTCTCATCAATAGCAGTAACTAGAAAGGGAGTAGACAATGGATACAGGGGAACATCCGTATATTTGGCAAAGAGAGCGTCCATGAAATTCCTGGCAGCCCCAGAATTGATGAAAGCAGAGCCAACAATAGTCTTAGTGGCCAGACAAATCTGTAAAGGCAGAAGAAACCGGTCAGAGTTCTCTTGGGAACCTGGGGTAACACCTTCCACGTCTTTCCAAGTTTACCTGGAGGAATAGGACCCTTAGGCTTCACAGGACGGTGCCAGAATACGTGGACCAATAATGGAAGACTGTGGAGCCACAGCTGCAGCAACTGGAACTGGCGCTTATGTTGTTGGGGTAAGAATGAATAATTTTTCCAAAATCGCCTCCAATGTGTGTCCGACATAGGATTGCCGAGCTTCATATGCCTCCATGCGAGTGTGCAGACCACGAAAGGCCCTGCCGATATCAGGCTGAGCTTCCTCAGTGGGGTCCATGGCCCAATTATAATGTCAGTGGGCCTAGCGGCTCCCAAAGAGAGTAGTCCGGACCAAGGAGGAAACCAGGAACAAGAGTCCAAGATCATGGTATCCGAGGGGTTAAACAAGAGAATAGTCCAGGCAAAGTTTCAGGAGGCAGGCAGATCAGGTTCAAAGTCAGAGTTTCAGGCAGGAATAAGGATCAGGAAAGCAATAGCAAAAGCAAAAACACACAGAGGTTCTATAGCACAAGAAACCTATAATTGGGCAGGGTTTCAGTGTCCAGGGCGCCCTTTTGCATCCATGTGTTCAACATGGGCACCTCCATCTTGGATTTTCATCGCGACCGCCGGGAAGCTGAGCAGCGCCGTCGGGTGCTTTTGGCAGTCCTGATAAATAAAAGTGGCAATGCTCTGTTAAAATTCGAAAAGTAAAAAGGGGAAGATTACGTGCTTTGGATACTTTGTGTAGTTATGCCTCATCATATTGTTTCAAATACTTTGTAACGTTCACAGCGGGAAACCGCTGTAACAGGAGTTGAATTCACACTTGGAAGTTCGTGTGGTGGAAGCCCAGGGAAAAAGCCACAAATACTTGAAGCAAGCATGTTGAAATATACAGGGTTTAATGAAACTGAAGAAAAACAGGAACAGGTCAAAAATAAAGTCTTTACCAGGCAGGCAATGAAAAGCTGGAACAAAAACACAGGAACAAGATTCAGGACTTGGAACTTGGAATATCCAGGAACAGATTCAGATTCAGATACAAACAGATTCAAGGTTCAAACAGATTAGCAGGTCAGGAACAAACAGAATACAATCAATGACTCAGCCCTGAGCAAAGCTCAGGGCGGGGTTTATAAAGGGAAGGTGATTAGGAATGGGAAACACATGAGGGTAAACGAGGTGGGCGGAAAACAGACTGTGAATAGGCAGATAACACATGAAACACAGAAGGCAGGACCTAGGCATACAAGGTTTTCAGGAACAACCCCAAGAGCCTCCAGTGGCTCACTTGGTAAGTACACCCACTGTGCACTTAAAGTCCAGCAACCCCAGTCCCAAGTGTTCAAATCCCAGATGGTCCTTACATTACCCCCCCCCCCCCCTTGAGGATCGACCACCGGGCGATCCCAAAGTCGGCTAGTCCCCGACTTTTTAGTGTAGTTACAGGGACCCGTATTGGGGGCATCAACAGGAACCACCGTCATGGGAACTGGCACAGTGGCGGGAATCGGCTGGGCTATGGGCACAGGAGCGGGAACCGGCTGGGCTGTGGGCACAGGAGCGGGAACCGGCTGGGCTGCGGGCACAGGAGCGGGAACCGGCTGGGCTGCGGGCACAGGAGCGGGAACCGGCTGGGCTGCGGGAACCGGCAGGGCTGTGGGCACAGGAGCGGGAATCGGCTGGGAAGCCATCACTGGAGCACGAACCGGCTGGGAAGCCATCACTGGAGCACGGACTGGCTGGGAAGCCATCACTGGAGCACGGACTGGCTGGGAAGCCATCACTGGAGCACGGACTGGCTCAGGTACTGAAGCAGACTGCAAGCATGGAGCAGACACAGGTACTGAAGCAGACTGCAAGCATGGAGCTGACACCGGTACTGAAGCAGACTGCAAGCATGGAGCAGACACCGGTACTGAAGCAGACTGCAAGCATGGAGCAGACACAGGTACTGAAGCAGACTGCAAGCATGGAGCAGACACCGGTACTGAAGCAGACTGCAAGCATGGAGCAGATACAGGTACTGAAGCAGACTGCAAGCATGGAGCAGATACAGGTACTGAAGCAGACTTTTGCTGAACTGCATCTAGCTTGTCAAAAAGAAAATGCAGACTTTGAATAATATAGTCCTGCTTCCTCTCACGTACCTCTAGGCGAAGAAGGAGGGTAGAGATTTGCATCTCAGTGGTCAGCGGAGCGGTGGTATCCTGACCTTTGGCCTCATCTTCCCCATCCCAAGGGAGTTGCAGTTCAACAACGGGACTTGAAGGCATGGAGGGCTTACCCAAAGGCTTCCTGCAGTTTGGCTGAGTCATTCTGTAATGTTCACAGCGGGAAACCGCTGCAACAGGAGTTGAATTCACACTTGGAAGTGCGTGTGGTGGAAGCCCAGGGAAAAAGCCACAAATACTTGAAGCAAGCATGTTGAAATATACAGGGTTTAATGAAACTGAAGAAAAACAGGAACAGGTCAAAAATAAAGTCTTTACCAGGCAGGCAATGAAAAGCTGGAACAAAAACACAGGAACAAGATTCAGGACTTGGAACTTGGAATATCCAGGAACAGATTCAGATTCAGATACAAACAGATTCAAGGTTCAAACAGATTAGCAGGTCAGGAACAAACAGAATACAATCAATGACTCAGCCCTGAGCAAAGCTCAGGGCGGGGTTTATAAAGGGAAGGTGATTAGGAATGGGAAACACATGAGGGTAAACGAGGTGGGCGGAAAACAGACTGTGAATAGGCAGATAACACATGAAACACAGAAGGCAGGACCTAGGCATACAAGGTGTTCAGGAACAACCCCAAGAGCCTCCAGTGGCTCACTTGGTAAGTGCACCCACTGTGCACTTAAAGTCCAGCAACCCCAGTCCCAAGTGTTCAAATCCCAGATGGTCCTTACATACTTTTTGTTAAAATTTATGTGAACCTAGTTAACCTAGTTACTAATATCCTATTATATTTTTACATTTTATATTTTATTCTTAATAATAGCATCTCATCTCGTTGTAATTGCAAACATGTGCATATATGAAATGGCCTGATCCCGGGGAGTAGTGGCGTTTTCTATAGTCAGATCCCGCTCAAGCGTAGATGGATAAACATTTTATGTGAAGTAAGAATACATATATTGAATGTATTAAATATATTAGATCACAAGTATATGTGGGTAAACTCGGATATCTAGGTGAACCGTCATATGCCCATTCCTATATCCAATCATTATACATTAAAGTTGTGTAACCCCCATTTAACATTTATCAATATAGGTATGCAGTATCATGTCTTGTTTGGTGTTCTCGTTTCAAGCTTCAGGATCCAAAATGCCTCTCTTAAATTTATTAAGGGTGTCTTTACCTGTTCAATAACTTTGAAGGCCAAATCTTGGATGCCCTTCGAAAAGCACAAGGCAAAATGTTGGCCCACGGGGGACCCCTCATCTTTTTTATCAATTGCCCTATTGTGCTCTCTAACCCTTTCTTTTAGGCAACAGGTTGTACATCCCACATATTGTTTCCCACAACATTTGCATTCCAATAGATAAATTAATCTCTTGATATTGCAGTTGTAGAAGCCATAATTTTGAAATGTCCTTCCCATGATATTGGTCTTTTAATTGGTTTTTGGTAAGCGTATGATTGTTGTGAGCTTAGAGATAGGGACCCCAAGGCTTTGGACAATATACATGTTTATTAAGCACTGGGCATTGCCAACAAAAGGTAACAGAAAACAGTTCATCAACTTCAAAACATTCAGGTACATTCACAGTACAGTTCAGCAACTTCAATGGAAAACATTCACGGTTTTTCACCCTCTGGGCTCTCACCATTCAGGGAGAGTCTCACCCTCCGGAACTTTAGAGCATTCGGGTTTCTCACTCATCCCTGCTAGCTTCCGCTGCTGGGACTCAGGCTCACTAACCTTTGCCAGTCCCTTCTCCCCTCCAGAGACAAGCCTCTGCAATACTCTTGCTGGCAGCAAGACCCTTTCTGCCAGGCACTGTTTCTCCCAGCAACACCACACTTCCCTCCACTCTAGGAGGTGTCCGGAGAGCCCTGAGGTGTGGTAACACAGACCTTTTACCTTGCTAGTTAGCTCCTCTCTTAGCTGCCACTTAATTACTTGGCTGAGATGGAAAATTAGCCCTACCTGTGCTGGGCATTGTGGTATTTATACAAAGGGACTACAAGTGTCACTGTGCACAAGAGTTATACTGTGTACATAGTACTTTCTATACTGCTTAAAAGCATTACAGTTCAAGCTACTGTTGAAGTGTAATGGCTGCATGAACTTGCTAATAAAGCACTGTTATACTCAACTCATCCTTGGCTACCACAACATAACATATTGGTGATGAGATGCCTCTTCTACCTCTGCAGCAGCCTGCAGCTTTTCTTTCAAACCTTGGTGAGCCTACCATACATTTTTCAGCTTGGACCTGTATGTTTGAAAATTACATTATTGCTGCTGACAAAGGGGAGATTTCTGCTGATAGAAAGCATGCTTTACTTACTCACTGCCTGGGAGCAGAAGGACAGTGTATATTCTATACATTATCATTAGCTGATAATACTTATGAAACTGCTCTTAATGCTATAAAGAACTTTTTCGTGCCAAGAGTAAATGTGGTGGCTGAAAAATATAAATTCTGCCAACGTGGACAACTTAATGGTAAATCCACAGAACAATTTGTAGCAGCTTTGAGTGAGCTGGTTGTTACCTGTGACTTTGGGAATCTAACAGATGAAATGCTAACAGACCAAATAGTGTAAAAAACAAAGGAGATTCACCTACACTGCAAAACCATGCAGCAAATACAAATAAAAAATACTGCTTCCGCTGTGGTTCAACACAACACACTGCAAATTATGCTACATGTCCTGCAAAAGCTGTACAGTGCCTCAAATGCAAAAAAGTAGGACATTTTGCTAAGATCTGCCATAGTTCTGCTAAATATGTTCATGAAGTCACTGCTTCAAATGTTACGGTATTAAAGGAATTGTTCAGTGTAAAAATAAAAACTGTGTAAGCAAAATAAAAAATGTTTCTAATATAGTTAGTTAGGCAAAAATGTAATGTATATAGGCTGGAGTGATTTTATATCTAACACGTCAGTCAGAACACTACTTCCTGTTTTTCAGCTCTCTTGGTTTACACTGACTGGTTACCCTGGTGACCAGGCAGTAACCAATCAGAGACTTGAAGGGGGCCACATGGGTCATATCTGTTGCTTTTGAATCTGAGCTGAATGCTGAGGATCAATTGCAAACTCACTGAACAGATATGTACCGTGTGGCCCCCCTTCAAGTCGCTGACTAGCTCAGAGTTATAGAGCTGTAAAGCAAGTAGTGTTCTAGCTATTATATTAGACATCCAGTCACTCCAGCCTTTATACATTACATTTTTGGCTAACTAACTATATTAGAAACATTTTTTATTTTGCATAGCCTATCTATTTACACAGTTTTTATTTTTACGCTGAACTATTCATTTAAGTGTGGATAAAGCTGATACATTTATTCCAGACAAGTTTATATGCATTGTCAGTGTCAATACTACTTCTGCTGACAAGGGACACTCCATTAACCTGATGCTTGATACAGATTTAGCTGTTTCTATACTACCAAATGATGTTTTCTTGAAATACGTTTCAAAAGATCCACTTGTTGCCCTGAGACTGGTCAGTTACTTAAAGGATAAAATCCCTGTGCTTTGTTGGTTGCCAGTGACTGTACAACCTGTGTGTAAAATTTTACTACAAAGCAACACTTAACTGGGCTGTGCAAAGATCTTTGTACACAAAGTTAAGTTGAGACCAGAGGTAAAATCAGTACGCCAGAAATTGAGGCAATTACTGTACTCTGTAAGGGAGACTGTCTCATAGGAACTAAAGAAACTGGGAGAGTAAGATGTGATTGAAAAATCAGAATCCTCTGATTGGGTTTCACCAATTGTTGTAACAATGAAGAAAACTGGAGGTATTCAATTGTGTGTTGATCTCCGTGAACCTAATAAAGCATAGAGTTATGTTATGGATAATCATCCCTTGCCACACATAGAGGAAATACTTTCAGAACTCCGAGAAGCAAAATTATTTTCTACCCTGGATCTTCAGAGTGCTTATCATCAAGTATTACTGCATGAGGAAAGCAGAGACCTCACTGCATTTATCACTCATGATGGTTTGTTTCGTTTCAAGCGTGCACCTTATGGACTGGCTTCAGCACCAAGTTTTCAAATACTGATGTCTTCTACACTCCATGGCATACCTGGTGTACAATGCTACTTGGATGTCTATGCTCCAACTATGGATCTTCATGACAAGTACCTAACAAATGTTCTGAAATGCATTGATTCTGCAAGAACTGAAACTGAACCTTTCCAAATTCCACTTCAGACAAACTCAGCTGTCATTTCTATGACATATAATTTCACAAGATTGATTACTGCCTGCACTTACTCCATCTGATTTCCAGACCTTACGAACTTTCTTAGGTCTTACTTCATGGTATTCTAAGTTTATTCCCAACTATGTTTCACTTTTGGAGCCACTTAGAGCACTACTACGTGGAACGTTAAGTCTGGTGTGGTCAGAGTCTGCTCAACATAGCTTTTAAATAGTGAAATAGCTAATTGTGAACAGTCCAGCACTAGCTTTATTTGATCCTGGAGAACCTACCTATGGGAATTTACCTTATGCACTGATCATAGCCCTTTAACTACACTGCTTACAACAAAGGGACTAGGAAGAGCTGGAATGCATATAGCTAGTTGGTCGGCAAGGCTACTGAATTTCAACTACAAAATGCAATACAAATCAGGTTTGAAAAATGTTACTGCTGATTGTATGACACATTTACCTTTGGCTGCAGCTTCTGATACACTGGATGAGGACATAGAAGTTGTAGCATTGACTGATTTACTATCATCTACAGTTACAGCTGCTGATTTTAAGCAAGCTTGCCTCACATGTCCAATTCAAGTAAAACTACGGGACATCTTTCAAAGCAAATGGCCAACTGGTGAGAAGAATCTCAGTCCTGATCTTCAACCTTACTACAGGATTAGACATGAACTTTCCTTAGTAGATGGCTATGTAGTCCGAGGAGCTCACCGCTTACTGGTACCAGAGACCTCAGAAAAGCTCATACAACTTGCACATGAGAGTCATCAAGAAATTGTATGTACAAAACTAAAAAGACTACAAGAACTATACTAGTGGCCAGCAATGGATGCTGATGTGGTAACTGCCATTCATTCTTGTCTTACTTGTCAGAATCATGACAAAACAACTATCACACATACACCACCACTTCAGCCAGTACCATTTCCTGATTGAGCAGGGGAAAAACTTTCTATTGATATTGTGGGTCCTTTTGCAGATGCCCCTATAGACTGAAGATATGCTATAACCTTGATAGACTATTACAGTAAATGGCCTGAAATTGCATTTGTTTCTCATATAACATCAGCTACAGTAATAACATTTCTGTCTATAGTCTTCAGCAGAGAAGGTAATCCAAAGGAGTTAATATCAGACAACGGACCACAGTTTGTCTCATCTGAGTTTGAATTCTTTCTAAGAGAGAGGAATATTGTGCATAGGAAATCTTTAGTGTATTACACACAAGCAAATGGAGTGATTTAACAGAAGCCAAATCTTACTGGGAAATCTTGGAAAGTATTTACAACAGAGTTCCTACATCACTACAGAGCAACGTGCCATGCAACAACCCAATCATCTCCAGCTGAATTATTACATGGCAGACAGATGTGCACTAAGTTACATGTTGCAGACATCAAAGTTTCACAAAATACTGTGCCTACAAAATCATCTACTGCTGACATTGTCAAACGTCAACAAGCCAAATGCAAGGCTTATACTGACAGAAAACGTGGTGCAAGAGAAGTGCACTTTCAGTCTGGATCTTTAGTCAGAATTAAGAAACCAGGAATACTGAAGCAAGGACAATCTAAATTTGCTACACCACTTGAAGTTTGACACCTGCGAGGACCATACACATATGAACTGTCTGATGGACACATATGGAATGCAAGTTATCTTGGTCCTATTAGGAATGACTTTGGAGAAGCTCCATTTGATGAAGGACATTTTCCTACTCCTGATGCCAAATGCAATTGACCTGAAGAAAGTGAACCTATAAGGCGTACTGAAAGAATCAGAAAACAACCTGCATGGACCAAGGACTGTGTGATGTGAAAAATGCATAATATTGCTTTAAGATGCATACTGTTTAATTGTTGCTGTTTATTACATTTGTCCAAAATAATAGTAGATAGACAGGAGCCGTAATACAAAGGTTTTTACAAAGGTGTCACTGTGTAAAGGTGTCACTGTAAACATAGTACTTTCTATACTGCTTAAAAGCATTAGAGTTCAACCTACTGTTGAAGTGTAATGGCTGCATGAACCTGCTAATAAAGCTGCTAAAAAACACTGTTATACTCAACTCATCCTTGACTACCAAAACATAACAGGTATCCCTCTGCAACCCATATCATACATCTTGAATGCACTCTTTCAGGGCACTTTCCTGCAAGACAGTGGTGTTTCCTAAACATCCTGTTACAAAAAAAAAAAATATATATATATATATATATATATATATATATATATATATATATATATATATATATATATATATATATATATATATATAGAAGCATTGACCGCTAATAAGACCTGTGAGTGCAGACTTCTTCCATACAGGACTGAATGCAATCAGCTGAAATTGCACCCAGGCAAGCAAGCCTATGGCACATTGTAGAGTTACAATGTGCCATTGTGATTGGATTAGTGGAAGAGTTTATATGCCGAGAATTTCCCACACCAGTCAGTTGAACTGAAGAAGCTGCTCGGATGAGTAGTGGAACGTCTTCATTGATTACTCAGCAAATCCAGTTGTTTTTAGATTTACCTATACTAGATATCCCAATGATTTTATTCAGTTTTGCCTATTCTAGGGATGCAGAATTACTTGGCATCTTTGTCCTGCTGTAAAATGAGTATAATTTTTTTTAAATATACCAGGTTCCTAGATTATGGCAAAGTATTAATGTAACATTTCAGTGTGGATACATTGTGAATATATATTTTAATATTTTGCTTAACTGCTTATAATGAAGATAATGACATAATTTGTTGCCATATATTGTTTCCTATATCTGGAATTGCTTTTCAAACCTATGTTATATTGCACAGATGCAGCAGGAAGAAAAAATCTACAAATACTTTCTCATCTTATATTCTTTTCAAAAGAAGAACGTAAACATATTACAATGGATACATAAATCTCATCCCTTGCTCCTTCAAACTCACAAGTATCTTATTCCTTTTTCATCTTTATATCATCCCCTTGCAAAACAAGACAGTAAAAGCAAAAATAGAATTTGTAAGTACATGAAAACCTTATCTAAATTCATTCCTAAGGCACATTTGAAAGGATCTATCAAAGTTTGCTTTCTTTTAACTTTGGAGTAAAGTAGGATTATTGACTTCTCTGTATCCACTTGTACCTAGTAAGACCTTAACCTTTGATGATCTAAACTGAACCACTGGTGTTTTCCTTTTTCATTGCAATATTTTTTGTTTTCTATTATGCAATTATAACATATTTTTCTTTCTCTGATCACAGGGTTCTCTTGAGTCAAACTATGTAATCTTATATTTCTTATAATATAAGAGATCCTCTCACCGTTATGTTCAACTTTTAAAACTACTTCAAATACAATATATTTATATTGTTGTGGTTTCGAGACAACACCATTGTTAACCTAAACAGCAAATGAAAAAGAAGAAAATTATATCATAAGAACATAAGTCAAATATCTATGTAATGTGACTAATAAGCATAACTGAAAACATTTGCACAACTGCTATTATAGGTTATATTCCAGTGGAGTTATTTTTAATGTGTACTGATATATATTGCTCTGGCCAACAGACAAATTGTTTTAAAGGGGACATTTTGCATAACCTTCATATTCAGATATGTGATTAATCTTTCCTCAAACACTGTAATGATGCAGGAAAAAAAACGTTTTGAATGCATTTTACCTGCTAAAAGTGTCATTACATCAGAGCTGCATTGAGAACCTCTCAGGTCAGAAGCTAGGCTGAAATGAGGTGTGGGAGTGTCTGTTCATTCTTTCACAGGAAATGGTAAAAGCACTGATTGACAGGCTGAACTCTGCTGCAGCTTGGAAAACCACTCCCATCTCCATGCCTGTGTCTGTTTCTAGTCTGCAGATAGCTGTCCTATGCTGCTGCCTGATTTGGATTTGTGGATTCTGGCTCACTTACAAAGGTATACTATTTGTTTTATGTATTCTTAGCCATTTTAACCTTATCATCCATAACAGATTAAATTTTGTCACATAAATCTTTTCCATATGAAATCCCAAGAAGGACAGAGTAAAATGCCTCTACATTAATTCAATCTGTGTGTATGACAAAGCATAATGACTACCTTTAGATCTAAATATTTGTTAAACAACTTAACAGAAATCCCACATCTGTGCCTTTAGATATCAGCAAGCATGATATAACAATTGGCAGACAATCTCAGGGCTAGCTGTGGTGCTCCAGTTACATTAACTGCCTGCAAAAATCTTTAGCAATATATAGTGAATAAAGTACCCCCTCTTGTAAAATATAAGGATATTATAAGTTACCGAGGAGTTTCATGACCATATAAAAACACGAGGTGGAAGGCTGAGTGTTTTTATACAGGTCAAGGAACTCCGAGCTAACTTCTAATATCCTCATATTTTACAACTGGAGGTACTTTATTATAATACACACATTTCAGTGAGTCATGTGACAGAAATGACATCAGAACTCACCATTTATAACTGATGACACCAGAACTCACCATTTATAAGGATATAATTTACAAGATATTCATGGCTTTTGTGTATTATAACCCTATACCCCCACTTATAATCAACCATTTATTTATTTGCAGTCATTTTAAAGTTTATCTCAGGCTGTCTGTACTAAATTTGAAAGGAAACTATATATTATTGTGATTATATGATGTCCTCCTGCTGTATATGAAAAAATTAAATTTCTGCTATAATCATATCTATCTATCTATCTATCTATCTATCTACTGCATCTCTCTCTCTATCTCTATTTATCGTCTATCTATGTATCTATATATCCATCTATCATCTATCTATATATCCATCTATCCATCTATATATCATCTATCATCTATCTATCTACTGCATCTCTCTCTCTCTCTCTCTCTCTCTCTCTCTCTCTCTCTCTCTCTCTCTCTCTATATATATATCTATCTATCTACTGCATCTATCTCTCTATCTATCTATCATCTATCTATCTATATATCATCTATCTATTTATCTCTCTCTCTCTCTCTCTCTCTCTCTCTCTCTCTCTCTCATATATCTATCTATCTATCTATCTATCTATCTATCTATCTATCTTTCTAATTGTTTTAGGAGATGGAGAGTAGTGGATCAGAGTCTCAGAGTCATCAGTGTGCTTTGATACCGACCCACTGGTGAGTATATACCATAAATTAATCTATACAGATATATTTAAAAATTAATATTAAAAAATCAAATATTTTTTATAATTTTTTTTAGATGTGCATCCTTTACACAGTTACAATTAGCACTGTATCTGTAAGAGGTGGAAGAAGGCATCTACGTGTCCCCCACCCACTCTATATCTGGCTCATTCATATCTAAGGAAACACTTTTATATGTAGGCAGAATGTAATGACCCAGTGCTAAATTCAGTCTAATAAAATTACTCTGGCCAACTGTTATATAATCACAACTGTTCTCACTATTTCACCCCTTAGACCTATGAAACGCATGACAGATTGTTAGCCAATATATAAGTGCACTGTGACAGTCTTCCAGTACAATTATAAAGGGTTTGTTCACCTTTTAGTTAACTTTTGTTATGATGTAGAGAGTGATATTATTATATTTTTTTATAATTTGTGGTTTTTGAGTTATTTAGCTTTTTATTTAGCAGCATTCCAGTTTCCAAATGTTAGTAATCTGGTTACTAGGGTCCAAATGACCCTAGCAACCATGCATTGATTTGAATAATAATATAGATTATATTATATTATAATAGCCCTTTTATCATTTTCTGTCTTGTAAAAACATGTGAATAAAATATAAATGTTATTGTGTACTGTCAATAGATATTTTTTCTAAAAATTGTATTTTTGATTTAGGCTTGGTTTGTCCTTTATTTTACAGTAGTCAAAAGACCAGTTCACAGTATTGTTATGCACATTAAACTCTTTCATTATAAGTAGTTGTCTGCTTTAAAGGAGAAGTAAAGGTTTAAAGTAAGTAATCATTATCAGAAAGGTCTATATAAATACACCAGTAAACCCTCAAAGTAAAGCTGCTTTGAGTCCGCTGACAACAGAAACACAGCATTTCTTTCCTTTTATTGTGTACACATGGACTTCTGTATCATACTTCCTCTTTTCAGCTTAAACTTCCAGGGCAGGGCTTGAGAATGCTCAGTTTGTTCCTCTCCCTCCTCCCATCCCTGCTGTAATCTGAGCTCGGAGCTGTATGTGAGCAGGGAGAAACTCGGGCAGGAAGTGATGTTACACCAAGCTTAAATGGCAGCTTCTATACTAAACAAACAGAGACAGTGTCTAGAGCTGTTTACTCAGGTATGGTAAAGCATTCTGCAGAATAAAAATAGTGTTCTAACTTGCACTATTGTGGCTAATCTCTTGACAATAAACTGGCTTGGACCTTTACTTCTCCTTTTTAAGCCTGTTTTTTAAAAGTGGAATATAAAAAGGTATAGGATCCCTTATCCGGAAACACAATATCCAGAAATATCAGAATTACGGAATGGCTCCATAGACTCCATTTTATCTAAATAATCCAAATTTTTAAAAATGTTTTCCTTTTTCTCTGTAATAATAAAACAGTCCCAACAGATCCCAACTAAGGTATAATTAATCCTTATTGGAAGCAAAACCAGCTTATTAGGTTTATTTAATATTTAAATTAATTTCTAGTAGACTTAAGGCATGAAGAACCAAATTACGGAAAGATCCGTTATCTGAAAAACCCCAGGTCACGAGCATTCTGCATAACAGGTCCCATACCTGTACTTGTTTTATACTAATTATATGTAAAGTACATTTTTTTTAAAAAATTTTCTTATGCAGTATGATAATCTGGTTAGACAGCTTCAACAATCCTTAGGAGATTCTTTGAATGATAACTGCTTCCCAGATGACCCTGTGTGGCCTCCAGGAGAAAGAGAAAAAAGGATGGAACAAAGACAACATCCTAGACTTGGAAACACATTGTGGTGCTTATGTGGAAACTGCATTGCCATGCCAACAATAAGAGAAAGCGTATGCTGTCGTGAAGTCGAAAAGTTGCAAAAGCATTATAATGAAGATTGCACTTGCATAGCTACAGTACTTGAAATGCTGCAACTTTGTATAAATAAACGTTTCCTTGAATTTACAATTCGAAATTCAGGAAGAGTAAAACTTAGGCAATTGCAGGATGATTACAATAGGTAAGCATTGTAATCTGTCATTTCACCAAAACAATTTTTCAAGAGCATGCATAGTTGATTCTGTTGTTATATTTATCAAAGATTGAAGTTATAATTTTAAAGTTTAAAGGGCAACTGTACGCTTAAAATATTATTTCCCTAGATAGGTCCAGCAAAATGAGCTCACAATGTGGGGGGAAAATAATTAAAAAAAATACTTGCCCCCACCTCATTCGTGCTAGACCATCGATACCAAGAGGGAACTAACAATGCGGATTGCCATTAATAGCACCTATCACCCCCATATTTTTTATCCCACCAGAGGTATAGACTAACATTCAGATGTCATAGACTAGCCCTGTTATTTACATGGAACACGATACAATGACATTTTTTTTTTTTCGCCTTAGGTGCATGCGTAAAGGAGCTTATGGTTCTTTTACCACTTGGACACATGGCATCCTTGGACCAAAAACTAGAATACCGATCCCATCTTGTGTGGTTAGACTGGTAAGAAACAATTCTCCAGATCCCCATGGACACTATGTTGGATTTAGGGAAGCCACTGATAATCCTGCTGAAGACATGGCATTTGAAGATACCTTTTAAATTAGTAATAAAAAGTTATAGCTTTGAAATGCCTTTTGTCTTTTATTTTTTTATTAACTAGAATGTTGGTTTAAATATGACAGATTGATAGTAAAAAGCCACTGCTAATGACATAATGTATATATATATATATATATGTATATAGATAAAATAGTCTGGAAGCCGGCACAACACGTCAAATGGTCGTAGTTGCCTGGGTGCAAAAGGCCCGAAAATTAAGTCGAAAAATAAAGAAGCTCGCACTGTCATGGCTTATTACATTGAAAAAAAGGTGTTTATTCAGAACACAAAACAACTAACGTTTCGGCTCGCACTCAAGCCTTTCTCAAAGTGAAGATACAAACACTCACCTTTTAAACCCAAAATCGACATGTGCATTGCAATCTCCCCACACACGTCACTGTGACGTCACTACACTCGGTTTCCCGCCATTTTGGGTTTAAAAGGTTGGTGAGTGTTTGTATCTTCACTTTGAGAAAGGCTTGAGTGCGAGCCGAAACGTTAGTTGTTTTGTGATCTGAATAAACACCTTTTTTTCGATGTAATAAGCCCTGAGAGTGTGAGCTTCTTTATTTTTCTATATATATATATATATATATATATATATATAGATAATTTTTTTTCCCAATTCTATAATAACATTGAAATAGAGAATTGAAGCTGCAAGAAGTTATTATGCAGCTTCATTTATTCAGCAGATTAATAATACATTTCGGGGCAGATTTATTGTAATTTGAGTTTAGAGCTTAATAAATAAAAATGCAACCATGTTCTGTTCATTCCTATGTTATTTATTTTTAGAGTTGTATTTATCAAATAGTGAGTTAAAATTTTTAACCATTGATAAATAATATACCAAAAATCCCATTGAAGAGAATAGATGTGTGTGTTTTTACTAATTAAGCTCTAAACTCACATTTTTATAAATATGCCCCTTACTGTCAATAGTGGTAGTGATTATAATTGTGATAAGTAAAAAAAAAACAGTCTGTGCTCATATCTGAAGCACTTTTGTCCCTTAGTACTCTGCAGCAGGGATGGTACATGAAAAATCGAGTGCTAAAGTATCTTAAGGAGTCATGTCTAGCTGTGATCTTACAGCCATAGGGCTGGTGGTAAGGACAGGGCACCAGTGCTTCCACTTCATGCCCTCCACATTTGCATGTCCAAAACAGTTGCTAATTATAGGGCTTGGCTGCTCTACATAATGCTGCTGTGGTAACTGCATAGAACAGCAGGCCTGTGTACACAAGTCTTCTCAAAAACACTATAGGGTTACTTGACCCAAGGTGCGCAAGTGCAAAGGCAATAAAGTGTGAAAGATTATACCCTTTGTGCTCATTTTTGGTCCCTAGTGCCCCCCCCATACTGGAATCTGCATAGAACACACGATGAAACATTCATTGGGTAGGCAATAAGGACAGAGCCCCAATGCATGTTGCGCCTCCCAATTCTCCATGTCTCGCAAACGGTATTGTGCTATGCCTCATGGACGACCCTTGATTGAAGAACAAAAAAAGTGTTCAAACAAATATTTTTATTGAAAAATGCTAAGAAATTTCAAAAAATATTTATTAGGAAAATGAAATCAGATATAACTTTTTTTATACTTGAATAAAAAAATCTATAATGTAAAAATAATTTAACAACATCAAATAATTAAATAAATGCTACATCAAAATGTTCAAGATACTCATAATTATTTTGAATGAGTTCTTTTAGTACACTATTTCAGTGCCTTTCAAATCTCGAGCAAAATTTTTGAATCAAATCTGACTTTTGAGGTCTGTCCACCAAGGCAATATTTTTTGAAAGACTTAGGCTCTGGGATTCCCATTGAACCTGAGCTTCTCCATACACAATTTTGACAACCAGATCCAAGATGTCTTGCGCAAACTCAGTACTGGCTTTTTCATATCTTTTTTTTGGGACCCATCCCTTTCGGGATTTTGTGAACTCGATTTTGAATTGGCTTTCACCCTCTTGCTCTCTTCCCTTTCCACTTTTCCGCACAACAGCTTGTGAACGATTTACATTGAAATTGTGGTCAAGGGCTGCCAATTGAGTACGAGCTATCATTCCATGCATGAAATAGTGAATCCTTTTTGGTTTGTACTTCATTGCTTTGGAATGATAAGATTCCAGTTCACCAGTATGACAGAAGTGTGATAACTTGCGCAAATCATTCCCAAATCTTGTGTTGAGAAAAAATTTTTGTAATGTAGTGAAAGCTGTGGATCCCTTTTCTAACCAAAGCTTTTCCAAGCTTTCTTCAGGTGTTAGCTCTTTATGAGCACACTGGTGGTACAACTTGCCAACTTTCCACTTGTGGACATTCTGCACAAGCATTAGTTGGGACTGCCATTTCTCAATTAGAATGTCTTTATCACCATCACATGTGCGTGCACACCACCATAAGTGCTGGACAATGGGTTCGACCCAACATTTTAAGTCTCCGCAGTATTTTTTTTTTTGCTAGCTGCAAGCAGATTTTTTCTTATGGACTTTGAGACATGCCAGACATCGTATTGGTGTAGAATTTTACCGTGATCTTCTCTCATCAATTTTTGTATTGTTGGATGTCTGTCAGTGCACATCATTTTTATGATCACTTTTTTTGTTTAATTTCTTCCATGCATTTTGTGAAGGCAACCTTTTCAAGTATATTCGAATGTGTTGCTTGCTCTGTGCACTTGTTCTATCTGAAATGAAATAACTTTTTCATCTACGTCCCTCCATGTCAGTACACAGGGGGCATTGCCCCTCCCAGACCTGGAGGTAGGACCTATAACATAGCCAATCAAAATGAATCATGACCTATAAGACCACATGACTTCCTCTTCACCACAGTTATTTTTTGTCCTACTGGACAGGGAGGTAGGATCTCCCTCCTCACTTTTTATTTTTTGTTGAATTTTGAGAGAAATCAAACACAGTTTTTGTTTTTTGTTTTTCTTTTGTATTTTCTTTTTGTTGATTTATTTATTTATTTATTTTTTACCTCTGTGTAGACACAGAGGGATGATTCCCAGGTAATGGAGAAGATTTTACCTGATGCCTCAAGACGCATAATCTGTAAATTATCGCTTATTGGGAAGAATGCAGGTGTGGACATATCCATGGTCCTAGCCCTGTGCTAAAATAGCCCCCCTGCTATATTCCCAGCGAGGCACAAGATTCAATCTAGTGCTTTTTGGGAAGAGACACAGTTGTGGGCTTCCCACATTATTACCTGTGAGCCTTTTGTTTTTTCTTCTGTATTTGTATTTATTTATTTTTGCTTATTTTTTTACCTCTGTGTGGACACAGAGGGATCATTCCCAGGTAATGGAGAAGAATTTACCTTATGCCTCAAGACGCATAATCTGTAAATTATCGCTTATTGGGAAGAAGTGCAGGTGTGGGCATACCCATGGTCCTAGCCCTGTGCTAAAACAGCCCCCCTGCTATATGCCCAGCGAGGCTCAAGATTCAATCTAGTGCTTTTTTGGGAACAGACACAGGTGTGGGCTTCCAAATTGTTACCTGTGAGATTTTTGGACTCCCCTTTTCTTTTGAGTTATGTGAAACTTTACAGAACTCTACAGAACTTCGGCAAAAGGGCCGTGGGTATGCATATGGGCTAGTTATAACTGCCTGAAGCTGGTGAGTATGATTCTTCATTATCTACTGTGTGTAGTGCACTGGGAAGTCTGCATGCTAATTAGCTAATTATGTCCCTCAGCTGAGAGCTATTGGGGCTTTGGCTGGAGTTTCCATCCAGCTAATTAGCCACTCTGATAAGGTGCAGGTGTGCCTTTGCCCCGTTGCTATTGCTGTTTAATATTTTAAGCCTTGTATGGGTGAACCTGCATCCTCTATGCCATTGATCCCCAACCAGTAGCTAGTGAGTAACATGTTGCTCTCCAACCACTTGGATGTTGCTCCCAGTGTCCGCAAATCAGGTGCTTATTTTTAAATTCCAGGATTGGAAGCAAGTTTTAATTGCATAAAAACTAAGTATAGTGCCAAATAGAGTCTCCTGTAGGCTGCCAGTTCACATAGAGACTACCAAATAACCAATAGTAGCCCTTATTTGGCACCCCAAGGGACTTGTGTTGCTCCCCAACTCTTTTTACATTTGAATGTGGCTCACGGGTAAAAAAGGTTGGGGACCCCTGCTCTATGCAGACACAGAAGTTATATTGGCTCATGTTACTAAGGCACCTCCAGGAAGGGCTAGAGGTTGCACTGATCAAGCAATATGGCACCTCCTTCCTTCTTATGAGTCTGCTCTTAACAAGCAGTGTTCCACCTGGATATTCCTGCTGACAAGCCTGAGCTATCTGGTAAGGTGCCTGTGTCCCCTGACTTCTTGTATTATCTGAAGTCTTATGTTGTGAGCTGGCGTCCTCTGTGCAAAATACAGTATTGGCTCTTGCTACACTTTAAGTACTGGCTGGTGAACCCCTCTGCCTAAGCAGTGTGGTACCTGAATCCAGAGATTTTGATTTTTCAGTATCCATTGTGTATTTGAAACATTAATTTCACTGGGAAGTCTGCATGTTAATATGCTTAATATATCCCTCAGCTGAAAGCTATCAGGGCTTTGGCTGGAGTTTCCATCAAGCTAACTAGTCACTATCTGGTAAGGTGCAGGTGTTCCTTTGGCCCCTTTGCTATTGCTGTTTAATATTTTAAGTTTTGTATAGGTGAACCTGCATCCTCTTGGCTGACACAGTGGTTATATTGGCTCATGCGCTCAAGCAGTATGGCACCTCCTTCCTTTCTTATGAGTCTGCTCTTAACAAGCAGTGTTCCACTGGACTGCATATTCCTGCTGACAAGTCTGAGCTATCTGGTAAGCTGCCTGTGTTCCTTCTTATATTATATGAAGTCGTATGTTGTGAGCTGGAGTCCTCTGTGCAAAATGCAGTTACACAAGGTACTAAGTCTGCATGTTAATAAGCTAATTATGTCCCTCCGCTGAAACCTATCCGAGTTCTAGCTGAAGTTTCCAACCTGCAGACTTTTCATTGCTATCAGGTAATGTGCAGATACTCCTCAGTTTGCTACTGTTGTTTCTATTGTCCTCTGTGCAGACACAGAGGTTATATTTGCCTTTTATTACACTAGGTGCTTGCAGCGTTGGCTGGAGGCTTGCACTGCTGAAGCAGTATGGTAGCACCTTCCTTCCTTACATTGAGTCTGCTCAGTGCTGTAACCTGATGTCATTGGGCCCCACAGCAAATTCATTTTAGGGCCCCTAACATATCCAGAGGTTGTGCTTTTTTACCAATACGTATTGAAATTGCTCTTTATTTGGGCCTCATGGGTCCCTATACCTTTTGGGCCCACCTGCAGCCGCAGGGTCTGCTTCCTCTTTAGTTACGCCCCTGAGTCTGCTCCTTAGAAGCAGTCTGCCACCAAGGATCTGTCTGGATTATTCCTACTGTCTAGCGCATATTATCTGGTTAGGTGCCTGTATTCCTCTGACTTCTTGTATAGTTGTCATCTGAGGTCTTAGGTTTGTGAGCCCGAGTTCTTTGCGCAGACACAGTAGGTAAGTGTGCTCTTATTACACCTGGTATTTCCAGGACCGGCTAGGGGTTTGTTCTGCTGTAGCAGCATTGTGCCCCATTTTTTCCTATGATGTTTCCACACTTAACAGGCAGTGTTCCGAGTTATATGGTGTCTTTTTGTGTGATGTAGGCCTTCTCTTAGATATTCTATTCCCATCTGGTGGCTTTTGTTGGGAGCTCAGTTGTAGTTATACTACATCAACTGAGTTTTTGTGACTGTAGGTTTCCCTTCTTTAATTATTGTTAGATTAAAGGGCACTTACTGTTATGTCTATTGGCACCTTAACATGCTTGAAGCCAGCTTGTAGTCTATGGCCCTTTGTGTGGCCTCGGGCATCTCGCCAGGGAGCTGGGTTTGTGTGGCCTCTGGCTTTCATTATGGCCCTTGGCTTGGGTTAGAGCCCTTGTTTTGGTCCATGGCTTTTTACCATGGTCCTCGGCTCCTGGGTCTGCTGGCCTTTTATAAGGGCCCTTGTTCTGCTGGCCTGTTGCATGAGCCTTTGGCTCATGTGGTCTTTTACCCTTGGCACATTTGTTTGGTTGTCCTTTTACCTGGGTTATTATGGCTGCGGGCCTGTTTTCATGGCCCTTAACTTAGGTGCTTGCTTGCCTTTTACCAGGGTTCTTGGGCTGTTGGCCTTTTCTGTGGCCCCTGGCTAAGGTGGCCGCTATTTTTTATTATAGTCCTTGTGGGCTTGTGGCTGCCAGTCTTGGCTGTGACCTATGGTGCATAGGTCGCCAGGCTGTGGCGGCTGATAGGCATGGTTACTATTCTTGCTGTGGCCCTTGATGGGCATGTCTGTTTACCTTGCGGCAATCCTTGGCAGGACGACAACAGCCATCGGTTTTGTCTTGTCTGCAATCTTTGCAGGTTTGGTTCTGGTTACACCAGCAGTAGGCATGATTGACTATTTGGTTGGATCTAGCATGGGTTGTACCATCAGCTGGTGTTTGCTCTGAGTTTCACAGCCCATAGCTAATTTTGTTGCTGATTGGTATTCAGCAGCTGTGGTTGGTCATATGTTGTTGGCTTACAGCTAACCTTTTCTTCTGCCTTACATGCATTGTTTTTGGTCTTGTATGCCACTGCTTATTATCAATAAGGCTGGCTTGTGGACCAGGGTTTTGCAAGTTCAACAACTGATGTGCTCCGTTGTTGCATGTATGGAAATTGACTTTTGTGTCAGGTGCTAGTGCAGTTGGTTACCTTGTCCCTAAGGGTGGCATTCACAAAAGCTGGCTTATTTACTATTGCTTGTGTATTCGAATTCCACTCTGGTTTTTTGCAAACACTTCAGCTGACGGGCATCTTGGCTTGCTAGTGTGACAATGGCCTTGCACATCTATGTTAGAATACATAATAGCTGGCTGGTCCACCACTGGTTGCATGTATGGTGGCTGGCTCTCTGCCAGTGGATTGTGCATCATTGCTGGTTGGTACCAGTTTTTGTAGGCTATAAGCTTCTCGCATGCCTGATTTTGGATTGTGATCCCAGCTGTTGGCTGGTTCAGTAGCTTCTATGTATGGTCACAGGTTTGGTTCAGTTTTTCATAAACTGTATCATTGTGCAGCTTGAGCTGTAGTGGCCTCGGCTTTTGTGGGTGTTTTCTAGAACTGTAATTGGCTTGGGTCCCATTGCTTGCTTATGTAGCAGTTGGCTGGGGCAACAGCATAGCTTACTGGTAGATGGCTTTAAGTCACATTGGTTGGTTCAGCAGCTTATCCTTGTGCTGTTGTATACCCAGTTTAGATTTGGTGGTTGGTGGAGCTACTGGGCTGTACCAGCATGGCTCTACAATGGTTACAATGATATGCTGATTTATGATAACCCAGAGTTGGTGTTCATTTAGTAAAGTCTTCATTAGGTATTATTAGCATGGAGTTAGTGGATCTTGGACTGATCTCTGGTGTAGAGGTGACTCCGGTCAGCACTGGTTTGAACTGCTTCCATTAAGATGCAGGACCAGGCTAATGTGGGCCAAGTCTTTTTAGGGCCACTTGCTATTGCTGAGGATCGTGTATTTCCCCAGCACTGGTGATGGATGCATTCAAGTTGTGTTTAGTTTCTGATCTGATTGATTTCCTGGTGGTTTCTAGGGTGTTTTAGTTCTGAGATGGCTATTGCCATCATTCTGGTTTTGTCCTAGGGCACTTTTTTGTTTTAACAGTTGCAGGATTTTTGTTCTTCCCCAGGTGGGGTTTTGTCAGATAACCATATTGCAGGTATCCCTCTAGTCATTGAGGGAACCTTTTTAAACAGAATATGTTTATTCTTAATCTGCAATGCTTGATCCTCAAGTACCGGTCTCTGTAATTTTGTGGTTGATTTTGTAGCTCTTGTTAATCGTTTACCATGTCCTAGGACATGTTGTTCTTGTGCCTTTTATCTACCCTTTTCAGGAGATATACATTTTATCAGCTCCCCTGTTGGATGGATGTGATGCTGGCCTTTTCTCAGGGCCTCCTTAGCATCAGTTTGGTTTTTGGATTATGTTGGTTATTCCCACCCCTTGTTTTCGGTGCATGGCTTGGTAGATCCCATGTGTACTGACATGGAGGGACGTAGAAGAAATAGAGAATTTTACTTACCTACTTGACGTAAATTCCCTTTCTTCTAGTCCTGACACGTCAGTACAGGGTTTCCCATCCCAATTATTTATTTTGGTTACTGTACTGCTATGGCAAAAGTATAACTGTGGTAGGAGGAAGTCATGTGGTCTTATAGGTCATGATTCATTTTGATTGGCTATGTTATAGGTCCTACCTCCAGGTCTGGGAGGGGCAATGCCCCATGTGTACTGACATGTCGGGACTAGAAGAAAAGGAATTTACTTCAAGTAGGTAAGTAAAATTCTCTATTTTGGAAATTGATTCCATTATAGTGTAGCAACAATATTTTGCAGAGTGCCCAGGGCTGTCACATTGTCCATCTCCAGATACACATATTGCCTGTTCATCAAATGTGGCCAATGTTTTGCTTTGCTCTTCCTTCCATGTGTTGTCAATAGCGGGAAAAACAAACCTTTTTTGGTTTCTATAATGAGTGGTGGATCCAATAAAGACAAGACTCAGTGCTTTGCTGAAATCTTGCATTTTGGCATAGCTTGAATCACTACAAACAATGGCAGCAGAAATAAGCACATTTCCCATTGGCAATTTATTCTTTTTTGGCTGACTTGACCACAGTTGTGTTCTGTGTTATGCTACACATGTTCCGTAGATGGTGAGGCAAGACCCTTAGATTTTTTTTTTCAAGGTCTATTACTTTCTCCACACAACCATCTTTGTGTTTGCATGGCAACAGCTTAATGAGTTCGTCCAAGCACGATTCGAAAACAACAAATTTTCGATCACGAACATCATCACGTATTGGTAATATAAGGGTTTCCTCGCATGTAGTTTCCTGTTCGGTATCAACAGTGCTTTCTTATTCTGGACTATATGACTCATCTAATTGACCTTTGACAGTTGATGTATCTGGTGTCTCTATTGATTCATCAAATGAAATATCAGACTGAATTGGTTGTTAATCTGAGAATTCAGTAGGAAAATAGTCAGTAGAAACAGAAGCTATTGTTTCGCCTGTCATGAAATTACTATGTTTCATTTTTTTTTCATTGGCGTGGAGTGGCACAATACATATCTGTGGTCTTGAGTCTCATTCTTTGACACCAATGCAGATGATGATAGAATATCTCCATGCTGAATACCTATGTCACAGGTTTTGATTTTTATGGTTTGATTTTGTCTGTGCGTCATACCAAACCCTGGTATTGTGCTTGTAGACCTATGTTTTTTTTCTAAGAAAACATCTGTCATAACTCCTTTGTTCTTCATGAAAGTTTTTTCAGGAAAAGTAAATGATGATGATGTACTTTCATCATCCAAATGAGAAAAAGACATGGATGAAGCTTGACCCTCTTCTTCAGTTGTAACTGAGGTTTCTCCAAAAATTGATGGTACTGCATCTTCTTTGAGGCATCTTTTACTTCCCCGATATGTATAACAGTCTGCTGTAAAATGTTCAGAACATAGTCTAAAATTATCGTGTTTCTTTCCATCTAGAACTTTTTGTGCCATTTCCTCAAGGTTAGCACTACACTGTCCAGTGCTTTCTAACCATTTTTTTATCATGGCTAAATTTCCCGGAAAGGAATGCAAAGTTACATTTGGATACTTTGTCTTTTGACCAGTTCTATGGTGGCAATTTTTAACAATGCACTTTGTCATGTTTGAAACTTGTGCTGATTGTCTTATGTGATGTCTAAAAAAAAAAATTAAAAAAATTATCATACCGTAACCATAGCAACAATTACTTTGATTTTACAATGTATATTAAAATATACTATATCCTAATATAAAATGAACTTAAAGATGTGAAAGGTAAGTTATTACTACAATACTGGTTTAAATCTACAAAATTATTCCTACCTATGTAAATTAACAGTAAAAGCCCCGGTATATATAAAAAACAGGGAAAGATGGCACTCTTTGCTGCTCAAATTGGAAAATCTGTAGCAATAATAAATTCATATCAAATAACCAAGCATATAGGGTCATGTGGGTACGTATACTGAGTGGGCTCTGTAAGAATATAACAATGACTATGTTTGACTGATAGAACACTGTAAATGAGTAATTCATAAATATTATTCATATCAAAATCTTGACCATTCGGTGAGTTAAAATAATATTCTCCACTTGTTGTAGAATACACTGAATCCCAGGAACACTTTCTACTCTGTCCTTAAATTAGAAAAAAAATACTAAAGATCAATATATAACAAATGGTTTTTACATGACATTTATCAACAATTTCATATAACCTTTATATTTAGCTATAGTAATCATCCATCCCCAAAATATTTAATGATCCATAAAAATAATCTGCTGTTATGGAATGGAAAAACTAGATACTTATGTACACTGCTACTATGGAATTGTACCACATTTGAGCTATCTGTTCTGTAATTCAAGATACTGCAAAATAAACACAACTAAATCATTTTGTGGGGGGGGGGGGTCGAAGGTAGAAAAAAGTGTGTCCACCCCTGAAAAACATATAATTTTGTTAAGTATACATTCCTACAAATCCAAATTAGGTATGCATGTCTTCCTAAGGGAAAAACTCACATGTCCCCGTCCAGGATCTCACTCCTTTATTGTGCGTTCCTGCACCGGGTGCGGGTCTGCTCTTACTGGTCTCCATTCCAGTGAACATCATATTTATCTATGACATGTTAGATCACCTGACGCGTTTCATGCCTCCGTCTGGCACTTCATCAGAGGTGAAGTGCCAGAAGGAGGCATAAAACGCATCCGGTGATCTGACATGTCATAGGGTAGGAGTACATCTGTCATGGATGCCTGTTTGTTGTTTTTAATATTCAAATAAAGCTGGATTTTATTTTATTCCGGATTGGTTTTCTCAACCACTATACCCCTGAAACATGCATGTCTTACTACTCCTAAGCATGAATCCTCAGACCTTTCCTAAATTTGGCGATTTCAAAAATCCCCTCAAAACTTCCACCATGCAGCATCTTATTTGCTACATACTAATAGGTATTAAGATAAATAACCCCAAATATGAAACTGTCCACTGAACAGTTAGATGCCCAATATGTATAGGTTTACCAAAGCACGTGGCATATACGGACCCAAATGTTAAATATTATGTATTAATTATCTCACTGGCAATTCTGCTTTTGGAATCTGAGACCCTTGAGTATTAAGTACCATAAGACCCCCACAAAACAATATATTTTTGGAAATTACACACTAAAATCAGCAAATGAAACTGCATCTGTGTATACCAAAGTACCAAACTATGCTTAGAAACACATAAGGTACAATAATGGAGGAATTAAATTGCAATAATAATAAAAAAAATTGGCCAAACCAATGAAACAACAAAATAACTAATTTGTGGTCAATTCTTGATCCAATAGTTACGACAAAATAAGTCACTTGAAAAAAAAAAAAAGAGTAAAATCAATAAGAAAATAAAAGTTCAGCACCTCGGACAGCTCACAACAAAAAAGCCAGCGAAAGAGACTGATCCATGCAAGCAGAGAGAACAGCAGAAGAGAGTTGAGGAGGCAGAGGAGAAATGACTTAGAGAGAAATTTCTCCTTTGATGTGGGATGGAAGGATATAGCCAGAAAAAAGACACACAAATACTGGTACAGTAACTGCTTCTGGCAGAGAGGGAAGACTATATAGAGAAACAGCTAGTTAAATATATCAACCAGTAAAAATATACAAGGAAATATGTGTGCGTAGTTATATTTCTATGCTTATATCAGACCATTTATGCTTTAGATTATAAAGTTTGGTTTTGCAGTGCATGAAGCCAAACTTCTCCTGAGTGACAGAGATAAAGAGTAGGACATTTTTATCAAGAGTCAGATACAGAGAGAAGGGACTTTACAGACAGACATAAAAGGTTGGCTCAATAGAAGCAAGTCACAGAGACACTTTGGGCAGGGCCGCTTTAATAAGTGGGTAAATGGGGCATCTGCCCAAGGCCCATTTGTTTTTTAAAAAGGAACCCATGGCTCCACTTGGAGCTCACACAACCCGGCTCCAGCTTGCTTTTTCCCGGATCTGGTTAGCATGTTCTTCAGACTTCAGTTCATGGAAAAACATGCAGAGCCGGTACTTACCACTGTGGCTAACGCTGCATTCAGTTGGGACAGGTCCCTTGAGAAAAGGTAGGTATTCAGCTCCCTAGTGCCCCGGTTCCCGGTTGTGGGCTTCTGCTGGTGTGCTCGACGGTGCCAAGGAGGGGGGCGCACTGCATGGAGTTAGCTCATTGCAATGCAGAGCTGGTGGGGGCAGCAGAACACTTGGGGACCTCCCAATAACCCTGACAAGTTGGGCATGGTGGGGAGGGATCCAGCCCAGAAATACGGTAGGTAACAAACAGGGGCAATGGGCCCTAATTCTGGGGTGTTTATACATGAAATAATCTCTGAGCCATCCTTATATGAGTTCAAGGGAAATACATGAAATTTCCACTCTGTTCATTTATATATTTATATTTTTTATATTCACTGATAGTGTATCTATAACATGGGGGAGTGGTTTATTAGCAGGAGTGTCTCCCAAAGTGGTCTTACTGGCATGTTTGACGTTAATGGACTGCTTATTGGACATGTTTCAGTGTTTCTACAGTGATTATATTGGAACAGCTGGGTCATACTGGTATGCCTTCGGTTAATATGCCAATTTTACTTAGGGATCTACATCTGGGTTATATTTAGGCAAAATGGGTGTTTTTGTGGTCATAAAGTAGGCATGTTCTTGACAAGCTGCGCGCAGCAGGCTTCTGGGCCCATCATTTGGCTCTTTGCCAGTGTCCACCAAGGGCTTAAAATGGCCCTGACCTTGGGCTGCTTACAACTACTGCTAAACACAGGCAGGTAAAGTCCCGGCTTTGCGATGCACTAAGTCTCATGCGCTAAGTCTCAGGCTCCGAGTTATGACAGAGCCGCAGCTCAGTGGCAGCTCAGTGTGACTCAGGGACTAACAGGTCTGAGACTTAGCGCATCGCAAAGCCGGGACTTTACCTGCAGTATCTGTCATAACTTGGAGGCGCAGCTCAGTGTGACTCAGGGACTAACAGGTCTGAGACTTAGCGCGTCGCAAAGCCGGGACTTTACCTGCAGTATCTGTCATAACTTGGAGCCGCAGCTCAGTGTGACTCTGGGACTTAGAGCATCGCAAAGCCGGGACTTTACTTGCAGCATCCAGGGGCCACACTAACAGCCGGGGGCCCAACACTAGTTCTCATGAGACTTCTGCATCTGTTACCCACACATAATAACTACACTTTATTCATTGACGGAGCCACACAAGCAGTGACTACTGATTAAACTTCCCCGGCTGCTGGGAGGGGCTTCAGGCGACCCCCAGGCTTCAACCGACACCCAGAAACTGCAAGAACTTCTGGTCAACTTCTCTAGACAAAAGGGAAAGTAGCGCAAGTTTTTTGCGGAATCCTGGGGAGCAGGGAGTTGTACAATATCCCCCTACACTTCACTTGCGCTGACATCTGCCGTCCAACTGCGACTAAATCGCAGGAATATCACTTGGCAGTTACAGGTGGCCTCCAGCCTTCATTCTTCTCTTCATTTGAGGTAAGTTAAGTTGAAAATAGCAGAGAGTGAGGAGGTGGTGCTGTTGGGCTTCTGTTAGTCCCCTCTCTCGCTTCCATCTATTTTTATTCAGGAGTCTCCTTGGCGACAGCCCTTTAGGAGCTGTCACAGTTGCCCATTCTACCGATTTTCGGCCTCACTCGCACAGGTTGAGCCTCAATGTGACCTGTCACAGCTGGGATCTGGCTCAGTGCTCGATAAAGGAAACTCCTGTCTCTGACATAATTTGCTGTGGTCGCAGACCCTGTCAGCGCTGCGACAAACCTCTTTCCCTGCACCTTTGTCTATAACAGCCGTTATTAGTGGCATGACAAGGTGTTTGTCCCACGGACACAGGGAGATGGAGGAGCAATGCAAAGCTATATGTATGTGCTGTATGTGTTCTATATGAGCTCTATGTCTGCTGTATGCGCTGTATGTGTGCTAGCCTGCGATCCCGGTGACAAGAAGACATATGCGGGGTATATACGATGTATATATATGTATGTATGTAAAAAGTTGTGCTTGCATATCGTCTATGTGAATGTCCTGCCCCAGCACTTCCCCAGTCTCCCTGCAACTCACCCATCACTCACACTTGCAGGCAGGGTAGTAGGAAGAGTCGGCACTCAAATTATGCTGGAGTGGATAATATTCAGTAATAGCGCAGCAGCAGACGTTCTCACACGCTCGCTCCTGTTGCTGTCTGCTCGTGCGCAGGGGAAGCTGGACAGGAACGAGCACAGGCTGCCCTGAGAAGGACCCCAGCGTGAGCGCCGAGATTAGCTCGATAAACAGCGCCTCCCCCCTATACACGCCCAGTCCTTCTCAGTGGCTGCTCCTTGCAGAGAAAAAGCCAGTGAAAGAAAAAGACGGCCGACGGCCGCCCGGCCAGACTGTGCAGATACCAGCACAGGAAATGAAGAGAAAGGGAGGAGCGAGATAAGAAAATCAACGATAACACAGAAACTCGAACCAAAAGGTATCTTAAACACATTGTTTTATTGAATTTTATTACAAAAGGGTTAGATTAAGCCTAAGTTGAAAATGATGGTATATGTCCCCTTTAAATTGCTGATATTGCCTATAAACATCACATGAAATTCCTTCTTTGTCATCTAATCCTCATGAACTATATAAATGAATCACAAAAAATACACTAACAATTATATTATAATGGCAATTGTGCAATTATGTAAAGTATGTAATATTAGGATTTAAATGTTCTTTGAACGGAACATCATTTAGCCTATGACTAACGACTAGATGAGTCCGAAACACGTCAGTCAATGTGTCTACTTGGCCCTATGTATTTTAATAGTCATTAATAAAGTTGGATATTTCAACTTTATATATGGCGGTGTATTCAATCCTTTGGCCTTTATGCAGTAGTAGGGCTTTAGCTATTCATTTTATATACTGAGCTCTAAGAGGTCAAACACTAGGAACTGCAATCATTTAACAACAGTTATACCTGATGTTAGAAGATGGGTACACCCTCATACTTTTATGCTTTACTTACATATGGAGCAGTCAGCAATGTTGCATTCTGGTTCAAACAGAGTAGCACACTGCTTTAAACAGAATAGGAGGGTGTCATGTATTTATAGGATGAGCAAAGTTTATCTAAAAATTTGGCTCAGGCTGCTCAATTTGGCCCTTAAGGTCTGCAGTGGAAACAGGAAAGCATTGGCTTCTAGAGGGAGCCACTTTACTTGTTTCACCTATTTTGTTCTAATTTATAATTCATTTGACAATGATCTTTAATCATCTTAAATAATGTCAATAAATCAAGCAAAAAATAACAGCTGTTTAATATAACAGCTGTTTAATATACAAAAATTAGACAAGCTGCTTATTCTTCCAGGTACAAACTACATGTATCCGACTGTGTGATGTGAATGCCACATGCTGTGTCTTCATCCAACAGTCGGACACATGGAGGGTTATTTACTAAGATCCTAATGTATCTCATGTTATATTCTGAATAAATCCAATTTCAGCTTTTTGTTGTTGTAGGTTATTTATCAATATTCAAGATTAAATTGTATTTATCATACGATTTTTTTGGATTTGCTCTCGCTAAAGTCCGAATTTTCCGGTATTAATCGTATAATGTATTCGTATAGGTTTTCACAAAAAAACGTGATTTTTGCAAATATCTCGAAAAAATGGTGAAATTTAAATGAAGTTCCTTTCCATACTAGAAGGAGCAAGTTTTGGCAAGCTGCCGAAAAAATTTTAAATCTTTAAAAAATGGCCCACAGGGGGAAACAGGAGGAAGGTGGGAAAGATGAATGGGGGGAGAAAGATAGTGGTGGGGGGCTCAGGACTTGATTGAGGGGGGCAGAGCGGAAGGATTTGAGGGACCAAGCCCTGAGTTCAGGGGCAGGGATTAGATAGGGGGCCCACAGTTAGGGAAGCCAGTGGGGGGGGATAAGTCTCTGAGAGAGGTGGAGGGTGTGGAGGGTGTGAGGAATTGGAGGAGAAAGAGGAGGATTTCTCAGTGCCCTTGCAGGAGGTCACCTGGCCTGGCAGTGGTTTCCAGGGCAGAGTCCAGCATTGGTTAGGTAGGGGACCCCATTAGTTAGGGGGAGGGGAGCCCAGTAGTTAGGGGGGAGGGGAGCCCAGCAGGGGGGGAGGGGAGGCCACTTAGGGCCAGGAGGAGAGAGGAAGAGGAGGACGAGGAGTAAGGCCCTCCTGAAAAAAGCCTATGGTTCTCCAGTGAGTAGATGAGGTGCTGCAACAATGGGGCATGTTGTTTGGTGCACAGTCCCATCTGATCACTTCTGCCAGATGAAGTCAACTATGGCAGCAGGTGGCGGATCGTGTGAGTGCTGTAAGTGATGTGTGCCATGACGGACCTGTGGCATACATTCGTTTCAGCCACCTGAGGAGGTGCATCAGAAGGAAGTTTGTGGTCCGGAGGGCAAAGGTCCAGAAGGCTGGTGCTGGGACTCCACCCCCCATCCGCCTCAAGGCCTTTGAGCACCACCTTCTGGCCACCATAGTTGAAGAGGTCTGCTGGTTGGAAGGCAAATATATGGACTCAGATAGGATACGTAAGTTCACATTTCTTCAAACAAAATATTTTATATATTAATCACTGTTTATGCTTGAAATAATATTCTTTTAAGTATCCCCCCCACATGCCACACTGTGTTATAGAATGTACAGCTGGCAATGAGCAATTTTGTGGTTGTGTCATATGAATCAATGTTCATTTCTTTTCTACAAGCAATGTGTAATCCTGACTGTTTTCTTTCATACAATATTACAAACGTTGCTTAGCATTATGTTAAAACTTGTAGCTGATGCACCAGCGATATGGCGGCAAGGACCCACAGACAGGGAGAGGTGAGCGGCGTCACTGTCAGACCCCTGCAGCAGTGCAGGTCTGTGCAGAAGAGGAGACCCAGGATGCCAGTGGGGCAGATGTGTACAGTCTGAATTTAAATATTATTCCTGTTGTTGTTATGTAAGCACATGGATGAATGTTGCATTTTGTAAAAAGTATTCTTATATCTATGTTCTGTTTATATTTTTCAGAAGAACAACCTGGGCCCTCCCACCAGTCCTTGGCCATGCCCCCTGTGCTGCCCCCCAGGAGTAAGTTTGAGAAATGTAATTTATTACGATCCCTTATGTTTTAAGTATGGCTGAGTAGTAGAAGAGTTGTGTTGTGCCTAGGATGGGGGGGGGGGGTTGTTACAACACCCACACCTGTGGTCACACACTTCAATGGCCTCTTTAAAAGAGTTGGTGTGTAGATACAATAAGGGCTAATTATTTACGATGCAAATGCAGTATTCCAAGTTTCAAATAAGCCAAAAAGCAGCCATTCTTTGCAGGACATTGTGCCTATAGGTGCAAACCTTTGCTCTCCATTTTAGGTAATACAAAAAGTTAACAGAGAAACAAACCCTTTACCCAAAAAACCATACTCCCCACCCCACGTAGAACCCCCTCCCTTCTCCCCCCCAGCCTAGCTGCCCCCCCCACGGGGAAATGCCCCTAACTTTTTACTTACACCTCGGTTAGGGTTGCACCTGGCCGGTAAACTACCGGCCTAGCCAGTAAAATAGGTATGGATTTTAAGATAATACTGGCAATTACATTGGCCGGTAATTTTTTTGTGGGGAGAAATGACACTTACTTTTAAGCAGCTTCGCTGCTCCCTCCTCCCTCCCTGCTCCAAATTCCCCTGCTCAGCTATTGTATGCAGGCTGCGCTACGGCGAACTCTCGCGTGATGATGAGAAGTTTGTGGGCGGCATCAGCGTGACTGGGGCTTGAATAGCTAAGCACAGGGGGTGTGGCTTTGGGCGGGATTGGGGTGGGGCTAAGATCGGTATTTTTTTTATAGAAAAGGTGGCAACCATGACCTCCGTGCAGAGTCACAGCATCGCAGTTCACTGCATCCATCTTATAGGTCTTCATGTCTTCTGGTAATTCGGCAATTTCCGTCCATTTCAGCGCATGTGCAGTTGTCACGAACCAGTAAATTGCTCCAACTCCACATGCACCGCTTCGCCGGTCTCCATCTCAGCTTCTGAAGACCTGGAATATGGATGCTGTGAACTCTGATGCTGTGACTCTGCACCGAGAGGTAAGTAAAAAGTTAGGGGCATTTCCCAGAGGGGGGGGGCAGCTAGGCTGGGGGGAAGGAGTGAGGGGATCTGCGTGAGGTGGGGGCTAGGGTTTTTTTTGGTAAAAGGTTTGTTTTTCCTTTAAGTGACATAGTCACTGGTCACTAGTCCTTAGGACTAGTTTATGAGTCCATTGTTTTGCTAGGTTTTGCAGGAAATAAACACCCCAATGAGTGTAGAAGATTGTCACGTATCTAAAAAAAATCTTAATTTGCCATTTACTTCAATGCATTTGTTGAATTTATCCTCATTTTTCAAATATTTGCCAAAGCAAAACAGGTCAGATTTGCCAATTACTACTGCACCAAGTTTTTCTGGAAATTACAAGAATTAACCTCAAACTGCCTGGACTTGCTGCAAAAGCTCATTTCATAAACAAAAATGGAGCACTAGTGCTTGAAACTCTATTTTAGTTCAATAATTGCTAGCTCCTTATGTTTTTATTTGAAGTCCAGCTTGAGTTTTAATAAAAGTTTTGTTTCTGCAGATGCTGCTGCCACAGTTGCTGCTGCTGGCATAAGAAGCCAGGATAAACGCCAAGGGCTGGAAGTGTCATCTGTGGAGGGACCGTCTCAGACTGGATGGGCCTTCGCGACACACTCCAGCCTACAATTGCACAGTATTGCATCCAATATCTCAGCCAAAGGCACTGGATAGCCCGTATTGATGGCCCGCTAGTTGACCTGAGGCGGGAATTGGCTGCATTGTGGCATGACATCATTGCTGAGCTGCGCGAGTAGGTTGGAGAGAGAGCACCACCAACATTGCGAACGTCAGGCAAGTGATGACCAGCAGACAAATGCTCTTCTGGCAGTCCTGGGGCACGTACTGCATGCGCCTGCCTCTGCCAGTCTGATGAGGGGTCTCTCCCTGGGCCCTCTTCTGCATTTCTACCACCACCCCCACGTGCTGCCCAACCAGCTAGGGCAAGGGGGCTTGGAATGGGGTCCGACCCTGTCTGTGGACCCACTAAAAGGCAGAGTAGGTGTCCTATCTGGGTTCCTACTGTCACTTTCCAACCTCAAGTGGACTATACCTCTTCACCCAGTCCCTCTGTGGCTACAAACTGAACTGATGCATCTCTTCAGGACTCGCATGATCCGCTACATGATCCGATGGGAATGAGCACCAAACAAGTCCCATTGTTTTTCAAATCATCTTCCATAAATACTGCTTTCTCCTCACTGAGGGGCGCCATAAAAACATTTTGTGGTCCCCTTTCCCAATAACATCTGGGAAGCACTTATAACATCTAAGTGATCTAACATATGCATTGTGTGTTTGGCCAGTTACTAATTTGCCTAGGCCTGTGTGTTGGCCTACTTGAACATACATGTACAAGAGAAGCAAATGTTTCATCCATATTTGCAACATGCCAAATTCTGTTTCTTTGGCCAAATCTGAAACATTTTTCTGTATATGGTGTGAATGTTATATGCCTGCAGTGGTAACACTGATCTTGTGCTGTGCTCAAACACAATTTCTGAACTACAGTTTGCTTTTGAAAATATCTGCCTATTGTATTAAGTGCACTTAAGGGCAAGTTGTTTGTTAAAAGGCACATTTGTGTGTATAGACATGCAAGAGAAACATGACTCCTTCTCACTAGGGATGGGCAATTTATTTTGCCTTGTTTCGCCACACATTTGCCACACGTCAATTTTTTTGACGCTCGTAAACTTTAATGGGCGTCAGTGACATTTCACCACTGTCTAATTTTTGGCAAAACTAAACGGGTCAAATTCGCTCCAGCCTACATCTCACTCATTGTGCTATGAAGCACTTAAAGGACCATCAACTTTAACTCCTTTTCCTCTGTTTTACAATGTAACGTGCAGAGGAAACAAATATGTGGTTTTAAATAACATCTTTTGAACATTAGTATGCCCTTTAACCAATGATGATCCTCCAGGGCCTAAGTCTGCAGCCTAGCACTGAGCAAAAGGGCATCTGGGTAAATGCCTCATCCTCCTCCTGCTGGTCTTAGATTTTTCAGTGGGCAGTTCCAGAATGTCCTCCTTCTCCTTTGCTATCGAAATTGAAAGTTCAAGCCTTAAAGGGCAACTGAATGTTGTATTACTATGCACTTTAATCAATGATGGTCCTCCAGGGCCTAAGTCTACAGCCTAGCACTGAGCAAAAGGGCAGCTGTGTAAATGCCTCCTCCTTTTCCTGCTGGTCTTAGATTAGATAGTGGGCAGCTCCAGTAAGTCCTCCTTCTCCTTTGCTTTGCAAAATGAAAGTCCACGCCTTAAAGGAACAGTTCAGTGTGAAAATAAAAACTGTGTAAATAGATAGGCTGTGCAAAATAAAAAATGTTTCTAATATAGTCAGTTAGCCAAAAATGTAATATATAAAGGCTGGAGTGAACAGATGCCTAATAAAACAGCCAGAATCCAACTTCCTGCTTTTCAGCCCTATAACTCTGAGCTAGTCAGCGACTTGAAGGGGGGGCCACATGGTACATTTCTGTTCAGTGAGTTTGCAATTGATCCTCAGCATTCAGCTCAGATTCAAAAGCAACAGATATGACCCATGTGGCCCCCCCTCAACTCTCTGATTGGTTACTGTCTGGTATCCAGGGTAACCAGTCAGTGTAAACCAAGAGAGCTGAAAAGCAGGAAGTAGTGTTCTGACTGACGTGTTATATATAAAATCACTCCAGCCTTTATACATTACATTTTTGGCTAACTAACTATATTAGAGACATTTTTTATTTTGCACAGCCTATTTATTTACCCAGTTTTTATTTTTACACTGTACAATTCCTTTAAAGGGCAACTGAATGTTGTACAACTGTGCACTTTAACCAATCATAGTCCTCCAGGGTCTAAGTCTGAAGCCTAGCACTGGCCTAATGTATGTGTGGGTGTTGAGTAAAAGGGCACCAAATATGTTTACAAATGTCCTTAATGTTAAGTATTGTTTGTGTTGTTTGTATGTTTTATATTTTTACATACTGTGTATGTTCAAACTGAGCCGTGCCTCATTACCCACACCTGGCTGTTGTGCCGCATCAAGTCTCATAAGATAAAATTGTTTGCCGGCAACTGAGTAACCTTTTCTAAAGCACTGACCTTTGTGATCAAGGTGACCTATTAGAGGATATAATAAAAGCTCAGACCAGGTTTATGATGTACCCTATACCTAGGGAACTTATTTCTTGTGGAATAGTTTTATACATTTTTTCATAAAATATGATACCTTATAAAATACATCTTGTTGGATGTTTGAAGTAATTTTGAATATTTCTTAATATATTGTTTCATGTTTCATGTTTTATTTATTTTGGGTAAAGAAGATAATTAAGGCAAGAAGGTAAAAGATGTTGGTAAAAGATATTGCTCCAGTCAATAAGTAGCCATTCACTGGTAGAAACATAGGCTATGGGATTTCACACATGCTGGGCAAGAGTCACTTCCCCTTTAAAAAGTGGGGTCCCATATATTAGCCTCAATTCTCCTTTAAAAAGTGAGGTCTCATATATAAGCCTTACTTCCCCTTTAAAAAGTGAGGTCTCATATATTAGCCTTACTTCCCCTTTAAATGTGAGGTATCATATATTACCCTAACTTACCCTTTAAAAAGTGGGTTCCCATATATTAGCCTCACTTCCCCTTTAAAAAGTGAGATCTCGTATATTAGCCTTACTTCCCATTTAAAAAGTGAGGTCTCGTATATTATCCTTACTTCCCCTTTAAAAAGTAGGGTCACATATATTAGCCTTACTTCCCCTTAAAAACTTGAGGTCTTATATATTAGCCTTACTTCCCCTTTAAAAAGTGAGGTCTCATATATTAGCCTTAAGTCCCCTTTAAAAAGTGGGATCCCATATATTAGCCTCATTTCCCGTTTAAAAAGTGGAATCTCAAATATTAGCCTCACGTCCCCTTTAAAAAGTATAATCTCAAATATTAGCCTCACGTCCCCTTTAAAAAGTGGGATCTCATATATTAGCCACATTTCCCCTTTAAAAATTAGGGTACCACATATTAGCCTCACTTCCCCTTTAAAAAGTACAAACTGTGAAAACCATCCATCACCACCATTATCGCTATTGTTAAAATACCCAAAAAAATTTCTCAATATACCTTAGTAAATATCCCCTGTGTAGTTTGTATCTGTGATTTCTCAATCAGTCCCATTATATTCTGGAATTCCGAAACTTTGCATGCGTGTCATCGCCTGGCGACGAATCGCTCCATATTGCGTGTTCAGCAGATTTATCAAATTTCTAATTTTGAAATTTTTCTTTTAATTTAAATGTGTTCTAATTTAATAAATATTTTGAAATTTGAAAAATCAATATATGAAAAACTTGAGGAAAATTAAATCACTGCCATTTTTCGAAATGTTAAAACACAACTCCATCGACTTCTACTGTATATGAACTTTTCAGCTATATTTTATTTTATTCAAGGTTTAATAAATGATAAAAATCATGCAATTGCAAAGTTTTTTGCCACAACAAACTCAAATCGCAGTAAAAAAAAATTATGATGTTGACGATTTATTTTAATAAAGGAACAAAAAAGTTTAAGATGCCCTGTACTAAATATATGTTATTCCTAGGGGTCATTTTTTTTATTTCATTTGATTAATATTTATTAGCACAAGCAATTTGATTTAGATACTATATTTGTTATCACTTCATTAAAAATTTGTTTAAAGGGGCCGCTCTAGGTAGTGCTATAGTCACTTTAAGGCAAACCCAAGTACATAGTAGGTTTAGTAGGTTTGTAAATATGCTGAATGACAACTTTTTATTCCAGCTCGTTCAAGAACCTACTAGGAATAACTCTCTTTTGGACCTTGTAATAACTAACAATACTGAACTCATCTCTAACATTTGTGTGGGTGAGCATTTAGGGAATAGTGATCATAACATGGTCTCCTTTGAGATTCTGTTGCAGAAGCAATTCTATAAGGGAGTAACTAAAACACTAAATTTCAGACGTGCAAACTTTGACAGTATAAGGGCATCTCTGCAACATATTAAGTGGGAAATGCTTTTCACAGGGTTAAACACAGAACAAAAATGGGAAGTCTTTAAAATGCTGCTTAATAAATATACTTGTCAGTATATTCCACTTGTAAGCAAGGAACGTCATTGCAAAGCAATAGAAGCGTTGGTGTTGAGGTGGGTAAGAAAAGACGTGCTTTTAAGGCTTTCAAGTTAGCTGGTACAGCCAAAACATTTATAAGGTACAAGGAGGCCAATAAATCATGCAAAGAAGCTATAAGGCAAGCTAAAATTGCTATAGAAAAGGATATTGCAGCAAGCAGTAAAAAAAATCCAAAATTATTTTTTAAATATGTTAATAGTAAAAAAATGAAGCAGGAAGGGGTGGGACCCTTACAATCAGAGGGGGGTCAGCTGGTTGATGAAAACAAAATAAAAGCGCAGATTCTGAACTCATATTTTTCATCTGTCTACACAAATGAGGAACCAGTAAGTGAAGGTTTCCTTCTTAACAGTCCCAATTCTAGTAATACAACTAATGATGCATGGTTCACACATGAAGAAATTCAAAAGAGACTTGAACATGTTAAGATTAACAAAGGTCCAGGGCCAGATGGTATTCATCCCAGGGTAATTAGCGAGCTTAGCTCTGTGATTGCCAAACCTCTTTACTTAATTTTTCAGGATTCATTGAGATCTGGCATAGTGCCGAGAGACTGGCGAATTGCTAATGTTGTGCCTCTATTCAAAAAAGGATCCCGTTCTCAGCCTCAAAACTATAGGCCAGTTAGTCTGACGTCAGTATTAGGAAAGCTTTTCGAAGGGTTAATAAAGGATAAGATACTGGACTTCATAGCAAATCATAATACTATGAGTTTGTGCCAGCATGGTTTTATGCGTAATAGATCTTGCCAGACTAACTTAATTTCTTTTTACGAGAATGTAAGTAGAGACCTCGATTCTGGGATGGCAGTGGATGTGATTTACTTAGACTTTGCTACAGCATTTGATACAGTGCCACACAAAAGGTTACTGGTTAAATTAAGGAATGTTGGCCTGGAACATAGTATTTGTACCTGGATAGAGAACTGGCTAAAAGATAGACTACAAAGAGTGGTGGTAAATGGAACATTTTCTAATTGGACCAGTGTTGTTAGTGGAGTACCGCAGGGCTCTGTACTAGGTCCCTTGCTTTTCAATTTGTTTATTAATGACCTGGAGGTGGGCATTGAAAGTACTGTTTCTATTTTTGCAGATGATACTAAATTGTGCAGAACTATAGGTTCCATGCAGGATGCTGCCACTTTGCAAAGTGATCTGTCTAAACTGGAAAACTGGGCAGCAAACTGGAAAATGAGGTTCAACGTTGATAAATGCAAGGTTATGCACTTTGGCAAAAATAATATAAATGCGAGTTATACACTAAATGGCAATGTGTTGGGAGTTTCCTTAAATGAAAAGGATCTAGGGGTCTTTGTAGATAACACGTTGTCTAATTCTGGGCAGTGTCATTCTGTGACTACTAAAGCAAATAAAGTTCTGTCTTGCATAAAAAAGGGCATTAACTCAAGGGATGAAAACATAATTATGCCTCTTTATAGGTCCCTGGTAAGGCCTCATCTGGAGTATGCAGTTCAGTTTTGGACTCCAGTCCTTAAGAGGGATATAAATGAGCTGGAGAGAGTGCAGAGACGTGCAACTAAATTGGTTAGATGGACGGAAGACTTAAATTATGAGGGTAGACTGTCAAGGTTGGGGTTGTTTTCTCTGGAAAAAAGGCGCTTGCGAGGGGACATGATTACATTTTACAAGTACATTAGAGGACATTATAAACAAATGGCAGGGGACCTTTTTACCCATAAAGAGGATCACCGTACCAGAGGCCACCCCTTTAGACTAGAAGAAAAGAACTTTCATTTGAAGCAACGTAGAGGGTTCTTCACAGTCAGGACAGTGAGGTTGTGGAATGCACTGCCGGGTGATGTTGTGATGGCTGATTCAGTTAATGCCTTTAAGAATGGCTTGGATGATTTTTTGGACAGACATAATATCAAAGGCTATTGTGATACTAAACTCTATAGTTAGTATAGGTATGGGTATATAGAATTTTAATTAAAAGTAGGGAGGGGTGTGTGTATGGATGCTGGGTTTTCATTTGGAGGGGTTGAACTTGATGGACTTTGTCTTTTTTCAACCCAATTTAACTATGTTACTATGTAACTATAGGTAACAGCTTGGCTGCATGTCGGCTGCAGCCAGCTGCTTGCTGAAACTGTTGGCTCTTTTAAAGGAACAGTAATACTTTTTTACAAACTCAGACAAAAATAATGTACTTAGCTAAGTAACTTCCAATACGCTGCTGAATCCAGGTAGTCTTGTAAGGAATCCGAAAAAATCTAAACCGCCGCTTCTGGATGGAGTCCAAGGGTCCTCGCCATCTTGCCCCACCAGCAACCTTCTTCTGCACTACGTGCGCGCTGCCGTGCTTCACTTCCTTCTTTTCTGAACTTCCGGGTTCATGATGTCACTTCCGGAATTGACATCACATAACCGATAGTATAAACTGCTTAGGCTATAGGAGCGCTGGCTGAATGCATTTTATTATTAGATCCCCCAACCCAAGAAATCAGCCCAATTCCCAGCGCTGCAGCAATTCAATTCACTCCCCCTCACTCCATGTTCTCTCACTGCCGTACCTCCGTGCAGCCGTTCACTCCCCCACCTCCCCTCCGTGTTCCTCTCACCCCAGCCTTCTCCATTCATGCAGCAGTTCAGCTCACTCCCCCATTCCCCTCCGTGTCCTGTCACTGCCGTTTCTCCTAGTGCTTTCATGCAGTCGTTCACTCCCCCTGTCTCCGCTCCGTGTCCTCTCACTGCCATCCCTCTCCCAGCCTTCTCCATTGACGCTGCCGTACACTCCCCCCTCCCCTTCTTGTTCCTCTCACTGCCCACATACAAAAGAAAAAAGTCTGGCAAGAAGAGGGAGAACTTTAAGCATCATAGGATGCATGCCCTGTCAGAAGCTCTTCTGACTTCCGGGTTTACTTTCATGACGGAAGTCCTGGGTGAAGGAGCACTGTCGGGAGCATGCTTGTACGTATTGTTGTATAAGCATTGGTCGCCATATCGCCGTTTTTCAAAATCAGTTCAGACCATGGAGGGGAGTGTTTACTACTTTGTGGTACAAGGAGGGTGAATATGTAATATCTATTGGGACATGGGTATTATATACAGGCTGTAATTTTTATTTTTTTAATAAAAAAAATGATGTTACTGTTCTTTAAGCCATTGTAGAAAGAATTTGCATGCCAGCTGCAGTCTGTCTCTCATTTGTGCCATGGCTGAAATTTGGAGCAGCTATAGTGTTTTCCACACAGGTTTTTAGACTAAATCTTGTGCCTAGGGTTGCCACCTGGCCGGTATTTTACCGGCCTGGCCGGTAAAAATGATGCTTGATGCCAATGTTATTAATGGGAAAAAATGGCAAGAATATAGGAAGGCCGATATTTTTTTTCAGAAAAGGTGGCAACCCAAGTGCCTGCTTCAGCATTCTTGTGGTCCTTGGGGTGCAATGGATATCTCCAACCCTTTCAGTACTATTGTGTTTTACCTCTGTAAAACATAGTTCTGTGTGTAATAGTCCAAATTGTACTTAGGGATATGTATGTTGAGAGTATGACACTTTTGAACACCATGCACATTTTCCATTTAGAAGTATTCAGTGTGTTCTTGGAAGCTCACCGACATTGCAGAGCCTATCTTCTCTTTGAAAAGACTTTTGTACTTCTGGTTTGGTTATTCCTTCTCCTGTGTTTTCTATTTGTGGAAAAGGTTAATGAATGGGGATGTTTTATATTATTTTCTTAAATTGGTTGCTTTGTTTGAATACAATCAGCCTAAAATCTCTCTTCCTTTGAGCCGGTAAGTAATATCACAGAGCAGGTGCCATGCAAGTATCTTGTGGGTGATTTTCAGCGCATGTGGGAGCAGCAAAGATGGGTATATAGTTGAGCTCCCAATTGTTTTGTTTTTCAGGGCACCAGAAAAAATTTAAATGATTATGCATTATATATTGATGGGACCACAAAAAATGGTGTTAAATGAAGGAAAATGTAAAATCAGGGTATGTAAAACTAAGCTTTCACCATATTAGAAATTATTTGACTAGGTCTGCTTTCCCATATTTGTCAACAAAATTAATATTCCAAATGCAGCCACCCCTTTTTAAGATTAGTCTTTGATTCTGTTTGGTTCTTGCTAAATACGAAATACCCCATGTACAGGTGCCAGGAGCTTTTTTTTTCCTTTAGTCTGTTTGAAAACCATGCTTGAATCTTGTTAGTTTTTATCGGTAATTGCATTGGTGCAATTCAGAAAATAAGTTAGTAAATAAGTAGATAACATCAGTATTATTTAAAACACAAGTTGGCGTTCCTATTAGCGTTGCCTGGTTTATAGAACATGGAGCGCATATGTTGGTTTTATTTATATAAACTTGTCAGTTATGCAATTTATAGATGTGTGAATATAAAGCAAAATACAATAATGCAAATAATATGTATCTATTGCATGTTTTTAATTTACTTTTTTTGTTTTTTGCTGGGGCTATTTATTCTGAAAAGTTTTATGTTGCAGGCTGGAAGTAAGTAGATTAAAGTAATAAATGTAAAATACTATACCATGTTAGCGTTTCAGCAGTTCTAGAATAACAATGATCCATACCTTTCAAAGGGGACGTGTCATTTTAAGAAATCATTTCAAATAATTTTCTATGGTGGTAGTTGAACCAAGCAAAGTTTTCTTACACTATATAAATTATTTAAAATTTGTCTTCTTTAGCCTTGGAATTCACAGTCAATCTTTCCAAAATCTTGTTTATGTGCCAGAATGGGGATCCTCATGCCCATGCCCAGGCTACACAATTAGGTAGGAGGGAGGGGGAACATGAGGAGTGCAGTGACATCTAGGAAGTGCAGAATGGAAAGTGTTTATATTTTTTATATCTCTTTTATATCTGGAATGGTCTATTTCCTTTGACGAACGAATGGCTAGTGTCAGAGGGTCGATATCTATAACCCCCCACCCTCTATGACACAATAACTCTAAAAGATCCAAGGCAGGGTGGACTATAAGGGCAAATGGTCAACTGTGGACAATGGTCACTCATATAATTGATACTAGGCCATAGTAATAAATGATCTCCACTCTGTTATTAAGATTCCAGAGTGTCAGCATGTCTCTTATGCACTTTTGCAGAAGTGTTTCTTAAAGGAAAACTATACCCCCAAAATGAACACTTAAGCAACAAATAGTTTACATCATATTAAGTGGCATATTAAAGAATCTTACCAAACTGGTCTATATATTTAAGTTAATCTTGCCCTTTTACATCTCTTGCCTTGAACCACCATTTCGTGATGGTCTGTGTGCTGCCTCAAAGATCACCTGACCAGAAAAACTGCAGCTCTAACTGTAATAGGAAGAAGTGTGGAAGCAAAAGACAGAACTCTATATTTTAATTGGCTCATGTGACCTAACAAGTATGGTTTGTTTGGTTTGGTAACATCCCATCTAATTAAAGCATTCACCATTGAGAATATGGTGCTTTGGTATGCTAATAAAAAGGTTAAATGCATTGAATGAGTTAAGATGATGACTTTAGATAACACAGTTTCTTCAATTAATACCAAATCATGACGCATTTAACTCACAAATCCAAGTGGCTTCATCTGTACTATCAAAGGCTACAGGTATATATAATTTATGTAAAGGTATGAAGGGATCTGTGTATGCATGCTGGGTTTTCATTTGGAGCAGTTGAACATTGTGGACTTTGTCTTTTTTCAACCTGATTTAAATGTAACAATGTAACTATGTAACTGGTATATTTATCTGTAACTAGAATCCTGGCTCTTCTCTACTTTCTACTGTATTACATTTTACCTCCTCCTTTCACCAGTGAACAGAAACCATCATGCATAAGGATGGCCAACTATTATTTTGGTTTTCATTTTCATGACTTGAACTTTGGGTCCTGCAAGTTCCCTGCACATTAATTTTTTTAAAATCAGTAAAGGTTTTTCTTTTAATCTATGGAATCAGGTATGTCTGAATAACAAAATTCACCCAAAGCTTACGTTGAGGAGCTCAGCATAAATATGTTTTTTATTCAAAATTTACATGAACTATACATCATTGGTAAATCTCTACGAATAATTCCAAACTTGAAAAAAGAATTAAAAATGGTTCCAAATAAAAAATTCAAGATGATGTAAAAAGCATGTTTGGTCTTCCACATGTTGTTAGGCACTGGCAGAGGTCCCTTGAACCATATGAAGATGTTAATAGCCTTCATGATGTTCAGATTTTTTTCAGTGGGTTTAACTCGGAAACTTGATTAATCTGAGTGATTCTACTTTTTTCTGCTTAAAATTAGAAAAAAAACATGCCCCTTAAAGTTTGGAGATTAGGGATGTAGCGAACTGCCGATTTGGTGTTCGCGAACGCCGTTCGCGAACACCGGCAAAAAATGCGAACGTTCGCGAACTTCGAACACCCGCTAAAATCGTTCGATTCGAACGATCGAAGGATTTTAATCATTCGATCGAAGGATTTTCATTCGAATCGAACGATCGAAGCCATTCGATCGAATGCTTTTCATTCGATCGAATGCTTACAATCGTTCGAACGAATGGAAATCGTTCGATTTTTAGCGGTCGAAGGAATTCGAATGGTCGAATGGTCGAACGATCGAACGCGAACTCAAAATGCGAACGTTCCCAAACGTTCGCAAACATTCGGCGGACGTGAACGGTCGAAGTTCGCGCGAACTAGTTCGCGGGCGAACAGTTCGCTACATCCCTATTGGAGATCCAAAGTACTGAGAGATGCCATATGATGAGGAAATTCAGTGTTACAAATGTTACATATTCAAATATTACATATCAACATTTTGCAGAAAGGCATTATTAAGGGTAATTCACCTTTCAATTTTTTTTTTTTTTTTTTTAATCATTTAACTTCTTGTTCAGCAGCTCCATTTTGCAATCTCAGCAGCTATCTGGTTGCCAGGGTCCAATGTACCATAGTGATCAGTGGTTAGATGAATAAAAGAGGGCCTGAATAGAAATATAATAATATATAAAATAAAACATTTTTAATAGACAATTCTATAAAATACTAAAAGTTAATAATGAATTGTCCCCACAATAAACAAATCAAAGTTGCATCAGAATGTTGCTGTCAAACTTCATTCTGTTCTGTGGGGTGTTAAAGCTCACAAATTAATAACTTGAATGCATTGCAAGTTAAGCAAAGATGTGCCCCATATATTTATAAGCAATGCTGTGAAATCTCAGCAACATTTTTTTCAGTTAAGCAAGTAAAAAATGTATTTAAATATCAAACTGTAATGTAATTTCAGTTTTATTTTATTTGTACTCTATCTGAAGAACTCTTGTAAATATTTCCTGAAGTTTTTGTAAATGGCTAATGTGGATTTATAGCTGTTGCAAACATTTCTTAATTATTCTGCTGTTCACAGTTTGCTGCCTTAAAAATGTTAATTGTTGCTATATAAAATCTGTCCAGATCAATTAGTAGTTCTTCAACCAATCCACAACCCCAATAAAAGGCTGTAACATGATAGTTATTTCTAAACAGCTGCATTTGAAAAGCAAATTCCATGCATTTGCCTTTAAGATTGATGTTTTCTGAATTTGTACTGTTTTGGAAATAATTCAATAAAATATATATGCAGTTGTATAGACTTCATTCAGTTACAACAACTGCATGTGTCTCATCCGTTTTAATTTAAAGATATTTCCTACTAAAATAAGTGAGTTTTATCAGTATTAAAATTACAGTTTTCAAAGAAGAAATACTATTCCAGCAACTTCAGATTTGAGACACAAAGGTTAAAGGGATCCTGTCATCGGAAAACATGTTTTTTTCAAAACACATCAGTTAATAGTGCTAGTACAGCAGAATTCTGCGCTGAAATCCATTTCTCAAAAGAGCAAACAGATTTTTTTTATATTCAGTTTTGAAATCTGACACGGGGCTAGACATTTTGTCAATTTCCCAGCTGCCCCTGGTCATGTGACTTGTGCCTGCACTTTAGGAGAGAAATGCTTTCTGGCAGGCTGCTGTTTTTCCTTCTCAATGTAATTGAATGTGTCTCAGTGAGACATGGTTTTTTACTATTGAGTGTTGTTCTTAGATCTACCAGGCAGCTGTTATCTTGTGTAGGGAGCTGCTGTCTGGTTACCTTCCCATTGTTCTTTTGTTTGGCTGCTGGGGGGAAAAGGGAGGGGTATGATATCACTCCAACTTGCAGTACAGCAGTAAAGAGTGATTGAAGTTTATCAGAGCACAAGTCACATGACTTGGGGCAGCTGGGAAATTGACAGTATGTCTAGCCCCATGTCAGATTTCAAAATTTAATATACAAAAATCTGTTTGCTCTTTTGAGAAATGGATTTCAGTGCAGAATATTGCAGGAGCAGCACTATTAACTGATTCATTTTGAAAAAATTTTTTTTTCCCATGACAGTATCCCTTTAAAAAGGCAATCATTTTAAAACCGAGATTATTTTTCTACAAATGTATTTAAAGGCTCTGCAAATCATCTCCTAGGGGATTATTTATCAAAGGTAGTGTTTTAAAGGTGTCTGAGGTTTTTTATACCTCGAATGAACTCACAACTCAAATGTTTTCCTATTTAAGAAAAAACTTGAATGGAAAAAACTTGAATCAGTGAGTTCGGGTAAAACAACCAGAAAAAACTAATTTCTGGAATAATTGTGCTTTAAAGCAAAACCCACCGAAAAACCCAACCTCATGAAGGCTATCAACATCTTCAAATGGTTCAAGGGACCTCTGCAATTGACTTCTTCATGACATCAACACATTTTTGCTGGAGTATTTTCAGATTCAAGATATTTCTAGCTTCAGGGTATAATGGATCTCGAAAAATTCTCATTTTTTTTTACCAAAACCCAAAAAATTCTAGTTTTTTTTAACTGAAAACTCCACTCAAACCTTATTTTATATACTAAACTTAGTGTACCAGCATTACTTTTCAGAATCTCCATAAACAGTAATGATTCTGGCCTTTAAAGTTGTGCACAGCGGGTTGCATTTTGGATTTTGTAAAGAGTTTCAAAGATGCTTGCATGTTCAATGTGCTCCAGTCAACTGTTCAGAAGCTAAACTTAGGGGTTGTAACAATTCATCAAGCAGGAAATTAGGTTGACGTCATAGAAGTTGATGCTACAAGGCTGATTTTGATGCAAAATATACTGGTTTCTGAGTCACGTTAATCTAAATTAATTACTAAAATATTAATAAACTTGTATTGTGACATTTTATATTCAATGTACACAGTATACTGTCAGTCAGTTCCTAAGCTCAGGTAAGTGACAGCAGAAAAAAGCACATGCTGTGAATCAGCAGAAAAAATGAGTAGATTATGCAGACATTTTTGGATTCACAGAACTTCACTGCTGTTTGCCATGAACTGATACAGAAGCCGTTTTACCCTACTTCTATGTTAACCTTTAGTACTCTTAACAGATTGTGAACCCTAGTAATTACTTACTATAAATAGGAAATATATATTTAATTTAATTTGGGAAATTATCTCAAGTCCTTAAAATATGTTCTGCAGGTTCCTGAACAGTTGTGTGAGGGGATTACCTCTTGTAGCACAGCGGGGATGACTGCCATGTTTCAATTCTTCTGCGCCGTTGCACGCTTGCCGCATGCTGGCCACACTTCCGGGTTTTGGACACAGGTTCATGTCTGATGTCATCACGTTAGGCAAGAAGTTTTAATATTTAAAGGGACCTCAGGCAAATATTCTCTGCCTAACGTAAGGACTATTTCATAGCTCCTGGGTGCATTCTTTGTGTATTCCTGATCTGTTTTGACCATGCCTGTTCTTGACATTGTCCAGTTTGCTGCCTGTCCTGACCCTTGCCTTGTTTGACTACCCTCTTGGATCCTGTACTATATTTTCGATATCGGTGTGTTTGACTTGGCCTGTGGCCTCAATGATTCCTCTGTCTCCTCTTTTGTACCATGTTATCTGACTGTTACCGACATGGCCTGACTTTCAATTACTCTTCTTGTTCCCATTCTACTACCTCATGCTTGGTTCCCTTGCTTGCTCAGAACTCTCTTCTTGGGCCTCTTGCGTTAAACTTGCTGGCATCCGAGTAGCGGAGGGCTTGCCCTGAAGCCAAAGGCGACTGTAAGGCTGAAGGGTTAGCCATGACTGTGTCCCTGGAGTCTGTTCTGAGTTTGGTACACCCTGCATTACAAGTTAATGTGATTTTTGTTTAAGCAGAAAAAAAATTAACTTTGCCATTAAATGGACGCATGTGCATTAATTACAATAGAAGTACACTTACACAAGTTAACAGAGTGAAGTACTATTTACAGAATAAAATGTAGAAAAGTGTCTATTCATTTGGGATGGCATATAGCATTATAAGTATGGGACCTGTTTACCCACAATGCTCGGGACCTGGGGTTTTCCTGATGAGGTGTCTTTCCATAATTTGGACCTCTATACATTGTCTACTAAAAAATCATGTAAACATTTAGGGAGTTAATAAAGGTCGAGTTCAGTTTTACCTGAAAAATTTGCGGGTATTTTACAGTCAAAACTAAAATTTTCAGGTTAAAAAAATCTCAGAGATTTTTTTCGAGATTTTATATACCATGAACCTGAAAATAGCTTGAATCTGAAAATACTCCAGCTAAAACTTATTCTTAAGTCATGTAGAAGTCAATGGCAGAGGTCCCTTCAACAGTTTAAATATGTTAATAACCTGCATGATGTTTGAGTTTTTTTCTGTGGGATTACTCAAAAACACCAGTAATTCGAGAGATTCAAGTTTTTTCCACAGAAAACTCGATTAATTTTTTTTTAAAGAATGCTTTTTATTGAATTTTAACAACACATAGAAATTAGGGGGGGAAAGAGGGTAGGAAAGAGAGAAGAAAGAAAAAATAATAAATAGCAATAATTTGGCTGGAGGCACAAATGACAGTTACAGTGAGGTCGCTAGTGATTCAGTCCATGGAGACCAGACATCTTCAAATTTCCCTGGACACCCTCTCGCCACATAGGTAAGTTTGTAAAGTTCCAATTGAGAGTTGACAAGGGCGATCCAGTGCTGCAAAGTCGGGGGTGATGGTCCCATCCAGTGAAGTGCAACAGTCTTTTTACCGTAGAACAAAAGCAGTCTCATTAAGGTTCTAGTTCGGGCTCTGGGTACCATGGAGTCTACTAATCCCAACAGACAAGTGGCAGGGTTAAGTACCTGGGGCAGGGCTAGTTCTGTTCCCATAAATTGAGTGACCTGGTGCCAAAACCTGTTCACAGCAGGACAATGCCACATCATATGAAGAAAATCGGCTAGCTGTTCACTACACCTCGGACACTTAGGTAGATCACGTTTACCCATAGCATGCAGTTTTTGAGGGGTGAGATAGGTCTGATGCACAATTTTAAACTGAACCAGTTTGTCCCTAGTGCTGACAAGGGGTTTGTACAAAGAACCAATAATTTCGTCCCAGTCATCTTGGGCTAACTGAATCCCACTGGCTTCCCATTTATATTTAACTCTAGGGCGTGGATCATATTTCCGAGATAGGAGCAGCTTGTAGGACTTAGAAAGGAGCTTCACCTTAAGTGGGCGGGAGATCAGGTCCTCAATGTCAGGAGACTGCACAAGTGGGGGCGTGGGGAACTGGGCAGTGCACAAGTGAGCAATCTGCAGGTATCTGAACTCAGAAAGGTTAGGATGGGAGGTGGCCTGTTGCAGGAGGGGAAAGGTGTTCAAAACATTGTCAGTGTACAGGTGTTTGACATGTTTAACTCCAAGTCTAGCCCACGTCCCCGCCTCCGAAAAAGTAGAAAAGTGCACTAGATTACTATTGCCCCACAGGGGCGTTTCGGGAGAAATACTCCCTGTCTTGTCCGTTAGGTGTAGCATGACATCCCAAGCTCTTTTAGTAGCATCAAGCACCGGTGGTAAGGGGCTGATATCCTTCCTGCACCTATACAAAGCATTCTTAAGGCTTTCTATAGAGGTAAAGTAAAGGGCTTCCAAGGTCGATGCAGGATTTTCAGTATCAAAGCATCGCCAATTAGCTATATGAGTACTCTGTGAGGCTAAATAATACAACTCATAGTTAGGGGATGCGAGGCCTAGATTTTCAGGCAAGGCATTCAGAGTTGCGCGGGAGAGTGTCGGGGTCTTGTTCCCCCAGATGAATGCGGACTGGATACGATCAATCTCCTGTAGAGACTTTTTCGGGATATGACACGGAGTGTTACCCAGAACATACAAAAATTTCGGCAGGAAAACCATCTTGCAGATGTTGATTCTGCCAATAAGAGTAAGGGGTAGGTTTGCCCAGTGGTCCAGGGTCAATTTGAATTGGTGTAAAAGTGGCTGGAGATTGTGCAATAGAAACGTGGATGGGTGCCTATGAATGTGTAACCCTAAGTATTTGAAAGAGTGGACTACTTGCAGTTCACATTGAGGGTCCAGCATATCTGGGGACAGACTGTCTAAAGGAAAAATCATAGACTTATCCCAATTTATTTGGAGGCCTGAGAAGTTCCCAAAATGCTTGACAATACCCAAGGAGGACTGCAAAGAGATGTGGTGATCAGCAAGATAGAGTAGTGTGTCATCTGCATACATTGAAATCTTTTCCTCAACTGTTTTATAGAGAAGGCCTCTGACTAGGGGGGATTGCCGAATCTCAATGGCCATAGGCTCGATGGCCAGGGCGAAAAGGAGGGGAGAGAGAGGGCAGCCCTGTCGGGTGCCCCGGGATAGGCTAAAGGCAGGTGAAAGTATCCCATTAACCCTGATGGCTGCCTGGGGCTCCTTGTACAGTAATTGGACCCATTTTATGAAAGCAGGGCCGAATCCCATTCTAAACAAGACTTCCCAGAGGTAAGGCCACTCAATGGAATCGAAAGCCTTGGCCGTATCGAGGGAAACCACCAATCTGGATCCTACATTCTCATGAGGCAATTGTAAATTAAGAAATAGCCTTCTAAGGTTAAATGAGGTAGATTTGGTAGGCATGAATCCAGATTGGTCAGGTTCCACCAAAGTCGACACCACCTTGTACAATCGATTGGCCAACACTTTAGCAAGGATTTTAACCTCCATATTCAGAAGGGAGATTGGGCGATAGGAGGAGCATAGTAGTTCATCCTTCCCGGGTTTCGGAATAAGGACAATAGTCGCTTCAGCAAATGATTTTGGAAAGGAGAAGTCCCGAAAGGCAGAGGATAGTGTTTCATGGAGAATGGGGACAAGTTCCTTGACATGAATCTTGTACCAGTCTATAGGAAAACCGTCCGGTCCGGGGGCCTTCCCTGAGGGAAAGGATAAAATGGCTTCAGCCAGCTCAAATTGGGAAATAGGAGCATTTATAAACGTAGCCTGGGCCTGAGAGAGTTTTGGGATGGGTATAGTGTCAAGATATTCGTGCAGTTCTGCTGCAGAGTAGTGGGCGGTAGAAGCGTACAAAGCTTTATAAAACTCACTAAACGCCAAAGAAATATCCTTAGGAGAGGTAAGGACAGCCCCAGAGCACGTTTTGATTTTGGGAATGGCAGTGGAGGTCTCCTGTGCCTTGGCTAGAAACGCCAGCGGTTTTCCATTTTTGTCCCCTAGGGCAAACATGGTGCTAGTGGCATGGAGCATTTTTTCTTAGTTAGTTCTATCCTGTATAGATTTAGGCGTCTAAGAGCCGACGCAAATTCTGCATGACTGCCCAATGATGGGTCAAGTATGTAAGCAGATTCGGATTACCTCACAGCCAATTCCAAAGTCTCCAAAGCATCCTTACCATGTGCCCGCACCGCAGCTATAGATGCTATTAAGTTACCTCTCAGAACAGCTTTGAGGGCATCCCACGTAATTTGGGGGGAAGCAGACAATCGGTTATCCTGCCAATAATGTGTAATGGCGGTCGTGGAGTTGGTCACCACAGTCTCATTCTTTAACCAGAAGGGGCTAAGTCTCCACTGCCTAGAGGTAGGGTCTGGAATCAGGGCTAGCGAGAGGAGTAAGGGAGCATGGTCAGAGATTGCTCTGGGTAGGTATCGGATCTCACGTACTTTAGGCAAGAGATCTGGGGAGAGCAGAGCCAAGTCTATTCTAGAAAGAGAGTGGTGAGTGGCCGAATAGCAGGAGAACTCTTGTCTCTCGGGGAACTTCCACCTCCAAACATCAGTCAAGCCATAAGCCATTGCCCATTCTGCAAGTTTCGAGGTGGTGGGGGCTGTTGTAGAAAGTCTGTCCATAGCAGGATTGAAGCAGGCATTAAAATCTCCCATAATGCAAAGGGGGGCCGGGGGAAGTTGTACTATACCCTGATATATTTCCTTAAGCACCACATCAGTGAAAGGGGGGGGAATGTATACATTCACCAATAAAAGAGGGTTTCCAGCTATGGTACATGCCAATATCTGGTAACGGCCTAACCTATCAGAGCGAATATCAAGAAAGTCTAAAGGGAGGCCCTTACGGATAAGGAGAGACGTACCTCTAGCATAAGAAGAGAACGTGGTATGATACGTATGGGACGCCCAGGGTTTGCGCAAAGCCAGGACCCTATTCCCTGTCAAATGCGTTTCTTGAAGCAAAAGAATGTGAGGGTTGTACGTTTTGAGATAGTTAAAAACCAATGCACGTTTAACCCTATCGTTCAAACCTCTCACATTCCAAGATACAATAGTTACTACAGACATGGTAACCCACAGAGACAATATATACTCACAATCCCCAATTCGACTCCATGGCACCCAGGCGACACCTCGATCATCAAGGTAAGTTGAGAGCAGACATTCCAGCCAAAACCAAAAAAAAAACTAAAAAGACAGAAGGACAGAGAGAAGAGAGGGAGAAAGAACACAATACAAACCCATACATACCCCAAAAACACCCCCCACCCTGCCCAGTCCTGAAAGTACAGCGGGCTTAATATCCCAAACGTCATGGAACTGGAGAAAGTGGTTGCCCATAGCTCAGTCGCTACCAGCTGAGAGATCTGCGAAAGCGAGCCGTGGGCTGGAAATCAGCAGGACCAAAAGAACAGCTGATGGACAAAAAATTGTAGGACATCTGAACCTGGCAAACACGTTTCCACTGTGCATATACGGATCTTGAGAGGGTCCCAAACCAAACATTACTCTTGGCCGAAGGGTGGTCAGAGCCTGTGAAGAGGAGTTAGCCACTTGGTAAGTTATATAAGGCGTACGGCAACGCCGGACTCCGTGTGGGAGGCTAAAACGGACAGGAATAAGGCAACTGTCATGCCGATCAGGCGTGGAGATAGGGGTATCCTCAGACTCGGGAGCATGGTAGCCATAAGTCGGATCAATACAGGGCACAGAGCCACGCTCAGCCATGCAAATTGAGGAAACTTCCACCCAGAGGGAGGCAATCAAGGCACACAACGGAGTCCAACTATAGTCATTTGTAAACCAGAAAGGGTAACTCGACACAGAGGACAAGCCACACGCCCAAAAGTTGTGTAATTGCATAGCGTCCGTGTGAGAAAAAATACAGTAACAGCTTAGTAGCCCGTAAACGATACAACAAGTAAGTACCTGTAAGCCCACAGGAGCCAGGCCAAGTGTGAGCGGCCGCACCCAATTAGTGGAGGAGCCAGGGGAGCCCCATACGAGTCCAGGTTAGGGAGGGTTCCTGAAGCGACACCGTGGGTCATGGCCTAGGGCTTCGTCTAGGCCTCGCTTCTAGCCACTCCAGGGCGTCTTCCGGAACGGAAAAGAAATGAGCCTTGTTGCCCTCCACGACTTTGAGTCGCGCGGGGTACAGCATGGAGTAAATAAGATTACGATCCCGCAACCTTTTCTTGACTTCAGTAAAAGTGCTGCGTAGTTTCTGCAGGTGCGTGGAATAATCCGGGTACAAGGAGATTGTGGCGCCGTTAAACTCAAGCTTCCCCATCGACCGAGCTGCGGTCAAAGCAGTGTCTCTGTCCCTGAAGTGCAAAAGTCGGATAAGGAACGGGCATGGTGGGGCTCCCGGTGGTCTGGGCCTCCCTGGGACGCGGTGTGCCCTCTCCACTGTGAAGTGCGCTGTGAAAGTGGCCTGTGGCAATAGGGTCTGAAGCCATGATTCGGCAAAGTCCACCGCATGCTCACCTTCCGAGCCCTCTGGGAGACCCACCACGCGGACATTGTTCCGCCGCTGACGGTTCTCATAATCATCTAGTTGCGCAGCCTGTAGCTTGAGCTGATGGCGCAGGTCGTCCAACCGCTCTGGGAGCGGCCGATAGGAGTCTTCAAGATTGCTCACTCTAGCCTCAACCTCCGCTGTGCGTTCCCTTATAGTCTGCAGGTCGACCTTAATGAGAGACAAATCAACCTTCACCTCGTCAATTCGGGCAGTCAAAGTAGCCTGACAGGTTGCAATGGCGGCCAAAACAGGAGCCATGGTTGTATCAGGCCCAGGCCCCTCCGACGACTCAGGTGGAGAAGGGCCGTCGGCACCATCTTGGGCGGGTCGCCTTACGTATTGATCCATCTTTTGCGACATATCAGCCGTTTTTTTCGGACCCTTAGAGCCACCCATGTTCACCAGGTAAGGCACAGTACCAAAGGGGTATAGAGTCCCAAAAATTGTTTCGGTCAGGGTAGAATCAGGATCAATGTGCCCACGGAGCTCACCGCTGTGCGACCAGTTACTTCGGCATTCGGCCACGCCCCCCAAACTCGATTAATTTGAATTAAACAATTCAAGTATTTTCTATTTGAGTTTCTCTTAAATCAGAAAACATTTGAGTTGCAGTTCAATTGAGGTATAAAAACCCCCCCACAAACCTCTAAAACTTGACCTCTGATAAATAGCCCCCTAAATATACCCCAAATAGGCTTTCTGGTTTCCAATTAGGATTAATTATATATATATATATATATATATATATATATATATATATATATAAGGTGGGATCAAGTACAAGGTACTGCCTTCTTATTACAGGGAGAAAGAAATACATTTACAAAAATTATTATTATTAAAATGGAGTCTAAGGAAGATGACCTTCATGTAATTCAGAGCTTTCTGGATAACAGATCCCAAACCTGTGGTAGTTATGTGCTTTTCTATTAAAAAGTAACACAACCCAACAATTTGCAGCAATGGTTATGCAACTATTATCTCCCAGGAATCAGTTCAAACAGGTTTTAAAAATGTACAATGCCCAATTGCATTTCAAAATGCAATATTGTTCATAAGAAAATGTAAGTTGCTATTTTTCCATTACAATTCAGTCAATTTGATATAATCGAGTTTTAAACACTGATATGTATAGCAATCATTTTTGTTTTTTCTGAAGAGCATTACTCAATAATATATATACAGTAATTTAAATTGCAATTAAAATCTTGTGATACAAGATTACTTTCATTTAAGTCCTCTTAGTTTAGTTGTTTTCTCTCTCCAGTTTTTGAGCAAACTTATATTTGTGTTTGGGAAGAACCCTAAAAATATAGAAGACCAGTATTTTCTTTTCCATGAAATGGTGGACATTCTACAGATAAGCTATAACTAAGGTAAATTACAGCAGGGGAGAAAATGTTGCTAAATTTAGGTAAACTTCCAGCAAACTTTTAACATATTAGCAATATTAGACCATGATGTAATATATAGTCCAGCAACATATATTATATATTGCTCAGTTAAACCTTTCCTTGGTCACCAGGCTCTCCATGTTTGCGCTTGAACTGTAGCTGTAAACATTACACACCTGTATGCCCTGTTTCTGATTATGTAAGATGACAACAAGATAACGGACATAGTAATGGGAAACAGAATTCCCATGTGTAAATTGTCTAGCAAATACTTTCGTTTTGGTAAGAACTAGGGGGTGGTAAGGGATTGACTTTTTAGGGTTTAGATTCCCACACAAGAACTCCTCTTTACTTTTTGTAACTTAGCCCTCTCAGCTATATGATTCTAGCAAAGGTTTGGATGTATTAGCATTTATTTAGGCATCACACAACTGTAAGTGAAAACCAGAAAATATAGGGTAGGCAATACCTTTTATTGGTTAATGTATTAGATTATAAAATATGAGTTTTCAGGACTGCTTTATGCACAGTATCATACTGCAAGTGTACAGTATACAAAAAGCAATTTTAGGAGTAAATTGCCTTGGTTTTTACTCACTATTTTGGTGTCAATGCAGGCTTAAGTCTTCGAAACACAATGGCACTTGGGCTTTGACACAAGTTGCATCTAAAATATGTGTAGTGGTGATGGCACTTCTGACTACAGCACTCTCTAACTTCTGACTCTAAATTAACTTGTCATAGTTAAAAAGGTTTTAAATAATAATTAAAGTTGGCCATACATGGTGAGATTAAATCTTTTGTTGAGGCTGCAGATCTTTGACTAATTTGGAAACCTATGTGCTGAGCCAAATAAGGCCCCAATGGCTGGGGATTAATACTACAATATAACTGGAAGAAGAACCCCTATTCACTCAAACAGGATATAAATTTGCCTACTGATAATCTATTGCTATTTACTGAAGCAATAATCTGAAATCTGAGTCTGACAACAATATATATATGTCACCAAACTAGAATGACATCCACCAAACCTGCACTTCAACTCTAAAGAAGTGCTTCAGTGTTATACATGTCCCTAAGAAGAAAAAAATTATTATAGACCAGTTGCTTAAGGGCAATGGTCCAGAAGGAGATTGGCAGCAATATATCTCCTCTTATGCGGATGACTTATCTCCTGAAATGCTTTCCCAGTGTCGATAAAGTGAATTGCTGGTGGTAAAACCCACATGTTGCTGCATTCACTTGAAGTTTCCTCTTGAGGCATCTTCAGGCAACTTTGGAATATTGGAGCGACACGTGTTTTATCACCAGCAAATCACTTTACCGCCAGAAGGAAAGCATTTACAGATTAGTTGCACACAGAACAGGAGGTTTGCCGCTGGCGATAAATCTCCTTGTGTGCCATCAACCATAAGATCTGTCAAAAAGATGTGAAGCACATTTATCAGTGCCATTATACATCTCACTATTGCACTTCACACTCCTTCAACCACTACACAAAGTGAACAATTATGCACACATGCTTTTTTTTGCTACTCAATTGAGTTCTTGTCTTCTTGGTAAACAGGTCTTGAGTTTTAAAAATTGGAAGAGAAATGTCAACAACTATCAATTCTTCTTATATACACATCTATGCACATCTGGTTCTATCCACTAAGTAACTTTGAAATCATCAAGCTTTCTGATGAAACCCCAGTACTAGAATATAGAACTTAGTTGTGATGAGACAAGCCACAACAGATATGGTCAATTGTGGAATGTATAAAGACCTCATCTTAAATATAGAAAAACCTAGCACTTGCCCCCAATTTAGTGCTTCTAACACCAGGCAGGGTGCATAATGCAACACTGTATTTAATGCTCACCATAAGAAGGTATTATGTACAGAACTCCCTTACATTCCCTGGAGCATAAAAGGTAGAGGAGTGCCAGGGGACTCCGGGTCTCATGCCATATATTGAGAAACATGCAACTGTTTAGGCTCCATGAGCACCATTTTGTAGAAGCAGTAGATACAACTACAGGGGAGTGTTCAGCGTAAATGCTGTATTAGATGCTGAAACATATTTGGCATTAGTAGACCTTGATGTAAATGAGAAATCATAATGCTATGAATGGATCAGTGTGTCTTTTACACCCATTCTCTTTTCTTATTTTATTTTCTTATTCCTGTTCTTGGATAAGCAACTACAAATTAAGGCTCCAGGAAATGATGTAAACATTTTGATATGTTGATATGTATATACGTCATTTTAATTTTAATGCATTTGATTCTTTGATGGGCACAAATACAATACAGATACTCGTTATCTGCTTGTCCAGTAGTGTGTTTGAAATTATTTGAAAGGTAACAAATTTATGATTTATGTTTAGTTGCTACGGCCACACATGTCACAGCTGCATCTATAGTGTCCAATGACAGAAACATATACACATACAGTACATTGAATATTCATGTACTGTACAAGCATGGGGGCCTATTCATCATGATGTGTAAAAAGTGGCATTACCGGTGATGTTACCCAGGGCAACCAATCAGCAATAATATTAGAACATTTAGAAAACAAAAACAAAGATCTGATTGGTTGCTATGAGCAACATCACCATTAATATTTCACTCCACTTTTTACATAGCATGATAAATGCTAATGATAATGTGTGATTATATTTATGAGAACTGGATACATATATACTTATACTAAGATAATAATTAATTCTGCCTTACAGAACAAAGAATTAACTGAAACAGTAAAAAACATATTAATTACATTTTAACAGACCTATTTTACAGACCTATTTCTAAGCCTGAAGTAAGCCAGTGTGTTTATAGCAGGGTTGTATTTTTGTCTTGCTGATTGTGTTATAAATGTGAAATATTGCTTTGGCTCAACTCTGTCTTGGCTCGCTATGATCAATGGACACAAGACACAGCCAGGGTCTAGGTCTGTGTAAAAGATGCATCATTTGGCTAGCACAAGTAGGCTTTAATCATTTATTTTTCCCTGCCAGTTTTAAATAAATTAAATGCACAACTTTTTTATTTATTGAATGACATCACAAGTATTTTGCCCTATATTTCTGGTGTACACAGAGGGAGTAAGTAAAAATAACTTCCCCTATGATCCTAAATAGCATTTTATGTACGTTTTATTGCAGTGCACATATTTAGACATAAAGAATAGTTTATTCAGAACCATTTATGTTTATGCTGCCTTTAACATCTATTGGCCCTTAGAATAACAATACCATAGTAATGTGTTGGTGTCTATTGTGAGAAAATACAGGAATAAAAAAAAGATTAAAAATGGATTAGCTTGTAGATTGTAATACTTGCAGGGGTGTTCACAATTTTTTAATTACTATACTTAAAGGATAAGGAAAGGAACCTACTCCAATAGGTGGGTTGCAGGTATTCCAAGTCACCTTTCACAACTCCAATCTGTTCTAAATGCTGCTGCCATACTCATCATCTATCTCACATGTCAACATTGGCTGCTCCCATATTCATATCCCTTCACTGGCTCCCAATCTCATTTAGAATCAAATTCAAATTACTCACTTACATTAAAGGCCCTTGACAGTGAAGCCCCTCCCTATATTTCATCTTTGATCTCAAAATACACACCTTCACAGAACCTTGACTCTGCTTCTGACCTTCACCTCTCTTCTTCTCTCAACACTTCTGACCATCCTCGTCTACAAAACTTCTCTCGGGCCTCTGCTTTTCTCTGGAACTCTCTGCCTCTAGCTGTCTGACTCTTTCCAAACGTTCAAACACTCCTTAATGACCCACTTGTTTATAGAAGCTTATTCAATGTACCTTAATTAATCAGTCATTGCTGTATCATAAATTACAAATGTGTTTCATAATGTCTCAATTGTACCCTCACCTATAGTTGTAAACTCTTGCGAGTAGGGCCCTCTAATGCTATTGCACTCTGTAAATTCTTGTTTGTTGTTCCCCATTTGTTATAAACGAAGGCAAAGCACTGTGTAACCTGACGGCGCTATATAAATAAATTATGATGCTGATGATGAATATGTTTTTCCAAGGGATCATAAAATTTGACTTAAGCATGTGCATTATAGTAAAATTTTTAGGATTTTAGTATACTACAAATGCAGAAGTCTACAATAAGTCTACACAAGGGGTCCCTGGGAAAGCTAAATAATGTGGTAGCTCAGGGAGAAAACATCACTTAATATTGTGGGAGGTGTATAATGTTATCACCTCCAGTGAATTAGCCTTTCCAGTCCTTTTATTATGTTATAATTAATTATATATCTTTTTTGGAATATATTGAACATATTTATTAATCATCCCATCCCATTTTTTTCTGTTTAACCCTGTGATGAGCCTTTCCAATTTAATATACTGCACAGATGCCCTATATTGCCAGAGTTTGCAGTTTAGGGGTTTATTTATCAAGCTCAGAATTTATTTCAGTATTTCTAAGATAAAAATCCAAGCAACTCTGAATTCCCAAATGGACCTCATTTATCATTTAAAAATAGAAAACTTCGGACCTTTGCTTGAAAAGTCTGAAGTTTTCCACAAAACTGGACTTTTTGGCCCAAAATCCCCAAAATCATTTGATATCAGTACTGACAGCAGCACAGATACTGGAACCTTCCCCATTGACTAATACAGGACCCAGAGAGCTTTGAGATGCTGAGTTTTCATACCATCAGACTTTAATAAATTCCGAAAAATTCTGATTTTTTTTTTACGCTCCCTTATAGAGTTTTCTATGCAAGATAATCTCAATATTCCCTAAATGCTTACCCACACAAATGCTAGAGATGAATTCGGTTTTATTAGTTATTACCAGATGCAAAAGAGAATCTTTCCTTGTAGGTTCCTGAACTACAGCTGAAGTCAGCCATAATAACAGTAATAGTAGCTGGGCTTCACTCTGAAACTGGAATTTCCATTTGATGAATGGAGGTTGGCCAAGGACACAATGAGATAGCTGTCAATCATGTGACAATAGTAAATAAACAGAACATTTATAAATAACTTATAGTTAGTGATGGGCGAATCTGACCTGTTTCAGTTCACCAAAAATTTGTGAAACAGTGAAAATTTGCCAAAATGCGTTGAAGTCTATGGGCAACAAGTTCCTTTTTGACGTGTGAGGTGATGTGACAAATCTTTTTCACCAATTGGAGTCTATGGGCATAATTTTCAAGGCGAAACTTGGCCAGTCATAACAGAACAATCCAAAGCTTGAGATATCACATGTAAATTACAATGCCACAGAAGAGCAGCAGCCATACAGCAGGCAGCAGGCCTTTGAGAAAGCCTATACAGGTGAAACGTACGTCAGGCATTTGCTCTATCGAGCATTCTAAGGGTGGGGAGGAGGTACTCTGGAGGGTGGACTGAATGGTGGCAGCAGTTTCCTTTCCGGAGGAAGCTTTGGACAGACCGGTGATGTTGTTACCAGCACACGCACAGACTTAATTTTGGGCTTTGCCCGTTTCCAATTTTCGGTGTTGCATTTGCATCAACGAGGGAATAGGCTACACTAACTTTGGTGCCTCTGAGAAGACAAAGCGCCAGACAAAGCGCCAGTTACTCTATGCCAGGGATCCCAAACCTTTTGAACCCGTGAGCAACATTCAGAAGTAAACGGAGTTGGGGAGCAACACTAGCATGAAAAATGTTCTTGGGGTGCCAAATAAGTGCTGTTATTGGACATTTGGTAGCCCCTATGTGGATTGTCAACCTACATTGAGGCTCTGTTTGGCAGTGCACCTGGTTTTTATACAACCAAAACTTACCTCCAAGCCTGGAATTCAAAAATAAGTTACTGCTTTGAGGCCATTGGGAGCAACATCCAATCCAAGTGGTTGGAGAGCAACATGTTGCTCACAAGCTACTGGTTGGGGATCACTGCTCTATGCATACCGTATTGGAAACATATATGTCTGTATAATACTGCAAGGTACTGTACACTGGGTCTGTCCTCCGTTTGTATGCACTGCCTTTGGTTATTTAACCTATTGTGTTCATGTCCAAACTTTTGGTGTTGCTTTAACACATGACATAGGGAATAGGCCATACCTACTTAGGTGCTTCTGAGAAGACAAAGTTTCAGTTTACTCTCCTTGCACATCATTTTGGAATTAACACTTGTGCGATACTTCAGGGTCCAGGATACAAGGTGTTGGTTTGTCCGTTGTTTTTCCCACAATGGGAGCTACCTAATTTATATTACTATAGACACCCTCCTGCTCCCAACACATACTACTATCAGAGGGCATATAGGCTGATGTAATGATCTAGGTGGGACCAGTATTTTCATTACTCAGATATACTGCAATCCTTACAACTGTGATACCAGATCGGGATACATCATATTTTTAAGTGTTTTTATATTTCATTAATTCCCTCTTTTGATTTTAAATGAACTATTAAATGTTATGTTTTATTGAGTGATTCCTTCTTCTAAAGACTAGTGAAATGCAAACTGTTGCTTACGTAATTAGCACCCCTTACACTATTGCACTTCATTAACTCTTAATTGTTTATCACAAGATATAATAATGGCAACACATCAATGTGTGGACACAATGAATTTATTTTGAATAAATTTATTTGCACTCATCAAAAAAAAATTTTTTAAATCATTAATTATTCCTTTCATGGTTTCCAAGTTACACACACAATCGAATTACAAATTAATGCCATAACAGAACAGTCCAAAGCTTGAGATATCACATGTAAATTACAATGCCACAGAAGAGAACCAGAATACAAATTGTAGTGGTTATACATGTGCCTGAGGTAGCAAGAGGTAAGAAATGGCTCTCCCACTCCCTTATATCTTAACCTCTCCCCAAATATGCTGGCCAATCCCTGTGTAAGAACCTTGATGGCTATACTTGCTTCCAGAAGAAAGAATGGAGAGGGGGATTTGCTAGCAAGTATATATCACCAAAAATTATTGTTCATGGGAAAAAGACATTCACTGGCAACAAGTCATTACTATGTTACCAATGTTAATAATAAAACATTTATGTATCTACGGAATTATAAACAGAGTAAATTACCATTTGGGAAAGTGACTATGTGTTAGGAAAACAAGAAAGCTCAAGTTGGGTGAGGACAGAAAGCTTACATATTTCCCATGACTTTAATACATTTTACACAAGGGGTCCATATTTTCTAGTATTTTGGAAATAAGTGTCAGTTCTTCTAATCGTCTGATCTCTTCCACTTTGGTTATCCACTCTGAAAATGTAGAGGCTTGTGTGGATTTCCATTTGGCTGATTAAAGAAGGTGTAGAGGGGATGGAATCCTGAATTTTTCTTGATTAATGTTCAAAATAATTAATGCTTGATTATCTTTCCATAGATCGCTCTTAGTAACTTTATTGATTGTGTTTAAAATTTCTTTCCAGTATAGGTCAAGACAGGGGCAAGAGAGCCAAATGTGGGTAACACCGGTGCTGTAACACAAAAGTTGAGACCCTTTTCCAAAACCGACACCTGTATATCTGTTAATGGGATGGAAGAAATATTGAAGATTACTTGTTCCCTCTCTTCCCTTGTCTGTTCCTCAAAGGTATTATCCTCTTTTTGTTGATTATATCTATGTTTCCTGCCACCCCTGCGTCTCCTGGTTCTTCTAAAAAAGACCTTGAGTCCGTCCGATTAGTTTCATTCCTTTCCTCCATTCGTGTGGACCCCTCCATATTTCGTGGGACACTTAAACTGCGTGCATTCGCTCTCCTTTTAATATCGGGGCTATTCCACTGGTAAACACGTCCCCTTTCATAGTCTACCACATCTCTGTCATATTTAAGTCTCTTTTTGTTTCTTATTCTCCATATTGAGGAAACATTGTATCTCTTACGTAGAGCTTATCCCATGGTGAATGAATTTGCATTGCCCCCTTTGATTTCTTACAGGAGGGGTAAAACCATTGGTTCACGGGTAACTAAAAGTCATGTGCAGAATGAAATCGGACTAAGGGAGACATATGTAGGCACTAGAAATTGTGGGATGTATCCATGCTTAAACTGCAGACAATGCCGCTATGTAATAAAGGGTAAGTTCTTTGAAAATCCAGGAACTAAAGAAAGATACTATATGAGGGGATATTACACTTGTATTTCACAGTATACCATATATGCTATAGTATGTCCATGTTACATAGTTACATAGTTAAATTGGGTTGAAAAAAGACAAAGTCCATCAAGTTCAACCCCTCCAAATGAAAACCCAGCATCCATACACACACCCCTAACTACTTTTAATTAAAATTCTATATACCCATACCTATACTAACTATAGAGTTTAGTATCACAATAGCCTTTGATATTATGTCTGTCCAAAAAATCATCCAAGCCATTCTTAAAGGCATTAACTGAATCAGCCATCACAACAATCACCCGGCAGTGCATTCCACAACCTCACTGTCCTGACTGTGGAAGAACCCTCTACGTTGCTTCAAATGAAAGTTCTTTTCTTCTAGTCTAAAGGGGTGGCCTCTGGTACGGTGATCCACTTTATGGGTAAAAAGGTCCCCTGCCATTTGTCTATAATGTCCTCTAATGTACTTGTAAAGTGTAATCATGTCCCCTCGCAAGCGCCTTTTTTCCAGAGAAAACAACCCCAACCTTGACAGTCTACCCTCATAATTTAAGTCTTCAGTCCCTCTAACCAATTTAGTTGCACGTCTCTGCACTCTCTCCAGCTCATTTATATCCCTCTTAAGGACTGGAGTCCAAAACTGAACTGCATACTCCAGATGAGGCCTTACCAGGGACCTATAAAGAGGCATAATTATGTTTTCATCCCTTGAGTTAATGCCCTTTTTTATGCAAGACAGAACTTTATTTGCTTTAGTAGTCACAGAATGACACTGCCCAGAATTAGACAACGTGTTATCTAAAAAGACCCCTAGATCCTTTTCATTTAAGGAAACTCCCAACACATTGCCATTTAGTGTATAACTCGCATTTATATTATTTTTGCCAAAGTGCATACCCTTGCATTTATCAACGTTGAACCTCATTTTCCAGTTTGCTGCCCAGTTTTCCAGTTTAGACAGATCACTTTGCAAAGTCGGCAGCATCCTGCATGGAACCTATAGTTCTGCACAATTTAGTATCATCTGCAAAAATAGAAACAGTACTTTCAATGCCCACCTCCAGGTCATTAATAAACAAATTGAAAAGCAAGGGACCTAGTACAGAGCCCTGCGGTACTCCACTAACAACACTGGTCCAATTAGAAAATGTTCCATTTACCACCACTCTTTGTAGTCTATCTTTTAGCCAGTTCTCTATCCAGGTACAAATACTGGGTTCCAGTCCAACATTCCTTAATTTAACCAGTAACCTTTTGTGTGGCACTGTATCAAATGCTTTAGCAAAGTCTAAGTAAATCACATCCACTGCCATCCCAGAATCGAGGTCTCTACTTACATTCTCGTAAAAAGAAATTAAGTTAGTCTGGCAAGATCTATTACGCATAAAACCATGCTGGCACAAACTCATAGTATTATGATTTGCTATGAAGTCCAGTATCTTATCCTTTATTAAACCTTCGAAAAGCTTTCCTAATACTGACGTCAGACTAACTGGCCTATAGTTTGAGGCTGAGAACGGGATCCTTTTTTGAATAGAGGCACCACATTAGCAATTCGCCAGTCTCTCGGCACTATGCCAGATCTCAATGAATCCTGAAAAATTAAGTAAAGAGGTTTGGCAATCACAGAGCTAAGCTCGCTAATTACCCTGGGATGAATACCATCTGGCCCTGGACCTTTGTTAATCTTAACATGTTCAAGTCTCTTTTGAATTTCTTCATGTGTGAACCATGCATTATTAGTTGTATTACTAGAATTGGGAGTGTTAAGAAGGAAACCTTCACTTACTGGTTCTTCATTTGTGTAGACAGATGAAAAATACGAGTTCAGAATCTGCGCTTTTATTTTGTTTTCATCAACCAGCTGACCCCCCTCTGATAGTAAGGGTCCCACCCCTTCCTGCTTCATTTTTTTACTATTGACATATTTAAAAAATAATTTTGGATTTTTTTACTGCTTGCTGCAATATCCTTTTCTATAGCAATTTTAGCTTGCCTTATAGCTTCTTTGCATGATTTATTGGCCTCCTTGTACCTTATAAATGTTTCGGCTGTACCAGCTAACTTGAAAGCCATAAAAGCACGTCTTTTCTTACCCACCTCAACACCAACGCTTCTATTGAACCAAAAAGGTTTTGCTTTGCAACGACGTTCCTTGCTTACAAGTGGAATATACTGACAGTATATTTATTAAGCAGCATTTTAAAGACTTCCCATTTTTGTTCTGTGTTTAACCCTGTGAAAAGCATTTCCCACTTAATATGTTGCAGATATGCCCTTATACTGTCAAAGTTTGCACGTCTGAAATTTAGTGTTTTAGTTACTCTCTTATAGAATTGCTTCTGCAACAGAATCTCAAAGGAGACCATGTTATGATCACTATTCCCTAAATGCTCACCCACACAAATGTTAGAGATGAGTTCAGTATTGTTAGTTATTACAAGGTCCAAAAGAGAGTTATTCCTAGTAGGTTCTTGAACGAGCTGGAATAAAAAGTTGTCATTCAGCATATTTACAAACCTACTAGCTTTTTCTGTCTTAGCAACCCCATTACCCCTGTCAATGTCTGGATAATTGAAGTCACCCATAGCAACAACTTGACCCAGCTGTGAAGCCGCTTGTATCTGCAAGAGTAGCTGGGCTTCATACTCGACACTTATACGAGGTGGTTTATAGCATACACCAATGATAATTCTTTTTGATACCTTTTGCCCAGTCGAAATCTCTACCCAGAGTGATTCTACACCCTCACCAGTGCCAGCTATTTTTATTTCTTTAGCGCATGGCTTTAATTCAGGCTTTACATACAAACACACTCCTCCACCCTTTTTAATCCCTCTGTCCCTCCTAAAAAGGGTGTAACCATTTAAATTCACAATCCAGTCACATGTTTCATCCCACCAGGTCTCAGTGATACCAATTATATCATAATTTTTAGAGATGTGGTAAGATCTATGTTGGGGAAACAATACAAAAAGTTAAGTCACGGATTTCCCAACATAGATCTACCATTAATGTAGGGAATACGGCATTACCACTCTCTAAACATTTTAAAGACAAGGGTCATACTGCTGAACAATTGAAGTTCACGATACTGGAGGTGATACCCCCATTAATCAGATGGGAGATCGAGAGTTAAAATTGAAATTGAACAGAGGGAAGTCTGGTGGATAAAAAAATGTAATTCTTTGTATCCACATGGATTTAATAAGGATTATAATCTGTATCTATTTTTGTAATAATAAAAAAAATTGAATTATGTTGCTATGTATAAATACCATGGATACACTGATGCATTGGTACATTGTTATAAGTAATTGGTTATTTATTCTATACAGTGTTAACAGCAGAAGCCCTGTAGTGAGCATTTTTGAAAGAACTGATGAGTCACTTCCTCTGCTGGACTATATAGGCTTGTATGGACTGTGTAGATTTTAGACACCATTGCCCACATGGCTTGAAAAAGAGCCTTAGCTGGCTCGAAATGTCGCTACTGAATGTGCGCCTGTATGGTGATGTATACATTTTTCACAATATAACCTTTTTTCATCAAATTGTGAGTGCTGTCCATTCTTTTAATTCTAAATATTGAGGAATAACTGGAAACCTCAATCTGGACTTGCACTACATACATAGAGATCGAGCGTGAGTGCTGTTGCTGAACTACAATAGGATATATATATATATATCCTTCAAAATGGACCAGCACACCAAGTTTTCAAGTGTTCAAATTTCCTTTATTGCCATAACACTCGTGCATCCAACGTTTCGGCCCGCATTGGGGCCTTTATCAATCATTTAATACCAATGCGGACCGAAACGTCTATATATATATATATATATATATATATATATATATATATATATATATATATATATATATATATATATATATATATATATATATATATATATGTGTGTGTGTTTAGAATGTAGTTTCTGGGAATCACCATTAAATGGCAGCAGTGGTCTATAATTTATTTTTAGGTGTAGTTTTTACCCTGCCCACCAGAGGCCAGAGAAAGGTATAAAAGGAGGTGCACCGCCCAAGTGAACCCACTTGATAGGAGAGCGTGACTGGAATAACATCTTCTGGCAGGATAAGTGAGACCCAACAGCTTAGTTTAGGAGAAGTTGGAACAGGAAAGATTTTAAGTGAGCGAGCACTAGGTGCACGAGGCAGTGAGGTATTAAGTAAGTTGTGGCCCCATCAAGGAGAAAGTGGATTTAGTTTCCTACGGGCTCTCTGTAAGTAAGGGAACCAGTGGAAGTTTAGGACTAGGTAGGAAGGACACCAAGGCTTCAAGTCAGGATTTGGATAAAAAGGGCCTAACCTGGAAGAGTGGAGGGGTATCACCCTTAAGGTATCAGACCACTATTGGAGAGTGGAGGGATACGGGTGTAGCATATACCACTAGGCAGTTAGGTGGGATCCAAAGTCCTAAGGAAAGGTAACAGAAGGTGTGCCTACTAAGAGAACTGGTTCCCTGGGGAAAATATGAGTGTGCTATGGTTTGAAGAAAAGAACAATGATGTGTGCAATGTGTGCCTGAAAGGATGCCTCTGATGTGTGCTGTGAATAAAAATCTGCTGGTGAAATTTGTCATTGTGTCCCATGTGGTGATTAGCGGTGTGTCACCCTGAAGCAGTCACAAGGATTGGGAGATAAGAATTTGTAGAACCTGGAATAAATACACGAGTTTTGGTAAGAAGATTATTTTGATGGCTTGGCTTCTTCCAAACCATGATAGTTGTAGTTTTCCTCATTTCTCAAGTAGTTTTTGAAGTGAACTCATAAGAGGGATGTATTTCTCTTTACAAGATTTTCCCAGGTTGGCTTAAAGTTTAATGCCTAGGTATTTCAGGCAATGATTTGCCCACTTAAAAATTTCGTCTTAGCATACTGATTTAGAAAGGTTAACTTTGAAATTAGATTGTTAAAAGCTTTAGAATATTAGGTAGGGATGTAATCAACTTGGTGACACACATTAATAAGTCATCAGTGAAAGCTGAGCAAAAGTCTTATCCAGGAATACCCAAGAAACTTTTTGGCATCAGTCGTGAGTATTAAGGAGGGAATTCCTTTCTTTTGAGCATAGTGTATTAAAGAATAGCAGAACTTTAGTGGTGTTACTGTATCTTTACCTTTTCTTTTTGGCATAAAGCCTGCATGGTCTGGGTGGATCAAAAAAAGTAGGTATTATTTTATTCTGTTTCCCAGAATCTTTTTCATCTCAATATTGATTAGGGATATGGGTCTATAACTAGGGCATAATTGTCCTTATCCGGTTTGGGGATGATTATGATATATGATTTTTGGGCTTTCAATATGGAATTGAAGTAATCTAGGAGGTATGGGGTTAACTTTAAAGAATAAGCTTGTGTATCCATCTGGCCCTGGACTTTTCCCAGTGTGTAAAAAGTCAATGGGAAAGTAAAATAGCTGTAGGTAGCAAAGCTTTGTGTAATTGCGCATGGGTAGTGTTCTATATGTTCTATATGCATTCTATATATGACAAAAGTTCCCTCCAAAAACTCTGTATCCGGGGGCAATCCCAGAATACATGATAAAAGGTACCCACATCATTCAAGCATTTAGGACATACATCTGATGCTCCTTGGTAGATTTTATCTTATGTGGGGTAAGCACACTCAGTGGAGGAATTTAATTTGGATGTATCTGTCGTTAGCAGATATTGTGAGCCGGGGAACCAAGTCCAGAGCCTCCTCCCACATTTCCTCATCCAGTTCTTGGATATTTTCAGTCCACTTTTGCTTGACTTTGTTGAGTGTAGAGGTTTTAGCCCCCATCAATATGACATACATATAGGTCAACACATTTTGTAGGTCCTACTTCCTTAGATCAGACTCTATAATGAAGGCGCACACGTCGGTAAACTTCTTTGGATAGAGTCAACATGTAGAGAGAACTGTATAAAATATTTTCCTTTATTAATGAACCTCATTAAAATCACAGAATCCAGAAGTGCAAGGCAGGGGAGTGCATGGCTCTATGCGTTTCGTGACTACAAGGTCACTTCATCAGAAGATATTTCTCTAAACTAGTTTCAGTTATTTGTAGGGGCCTTGAGGGGAATTGCGATCTAAAGGCATGGCACATTTGTAAGTATAAAAAGTGCATTCTAGGCAGAATTGGAAAGTCATTCCTAAGGGCCTGGAACTGTTTGCCTTGCCATTCGGCAGTGATATCTGACAAGATTTTGATTCCTACATTTGCCCATGAGGCTATGTCTGTTACAGAGTGGAAGTGTGGTAGGTGATTGTTTCCCCACAGTGGGGTCCATTTCAACCATACCTGCTTGTTGCCCTGGGCTTTATAAAAAGAGTCCACCACAGTTCACATGGGAATGGTTGTTTTTTAGAGCTTCTAGGGAGCCTATTACCGTAACCTCAAGTACCAGGGCCTGGTTATCTAGTTTGGGGCACATCCACTAGTGTGCAAACACCAGTTGGCTGTTCAGAAAGTACATGTGAAAGTTAAGTAGTGCTAGCCCACCTCTGTTTGCAGGGGCTTGTAAGCTTGAAAAGGCAAATCTTGGTCTTTTACCATACCATAGGAAACCCCTTACCATGGAGTCCAGCGTTCTAAAAAGACTTGCAGGGGTGGCTACTGGAAAAATATGGAAAAAGGAAAAAAAATTGGAAGAAACACAATTTTTAAAATATTTATTCTGCCGGGGAGGGACAGAGGAAGCCCCTGCCATGCAGCAAGATGTTGTCAATATGGGGGATGGATATTAAGGGACATGTATTGCTCAAGATCCCTGTTAATTACTATTCACAGGTATTTAAATGTGTGCACTACTTGTAGCTGTTGGATTGTGGTAGGGGCATCCCATTGAAGAGGATCAATGGGGAATAGTAAAGATTTACATTAGTTTACTTGGGGTCCCAACAAGGCCCCAAATTGTGTTAGTATTATTTTCAGAGCCTGTAGTGAGACTCCTGGGTTTGCTAGATATAAGAGCATGTTGTCCGCTTAGAGCGAGACTGATTCACATATTTCCCCAGATGGAGCCCTTCTATGGACTTATCGTCTCTTATACTGATGGCCAAAGGCTCAATAGCCAAAGCGAACAACACAGGCGAGAGTGGACAGCCTTGCCTATTGCCTCTCCGAAGGTAGATAATCTTAGTAACCAGGAGAGGTGAATCCATCCACGTGGATTCTGGCATGTGGAAAGGCATGAATCCAGTTCCTTAGTGGAGAGCCCAGGCCATATCTGCCTAGTACATCCCATAGATATGACCATATGACCGTGTCAAAAGGCCTTTTCTGTGTCTAGAGAAGCCACCATTCTACTGCCATAGTTAACATGCTACACTGAGAGGTTTGTATAGAGGCGCCTCAGATTTATATCTGTTCCCTTGACTGGCATAAACCCTGTCTGGTTCAGATGGATCAATTCCCCTATCATTGCATGTAGCCTGGTAGCCAGTATCTTGACAAAGACTTTCATATCACAGTTTAAAAGCAATATGGGTCTGTACCTACAGTATGTGGTGGTTTCCCTTCCTTTGAAACCAGTACAATATTTGCCTCATAAAATGAGTTAGGGAGTAGGTGTGTGTGTGTTATTCAATTAAATAAATCTTTAAGTTTGGGCATCATTACTTCTGTGTATTTTTTGTACCACATGGAGATTCCATCCAGCCCCGATGTTTTGCCAGCAGGTAAACTGCCTATAACCTCCTCAATCTCCTCTACTGTTTATATCTGCATCTAGTTGCTGTGCTACACCCACTGAAATGTAAGGTATATCAAGATTATCCAAAAAGGGGAGCATATCTGAACAGTTATGATATTGTGGCACTTCATCTAACTTCTGATAGTACTGGCTAAAACAATGTGCAAGTCCCCTTTGTTGGAGGTAAGAGTCTGGTCCTCCCTTCCCTAATAACGAGGTGGGAGGTATCTCTTTTGGCGAGCATAGCCAGCAATTTACCATTTTTGTCTCCCTTATCATACCATCTGTAGAGTTCTCTCTGTGTGATCTAATCTGTATAGATGAGATCGACATTTCTTTGCATTTCAGTTAATTGGGCCTGGTGCATCTCGGTGGGATCATCAGCAAGATTTTGTTCAGCCTTCCCCAGTTCATCCATTGCACAAGCAAGGCTATCATCATACATTTTTCTAGGTGTATATTTATCAAATAGTGAAGTTAGATATCACCAGAGGCCCTAAAGTGAAATACTGCATCTCTCCATTCATTTCTATGGGATGGTGTAAAGGTGTATTTATTTATATTTATTTAAAGTGAAAGTGAAAGTTCACCATTTGATAAATATGCCTTTAAAAATCCCATAGAAATGAATGGAGAGATGCGGTATTTCACGCTAGCAGACTGTGGTGATCTAACTTCACTCTTTGATAAATACAGTATATCCCCTAGTATCTTTGATACTTTGATATCTAAACTCCTCTTAAATAGGTTTTGCTGGCATCCCACACCTCTGCCTCTGGGACTGACCCAACATTTATCTCCCAGTACTGGGTCAATTGAGGAGAGAACTTTTCAGCTATATTCTTGTTATTTAGCCATTTTGGCGTTAAACACCATTGTAACTATTTTTAACATCCCAAGCGAACTCAGTCAATTGGGGGGCATGATCTGAGCAAACCCTTTGGAGAAATTTTGTTGATTTAAGGCCTTGGAGTATATCTGAGCTTATCAATGTATAATCATATGGGAAACAACCCCAGAGGCTGCAGTGTAACAGGATTATTGTTTAGAGCGGGGATTGAACCATCTCCAGGAGTTAGATAGCCCCAGCGCAACCACCCAGTGTGTCAATGCCTGCAATTCATTTGCCTGTGGGCAGAATCGAAATGTTGGTCAAGGACCAGAGGCGCTCCACCAATGAGGCAAGTTGAGGCACTCGCATCAGACGGCAGCTCCCCCTGGTTGCCAGGGTCGGCAAAAATGGCACTCCTGGTTAGTAAGAGCCAAATTTCCATTTTTAACCCAGAAATTCGGCTCTTCTAGTGCAGAAAGTGCAGTTGCGCTCTCTCTGCACTAGAGACTGGACTGCCCACAACCCCCTCCAGCGCAACGTGGACCGCCCAGACCCCCTCCAGTGCTGAAAGGTGAGTGTCGTGGGGAGGGGTGGGGGCTGCCAAAATGAAGGCCGCCTCAGGCGGCAAAATGTACAGGATCGCCCCTGTCAAGGACCATATTAAAATCACCTGCCCACAGGGAGGGGTAGGGGCCCAGTGTTGCCACTTTTTGTGTCATCTGATTAAGTAGCTGTGGGTCTGTGGGCAGTGGGGACTAGAGATTTACAATCAGGTATATTTGCCAGCAATATGTCCCTTAGGTATTAACAGTGGAGGTGATGGGCATGGTGATGAATGTGCAGAGCTGCCACCATATTGGGTCTGCACAAGGGCAAATTGTTCTAAATTCACAATTTTATTGGTGTGCTTGGCCATAGTGCAAATCTGTATTTCATTAAAGCATATTGTTCTAGGACTGTTACTCATGCTTAAATTTACTGAATATAGCCCCTCTTGTAGCAAGTCTTTTTCTATATAGTTGGCTATCTAATGATATAGTGGTGCAGTCAGGGTGCCCAGAGTTAATTCCAGGGAGAGGTCTGAGCAGGGGTCTAGAGGAGCAGTTTTCAATTATAACTTGCAGCTATTTACCCTCTACAACCCTTTTTGAGTACAGTACAGTTTGCCAGTGTGAGGCAGTGTGCTCAGAGGAAGAGCTAGTCCGGGACTGTATGGGTAACATTCTCAAGATCTGTTACTAATAAGATATCATTTAGGCAAGGAGATATACAACTGAGTAATAGGTCAAAATAATTGCCTTAATAACTTATTATTTTACTGGCAATAGTGAAATATGTTATACACAGTTATTATGTTGTACACAGTTAAATACATCAGCCTTTCTTGTGAAAAAACACTGCGCTACATATCTTACCATATTTTTATCCCAAAGGGCGCAGAGAGAACATAGTGCATGGGCAGAAGTGCTTTGTACATGTGCATTAATGGGATCATTCTTGTGCCCTTTAATGCTCTTGCACTTCTGTCTGGGTCATAGCATCTTCTTTCATTTGAACTATGGAAACCCACAGTTTGCCACTTTTGTCAGATTTATGAAGGGTCGAATTTCAAAGTGATAAATACTTCGAAATTCGACCCTCAAATTGAAATATATCTAAGTTGAAGTATTTTTCACCGAATTTGGTGAAAAACGATTTTGTCGTACGATGGAACGATTTTACTTTGATGTGTGAAGACTTAGAAAAATGGTCTAGAAGGTCCCCATAGGCTAACATAGCACTTTGGCAGGTTTAATTTGGCAAAGTATTCAAGTCAAAATTTTTTTTAGAGACAGTAATTTGATTATCGAATGGTCAAATATTCGAACAATTTTTACTTCGAGTCAAAGTAAATTCTAAGTGGTAGTATCCTATTCAATGGTCAAAGTAGCCAAAAATTACTTTGAATTTGTTTACTTCGAAAATTCCCTTGAATTCACTTCGACCCTTGATAAATCTGCCCCTTAATGTAACAATTTTAACTTCATGTATGGGAATTTATTGAAATATCTCATAATTATGTGTATTTAATAAATCATATAAATATGGTTTTCTGCACAAAATGCCTGCATTTAAATTTAGTAGTTTTTAGAGTCTTCATACTTCCTCCTCTGTTAAGTTTAAATAAACATAATTTACAATAAAACAGTACCACAAACACAAAATAATCTCCTTGAATTTGCAAAACATTATTTGTAAAACAATCATTGAGCAAATTTTTTTTTGCTGATAATGATTATCCCCCCCTCAGAATTATATTTTCATACTCCTTATATTTTAATATTTCTTTAAAATTGTATCCATCTTTCTGTCTGATGGATATTCATTTTATTTTACTGCGGAGGAAATAAAACTATATAATTAGAGAATACTGTGTTTCTCTTTGGAAACATTTTGTGGGTACCACTTTTTGTAACTGCCTGAAATTAGCTACTGTTTTCCCCTTTTTCATCTGGCATAGCACTGGAACATAGTTTATGTTCTAAAGAAACCATAGCACTATTCCAGCTAAACTAGTCTTAAGAAAAGAAACATGCACCTAAATATAAATTTGTCTGCTGACAGAATCATTCAAGTTGTTGGGAGGGCACAAACACAAGCAAACTATGTGAGATCCAAAATGATTGGAATAAACTACTGTATATAATTGCATACAATTATCAAGAAAAGTAAAAAAAAAAATTGAATTATAGTTGAAATGAAGTGAAAAAAAAAACTTAATTAGATAATACAAAAGTAAGCTGCATCACTTGAGTTGCAAGGTGAATAAGGGTAATGGTCAGAGAACACCTTATTCACCTTGCAACAGAAATGTTATAGTTTCTTGTGTGTTACAGTTCAACACCCAGGAGGTTGTTGCACTCAGTTAAAGGGATACTGTCATCGGAAAACATGTTTTTTTCAAAACGCATCAGTTAATAGTGCTACTTCAGCAGAATTGTGCACTGAAATTCATTTCTCAAAAGAGCAAACAGATTTTTTTATATTCAGTTTTGAAATCTGACATGGGCTAGATATTTTGTCTGCCTTGTGCCTGCACTTTAGGAGAGAAATGCTTTCTGGCAGGCTGCTGTTTTTCCTTCTCAATGTAACTGAATGTGTCTCTGGGTTTTTACTATTGAGTGTTGTTCTTAGATCTACCAGGCAGCTGTTATCTTGTGTTAGGGAGCTGTTATCTGGTTACCTTCCCATTGTTCTTTTGTTTGGCTGCTGGGGGAAAAAAGGGAGGGGTGATATCACTCCAACTTGCAGTACAGCAGTAAAGAGTGATTGAAGTTTATCAGAGCACAAGTCACATGACTTGGGGCAGCTGGGAAATTGACAATATGTCTAGCCCCATGTCAGATTTCAAAATTGAATATAAAAAAATCTGTTTGCTCTTTTGAGAATTCTGCTGGAGCAGCACTATTAATTGATTCATTTTGAAATTTTTTTTTTCCCCATGAAAGTATCCCTTTAAGTATTTACTACAAAATGCGGTGTAATTTAAATGCATAAAAAAAATCACATGGTAGTTCAATTATCATGTATGTATGCCACAATTAGTACTTAATTTTACTTTATTTACACATTTCCTATAGATTTTATTGATATTTGTGACTATAAGGGGGTTATTTGCTTAACTCCAAATGCAAAAATCATGAAAAATTTGTGATTTTTGTTGATATAAAATCAGACTTTTAAAAAAAATCACGAATTTTCCAGAATTGATTAAACCCTGAGGATGCAAAAGTCAGAATCTGAAAACCCGGCATCTCAGACCTGTTGAGGTTGCATATAAGTCAGTGGTTGAAGTCCCAATGATTTTTTGATGTGCACTGGGTTTCGTACAATAACCGGAAGTTTTTCTGAATTTTCGGGTGAAAATTCCAAAAAAATATATAAGCCCGGCCGATCGTCATTACATTAAGTGCTCTATGTTACCCTGTTGTTACCCAACTAAACTCAAAATAAGGCACCGATTTACAAAAACATTTACATTTTAAATTGTACAGCAAGAGCACATTTTCTGACACTGGTAGAAAAGTCTGATTTAAATACCTACAGGAAAATGGACTTCAAACTTGTTTGAAGAGTTATCCCTTTCTGTTCTCTGGATCTAACTCTACATAAAGTAACAGAAATCAGTCCTCCCGGTCTCTTAAGTAGCTGGCTTCTGCTACAAGTAGTCAAAACCAGCAGTGAGGAAAATATATATGAGTAGAAAATTAAGTTTTCAAATAACATGAACATTTTAAATTATTGTAGGTCGAAAGTTGCATAAATCACATTTACTTTCATTACACAAAAAGATGTTTATATGTAGAGATTCCAATTGTTTTGCTTTGAATTCCACATAAAATGTTGTTTTAACAATGATTTTAATGAGTAGAACATTGCAGTATGCATTTGAGCTATTTTCTTAGTACTTTTTGAGGATATCTAGTTTATGTACAGAATTACATTTTACAAATATGTATTTTATGTGCTTTTAATCTCCATCTGTTCCTGTTTTTCTTTTTGCAATCTTTGTTAGTTTTTAATAGCATTAAATAAGTAATTTAAGATTACTCAAATGTGTTTTCCAGATTGTATGGAACAATTTTTTAAATAAAGGTTCCTTACCAAGATACTAAATAATTATATTAATGCAGTTTTTATTATATTAGCTTCAGGCATTTTTATTCCTAATTTAAATAATAATAAAAAAATGAATTCACAATATAAAGGTTATATTTGGATCGGCTACATTGATAAATGTATTTAGAAAAAAGAAAAAAGACCCATGTGAATAATATATAGTCACCTAACAACTTTTGTATACAGTATGTGTGTGTGGGGCCTGAACTTTCTTAGATTCTGAACATTGTTATGTCTTCAGCCTCTAGACTCTTGGACATCACTGGTTAAAGCCCTCTGTGTTGTCCTATGATAAACAATACATAGCTAACTTTAATTGTGCTTCAAAAATCAGTCATTAAACAGTAGAGGTGGACACAATGCATCAGTGGCCACTACAAAGGAGAAATAATTGTATGCTGAAACCCTATCTTTTCTGATAAATGCAATGTAATATAAAATTACAGTGATAGTACAACAGATTTGACAGATTTGTTTTGATGCTTTTTCCCCTCAAAAATGATTTGCTGAAAAGGAACACCCACATTATTGGTTTGACTGCTATTGTTTTGTTAGTCAAGCTTAAACCTGTAGCTACCTCCCTAATACATAATTTATATTAGAGACACATTGTACCAGCAGAAGCATTAAATAGTATAAATGTGGATCTACAAAATGTCAACGTTCCTACCTAGTATTTTACAAACTACCACTAGTGTGATCCTGTACTGAATATCTGATTTGACTTCATCTTCATGTGTGTTGTACAATTATTTTTAAAAGTTTTCCAGAGCTGGTGTTCCTTTTAGCAAAAAACTGTACTGGGCCTGTGTAAAAACACACCACTTAGTTAGTACAACTTTTATCCCAAAAAGAAGTACAGATCCAGAGGGAAAAAAAATATTTCACAAGTGGCAGGGGTTCAATATTTTTGCAGTGAAATAATCATACAAATGTGAAGCAAAAAAAAAAGTTACTAATGCACTTCTCTGTGATATTTTTTCATTTAATGAAATGAAAATTGATGAGTCTCAGGATGTCATAATATTATAGTCGTTATAATATCATTATAATCTACAGTCTGGTCATTTCCCAATGGGACCAGACTGTAAATTATATCCTTATAAACGGCGCGTTCTGACGCCAGAGCGCGCCGTTTATAAACTTAAAGGGACAGCACTCGCAGCTGCTGCCATCGCCTCTACCCGACCTTCCCACCACTATAGCTTTCGGCTCTGCATTTGCTTACCTCCCACAACGCGCTCCACCCCCTCCCTTCGGCTTCTCTTTCCTTCATAGCAGATCTCACTCCAGTAAAAAATCTGCAGCTGCCTCACTAGCGTTTCTCTTCTCCATTTTCACTCCCCCTCGCATCAACTATCTGAAGTCTCGCTCCCCCTCCCTCACCCTTCCAAAGTCTCGCTCCACCTCCCGTCCACTCTCTGAAGACTCGCTCCGCCTCCTTCCCTTGCCTTCACCCGTCTGTGATGCAGTGAAAGAAAATGTCACACAGTGCGGGAGCTAGCCTTCAGAGTGGATGGTAGGCGGAGCGAGACTTAGATAATGTAAAGGGAGGGTGAGAGAGACTCCAGGTAGTGTATACAAAGGGGAGGAGACTTTGGTAATGCAGAGGGGGGGGGGCGCAAAAATGGAGAGGAATCCTGTGAAGAAAAAAAGGAAACAACTACATCCCAGCTGCAACACACATGTGACATGACCATAGCAAGAAGAAATAAAGGTACCCAGCTAAATATACTAAAGTATGGCATAATTTAAAAAGCAAAGAACTCGTCAGAAAGTACAAACTGAACCCAGAAATTGTAGATTATAATGAATAATGTACCCCCCACTGAAAATTTATAAAGATATTAAGTCACCTCGGAGTTATGTGACCTGTATAAAAGCACTCGGCCTGCGGCCTCGTGCTTTTATATGGTCACATAACTCCTCGGTAACATAATATCTTTATAAATTACAGTAGGGGGTACATTATCCACTATATATTAGTCATTATATGTTAGTCATGTTAACTTGCTTCAAATAGAGTTGAACTCTTTTTTAAATGCCAATTATAGACCAATGCTAAAGAATGGCCATAAATGTATTCTATTTGATCTCCTGCATAGACTACAGAAAAATATACAACATTTCTCAAATGTAAATAGAGGATTTTGGCACAAAGCCCAGAATACTCAACACCTGCACTTAGACTATGTAACTAATTAGGTAAAATATAAGAATAGAGAACCAGTGTATGGAGTACATTAAAGAAGCTTACCATTGTGTACGGTAGGCCCGGGTGCACACGCCCCAGACCTTCAGCAAAGGGAACAATAATAAAATGTAAGTATATGTTATATATATATATATATATATATATATATATATATATATATATATATATATACACAAATTCCAACAGTTTAAGCACTCCCACGCAGAAATCAAACCCATGTGCTAGTCCTTGCCATTTGTATATAAGTCCTCAGACGTAGGAATGCACACTGGGAATTTAGTAAAATCTTCACTTTTATTTAGTCAAACATTAATAGAAATCAGGTCAACGTTTCGGTCCCCTGCTTGGACCTTTTTTCAAGACCCAGATTCAAGTTTAAAATACCTATAAATAGTTAAAAATATGTTGATTAACCAATCACTATACAGCCTCATTCTGATGCATAGCATCACATAGAATTTAACTCTTACCTAAATATTATGAAATAGCTTAACTAGCTGACTATGCAACAAAATATCAAGAGGAACCACACATTATGTTGCATCCTTTACAAAGTTTTCAATTTGTTACACAATATATCCTTATCTCTGACCAAGGAAACATGAAAAGGAACAGTGTTCATTTAGTCCCCCAGGTAAAAGGGTATTTAGTTTTCTTATCCAGAAAACTTCTCATTGTAATAGTGCCCTAGATCTGTCACCACCTCTACAAAGAGGGGGTATGTGGTCAATTGCAATGTACTTAAATGTGGGGAGTCTGTGGCCCATTTCTAAAAAATGTTTCGCTACAGGTTTTTGTGTTTTACCATCTCTAAATGCTACACTTATAGCGGATCTATGTCCGTCCATTCTTAATCTCAGCATTAGGTCTGTTTTCCCAACATAAGAGAGACCACAAGGGCATGTAACCAGATAAATCACGTGTGCTGTAGTACACGTGATATGATGTCTTATAGAGAACCTTTACCCCTTATGGATGTGTGTAAAACTAACATCCGGATTCATATATCTACAAGAGGTACAGCTAGGGCAACGAAAGCAACCAAGTTTAATATTAGTAAGCCGACTTTTAGTTACCTTTTGATAGCACGACAGAGGATCATTTTTCACTAACAAATCTTTCAAATGAGTTCCCCCCTTAAATCCCACCATTGGTTGATTTGGGATTTTTGAAGATAAATTACTGTCTGACTTAACAATATTTCAATTGTGTCTGATGCTATCACAGGAAAATATGTGATAGCATCATGTGATAATGCTGTGTACAAATGTGATGTACAGTACAGTACAGTATATATATAAACAGTCTATATTACTGGCACTCTCAGGATTTTCATAGAGAGTCAAACAGTTGGGGCACATTTACTAAGCTCGAGTGAAGGATTCGAATGAAAAAAACTTAGAATTGTGAAGTATTTTTTGGGTACTTCGGCCATCGAATAGGCTACTACGACCTTTGACTTCGATTCAAATTAAAAATCTTTGACTATTCGATACTCGAAGTACTGTCTCTATAAAAAATACTTTGACTACATACTTCGCCACTTTAAACCTACCGAGGTACAATGTTAGCCTATGGGGACTTTCCCCAGCACTTTTCTAACCTTTTTTTGATCGAAGAAAAATCCTTCGATCAATGCTAAAAATCCTTTGAATCGTTCGATTCGAAGGATTTTATTGTTCGATCAAACGATTTTTACTTCCATCGATCGAATGATTTGCGCTAAAGGATTTAAATTTGAGGGTCGAATTCGAGGGTTTATAAACCCTCAATATTCAAACCTTGATAAATGTGCCCCTTGATGTTGTTAAAAAAGTGATCAGGTTTATTAAGCCGACGTTTTGGTTCCCTAAAGGAACCTTTCTCAAGGACAAGGACCTGTCCTGTAGGGAACCGAAACTTCGGATTAATAAACCTGATCACTTTTTTCCACATTATCAACTGTTTGACCTCTATGAAAATCCTGTGAGTGTCAGATTTTTTTCGAGGTGTGCAGCCTGCCTCCACCGTACTCTCTCTATATATTATATAGGCAAAAACAGCAGCACTCCAAGGATTTTAAACAAAGTTCAAAGGTGAAGAAAGAGCAGGTTTATTAGAATGCAATGTTTCAGTTCCTATCTGGAACTTTCATTAGGGAATACAAACCACCAACAAGTAGCGAACTCTTTAAAAAGGGTTTTTGGTGCCAGTTATCGTTGCTAGGCAACCACAACCCGCACTTGCACTTCACTTATTGTGCTTGTTTCACACCGCACTGAATGTTTACCTTTCACTTCTGCGTTGTGGTATTTATTGCTGTGGTAAATTACTAAATTTACTACTCCCTTTGTATTTTGAATATATATATATTTTGAATATATATATATATATATACAACCCCCCTGTTTTGATATTGTATATTTAGCCGGAAGCTGTGGCGTAGCTTCAGTGGTTGTAGCACCCCATACCCCCCCTTTAAACTAGTGGTGATCCTATGCTTTTAAAATTGGGCGTTTGTTTTGGGAATATCTCTCCTTTAAAAGCCTGATTGCTGGCTGGGGAGGATTTAGCCCTCAGTGAAAAAACAGCGTTCAATGGACATTGATTACAGGTAATGCTAGAATGCACATAAAAAATAAAATAAGTTAGGGACCACCATTCGGGGTTTACCTTGACTTGGTATGGTGGCTTATCAATTTTATGATCATAGCTTTGTAACAAAATAACCCGTGTTTTGGGTACATATGCAATAGCATTTATTATACTTTAAAGCCTTTAGAGTGCTCCCACAAACCCCCTGTTTTGATATTATATATATATATATATATATATATATATATATATATATATATATATATATATATATATATATATATATATATATATACACACACCTGGAGGAAGCCCACATGTATATAACATATATAGTCCCCTTGCATATAATCCCTAACTGTAATTAAACTGTAAAGATTACTTAGTGCAGTAGTGCAGAAGTGCTGCCGACTGACCTTCCACACCATAAATAAAATGTAGGGCATCCTGCACACCAAGATGAAAGCAGAAATGATCAAGAGTTCTACCAACTAGTATGTCTCATCCTCATTTCTGTCTTGGAATCCCAAAACATGAGTGATCAATATCCAGTGACAGAACTGAAGTACAGATGAAGCCACTTGGATTTGTGAGTTAAATGCGTCATGACTCAGGGTTAATTGAAGAAACTGGGTTATCTAAAGTCATCTTAACTCATTTAATGCATTTAACCTTTTCATTAGCATACCAAAGCACCATTGTTCACAATGGTGAATGCTTTAATTAGATGGGATGTTGTGACACAGTTTTCTGTGTTAAATGAGATAAATGGGATATCTGTGTTTAGTTATTCTGTGTCAAACAGACAAACCAAAGTGGCTGCATCTGTATAGTCTCCTCATAATTGACTGGAAGCAACAGTAGATTGGGAAGCCTGACAGGTAGGGGCCCATTTACTAACAATCGAATTTCGATTTTTTTTCCCAATAATCCCTAAAAATTTGTGGTTTTCTTTTTCTTTTTTAAAAAGCACTAAAAATTCAAGATTTAATAAGGGGCAGATTTATCAAGGGTCGAATTAAAAATTCAAAGCAAAAAAAATTTGAATTTCTAGCTATTTTTGTGTGCTTCGACTAGGGAATAGTCGAAATTTGAATTGAATTTGAAAAAAATTCAAATATCGAAATTTATCATGTACTGTCTCTTTAAAACTTTGACTTCTACCATTCGCCATCTAAAACTTGCCGAATTGCTGTTTTAGCCTATAGGGGACCTCCTAGAACCTATTTGGAGTCAATTGGTGGACGTTTTTTTTTTTTAAATACTTCAAATCGAATTTGATCAAATATGATCTTACTTTGATACGAACAATTTGAATACAGCCTATTCACCCTCAGAAAAAAAAGATTTTCTAAACAAATTTCAGTTGGCCTTTTTTTATTCAAAATTTTGAAGTTATGGGAGTTCAAAAAAAACTCCCATTACTTCGAAATTCAACCTTTTGTTAAATCTGCCCCTAAGTGTAAAAACAATGAAAACCTCTAATACAAAACTTCACCAAGTAAAAGTTGTTGAGGTCCTATAGAAGTCAGTGGGAGATGTCCTTATCCTATTGGATGGTTTTAAATCAATTCAAACTTTTAGAAGTTTTCTTATTATTTTTTCGATTGGAATTGTGTGAAAAAATTTGTATTTGTATTTTTTAGGGTATCGTTCAACGTAATTTTCCATTTTAACTTTTTTTATTCAGAACTTTAATAAATGTCATAACATTTGTAGTTTTTGAGTTTGTGAGTAGTGGTTTAAAAAATCTCTAAAACCACTAAAGTCTATTTATACATATATCTGTATATCCAGAGACTAAATTGTGGCTGTGTGTTCATGGAACTACAGTCTGCATATAATGCTACAATTGTTGGGTTCAACAACATCAATTTGGGTGTTATAAAGCTCACTCTTGTGGTGCATAGTCATGAAGCCAGGAAAGCCAAGTTTAAAATAACTCCAGCTCTAAGACTTTGTGAGCACCTCCATGTCCATTCATGGACAACTCATTAGACTTCTTAAATAGACTTATGTAGATAAAGAACCATTTTATGTGTGGCTTTAAAAATAAGAACTCCAAGGATAGACAGAATATATACTACTTGCAGCAAAAAATGGTGAGCTCATTATTCAACTTTAATGAATGTGTTTTCTGCAAATAACTGATCAAAAGTAGTTTCTTTATTACCACCCAAAATCTTCATGGGATTATATGCACAAACCATCACAAGGAGACAGATTGTAAAGTGATACTCCATGCACATAGTTTTTATCCTCCCAATTAACTTAATACCTTACTCACAATTTATGTATGTGTTTCTTAACAATTCTGATTCAGAGGTATTGGAACAAGCAAGACATATGCTTAATAAATTTGTTGAGAGAGGATACCAGCATACACACTGGGAAAAGGAAATGCAGAGAGCGTTCAAGTTTTCAAAATAAGTAGTCAAGAACTGGGTCTAGGAAACAGGATGGGCTTGTGTTTACCCATTTACAGACGTCTCTACCCCAACCTATGCATACTGGAAGGGTTGATGTCTTTGGCAATTGAATAAATTTCATTTTTCATTTCTTTTATGCTTTTCGGATGCCTTTGTTTATGAAGGTTTTGATTTGTAAACCGCAACTGGATTGACTGTGATGATGGTGAAATAAATATTTTACTTTAACTCAAACCTGTGTGAAGGTTATCTCAAGTGAGATTAAAAGGCCAGCAGATTGAGCATTCAATATATCAGATAGATGGGCTTTGAGACTACAACAGATCACTTTTTTTAGATATCTTGAAAGCAGCCTTCTAATAAACAGGCATCTTTTTTACTACTAAAAGCCCATATATAAGAGCACCTATGTTTTATTTTCTTGACATAGATGGCAAACATATTAGGCTTCTACAGCTTTCTAGCACAGTATTACAAAAAAGGAGAACTTGAATTGGTAGACATTGTTTATCTTAAATTGTGTTTAAAATTTAGATTGACTATAAAATAGTACTAATACTTAGTAAAATAGTGGTGTTGATGCATACAAAATGACAATGTTAAACATAGTTTAAATATATAAATTTAGGTTAATAACTAAAATCCAAGTTTAATTTTTTTATGCATAGTTTTATTTTGCCATAACTACTTATCCCTTCCTCTACCTAAACTCATATTAAAAGCTTGATATAAAGGAGACCGTCCCCTCCAACCTTCCTATGTATGGACAGATTGTGTCGATGAGAGACAAACTAGACTTGGAATCATCTTTTGTGTACTTTTGCACACAATTATACATTTGTTGTTGCACAAAGTGCAAAATTACAATATACAGTAACATTTGTGAGTGTAGTAGTTCAAAAAGAGTTTACAGACAAGTACATCCATCACAGGCTCAGGAATGTAAAAGGTCTGCTGTATGCAAGCAGGAAGACTTCAAGTTGGTGTAAGTGTTTGAGCAGTAAGGAGTGAAGGTATACATGTGGGGGCTTTATTTAACAAATTGATACTAAACATGTGAATATTGAATATTAATAATCTATCACCAGGCATAATTTCACCATTGCAAAATTTCAGTATGATGAAGTTTATATAAAATGTTCATGTTCCCCTTTAATGAAGACCCTAACCAGTCAAGTATATATTCTGAAGCTAAGTAATTAAAGGGGATGTAAACCTTTCCTAAAACTGACAATTTTTGCCATATAGCTCTCTAAAACATGCATCTGAAACTGAATTTCAGATTTAAGAAAATTAAGTAAGAGTCATTCCTGATATTTACAATGGTGATTTAAAGGGTTTAATCCCTTTGTAATTTTAAAATTTTCTCATGATCTACTTACTAACTAAGCTCCATGAATCCATATTGTTGGCAAAAGAATCCTAATGGGCTTACATTTAAGGTACAGATGCAGCCACTTTGGTTTGTCTGTTTGACACAGAATAACTAAACACAGATATCCCATTTATCTCATTTAACACAGAAAACTGTGACACAACATCCCATCTAATTAAAGCATTCACCATTGTGAACAATGGTGCTTTGGTATGCTAATGAAAAGGTTAAATGCATTAAATGAGTTAAGATAACTTTAGATAACACAGTTTCTTCAATTAACTCTGAGTCATGACGCATTTAACTCACAAATCCAAGTGGCTTCATCTGTATAGAGATCAAACTTATAGAAAAGCAGAAAATGTTAAATTTTGCATACATAGTGTATATACTGCAATCTTTATGCTCAGGTGACGGAGTGAAGAGCATGTGCTGAATAGGGATGTATCGAACTGTTCGCCGGCGAACTTGTTCGCACGAACTTCGACCGTTCGTGTCCGCCTAATGTTCGCGAACGTTTGGGAACGTTCGCATTTTGAGTTCGCGTTCGATTCGAATACAAATCGTTCGACCATTCGACCATTCGACCGCTAAAATCGAACGATTTCCATTCGTTCGAACGATTTCCATTCGTTCGAACGATTTCCATTCGTTCGAACGATTTCCATTCGTTCGAACGATTTCCATTCGTTCGAACGATTAAAATCCTTCGAACGTTCGATTCGAATGAAAATCCTTCGATCGAACGATTAAAATCCTTCGAACGTTCGATTCGAATGAAAAATCCTTCAAACGTTCGAATCGAACGATTTTAGCGGGTGTTCGAAGTTCGCAAACTGTTCGCGAACGTTCGCATTTTTTGCCGGTGTTCGCGAACGGCGTTCGCGAACACCAAATCGGCAGTTCGCTACATCCCTAGTGCTGAACATCAGCAGGAAAAAAAGATGGGTTGCTATTGGTATTAGATTTAGAAGCAAACATTGTCATTGATAAAAGGGTTATGGTGGTCTTCAGTTGGTGCAAAATCACTAAACATAAGTCCTTTATAACATATTTTAATCAATTTAATAAATTGAATTCAAACATTTTAACATAGTTTTCCCATAAAAGCTGTAGTTATGTTTCAGTACTCTATCTCTAAACCATTTCTGATTTCAACATTGTTTGAAAGCATTCTTGATTACGACAATACTCATTTAACAGTTAGGACAATCTATAGCTAGAAATGCTGCTACAGGAAAAAAGAAATGAAATGGGAAGTTTACAACTTTAATTAATATCTGTATATTCAGTGACAACAAAAGTTCTAAGACGAACAAGCTGTTACTAAGTAATTACTGCATTTCACAGTCACTACCCCTTTTTCATTAACAATAACATCATTCTTTTGTTTAGTACATTAAGCACAGTCAAACAATAAAAAAGCATAAAGCAGCTTGACATTCTACAGAAAAAGAAACAAAAACCTAATTGGTGCCACAGCAGGTCAAGATGTCTGTCACTGAACTTATTTGAGGCCAATACAAAATGTAAGATCAGTGCCACGGTTTACTGTTACGGTCTTGGGAACATCCACTTAGCATCTAAATTATGAGAGCTAACAAACAATGACATTTTTCATATCTCTAATTTTCCCTTATACAGAAAAGTCAGTGCATGTACAAAAGTATGAGTGCATTCCTGGACCACTCTGAAAACATTAATTGCATAAACTAAGTAAACATTATAAATAACATTACATTAAATTAAAACCTTGATACTGAAAGACCTATTTAGAGAATTGAAGGATGTCTAAGCCTTCTGTAAAACTGTCCTATTGCTTTATCAAGATCTATAAAATAAATGTCCCAAACAATTAATTTATTAAAAAGTATCCCCCCCACCTAAGGTGCATGCTAACAGAGCCCACACTAGGAAGGGGAATCTGGATGCTGCAGGGTTAACAAAGATGAGCTAGGAAGGCAGGAAGGATTAGGGTCACAGATAAATGGGGAAAAGTATACCTTAGGTTGTTAAATTACCACAGACAGGAATTGTTTCAGATACAGTTTGGCAGCTTGGAAAGCAGTAGCACCCTCCAGCCTTCTGTGCATGTTCTCCATTCTGGATGGTCAACCAAGAGATCTATCAGCACCTACATACTCTGAGGCAACAGGCCCATCAACATGGCCCAGAGTGTCTCCAGCACCCAGCTAGCTGCAATCACTAAAGGCAAGCCTGGGGTGGAGCGGGTGGCCTTCCAGCAGGGGTAGGCTCTAGGGCAAATGCAGTCCCCCCTGTACACCTCAGCAAGGGAAGCAACGGTAAGTGGCCAGTCCCAGCCCTTCTGTTACTGAATCTGGGAGCAGGGCTGGGGCTTCCACTCCTGCCAGGACCTGAGAAGGGAGGAGTGGACTGTGGCAGGAGACAGGCAGTGTGCCAATGTGATGCCACTGGTGGGTGTGAGTAGCCAGAGGAGTGGTTCATTAAGTGCCGAAGACACCATACGGCAGTTTGGAGCCCAGATAGTCAGTCCAGTACAGATTCTGACTATTTGCAGGAGGATCCAACAGCCCTATAGTGCAGATTGCTACATAGCTGCAAGAGGCTCCACTTCACCTTCTACCAGAGCAGCACAGCACTACACAGGTTGATCAAGCGAGAGTGCCAGGACCTTCCATACAGCAGTCAGCTGTGCAGCAGACTGTTTCCGGTGAGTATGCTTTGATCTATGCAGTTACTGTGCAACATGCTGGTCAAGAAAAGGCAGTAAGTTCTCCAGACTTGCTGAGTGGTTTGTTGGTGGGCCAGAGAAAGCTAATGGCTATCTGGGAGGCCAAGGGTATTTGCACCATAATGGCACCAGGCTTTGAGTCACAGAGTGGGAAGTGGCCAGTATGCCCTTGACTATTTGAGTTCAGTTCAACTCCTTGGGAGATGGTCCGAGGAGATAGATGTTTGGAATGAGGCCTACCCTGTCTCACTTGCCCACACTACACTACTGTGCAGTGCAGCTTGACAGTTGGCTTGGCAGGTGGCCTATTTACTCCAGTGGAGTAAGCAAGCATTTCAGTGGTATTGGTTATCAAGATTATTATATTATTTGTTAATCTGTGAATTTCCATTTTGATTTCTGTGTTAATAAAGCTGTGGCCTTTCACGTTCATCCTGTGCTCTTGTGTATGCTTTTTGAGGGAACATTGAGGAAAGGGGAGATGGTAACTTTATTGTAAAGGATCTGTATCACAATAATGACACTTCCAGCTGTATGTGATTTTAGATGTGGCTATAAGGGGTCACTAGCTCAGTCTCTCACTCACCTTGCACAAGGTTAGAGTAGACTAATGCAACAGTACCCCAAAGACCAACCAACACCCACAAAATTCCAAAATAGTTGCTACCACCACTCTCATACTTTTCACAACATACTTCTCACAACCTTGCGATGAGAGATGCCTGGCACTCTAACAATAAACGTTAATGTAATTGACACACACTCTTCCTACCAGCAGTCAAAGGGTTCACCAGCATACAGCATACAAAGGGATATGGAACACAGTGACACACATTCAGGCTAGGGTTCTTTTAGAGCATCAAAGATAAAACATATTACATTTAATATTGTAAAAGGTATAATTACTTTACATGTATACAAAAGATGCTACAAAATGGACATGCATTAAAGGAAAAGTAACACCAAAAAATGAAAGTGTTTTAAGCTAATGAAAATAGTGTGTAATGTTGCCCTGCACTGGTAAAACTGATCTGTTTACTTCAGAAACAGTACTACAGTTCATACAAACAAGCTGCTTAATAGCAATGGCTGAAATTGATAAAAGGCTATATGGCACAGGTTAAATTGTGGATAACAGATAACACCATTATGCAGAGCGTATCTGCTATCTGCTGTGTAACCTGAGCTTTTTCTACTTTGAATGGCTGCCCCCATTGCTACACAGCAGCTCATTTATATAAACAATAGTAGTGTTTCTGATGCAAACACAGCAGTTTTACCAGTGCAGGATAACACTCCACTTTATATTTATCACTTTAAAACACTTTCATTTTTTGATGTTATGGTTCCTTTTAAATATAACAGTTTATAAAATATGTTGCTAATTTTATTGCTATGACCTCGTTATTTGGAAAGCAAAACTCAACGATAAGGCTATTTAAAAAAGAATGAGGTTTATTGAGTTTAACAAAGAACATAGAATGGTTTTGCTTTGGGAAAGCATTCAATGTGACACCGAAGTGTAATACGAAGGCTTTGCCAAAGACACTCCCCTTCTCACAACTTTTATAGCTTAAAATGGGAGTACACATACATACGTAAATGTTGGAAGAGAACTGAATGTTCTTATCTACAAATTTTCAGCTAGAAATAGTTTCCCTCTTACAACTGTCCCTCAGCCTTGCAGTTCTTTATTTGTTAAAAGCAGACACTGTGATGAACTCAGCAATAAAGAAAACACTTCTGTACAAGGGGCCCCATCTAGCATCTGCTGAATTCTGTCAGTAGCTTACAAAGTGGACTCTTATGATGGGGTGTCATTTATAAGACAAATAATTAATGGGGGAACATCACCCCTCCCTGTACCTTTCCTGCTTTGGGCTATTGGTTTTTGCTGAGTCAGAATGATAGGGGCATTTCTTATTAGATTTTATTATTCTTACACTCTGACACATAACCATTTGTCCGTCATTGGAATAGGCTGTTCTCATATAAATGTGGTCATATTTAAATTATATTATCAAATATTAGGGAAACACATAAAAAATTTATACTTTGAACCAAAGAGATATTTCCTGGTCCTGGAGGTAAAGGGAAACAAAAAGTATGAACTCCCCATTCAATTGGGTCCTCCAAAGTAAATCCAAATTCCTGTCCAGAAGAGCTGACTATTTATCCATGATTACAGGGGCATCAGGTAACTGGACACTCCACTCCCCTCAGGGATGGAAAAAAGGGGAGTGACTGCAGGACACAAATTGAGTTTTTTATGAGCTGCTGTAAGTATGGATTGGACAAAGAATATAATGGCCATAACTCCTTGCAAGAGATTATGTAATATTTGTTGGTCATGTAACTTCCTGTTGGTTCCATACATACCAAATATCAATGATGTGTGACCTGCCCCTGCCCAGACATTTCTAACTGACAAGCCGAGTACCAAACCTAGTCATGTTTGCACTCATTTGACAGCTATTACCATTTTTTAGAAATGTTGGTATAGCAGGTATGGATTATGTGAAGATAAATGTGTTGATTTTCTGTTTTAGTGTGACCTCTATAATACCTATGAGGTGATGTGAACTATAAGTCCCCCCATTTGGGCGTTCACTACTCCACATAGCATGGCTCTTATCAGCCAGGATTTAGAGCATAGCATCACAGGCTGTGAACCCTTTACACATGGCTGATTGCAGACCTTAGTGATAGCTGTTAGTTATGTTTCTGGTGTTCCCTTCACCAACAGAATATCTATAATATCTACCTTGCTGTGCCAGTTAACTTGTTTTTTTTTTTCATGACATCTCCATAATCCATAAGAAAAAATGCTCATTGACTAATGCATTAGGACAAAAAAAGTCACCATAAAAAAATGGCAAAATCAGGACAAAAAGACGTTACCATAAGAAAAAACACACATTGACTCTAATGCCTTTGGCGCGTGAAATATTATTATCATGAGCGTAAATACGCCCATTGACTTTAATTCGTTTCGCCATTTTTTCGCCATTTTGCAAATGTTTTCACAGATTCACTCATCACTATCTGTTGCTGCTGGCTGAAAATTGTTTTTTTTTGAGACATCTGCTGTCCTGACACTTACTTTGTGGGAACTGCCATACTATATCAGAAATGTTGCTGCAGTGTGTTATTCATTTTGATATTCCTAGTTATAAGCAAGTGGGTTTCAAATATATATATATATCCTGCAGTTGCCAAAATAAAAAGTTTAAGCTGTCATGGGCTTTTCGAAGGTGTTAGAATTGATGTGTATGAGATGTATTACTGTAATTGGTATGGAGCAAGTCTCTTTACTGTTGTATGTACAAGTGCAATTTCGTCAGCACCCAGCCCAGCCTGGCTCCCTTACCTTCCCCCTGCACATATTTGCTGTTGGGGGTGTGGCCTCATGACATGCCACAGCAAACCAGCTTTCACTCTGCTCTGTTACGCAAACATTCTCAGTCACTGACACCAGCCATGGAGTCAGAGATTCTGGGGATGGGATGCTGCTTCAATAACATGCCATAACTTTGTAATGGTGCAGAATTTTAAAAAGTAGTACATTGTCAAAATGTTTGTCTAGACTGTCTTCATCTGAAATATCACTGAGCTTTGTTATTTCACACATGGCTGAAATTTCTTTATATTCTATGGGAGAATTAAGTGTTTTTTTGTTTTAATAAAATAAGAGGAAAAAGTCATCCATTTATTACTATCCATCAAATGTTGTAACAGGAGATAAAATACTTTTGGAAGTCAGTCATTTTACTGGTTTGAAGAAGTTTTCATTACTAGATTCAGATCTTCTTCAACACACCTCCTACTTTACAGGAACTTTATAAAGAGGCAATTCCAATTCCAAAACTGAGAATTGAGCACATAATCACTTAGTAATTAAAATGACTACATCACTGTTTTATAAATTGACCATATTCTTGTTAAACAACTTTGTTTATAAAGAATGTGAATGAAAGTTAATATGAACCAGCATTACTTTTCCTGCTGGTCTACTGAAGAACATATTTTGGCCTGTGTGCATAGTGGTGTAGGGTTACATAGGGTTAAGTTCCCCTATGGTCTGAAAATCCCACTTGGTTGGGTATCCCCTGGTGTGGCTAGCTAAGTGTTGGACCTAAATTGGATATGGGAGGAGGAGTTAGTACTTTTCCCCAGTGTAGTGTACCCTGGCAGATTCCATATTTGGTCAGAAGGTGTCACTGCTACATCATTTCTTTAAAAAGCTGAACTGCCATGTGCTCAGGCTCAGTTCTTCCTTTTCACTTCAGGATTTGTTTTAGGCTGGGGATCTTGTATCCAGAGGCCCCAAGCTATGGAGGGAAGCCACATGGGTGGCGAGACCCTTGGTTGGCTCAGAGATACCGGGACCACAATAATTGCTTGACTGGAATAAGCAGATGAAGTAAGGGAGCTACCTGATGATGGATTCCTGAGAAAAGGCTTGGGATGTGCTCACACTCTAGATGAGTGCTGGAGCTGGGCCTGAAGATTTCATACTTTTGTGAGGCCCTGTGGATGTCTGTACCAGCTCTGGGTGAGCCCTCATTGAGTTGAAAAAGTATTGAAAGGTTCCAGCATTTGTCCCCTCTCTGAGGACAGGTTTTGCTTCATTGCCTGCTATGTGGGAACTACTACTTCTATTAAAAGGATAGGTATTGGGCAGGTAGTGCTACTTGGGGCAAAGAGCTCATGCGACTGGGACTATATTTGTATGTGGGACTGTGTCCTGGGTAAAGACTATGCCAGCTGTTGGAAGACCACATGGGTGCCCCAGGCAGGGTTAATATTAAAATGTAATTACATTTTGCCTTTGCATTCAGTTATATAAAGTTATAGTGGTTTGTCATACTTGTGTGTTTTATTCTTTGTTCCTAGTGGAGCCACCCTTAGGTGCATCCCTGGCTTTCACTATGTGGAGGCACTGCAGGGAAATTTCCACTATCATTCATATACAGATGCAGCCACTTTGGTTTGTCTGTTTGACACAGAATAACTAAACACAGATATCCCATTTATCTCATTTAACACAGAAAACTGCGTCACAACATCCCATCTAATTAAAGCATTCACCATTGTTCACAATGGTGCTTTGGTATGCTAATGGAAAGGTTAAATGCATTAAATGAGTTAAGATGACTTTAGATAACGCAGTTTCTTCAATTAACCATGAGTCATGACGCATTTATCTCACAAATCCAAGTGGCTTCATCTGTAGCAAAGGGGATTCAGGCCCTGTATTCATAAGAAACAATATTTTTATTAAAGGTGTGTATCCTAAAACACAAGAAGTGTTAAAATAAGGTTACAGTGGGAAATTTAGCTGTATGTACTAAAAAGCTAAGTGGCAGTGGTGAGCTCAAACATCCCTTTGAGTCACTTATCCCAAATACAAATTGCATGCAGAGATTAATCATAAAGGACAAATAGCAAATTTGATGAATTTTCAGGTTTTTTAACCACACCATAATCATCATTAATGAATCTTGTACAGAGGGTGGTTGTCAGGGATACATTCTCTACAGTAACGTAACTAGGTGGGGTTGGCGACCCCCACCCCCACCCTGCTCCGTATCGATTTTCTGGCAGGCTCCCACCCCCTCTGTAGTGATTTTCTTAGCAGCTGCAACTGGCTATAGTGGTGTGTGATCTGCCGGGGGCCCTGAGGGGGTGTGGATCCTGGTCCAATCGCACCTCCTGCTCGCCCGGTAGTTCCACCATTGATTCTTTATAAGGTTTTTGATTGGGTCCAGCAGGGTTCGGTTTGAGCTTACTTTTGTTCATTTTATTTATTAATAACTTGGGGTGGGCATTGAAAGTAATATATTTGTGTTTGCAGATGTCACAAAACTATGCTGCCCAATTAATTCCATCCAGCATGTGGGATACATGCTGTAGGATCTGGGTCAACTAGCACCCTGAGTGGCAGATATTCAGTGGGGATAAATGTACATTTATGCACCTTGAATGTAAAAATGAAGCAAATCATACCCTTAAAGGGGTTGTTCACTTTACAAACACTTTTTTCAATTCGGTTGTTTTTAGATTGTCCCCCAGAAATAAAGACTTCTTTCAATTACTTTCCATTATTTATTTTTTACATTTGTTTTCCAAAATCTAATTTTAAAGGTGAATGTTTGTGTCTCTGGTGTTTGAGTCTGGCAGCTCAGTAATTCAGGCGCAGACTCTAAACTGTTACAATTTTGCAACATTTAGTTGATACATTACTCAGCAGCATCTCTGGAGTATTAGCAACAATTGTATCAACCCTAACAGCTGCCTGTAATAAAACCCAAAGATTCTGCTCAGCAGGGACAAAGATAAGAAATGTATCAACTAAATGTATCCATTTAGAACAGTTTACAGGATCGGCAACCCCCCCCCTCCCAGAGCTGCTTCAGAAGGAGAGAAATTACACTTTACACTTCAATATTAGAAAAACCGTCACACATAGAAAATAGAAAGTCATTGGAAAAAGTCATTATTTCTGGTGATCTATAGGCAACCAACTAGTTGTTTGAAGGTGAACAACCCCTTTAATAGGAATGCCGCTGGGCCAATCTTTGATGGGAAAGAATGTAGGGGTATTTGTAGATAATTAGCTTGGCTATAGCAAGCAATGCCAGTCAGCAGCTGCAAGGACAAACAAGGTTTTGAGCTGTATTAAAGGGGTTGTTCAGCTTCAATTTACAAATCTGATGAAACCACTAATAATGCTCTCAGTGTGTTAGAAAAACCATTTTCCATAACAAAAAGTAAAAATGCCATTGCAAAAGCTATTTTTTTACCTGTTAACTCAGTCCTTCTCCTATCACTTTGCCCAGTTTTCTGAAGTGATGAGAGTGGCCTATTTTGAACATGACACACCAAGAACTTCTTATATGATTACATCATCATGCCCATGCTTTGCCCTTATTCGTTTCCTTTTGGACATTGATACTGCCTCCTAGTAATTCATTGGTTGCTTGTGCACTGTAACCAGTCACATAATTTGAATGGTCACTGTTTGATTATTCAAAGACGTTAACAGCTGTAACACCTATTTGGGCTGCATAGCACACAAATAGTTAAACTGTCCAGCTAGCAGTAGAAGCATGGGTTACACTGCGACTTACACAACAGGGTCAGGGCCTTCGCCATGTGGAAGTGTTCCCTCTATGGTGTAGTGCAACTACATCCCCCAGGCTACTGTGCATACAACAAAAGATGGGCGCCAGGAGGTTCTTGCAGTAAAACAGAAACGGTTTATTTAACTATGCACAAGGCAAGTGACCATAGGTTTAGTACTCACACAGGAGCTGAGGCAATAGCACATTTCTCACACAGAGCTGCAGGCATTAGGCATTTCTCACAGAGGAAAGGTCTCCATTAGGCATTTGCAGTATTCACACACATTCCCTCCTGGAAGTTGTCAGGAAAGCAGCTTCTACCCTACAGTCCCTCTTCACTGAGGTCCCTGACTGGAGGCAACACATAAAGCCTCTGGGAAGCTACTCCCTTACTGCAAATCCTTGTTGGAGCTTCAGCTGCTCTTTCTCTCTCACCTCTCTGCCTTTCTCTCCTAGAGAGACTATGACAAGTCTGCCCTAGTGTAACTATTCCTCATTCACGGGGTTACCTGGTCCCCGACTTCTTCTCCCAAAGCACATGGGCCTTTCTGGGCCTAGCTGTGCCCAGGCTCTCCTGAGCACACCCAGCTGGATCACCATCCACAGGCCAAAGAGGAAGTGGCCACTCCCTACACACACTATATAGCAGTGTAGCAGGGGAGTGTCATTCTCTCCTGGCAGATCACTCTAAGAAAAAGGTGGGGGCCTTAAAGCTGCAGGGCAGATTAACCCATAGGGGCCCCTACACAGCCATGCAGACAATTACTGCAGAAAAGGAAGGAGCAACCTTGTTCTCTCAATTCTTGCACTCTCCTTCTGCCTAGGCTATAACTGAATGGAGTGCCAAAGGGGTGCAACCCTTTCTGGGAATAAATACTGGCTTTTCTATATTTTTATCTTTTAATAACTTTGGCATTAAGCATAATGTCAGTTATGTACAAAATTGCAACAAAACCAGCATTAACTTGCTTAGAAACTTATGTTACTTACACATCAAGCAGTGACAGTAGGGTTGCCACCTCACCCCTTTAAAACCAAACACACTTGGAATCCACAGCCTGCATGAATAATTAGCAATTCATTTCGATGCATGCTGCAGACTGAACTAATTTATGTGCAGCCATGTATCATGCATCTGAATGAATTGTAAATTAGCCATGCAGGCTGTGGATTCCATTTGTGTTTGGTTTTAAAGGGATGAGGTGGCAATCCTAAGTGACAGACAGAGCAGTGTGATAAGGGCAGGTAGGTTTAACCCTTTAAGTGTATACAGTGCAAGCTGTTTTTTGAACATTTTGTGCTCTCTCTTTTAGGAGCATTTTGGGGGGGTAGTTTACCTAGAAAAATGATACAATTTTCAGGAGAACCTGAGTGTTTGAGTGTTCCACTTCTCGAACAAGATGTATATTTTTCATGATATAGGGATTTATACCAGAAAAAATATTTTACTTTATGCATAAACTTATTTGGAAAGCCTCAAGCCCATACAAATAGTACTTGAAGTCACGTCAGCTGCTGATTAATGATGTTTTATGGGGTAAAAACACAAAATATACATTGAGCCCCCCCCCCCAAATAATATATTTCTGGAAAGTGCCATCTCCCAAATTATCCATTATAATCCAATAATTACAATTTCTTTGAATCATATCCTTTTTTCTCTGTGTAATAATAAAACAGTACCTTGTACTTGATCCTAACTAAGATATAATTAATCCTTATTGGAGGCAAATCCAGCTTATTGGGTTTATTTAATGTTTACATGATTTTCTGGTAGATTTTCTGAAGATCCAATTTACAGAAAGATGCCTTATCCAGGTACCAAGCACCTTGATCCCCCCATCTGCATACATCTCAATCCCCCCATCTGCACAGTTGAAGTCTCTGCAGCATACAGCCCACACTCCCTCTCACAAACTTGTAAGAGTTTATCTTCAGTATCTGAATGCTGCTCAAGTTCACCAGCACGGGAAGCAGTGGCAGATTGACAGCAGACACAGCCAATAGGAGTTAAGTTAGCTGCCAGTACAATGTGTGATAAAAAGGAAGTGGAGTAGTGACTGTAGTGTTGTTGGGGGTCAGTAACCCCCCCCCCCCCCCAGCACAGGGTTCATGAGGAACTGAAGGATTAGTACACGGAAACTTCTGAGGTGAATATATCTTCAACTGTACTTTTTCTATTAACTATTTATATGGCAAAGTTTGTTCTATTAATGTAACTGTTAGATTTGTCAATTTGTTACAAAGGTGAACAACCCCTTTAAATGGGGCATAAAATTACAGAAAGACATGGCAATTCTTTCCTTTAACAAAGCACTGGTCAGGCCTAGTGATAGTCTATTTTTTTTTTTTTTTTCAATTGTTTTGCAGAAAAAAGCCACCCTTAGACCAATATATTGTAAAAAGTTGCATGAAAAAAACGACCCTTGACTTCAATGTATTTTGCAAATTTTCACATGTTTGGAGAATTTTTGGTGAAGTGAAATGGGACAGATTCACCTATCACTTGTCAGACCAATTTAGAAAATGCAGCAGATTTGGTATCCAGTGATCAAATTAGAAAAGGCAAAAAGGGGCAAATAAGCTGGTCAAGAATATGGAAAGTGTCAACTATGAAGAACAGCTGGTCAAGTTCATATTTAATACACTGGAGAAAAAGAACTGAAAGGGATACATTATAACTTGTATAAATATACTGTAAAAGGGGACCTGATAGTGAACACTCTAATGCTTTATTTACCAGTAGGTTTTTCCTGAAGACACATGGCATCCTTGGGTGCTATTTGAAGAAAAGCAATTCAATCGTTAATATGCAAAAAATAAATAAATAAATAAAATAAAGGTTTTTACTGTGAAAGTGGTGAAGTTGTGGAATTCTCTCCCTGAATTGTACTGGCAGATACATTAGATAGCTTCAAGAAAGGTTAAACTTGATGTTTGTGTGGTTTTTTTTTCAACCTAAATTATTGTGTTACTATGTTTGTAAATCATTTTTTTATTTTTTTAGTAGCTTATTATAAGTTATTTATAAATGTAATTCAAGCAGTATTCACCTCTCTTTTTTTCTTTTTTTATTTAACTTAAAATTTTTATTAAGTTTTCATAGAAAAACAAAGCAATATAGTCTCTTTTTTAAATTATTTGCACAGCAAGTTCTTACTTTTGAAACAATATAGCTGAAACAGCTGATCTGATTGCTAGCCTTGTGAAGAAACACAATATATTGTAGGAAATTAACTACGGACTGAAGATATGAAACATTGTTTCAAAAGAAGAACAAGAAGCAAAGAAAGCGGAAAACAAATTCTTTCAACTCTAATTACATTTACAGATAACCTTAAAACTTTGTAAATTTTCAAATAATGTTGTAAATTTTCAATTAATGTATAGTGGAAAGTTTCTTAGAATTAAGTCTTGCCATAGTTTCTCTTCAAATTCTGGCATTTAATGCACAGAATTAAATAATTATCTGTATAATTTTAACAGTAAGAATCAGTGATGAGTAACATTTTTGGCAGGTATGACTTCACAGTGAAATTCCATATTTTGTCATCAATGAACATTTTTGTAATGCCATAAAAAATGCATAGATGCTAATGTATGTTGCAGTGAAATGTAATGCCATAAAAAATGCATAGATGCTAATGTATGTTGCAGTGAAATGGTTGCCATGAAAAAATGTGACGTGTATTTCTGTGAAGGTTTTTATTCATCCAGGTTATGGTATATCTATAGCAATAAGTCAATTTAACTGGATTTGCCGTATTTATTCACTTGAAGATGTTTCGCTAGTCACCCGACTGACTTTCTCAATGAAGAATAGCTTAAATATCCTGGAATTTTGCTCCAGTCAGCATTATCTGTTTAAAATAACCAACCAGCATGGAGTCATGGGAGACACAAGAGTCTGAGGTATTTAACTCCAGAAAGATTTTGTACAAGTCATTCTGAACTGAGAAAGCCAGCAGAATGACTAGTGAAAAAAAGAGAAAAAATGCAGCAAGTCCAGTTGATTTGACTTACTTTAGATATAACATGATTATTCTCTTCAGACATAAAGGCTACATCGTATCCCCTTTTCTTATTTTTAATGGTTGCTCTGATAAACAAATAAGCACAAACAAATCAACAATGAAACTGCTCTTTGTTCTCCAAATAAACTTGGATTGCGCAACTAGTTCTTAAAGCTGGATAGATTTTTATTTCTTTAAGAAATTTAAAAGTGCACACCTCACACTAAAAAAAATTTACTTTAAAGGGTGGTCTTTAAGTTTATTTTGTCAGCTTGATAAAGGACCAGTGAGGTGCGATACATTGTTGTGCCATATGTTTAAAAAAGGCAATTTTAATATTAAGGCAATATGATGTGATCAGATTTTTGGCTGCTGCTGATACAGGTAAAGATTGGGGGCAATATGATGGCTGCTGGAGGGCTGTATGATGGATGGCTGCTGAGCTTGCTGGTACAGGTATGGGGGGCAGTATAATGGATGGCTACTGGCACAGGTATGGGGGGGGCAGTATGATGGATGGCTGCTGGCACAAGTACAGGGGGGCCTGTCAATCTACAGCTTGGTCAATTTGCCATAGGACCAGATTGTAAATTATATCAATATAAACGGCGCGTTTATACATCAGTATGTGCCGTTTATAAGACAGAGACAGCACTTGCGCTGCAGCTCTGTCCCTGCAGCTTTCCCTCCACTTGTCTTCCCCTCCAATCTGACTTTCAGGCACAGCTGTCTTACTTCACATAGCACACTTCTGTCTCTCTCTGCTATTGGCCCCTCAGTCTCTCTCTCTCTCTCTCTCTCTCTCTCTCTCTCTCTCTCTCTCTCTCTCTCTCTCTCTCTCTCTCTCTCTCTCTCTCTCTCCCTGCCCCTCAGTCTCCAGTTTTGCTTCACCCTCCCATGATGCCTCTCCGGTCTCTTTCCAGCCTCGCAGGATCTCATTCCGGTCTCTACCTCTCATGTTCTACTCCCCCCAATCCTCCGTGTCTACTCTCTCTCACTCCGCATACTCCAAACATTCATGTAACAGTAGGTTTACACTTGAAATTTTTTTTTAAAAAATGACCTGGGGTATGCCTGGGGTCCACTGAACAGTTTGATGCCTGCTATCCATAGGTTTACCTAAATATGTTGCGTACAGGGGCCCCAAAATGAAGACACCTCATTCAAGCTATCATTTCTGTAACTCCGGATACTGCAAAATCAACAGAAAAAAGTATGTTCACCCAAGAAAACAATATATTTTTGGAAAGTACATATTCCCCTAAATCCAAATTTGGTATGCATGTCTTCCTATTCCAAAGCACCAAGCCGCAAACCTTCCCAAATTTTGTGATTTTTGGTTACATTTCCGAAAATCATCTCAAAGCTTCCACTTTGCTGCAAGTTTCCTCCCGCATACTATGAAATACCAAGAAAAAACACGCGATATATGAACGTCTGGGGTTCACTGACCAGTTTGATGTCCAATATGTATAGATTTACCTAAGTACGTGTCATATACAGGCCCAAAATGAAGAAACTCCAAATGAGCTATCGGATCTATAATTCCAGATGCTACAAACTCAACACATTTACAGCATTTTATGAGGGGCAAAGGTTAAAAAAAGTATGTTCACCCCAGAAAAAACATATATTTTTGGAAAGTGCACATTTCACAGAATCCAAATTGGGTACACATGTCTTTCTACTCCAAAGTAACAAGCTCTAAAGCTTTCCTAAATTTGCCAATTTTAGTGACATTTCCAGAATTCACTTCAAAGCTTCCACTTTGTGGCATTTTTTTCTCCTACATATAATTAGGTACCAAGATAAAATACCCTAAATATGAACACTTGTGGTCTGCTGAACAGTTTGATGTCAATATGCACAGGTTTACCTAAGTATGTGGCATATAGGAGCCCCAAAATATAGACACCCCATATGATCTATCAGTTTAGCTACTCAAAATCAACACATTTAGAGCATTTACTGTAGTTAAAGGGATACTGCCATGGGAATTAGTTTTTTTCAAAATGAATCAGTTAATAGTCCGGCTCCAGCAGAATTCTGCACTGAAATCCATTTCTCAAAAGAGCAAACAGATTTTTTTATATTAAATTTTGAAATCTGACATGGGGCTAGACATATTGTCAATTTGGCAGCTGCCCCAAGTCATGTGACTTGTGCTCTAATAAACTTCAATCAGTCTTTACTGCTGTACTGCAAATTGGGGTGATATCACCCCCTCCCTTTCCCCTCCAGCAGCCAAATAAAAGAACAATGGGAAGGTAACCAGATAACAGCTCACTAACACAAGATAACAGCTGCCTGGTAGATCTAAGAACAACACTCAATAGTAAAAACCCATGACCCACTGAGACTCCTTCAGTTACATTGAGAAGGAAACCAAGAATCATCGGATATTGGTACGGACATCAGCACAGAAAATGGGACCTTCCCCTTGACTTATACAGGACCTCGAGAGCTTTTAGATGCCGGGGTTTCGAATTTGGAGTTTTTTGACCATCGGACGTTTTTTTTTTGCTCTGAAACTACGAATATATATATATATATATATATATGGACCTTGATAAAAAAGCCCCTATGTAAATTTAGGTAGACATGATGACTTAATTACTTAGTTGCAGCACAGAGCAACCATAAAGGAATTGGACATAATTCTTAGAATTTCTTTACTGACCACCACCCCCTTCTACAATTTGTATTTCAATATCTGTGCCTAGATGAGTCTAGTACTTCAGTGGTTGCGCTTGCGTCATGTTAACTGGGTCTGTGGATTCAAGGACCACTTCTATATTCGCTTACAATAACAGTGATGTAAAGTGCATTTTGAGCCAGAGCGATCTGTTGAGATTACATTTTGAAACTCCTGATACTAATGATCCCACATACGGATTGCTGCATCTTGAAAAAAGACTCTTACATTTGAGAATGCACTTAACTGAATATGTTTGCAATGATAAAATTCCGAGAGGCCTGATACTTGATAATAAACCTAATCTCTGTATTAAGAATCCTTTAATTACTACAAGATGGCATGAAATTTGTAATAAGTGCTCATTGGACTTTATGTTACTCACGATCAAGTATTTTAATTCTGAAATTAATGAGTTAAAACTCAAGGTTTCCACGGCTAAAACCGGAGTGACACAAGCATTAGGCAACGCCAGAGCAGAAGTGGTGTTTGCAGATTACGCTGAAACTCTCGTTCGATTACAGGATGACGTCACAGAGAAGAAACACTGCAAGTAGCAGAGGGACTGCAGGGATTGCGATATTGGTCGCGTCTATATCTGGAAGGAGGAGAATACTCTGCAGTGTTGGGGAAAGGACGAGGATGGTCTGCCAGATGCTTTGAGAGAACGGCGCAATAATACCGGCAAATATCCTTTCACTACCAAGAAACAAGTTGCTAGACCACATGACCACTACTATCGTAAGATTCAGTGCACTAAAAAGAAACCACATTACCAGTTCATTCCTACAAATTCTTTATCATAAACCAGTACCTTCTAAAAGCACAGCTGATTTTTTAGAGAAACAGCCAATCCGAGAGAATCAGGGGACAGGAAGCAGAAACCCAAGGTATTCTATCCCAAGAGAAGCTTAAGCTCAGAGAAACAGCAGGAGGCAAAAAACCTGGTTGTTAACCTTTCCTCTCACTCCCTTACCAATTTTGAATTGTCTGTGTTTAACAAAGGTTTACGATTTGCCCCAGATTATTTTTTTGACTGGGAATTTGACTTTTTCGAATTCATCAGGTCTGTAAAATTAAAAATGTGTTTTCGGGCTCCCCTATAGTGCAGCCTGCACTTAAAAAGAAAAGCAGTTTTATGCCTGATATTTCAAGTGAATGTCTTGAAACCTTTGTACATGTTGTGACTAATGAGGTTAAAGATGTCTGGGAGAAAGACACATCATTACCGCAGCACCCCAACCTCTCTAAAAATGAATGTTATGCATTAAGGTTACTGAAAAATAACCACAACATTGTTATTAAGAAGGTGGACAAAGGAAGAGCTGTGGTAATTATGGATAGATTAAAATATGATAACGAGGTTATGCAGCTACTAAATATACAAGGTCATTACTGTAATATTGATTCAGACCCTACAAGAACAATTAAGAACACTATTGATAACATGGTCAGTGATGCTTTCCTTTTGGGTACTATTGACAGCAATGTAAAAGATTTTCTCATTACAGATTTTCCTCAAATCCCATTATTGTACATATTGGCCAAAATTCATAAACTTTGATTGACCCTCCAGGGTGTTAGGAAAGACTCTCCAGCAGTTCGGGAGTTCAGCAGTTTGGCAATCACAACTGGCCAATCAGCAGCAGTGCGAGGCCTTAAAGGGATACTGTCATGGGGAAAAAAAAAATTTTCAAAATGAATCAGTTAATAGTGCTGCTCCAGCAGAATTCTGCACTGAAATCCATTTCTCAAAAAAGCAAACAGATTTTTTTATATTCAATTTTGAAATCTGACATGGGGCTAGACATTTTGTCAATTTCCCAGCTGCCCCTGGTCATGTGACTTGTGCCTGCACTTTAGGAGAGAAATGCTTTCTGGCAGGCTGCTGTTTTTTCTTCTCAATGTAACTGAATGTGTCTCAGTGGGACATGGGTTTTTACTATTGAGTGATGTTCTTAGATCTACCAGGCAGCTGTTATCTTGTGTTAGGGAGCTGTTATCTGGTTACCTTCCCATTGTTCTTTTGTTTGGCTGCTGGGGGGAAAAGGGAGGGGGATGATATCACTCCAACTTGCAGTACAGCAGTAAAGAGTGATTGAAGTTTATCAGAGCACAAGTCACATGACTTGGGGCAGCTGGGAAATTGACAATATGTCTAGCCCCATGTCAGATTTCAAAATTGAATATAAAAAAATCTGTTTGCTCTTTTGAGAAATGGATTTCAGTGCAGAATTCTGCTGGCGTTGCACTATTAACTGATTTATTTTGAAAAAATGTTTTTTCCCCATGACAGTATCCCTTTAAATAGTCTTGCTTACGTTGGCCTAGAGTGATTCAAAGTTTCAATTGTGTATCTGACTTGGCCAGATTTGACCCCGCTTTCGGTATCTCCTTTTGGCTTAGACGCTTCAGTATCCTTGATCCCCGTGTATGACCTCGGTCCGGCTCCGACCCGTCTTCAGTTTCCCCTCCAACCCGTGACCCGCTAGCTCAGCCCCGCTAATTTACTCCACGCTACAGCGCGTACACCCACTCACTGCTCTCAGCTTCAGCACCACACAGGTGCTGTTGTAATCCCGGGCTTCCATTCGGGTGCCAAGCTCACCAGCAAAAGGTTCCCCTTTGGAAACTCTAACAGTTTGTACTGGCCCAAAATGGAGCCTGTTCGGTCAATCTAGCATCAGATGTCAGTTATGGCTCAGGCAGTTCAATCCCTGCAGGATAAGTTGCAGCAGCTTGCAGGTTGCTCAAGGGGATTCTTAAGGCCCTGCATGGATTACCGTGAGCTGAACCTCATTACAGTAAAGAACAGGTACCCCATCCCCTTAGTCTCACAGCTTCTGGATCAACTAGGGTCTGCCAAGATCTTTACCAAACTCAACCTTAGAGGAGCTTACAACCTGGTGAGAATTCGTCAGGGGGATGAGTGGAAAACAGCATTCCAGACCAGATACGGTCATTATGAGTATCTGGTCATGCCATTCGGGCTATGCAATGCCCCAGCCACTTTTCACATTTTTTGAGATCTTCTAGATCAGTACATTATTGTTTATCTCGATGATATCTTCTCTGATAACCTTCAGCAACACAGGAAGCATTTAATAGAGATTCTTACCAGATTAAGAACCCATTATCTCTATGCAAAGATAGACAAATGTGAATTTGAAATCACACGCGTCAACTTCCTGGGATTTGAGATCTCCCCAGAAGGGGTTAAGATGGATGAGAGTAAGGTTTCCACAGTGCTCCAATGGCCTGTTCCTACTAATGTCAAGGAAGTTCAGCGATTCATTGGATTCGCTAATTTTAATAGGAGATTTATCAAGAATTTCTCAACCATAACCTCACCCATTACTCAAATTACACGGAAAGGCACTCCATTCTCCTGGTCCTCAGCGGCTCAAGGAGCTTTTGATGAACTTAAGAAAAGATTTACATCAACACCAATATTGGTTCATCTGGACCTATCAAAGCCATTTATTGTAGAGACAGATGGAGCAGTACTATCTCAACGTCATGGCCAAGGGGATATTCTGCATCCCTGTGCCTTTCTTTCTCGAAAATTAACCACGGCAGAGAAGCACTACGATATCAGGAATAAGGAGCTCCTTGCTATCAAGGTAGCATTTGAGGAATGGAGACATTTCTAAGAGGGAACTACTAATCCAACTCTTGTATTCACGGATCACAAGAATCTGGAGTTTTTGAAGACAGCAAAGAGATTAAACACCAGACAAGCGCGTTGGTCCTTGTTCTTTTCGCAATCTAATTTTACAGTTACATACCGCCCTGCGTCACGTAATTGGAAAGCAGATTCCCTTTCTAGGACTACTTCCTCAGAGTCAGATTTTCTGAAATCTGAAATCCCTATTTTAGAGAAGAAATGTTTCTTTCTGTCTCAAATACATGTGAATCTTTGGAATCAAATCAAGGACTCACAGTCTAAGGACCCCAAAACACTACTCCTTGCTAATTCAGGTGTAGTGGTTTGTCGTGATAATTTTTATTTTTATGGGAAACGTATGTTTGTTCCTTCAGACCTTAGAGAAAGGATTATTTCTCTTATTCACGACTCAATGTTGGCGGGCCATCCGGGAATCAGAAAAACAAAGGACCTAGCTTACAGATACTTTTGGTGGCCTCAGATGTATTGCGACATTTATGACTATGTTGTGTCTTGTGCAATTTGTGCAAGGAACAAGACTTCTAGGAAGTCACCCGCAGGCCTCTTGTTACCCTTACCGGTGCCTAATCGGCCATGGGGATCCATCGCGCTAGACTTTATTGTCCAGCTTCTTCCATCAAAGGGGTTTGACACCATTTTGGTAATTATCAACAGGTTGAAGAAAATGGCACATTTTATACCCATTAAAGTGGTCCCGTCAGCGTCTTTAACGGCCGAATTGGTGATGCGAGAGGTTTTCAAGTTGCATGGCGCTCCGGATTCAGTCATCTCTGATAGAGGAACTCAGTTCACCTCCAGATTTTGGCAAGAATTTCGCAAAATTTTGAATATTCAAGTCTCTCTATCATCAGCTTACCAGAGAGAGCGAATCAGATCCTCAAGCAATATCTGCGGTGTTTTGTCACGTTGTTGCAGGATGACTGGTACACGTACCTACATACAGCAGAATTTGTCTACAACAATTCGGTCCATTCCTCCACAAGACAGTCTACGTTTTATGCAAACAATGGGTATCACCCAGCAATTCTTCCGCAGATTCCAGGAAGATTGTCTCTGCCCACTGTTACAGACAGAATCGAAAAGCTGCATCAATTACAAGGCAGACTCACTCAAGATTTGAAAGTCATGCAGGAACAAGCAAAGAGATTTGCGGACAACAGGAGATCTCTAGAACCAACATTTGCAGTTGGAGATACAGTGTGATTGTCTTCAAATAATATGCGTCTCAAGATTCCATCAACTAAGTTGGGGCCCAAATTTCTAGGACCCTTTCGAATTTCAGCACGAATTAACCCAGTAGCATACCATCTTGAGTCAGATGGATAGAAACAATCTCTTGCATGTTAAGAGTTGTCACCAACCTCGTGTTCAATACCTAAAGAGCAGTATATGCGGCAAGAAAAATTGCTTGTAACAATTTCCTCTATAGAGAGGCAGCAAACAACCTCACATTACATTTTGCTGAGAGAGGTTACTCAAAAAACAAACTACAGTATACTGTAACGAAGTTGGAAGAATGCCCTGTGAACAATTACTTCAGCCAAAAATACATACTATTGATGGTGACAGATTGATGTTTGTTGGTAGGTTCGACAAAATAGCCATAACATAGAGGGCATTGTTAAGAAATATTGGCCCATCTTACAATCAGATGACAAAGATGGTGGTTTATTTACTCACTACCCCAGTTTTGCCTACAAAAGAGGGGCTTCACTTAAGGACTTATGTCCAACACATCCTATTCATGAGAAAAAGTTGTTTAAGGGTAAACCAAAAAAAGGCACATTTCCTTGTTTGGATTTCCACGATTGCAATTGCATCATTAAGGGCCTAATATACATCACCCTCTGAGTGTGGTTGAAATATGTTTGAACGCATATGCCACATGTAATATTAAGTTCTATTAATCCAATAAACTTTATGTCACTGCTGAAATACTACTGTTTTCCATAATGTTATATGTTAAAAGGAAGTTGCTACTTTGAAAGCTCAGTCAATGATAAACAAAACTCCAAAGAAATAAGAGGGGTTCCAAAACATTTTCATATGACTGTGTGTATCTATGTATAATATATATATATATATATATATATATATATATATATATATATTTATTTATATATATATATATATATATATATATATATATATATATATATATATATATATATATATATATATATATATATATATATATATATAATAGTCTGGAAGCCGGCACTGCACGTCGATAAGTTAAAGTTGCCTGGGTGCAAAAAAGCCCAAGGAAAGTAGAGAGATGATAAAGCTCACACTCACAGGACTTAGAAGGTCAAAAAGTGTTTATTTGGATCAAAAATCGACTAACGTTTCGGCTTGCACTCAAGCCTTTCTCAAAGTGAATATACAAACACTCACCAAACATTTAAACCCAATTGTGGCGGGAAACAGTGTGGTGTGACATCACAATGACGTTAGTTGGGGATTTTCCATTAGATAGTGGGTATGTACAAATGCAAAACAAAGCAAGAGTGTGGCCTATACAAAAATGAAAGCGATCTAATCACAAGAGAATGTTAGCAACAGCAGCGTAACATAAGTAACAAGTGTGCAACAATGTATAGCGGTATATACAAAAAGATCATTAACACGAGTACGTTGTTAAAACAGCTCCGGATGTATGTCCATGTAGTAAAGTCATGTAACAACAGCTCAAATAGGGTAAAATCATTAAAGCAGCGGTGTCGGATGAAAAATAATGATTACCAGTCAGTTGGAGTGATATCCCTCTGGTCGCTTCATGTACAGTGCAATGTGCGGCCGCAGCCCTTGTTCCTAAGGTCTCCTGTCCTATTAGATCGACTGCGCCAGTTGTTGCGCTAAGACTCACAATGCCGATAGCTGTGGTGGCAGTAGGTGCGGCTGCTCATCGGTGTTCAGTCTCACCCGGGGCCTGTGGGGTAGCTGTGAATACTTCTCCTGGCGGCCGCACGCTTGTGTCAATATTAGCGGTCCGGAATACAGCGTAGCAACCTCTGTGTTCACTTCATCCAGGGGTGCATCTTGGGTCATATCACTATCCACACCATAGCTAAGCCGCAAGTCACGTCGTGCGGCTGTAAGTAGCATAATACACAGCAGGAGGAGTATGCGGTTGCCATGCAGTCCGTGCGTAGCAACCCTCCTCCTACATCAATCCATCAATTCTAAGGATATAGTCAAAGTGACCCCATGTTCCCCACATTATATAGCCAAGACCAGAGTTAGCCGTGGTCAACGGTTTCAATACCGGAGCTTGCTACTGTGCATGGTCGCACCTTACCGACGGCGGTGGGAGCCGTATAAGCGGGACCCCTCAATCGGGTACCCCAGGTCTACTCAGGTGGCTAGGAAAGTTACCTCACATTGTTCATACACTTGTGTCAGCGATATTAATCCAGGATGTACTGTGGCGCCATCTGTGTCCTCAAGGGGATCAAGAGGTGCATAGTGGGGTGCCCTTGGGGTCATTTCTACATTTACTACACAGCAGAACCGCAGATTAAGTTGTATTGCTGTAGATGGCACTGTATTCTGTAGCAGGAGTGGGAAGTTGTCAGGGTTTCAGTGCATAGCAACACACTTTCTTGATTGATCTGTAGAAAAGAAGCACAGAGTTAATGTATTTGCTCAGGGACATATGGTCAGCACCAATAATATTCAACCTGAGTCAGGGGTTGTGAGTAAGGGCCCAGTGACAGGGAGGGAAGAAATTCAGGAAACCACTAGACCATGTGGTACAGTTAGGTTATAGTCTCCACATTTTCTATGCCCCAAGTCTGTCAAATGAAGCAGAACTGAATGCTTTAGAAAAAAGGAGCATAAGAGATCAGTTCGTTGAGTCCACAAGGGCTCAGTGTGTCCAAACGGTGGATCCACTTGAGTTCGGTCTGCAATAAAAGCTTATCACGATCACCCCCTCGAGGGGGAGTGGGGACGCAATCAATGATCATACTTCTAAGGGAAGCTAGTGTGTGTTTGCATTCTACGAAGTGTTGTGCCACTGGGGTGTCTCCACTTCCTTTACCAAGTGCTGCCCTGATAGTGGATCTGTGGTTTGCCATCCTGTCTCTAAAGTTGGTGATTGTTTTCCCCACGTACATCAACCCACAGGGACATTTTATGATGTAAATGATATATTTCGAAGTACAAGTGAGTCTGCGTTGAATCACAATCTGCTTCCCTGAATGTGGGTGGGAGAACATTGATCCCGTCAAAAGTTGTCTACAGATGGTGCAGTCGGTGCATTTAAAACACCCAGGTTTAGAGTTGGAAAGCCACGTATTGGGTGTAGGAGGTTGATAGCAATGCGTTGGATCAGTGTTTACTAGTTGATCCCTCAAATTCCTGCCTCTCTTATAGGCAATTCGTGGTGGTTGTTTGAAGAGTGGTGGGAGAGTGCGATCTCTCTGTACAATGGACCAGTGATCGTGTATTGTTTTTGTAAATGATTTGGTGTCAGGTGAGTATATAGTGAGGAACGTGAGTCTCTCATATTTGAGTCTCGTGTCATTGTTGTGAGTTGTTTCCAGCAGTTCAACTTGTGTGTGGCTCGTGGCTCTCTGGCGGCTGTCCAGAAGTTCATGTAGAGGGTAGCCTCGTTGGAGGAACCGATTAGTGAGGTCATCGAGTTGGGTGTTAAGTCGTGTTGGATCCGTATTGTTGCGCACGGTACGAATCATTTGTGAATATGGAATACTCCTGAGTAAGTGTGGTGGGTGGCATGAAGTATGGTGTAAAAGAGTGTTTCTGTCTGTAGTCTTGCGGTAGATTGTGGTGGCAAGTTCTGTACCCTGTTTCAACAGTAGAATGTCCAAAAATGGAATCTCTTCAGGGTTAATGTGTGCTGTAAACTTAATTGTAGTGGGTTGAGCATTCAGTTCATCAATCATCCTGGTGAATTGGTCCATAGGTCCCGTCCACAGGACAAGTAGGTCGTCAATGAAGCGCCAGATCTTATAGATTGAGGTCCCATATCTTGGTAGAATAAAGTGCTGCTCAAAGTGTGCCATAAACAGATTGGCAAAGGCTGGCGCCACGTTGGAACCCATACTGGTCCCACTTAGTTGTAGGTAGTAGCAAAGTTCAAATTTGAAATAGTTATGTTTGAGACACAGTTCCAAGAGTTCAATCAGAAATTCATTCTTCGGGCGGGTGGGATCTGGGTATTTAAGTAGGGCTTCACGGATTCGTTCAATGCCCTCATCTGTGGGTATTACCGTATATAGTGATGTCACATCCATGGTGGCGAGGAGTGTCCGTGCCAGTATTGGTTGGCAGTCTCTCAGTTTCACCAGAAGGTCACCAGTATCTTTTAAGTAAGTAGGCGTGGTTTGTACTAGAGGCTGTAGAAAGTGATCCACATAAATAGCCAAGGGTTGTAGGATTGAGTCCGAGCACTGACTATTGGTCGTCCTGGAGGATTGGACAGTGTTTTGTGAATTTTAGGCAGGGTGTAAAGTATTGACCCCAGATGCACCCCTGGATGAACCCTTGTGACCCCACTCAACCTCTAAGTGAACACAGAGGTTGCTACGCTGTATTCCGGACCGCTAATATTGACACAAGCGTGCGGCCGCCAGGAGAAGTGTTCACAGCTACCCCACAGGCCCCGGGTGAGACTGAACACCGATGAGCAGCTGCACCTACTGCCACCACAGCTATCGGCATTGTGAGTCTTAGCGCAACAACTGGCGCAGTCGATCTAATAGGACAGGAGACCTTAGGAACAAGGGCTGCGGCCGCACATTGCACTGTACATGAAGCGACCAGAGGGATATCACTCCAACTGACTGGTAATCATTATTTTTCATCCGACACCGCTGCTTTAATGATTTTACCCTATTTGAGCTGTTGTTACATGACTTTACTACATGGACATACATCCAGAGCTGTTTTAACAATGTATCGTGTTAATGATCTTTTTGTATATACCGCTATACATTGTTGCACACTTGTTACTTATGTTACGCTGCTGTTGCTAACATTCTCTTGTGATTAGATCGCTTTCATTTTTGTATAGGCCACTCTCTTGCTTTGTTTTGCATTTGTACATACCCACTATCTAATGGAAAATCCCCAACTAACGTCATTGTGACGTCACACCACACTGTTTCCCGCCACAATTGGGTTTAAATTTTGATGAGTGTTTGTATATTCACTTTGAGAAAGGCTTGAGTGCAAGCCGAAACGTTAGTCGATTTTTGATCCAAATAAACACTTTTTGACCTTCTAAGTCCTGTGAGTGCGAGCTTTATCATCTCTCTACTTAATCCTTGGGCTTTTTTGCACCCAGGCAACTTTAACTTATCGACATGCAGTGCCGGCTTCCAGACTATTGTATCCACTTTTTTGGCCGTGCACCCGAGACATTATACCTGGTTCACCTGTAGCCTACTATCAACCGTTTCTACCCAGGCAATGGAACACAGTGGAGGCTCTGAACTAATAGATACCCCACTTGGTGGACTCCAATTCTCAGACGCTGAAGCAGCTAATATTCTCTTCACAGAGACAGCGGATGACGTCCTCCCTACCGCCTCGCTGAATGACATTTACCATAACCTCCTAAGACTTAAAGAACGGGAGATCGACCTGAAACTACATGGCATTTACCTCTCCGATTTCTACAAAAGGCAACACATACCACGTGGATTCAGAGTTAAGAATATACCATCGATTGGAAGGAATAATACAGAATTCTGCAAAAGATGGTGCCAGATTCTAAACAAATGTTCACTTGACCTCATTCTCCTGGTGATCGAAGAAGTTACAAAAAATCTGTCAGTCACCCGAACAGAGATAGCCTCATTCGAAACAGCCCATCTCTCCACCCTTAGATCTGATCGCGACACTAAGTGGCTGGACAAACTTGAACAACAACTTGTACACTATTCCACCGAATTACATAAATTCAAGAAGAATAAAGTGCAAATAGTCCACTCTGACTACCAGAATAGACGGGTCTACAACTGGCTGTCGGGTGGCGAACAGAACAGACCAAGATTCAACAGATCTCATCGACATCGGGTCGGCTTCAGTGGAATTGATTCATCACCCTATACATCTTCCCCCTCAGATTCCGACACCCGCACCAGGGGTAGAGGCAAGCCAAGTGGGTTCCCCTCTCCATTTGATGCCAATACCATCAGCTAACTCTAGCAACCTTTTTTTAGGTACTACCACCCGATCAAAAACCAAGGACGGCCACACAAGAGGCGGGGTGGCATCAAGCACAAGACCACCAACAGCATACTACCAGCGGAGGAAGTAGTTTTCAATCTCAGCAACCACGAACTGAGCCCAGCAGAACGAGGTGTCTTATCAAAGGGCCTCACATTTGTTCCTACCACCAACATCAAACAACTAGACCTCATGATAGACATACACAAGTTCCAGAGAACCATGAAACTTAAAGACCACTTTAGGATACAGAACACCCAGGACTACTCTCCATTTCGTACCAAAAGTCAGTTTGAACGACAAAATACTCCAAAATCCATAGCCTCCCTGACCCGTCTATTAACAGATGAATCTATGAAACCCAGGATTCCCACAGGATGGCCTAATACTACACAGGCTGAAAAAGAAGCAATCAGATCCCTGGCAAATAACCCCACGATCGTCATCAGACCAGCGGACAAGGGCGGAGGGTGGTCATCCTCAACTACGCAGATTACAGGACTGAAATATTGCGACAACTGAGTGACCCGAGTGTATATACCAAACTTGACACAGACCCGACATCTTCATTCAAGACTAAGATAGACTCAATACTACATGCAGCATTGTCGCAGGGCACCATCTCTGAGTCCACACATGCCTTCCTTACCACCAACCACCCTGTCACACCAATACTTTACACCCTGCCTAAAATTCACAAAACACTGTCAAATCCTCCAGGACGACCAATAGTCAGTGCTCGGGACTCAATCCTACAACCCTTGGCTATTTATGTGGATCACTTTCTACAGCCTCTAGTACAAACCACGCCTACTTACTTAAAAGATACTGGTGACCTTCTGGTGAAACTGAGAGACTGCCAACCAATACCGGCATGGACACTCCTCGCCACCATGGATGTGACATCACTATATATGGTAATACCCACAGATGAGGGCATTGAACGAATCCGTGAAGCCCTACTTAAATACCCAGATCCCACCCGCCCGATGAATGAATTTCTGATTGAACTCTTGGAACTGTGTCTCAAACATAACTATTTCAAATTTGAACTTTGCTACTACCTACAACTAAGTGGGACCAGTATGGGTTCCAACGTGGCGCCAGCCTTTGCCAATCTGTTTATGGCACACTTTGAGCAGCACTTTATTCTACCAAGATATGGGACCTCAATCTATAAGATCTGGCATTGACGACCTACTTGTCCTGTGGACGGGACCTATGGACCAATTCACCAGGATGATTGATGAACTGAATGCTCTACCCACTACAATTAAGTTTACAGCACACATTAACCCTGAAGAGATTCCTTTTTTGGACATTCTACTGTTGAAACAGGGTACAGAACTTGCCACCACAATCTACCGCAAGACTACAGACAGAAACACTCTTTTACACCATACTTCATGCCACCCACCACACTTACTCAGGAGTATTCCGTATTCACAAATGATTCGTACCGTGCACAACAATACGGATCCAACACGACTTAACACCCAACTCGATGACCTCACTAATCGGTTCCTCCAACGAGGCTACCCTCTACATGAACTTCTGGACAGCCGCCAGAGAGCCACGAGCCACACACAAGTTGAACTGCTGGAAACAACTCACAACAATGACACGAGACTCAAATATGAGAGACTCACGTTCCTCACTATATACTCACCTGACACCAAATCATTTACAAAAACAATACACGATCACTGGTCCATTGTACAGAGAGATCGCACTCTCCCACCACTCTTCAAACAACCACCACGAATTGCCTATAAGAGAGGCAGGAATTTGAGGGATCAACTAGTAAACACTGATCCAACGCATTGCTATCAACCTCCTACACCCAATACGTGGCTTTCCAACTCTAAACCTGGGTGTTTTAAATGCACCGACTGCACCATCTGTAGACAACTTTTGACGGGATCAATGTTCTCCCACCCACATTCAGGGAAGCAGATTGTGATTCAACGCAGACTCACTTGTACTTCGAAATATATCATTTACATCATAAAATGTCCCTGTGGGTTGATGTACGTGGGGAAAACAATCACCAACTTTAGAGACAGGATGGCAAACCACAGATCCACTATCAGGGCAGCACTTGGTAAAGGAAGTGGAGACACCCCAGTGGCACAACACTTCGTAGAATGCAAACACACACTAGCTTCCCTTAGAAGTATGGTCATCGATTGTGTCCCCACTCCCCCTCGAGGGGGTGATCGTGATAAGCTTTTATTGCAGACCGAACTCAAGTGGATCCACAGTTTGGACACACTGAGCCCTTGTGGACTCAACGAACTGATCTCTTATGCTCCTTTTTTCTAAAGCATTCAGTTCTGCTTCATTTGACAGACTTGGGGCATAGAAAATGTGATATACTGATTTCTATCATTCAGAACCCTATTGGGAGACTATAACCTAACTGTACTACATGGTCTAGTGGTTTCTTCCCTCCCTGTCACTGGGCCCTTACTCGCAACCCCTGACTCAGGTTGAATATTATTGGTGCTGACCATATGTCCCTGAGCAAATACATTAACTCTGTGCTTCTTTTCTACAGATCAATCAAGAAAGTGTGTTGCTATGCACTGAAACCCTGACAACTTCCCACTCCTGCTACAGAATACAGTGCCATCTACAGCAATACAACTTAATCTGCGGTTCTGCTGTGTAGTAAATGTAGAAATGACCCCAAGGGCACCCCACTATGCACCTCTTGATCCCCTTGAGGACACAGATGGCGCCACAGTACATCCTGGATTAATATCGCTGACACAAGTGTATGAACAATGTGAGGTAACTTTCCTAGCCACCTGAGTAGACCTGGGGTACCCGATTGAGGGGTCCCGCTTATACGGCTCCCATCGCCGTCGGTAAGGTGCGACCATGCACAGTAGCAAGCTCCGGTATTGAAACCGTTGACCACGGCTAACTCTGGTCTTGGCTATATAATGTGGGGAACATGGGGTCACTTTGACTATATCCTTAGAATTGATGGATTGATGTAGGAGGAGGGTTGCTACGCACGGACTGCATGGCAACGCATACTCCTCCTGCTGTGTATTATGCTACTTACAGCCGCACGACGTGACTTGCGGCTTAGCTATGGTGTGGATAGTGATATGACCCCAGATGCACCCCTGGATGAAGTGAACACAGAGGTTGCTACGCTGTATTCCGGACCGCTAATATTGACACAAGCGTGCGGCCGCCAGGAGAAGTATTCACAGCTACCCCACAGGCCCCGGGTGAGACTGAACACCGATGAGCAGCCGCACCTACTGCCACCACAGCTATCGGCATTGTGAGTCTTAGCGCAACAACTGGTGCAGTCGATCTAATAGGACAGGAGACCTTAGGAACAAGGGCTGCGGCCGCACATTGCACTGTACATGAAGCGACCAGAGGGATATCACTCCAACTGACTGGTAATCATTATTTTTCATCCGACACCGCTGCTTTAATGATTTTACCCTATTTGAGCTGTTGTTACATGACTTTACTACATGGACATACATCCGGAGCTGTTTTAACAACGTACTCGTGTTAATGATCTTTTTGTATATACCGCTATACATTGTTGCACACTTGTTACTTATGTTACGCTGCTGTTGCTAACATTCTCTTGTGATTAGATCGCTTTCATTTTTGTATAGGCCACACTCTTGCTTTGTTTTGCATTTGTACATACCCACTATCTAATGGAAAATCCCCAACTAACGTCATTGTGATGTCACACCACACTGTTTCCCGCCACAATTGGGTTTAAATGTTTGGTGAGTGTTTGTATATTCACTTTGAGAAAGGCTTGAGTGCAAGCCGAAACGTTAGTCGATTTTTGATCCAAATAAACACTTTTTGACCTTCTAAGTCCTGTGAGTGCGAGCTTTATCATCTCTCTCTCTCTCTCTCTCTCTCTCTCTCTCTCTCTCTCTCTCTCTCTCTCTCTCTCTCTATATATATATATATATATATATATATATATATATATATGGGAGTGTATAGCAGACAGCGCAATAGGTTTTGCAGTGCATGTGGCTTACAACCAGAACCATTTTGGGATGCTTGCCTTGGTGAGCTATGGCCAGGGTTGATAGGGCTGAGTAGTCAACTGGTAGTGAGACAGGTTCTTGATGGGCAAGGGTCCTACAGGAATGGTGACAACTGGCTGCCTGGTTATACGTGCCCAACCGACCCCTAGTGGTTGGGTGGCCGGCATGTCAAGTAGCCTAGGAAGGCATATGGGGTTAGATTATTGGCAAGCATTCTCTCTAGCAAAAGGGGTAATTTAACTCCATGCTTTAAGTTTGTATAAAATCCGCAGCTCCTGCAAAAATATTGTACACTTAGCAAATTGATTGGGGGGTAGATGCAATTCTACCATATCTGGGCAATATATACAGTAGAATTATAGAATATACAGCCCTCAATATTATATCATGTGGCTTATTGTAGCTTCCCTTTGTAAACCAGGGTAAAGGTAGGTTTACTTTATTTATATATTTAAGCTGATCACCTATCTCACCGGCACAATGTTAGCCTTCATTTTCATAGAGCCTAGTTTTGATGTTTTGGGCAGAAATCAGTCCCCCAGTGTCAACATACCGGGGGGGGGGTGATCAAGGAGTAAGGGTACAAGCAACCCGAGAAACAAAGATTCCCCATCCCAGTTATGACAAGGTTATCAGTTATTTATTTCTGTGGGTAGTTGTCACTACATTGACCATAATTTCAAAGTTTAAGCAAAAGTTGGTTGACCTTTCCCTCTGAGCCAGACAGTTACATCTGGAAGCAGATCTCAACAGTGTGGATGGGCGGCTATGGGACCAGCATGGCAAAGTGGTTGATTGACCCTGCCCTCCGAGCCAGGCAGGTATTCCTGGAGGCAGATCTTCACAGTGGATTGGCAGCTACGGGACCAGCATGGCAAAGTGGTTGGTTGCCTTCCCCCTCTGAGCCATGATGTACGGCTGGAGGGAGGTCTCTACTGAGCGAATGGGTGCAATGGATTGGGCTGTCAGAGCAGGTCTCCACAGCATGGTTGGACTGTCGGAGCTGGTCTCCAAAGCATGGTTGGGCTGTCGGAGCTGGTCTCCAAATCGTGGTTGTGCTTTCGAAGCTGGGTCTCCACAGAGTGGTTGGGCTGTCAGAGCGGATCTCCACAGAGTGGAAGGGCTGTTGGAGTGGGTCTCCACAGCGTGGGTGGGCAATTATGGGACCAGCATGGTAAGTGGTTGGTTGACCTTACCCTCTGAGCTAGGTACAAACAGCTGGAGGGGGTTCTCTACAAGGTAGATGGGCTGCTATGGAAGAAGCATGGTAAGTGGTTGATTGAACTTACTCTCCGAGTCAGGCAGATATGGCTGGAGGCAGATCTTCCCTGTGGATTGGTGACTAAACCTTAAACTTGTGTAGGCAAAGCGAGTGTGGGAGCTGCTTAGCGAGTGTTGCATGTGATCTAAGTGTTGCATGTGAATTAAGTGTTAAGCAGCGTTAAAAACCTTAAGGCGTTTAAAACCAAAAAGGTGTTGGTGAGGAGTTACATTTGGGAGACTGTAAGTACCCAGTGTAAATATGAGTGGGTTTGCTGGTATTACTCAGTGTGTGTCTTGTCACATGTATGTGGTGTTGGAGCAGAAGTTCCATGCAGTATTTACATGTGAGAGATGTCGGTGGGTTTTCTTCTTGGAATCTGAGCTGCAGACTCTAAGGGGTGAACTTGCAGCACTGAGAGCATCGACAAACGAGGGGAATGACAGGAGGCTCGCAGAGCAACCACTGGCAGGGGCTAGTGGAGTGGGGGGAGGAGAAGGGGCAGTAGAGGCTAATGAGGAGGAAGGTTTGTGACAGTCAAGAGGGGAAGTAGGGGACAGAAGAGTAGGGGGGCTGGTCCACAGTTTGTCCAAAACAGCAAATTCGCAGTTTTGGCTGAAGATGCTGGGGTGGAAAACTCCAAACTGGCGTGTATGGAGCCGGCTGACTCTCGGAGCACCCCGGGAGGCAGTGGCTCTAATACGGGTGGTGGGGGGAGTGCAAGGAAGGAAAGGCAGGTTCTAGTTATATGGGATTCAATTATTAGAAAGGTGGATAGGGTAATCTGTCGCAAGGCCCCTACATGCCGAACAGCCTGCTGCTTGCCTGGTGCTAGGGTTCGGCATGTGGTGGAACGAGTGGACAGATTATTGGGAGGGGCTGGGGTAGACCCAGCGGTCTTGGTACACATAGGTACCAATGACAAAGTTAGAGGAGGTGGTAAAGTCCTCAAAAATGATTTTAAAAAACTAGGTGCAAAGCTGAGGGCAAGGACTTCCAAGGTAATTTTCTCAGAGATATTACCTGAGCCACGAGCAACACTAAGGAGACAGCGGGAGCGAGGGAGATTAATGCGTGGCTGAAAGATTGGTGTAGGGAGGAGGGTTTTGGGTTTTTGGAGAACTGGGCTGATTTTTCAGTTGGCTACAGGCTCTTTGCTAGGGATGGGCTGCACCTCAATGATGATGGGGCAGCTGTTTTGGGAGAGAAGATGGCTAGAGGGTTGGAGGATTTTAAACTAATTGTGGGGGGGAGGGTTCAGTAAACGATTCAGTGGAAGACAGGTTAGATGAGATAGTGGGCAAAGAAAGGGAAAATGGGGGAGGAGATTCGACTGGGGATACTGTTAAGGATAGGGAGGACCACATGTCATATGTTCAATATGGTACCAGTATTAAATGTATGTTTACAAATGCAAGAAGTCTGACTGGTAAAATGGGAGAGCTGGAGCTGCTGGTGTTGGAAGGAAAATATGATGTGATTGGTGTGGCCGAAACATGGCTGAATGAGTCGCATGACTGGGCAGTAAATATCAGTGGCTATACTTTGTTTCGGAGGGACAGAGGCAATAGAAAAGGAGGAGGGGTATGTCTGTATGTTAGGCAGGATTTAAAAGCTCATATAAAGGAGGAGGTTGTGTTAGAAAATGAGGGGCCAGAAGTCGTATGGGTGGAGTTCTTCACCAATTGTAAAGAATCCAGCAAATTAATTGTAGGAGTATGCTATAGACCCCCCAATGTAAGTGAGGAGGAAGAGACAAAGCTCCTAATGCAAATAGAAAAGGCTGCTAGTTTAGGTAAAGTAATGATAATGGGGGATTTTAATTACCCAGATATTGACTGGAGCAACGGTACTGCTAGATCAGTTAATGGGAACAAGTTTATAAACTTATTGCACGACAATTTTTTAGCACAGGTTGTTGAGGAGCCTACCAGAAAAATGCTATTCTTGATTTAGTGATCTCAAATGACCCAGAACTTATAGCAAATGTGCAAGTCATTGAACCCCTGGGTAATAGTGACCATAAGGTTATATCTTTTAATGTCTGGTGCAAAAAACAAAAATATACTGGGGCAACAAAAACCATGAATTTTGGAAAAGCTAATTTTAGTGCCTTGAGGGCTGCCCTACAGAGCATTGATTGGGGCATTAGGTTTTCAGCTAAAAACACAGAACAGAAATGGTTGTCCTTTTAAATGATATTAAATCATTACTGTTCTCAATTTATTCCCTTAAGGACTAAACGTAGAAGCTCTAAGAATCATCCTGTGTGGCTTAATACAGAAGTAAAGAAGTTAATGGGAAAGAAGAGAAAGGCATTTAAAAACTACAAATCTGTAGGGACAGAAGCTGCATTTAATGAATATAAATACTGTAATAAATGTTGTAAATCAGCAATCCGGAAGGCTAAGAAAAGAAATGAAGAGTTAATTGCGGTGGAGGTGAAAACTAACCCTAAAAAGTTTTTTAAATATATTAATAGTAAAAAGATGCAGGTTGAGAGTGTTGCTCCATTAAATAATGGTACCAGTATGGTTGTAACAGATACAGATAAGGCAAATGTGTTAAATCAGTTATTTTCTTCAGTGTATACAATAGAGGAGTCTGGGTTTACAGGCTCACTTAATAACTGCACGAATGGTTCAGCTCAATCTAGTCAGTGGCTGACTCAGGATATGATTCAAAAAGCTTTAATACAAATTAATGTAAACAAGGCTCCAGGGCCTGATAGCATACACCCCAGGGTTCTAAGAGAGCTTAGTTCAGTTTTAGACCAGCCCTTATTTCTGATTTTCTCAGATTCACTGTCATCTGGTATGGTGCCTATGGATTGGAGAAAAGCTGATGTTATTCCAATATTTAAAAAGGGATTACGATCTCAGCCTGGCAATTATAGGCCAGTAAGCTTGACATCTGTGGTAGGCAAATTATTTGAAGGCTTGTTAAGGGATCACATTCAAAATTTTGTCCTAATGAATGGCATTATGAGCAACAATCAGCATGGCTTTATGAAGGATAGGTCATGTCAGACGAATTTGATTGCTTTTTATGATGTGGTAAGTAAGATTCTGGACAGTGGGGGGGGCAGTAGATGTGATCTATTTGGATTTTGCCAAAGCGTTTGATACTGTACCCCACAAACGACTGCTTTCTAAACTAAGGTCTGTTGGGCTTAATGAAGGCGTTTGCACGTGGATAGGAAACTGGCTACAGGATCGGGTACAGAGGGTGGTTGTTAATGGGACATTCTCTACTTGGAGTAAGGTTCTTAGTGAGGTCCCCCAGGGCTCAGTATTGGGTCCACTTTTATTTAACTTGTTCATTAATGACTTAGGGGAGGGTGTTGTAAGTAATGTATCAGTGTTTGCAGATGACACAAAATTATCCAGCCCAATTAATTCCATCCAGGATGTGGCATCCTTGCAACATGATCTTAACAAACTGGCAATCTGGGCAGCTAAGTGGCAAATGAGATTCAATGTTGATAAATGTAAAGTCATGCACCTGGGATGTAAAAATATCCAAGCCACTTATACCCTTAATGGAACTGCACTAGGCAAATCCATTATAGAAAAGGACCTTGGAGTCCTTGTAGATGATAAACTTGGCTGTAGCAAGCAATGCCAGTCGGCAGCATCAAGGGCAAATAAGGTCTTGAGCTGTATTAAAAGGGGCATAGAGTCAAGGGAGGAGAGGGTCATTCTTCCACTGTATAGAGCACTTGTAAGGCCCCATCTAGAATATGCCGTACAGTTTTGGTCTCCATCACTCAAACAGGACATTATTGTATTAGAGAGGGTACAGAGAAGGGCAACTAAGCTGGTAAAAGGTATTGAAAATCTTAGCTATGAGGAAAGACTGGCCAAATTGGGGATGTTCACGCTGGAGAAGAGGCGCTTAAGGGGTGATATGATGACTATGTATAAATATATAAGGGGATCATATAATAATCTCTCTAATGCTTTATTTACCAGTAGGTCTTTCCATCTGACATGAGGTCACCCATTCCGATTAGAAGAAAAGAGGTTCCGCCTAAATATTCGGAAGGGGTTTTTTACAGTGAGAGCTGTGAAGATGTGGAATTCTCTCCCTGAATCAGTTGTACAGGCTGATACATTAGATAGCTTTAAGAAGGGGTTGGATAGCTTTTTAGCAAGTAAGGGAATACAGGGTTATGGGAAATAGCTCATGGTCCAAGTTGATCCAGGGACTAGTCTGATTGCCATTTTGGTAGGAATTTTTCCCCCTCTAAGGCAAATTGGAGAGGCTTCAGATGGGTTTTTTGCCTTCCTCTGGATCAACTGGCAGATAGGTAGTTAATAAAAAAAAAAAAAAAAAAAAAGGTTGAACTCGATGGACATGTGTCTTTTTTCAACCTTACTTACTATGTTACTATGTTACTATGTTACTATGTGACTATGGGCCCAACATAGCAAAGTGGTTGGTTGCCTTACCCTCTGAGCCAGGATGTACAGCTGGAGGGGGGTCTCTACTGAGCAAATGGGCTGCTACAGATGCAGCATAGTAGAGTGGCTGGTTGGCCTTACCCTCTGAGCTGAGCTGTCAGTGCAGGTCTCCACAGCGTGGTTGGGTTGTTGGAGAGGGTCTCCACTGCGTGGAAAGGAAATAATCAAATTTCCTACTATGTTAGCATCATAGTCCACCACAGAGAGCTCCTGCACGTTTGGCCCGGTACTGCTTCCGGCAGTCTTAAATCATGGGGAAACACGGCAAACCCAAAGACCAAGGCTTAGAAGAGGACAAACGCACTAAGAACAGAGATTCACAGCGCTTACTTAAGCAGTTTTTCGCTCCGTCCGAGGGAGATCAGGCCCAGCAGGGTCCCAAGATGGCGCCGAGACGTGCGCGCAGCCCTGTGGATGATTCCGACAACGAATCCGTAAGTTCGGAACAAATCTCTTTAACTCATTTAAAAAGTCTACCGACCAAAGCTGACTTGGCGGACATGATTTCGCAGTTTAAGCATACTCTTAAGTAGGAAATTGGGGACTTGCGGTCTGAGCTTTCCTCTCTCCATACACGTGTCACTGACATTGACCAGAGGAATGAACTGGTAGAAACTACTGTAGAGGCACTGACTACTGCGAATTCCCACCATATCAAAACCATCGCCGCGTTACAAAGGAGGTTGGATGATATTGACAATAGAGGAAGGAGAAATAACTTACGCATCAGAGGCCTACCTGAACTCCCAGAGGGAGAAAGCCTGATTGAGGTTGTGACGCAGTTGTACAGGCACGTCTTGGATAAACCCTCCTCATACATCATTGATATCGAAAGAGTCCACAGAGCCCTGCGACCGAGAGGATTGGCGCAGGATAAACCTAGGGACGTAATATGCTGTCTCACCAGATACCCTATAAAACAGGAAATCCTGCTTAAAGCCAAGAAATTTCATCCACTCACTTTTAAAGATTCGGACATAATGATTCTCCAAGATCTTTCTTGGAATACCCTGCAGCAACGCAGACTTATACAACCTTTACTGGCGAGTATTAAGGATAAGGGCCTGCAATTTCGTTGGACCTACACTTTTGGGATACAAGTGTCTAAAGATGGGAGATCTGCTACGCTGACAATTCCTGAGGAACTCCCACACTTCTGCAAATTCTGTAACATTGAGGAACCTGATCTGTCGGAATGGAAAAAGGCGGCACTCACCCCGACTGTACCGGATCTTCCAAGCAGACCAGAGTGGGAAGAATCTCTACGTTCTAAGAACAAAAAGAAGAAAAACAAGATGTCCCCGGCGAAGGGCAGCACATCTGATGGGTGATATATAAGCTAACAGCTTTGTATATGGGTTTGCTGGATTCCCTTTTGAAACCTATTATTATTCTTATTGTTGTTTTCCCTTTTTTTTAAAATTACGTTAATATGTTTTACTGTACTATTATATACTATTTTTGCTAATTTTTTCACCTGTCGGATGATGATAATGATTTCCGTAGGGTACACCGTTGTACTACATACTACGGAACATACCGTGTGACCGGGTCAGATTATGAGAGCGCTTGCGATTTGGCACTCCACCCCCCCAGGGGTCCCAACAGGCTAGTCCTGTTTTACATTAGCCAATTGGATTCAAGGCTATAATACCCCAATTGGACAGTCGGTGAAAACCGTCAACTTTTTCCTTTTTTCTTGATGGTTCAATGTTTGCATGTTCAAGCCGTTAATGTGGTTTTTGCTGTCAGGTTACCACCTATACTATCTATTGCTGACTTACCTATAAGAATGTATACGGAAAACTTACCTGTTTTAAATGGATGAGTTGAAAATAATCTCTTTAAATGTCAATGGGTTGAATGTACCTGAAAAAAGAAGTGCTTTAATTAGAGAAATGAATAGGCAGCAAACTCATGTGTTATTGTTGCAGGAAACTAGGCTCGGAGGAACCGCTGCGGAAATTCAAGAATTATTCACAATGGTTTTTTAGTAACAACCAGAGCTCTAAATCCAAGGGTGTGGCTATTGGTATTCATAAAAGTGTTGATTTTCAGTTATCGGATGTCCTACTAGATGAGGAGGGCAGGTTTATCTTTGTTAAGGGCTTGCTTTTTCGTACGCAGTGTACACTAGGCAGCATCTATTTACCTAATCAAAATCAGGCCGCTAGCCTCATCAAAATTTTGACTAAAGTAGAAAAATTTGGCGAAGGGATGTTACTTATAGGAGGAGACTTAAATTTGACCTTAAACCCTTCTATTGATACGTCTAAAGGCACGTCTTCTATACCACATTCGGCTATTAACAGAGTACGAAATTCTCTGAAACAAAGAAGACTATTAGATGTTTGGAGATGTTTGCATGGTAATGAGAGAGATTACACTTTTTTCTCCCATGCCAAGCAGGCATACTCTAGACTTGATTATATTCTGATCTCTCAATTCCATATTGATTGGGTGTCCAGTGCTTTAATTCATAATATGATTTTTTTCCGATCATGCTGCTGTGCAAATTAAATTGAGAATCCCGAACAAAATAAGGCCAGCCTGGAGATGGACACTGAACGAATCACTGCTAGATGACCCAGACTGTTCTAGGGAAGTTCTGGAAAATTTAACCACGTATGGGGCAGCGATTTGTGCAGACCCGGCCTCGTCGAGTTCGAAATGGCAAGCCCTAAAATGTTTAGCCAGGGGGATCTTGATCAAGCATGGCACGAGACTTAAAAAGATGAGACAACACTCCCTTAAGATTCTACTTGATGACATACACGAGTTGGAAACTCAGCACAAACAAAGTCAATCCGATAGTGTTTTAAAACGTCTTACCTTAAAAAGAGTAGAACTGCATCAGCTCCTAAATTTGCAGATAAAAAGAATTTTAGCGAGAGTTCGCCAAAAGTTTTTTGAACACGGTAATAAGACTGGTAAGCTTTTAGCTAGAGCACTTAGACATAAACAGAATAATGCTCACATCAGGCAAATTAAAGATGCCAATGGCAAGACTCTATGGGCTCCTCGACTCATAGCAGAGGCATTTAAGTCTTATTACGAGCAACTATATAACCTGAGGCCTTGTCTGGATAAACATAGGACAGTGCTCCGAGATAAAATAAATGCTTATATGAAGGCGAATGCGCTACCGACTTTCCCTGATCATTTGCTCGCGACGTTAGAGGGTCCTATTCTACAAACTGAAATAGAAGATGCAATTAAAAAATTGAAACTTAATAAAGCCCCCGGACCGGATGGCTTCACGGCCAAATTTTACAAAAAATGGGAGAAAAATCTTATCCCCATCCTTCTACCTTTCCTAAATGGTATCTCTGGAGGGAACCCCGTGAGTTCAGAGTTTCTATTGGCTCATATCTCTTTGATCCCGAAACCTGACAAAGACCACTCTTTATGCAGTAACTATAGACCGATATCCCTCTTGAATTTGGATTTGAAAATTTATACAAAAATTCTCGCACAACGATTGCAGCCCATTTTGCCTCACTGTATACATAGAGACCACGTGGGGTTTGTACAGGGTAGGGAGGCAAAGGAAAACACGATGAAAGTAGTGAATTGGATTCAGTGGTCCGTTAGACAAAAGGTGCCTTCTCTGCTTCTTTCAACAGATGCAGAGAAGGCATTTGACAGAGTCAGTTGGGATTTTTTAGAATTGGCTTTAACAAATATGGGCGTCCCTCAATTATTTGTAGACAAAGTAATGGCAATTTACACAACTCCATCTGCACAAATTAGAGTGAATGGGATTCTTTCTCCGCCATTTCGTATCTGAAATGGGACAAGGCAGGGATGTCCGCTTTCGCCCCTGCTCTATGTAATCTGCATGGAATATTTACTAGTGGCGATACGTAAAAATGTCGATATAGGTGGTTTAACCATACATGCATTTGAACAGAAAGCAGCTGTGTTTGCAGATGATCTTTTGCTTGTTGTGTCTAAACCGCTTATATCACTGCCAAATGTCATCAAAGAATTAGAGGCGTATGGTCTTCTATCGAATTACAAAGTTAATATGGAAAAATCTGAAGTTCTTTCACTTAATTTGCCGGCTCCGCTCAAACTTCAGTTACAATCTGCTTTTCCGTTCAAATGGCAAGACTCCGTGATAAAATACTTAGGGATTAAGCTGACAGTTGACCTTCACAAGTTGTTTGACCTTAATTATTTGCCATTGTTTGAAGAAACCAAAAAACTGGTCTCCGAGTGGTCCAGGAAAAACTTTACATGGAAGGGGAAAATCAACAGTGTAAAAATGACTATCCTACCTAAATACATCTATTTATTCTCTGCACTGCCCATCCCGGTACATGGAACCTACTTCCAGCAGTTGCATAAAGTTCTCTTCTCGTATATATGGCAGTCACCTAGAGGTCGGATCAATAGGAAATCTCTATTTACACCAAAACAGAGGGGAGGGGTGGCTATGCCGGACTTTGAAACCTATTACCAAGCGGCGACGCTAACGAATTTGCTAGAGTTTGGGAGGGAGCCCATCGATCTACAATGGCATATCTTAGGCAACTTAGGGTCTCGAAATCTGCTGAAAAGTCTGCCCTGGATACGCAGAGAAAATTTACCCCCGGAAATTAAGAACCATATTCTGTTGGATAATTGTTTGACAATTTGGCATAAAGTAAATGATAAATTGGCCCTTGCTCCCTTTCCCTCACCTCTTATTCCTCTCCACAATAACACTGAGTTTATGCCAGGGGTAATTTTTAAGAAAAGAGACGAATGGTCAGGAAGGGATAATTGGAGGCTATATCAGGTTAAACACTTCATTCACAGCTTACATTTGGAGAACTCACAAAGGCGACCCCTTACAAGTTTTGAGCAAATTTATACACTACCGATACCGTTGAGACATATGTTATCATTTCTATACAAAATACTTATTGATGGGAAGTATCCGGACTATCCGTCCTTTACTAAACTTTGGGAAAGGGATCTTAATGTTGAATTTACGGGGAACGAATGGGAGAGGATATTTCTTCGAGTTAATAAATGTTCTATTAGTAACAAATTACAAGAATCATCTTATAAGCTGCTGTCTAGATGGTATAGGACACCAGTAATTCTCAAGAAAATGGGGCTAATAGATAGTGATGCCTGTTGGAGGTGTGAACTGGACTCGGGGACATTGGAACACGTTTGGTTAACCTGCCCCATCTTACAAACTTATTGGTCTACAGTCTCGGAGGTATGCTCGGTCATAATGGGGGAACAAGTGCAGATCACTTCCGCGTCGATTCTATTGTTCCATAATTTTGCACCTATTACATGTGGGAAGAAAGAGTTACTTTTACAATTACTCATTGCTGCTAAAGCACAAATACCCCTGCTTTGGAGGAGTAAAGTTATCCCTAATAAAGATAATTGGTTCCAAATGGTAACTGATATTTACTCAATGGAGGAACTTACGGCTTACCTATCGAATAGTCATGAGTCATTTATAGCTAAATGGTTACCCTGGAAGGAATACCTATCCAGTTTATCGCCTATGCTGTAGGAGACCCCTTGGGAGCTGGGTGGGGTGGCCTCTTAGGTGTGGGATCACGAGGGGGCAATGTGGGGTTGTTTTGGGTACTTACCTTATTGCCTCACGAATACTCATCATAGATAGAATTAGGTTTGGAGCAAATACCTTTTAAATATTAAGTAGGTAATCAGGCAGCAACAGTTTTGGATGTTTTGTTCAGTTAATTAAACTGTGTGACAAATTTTGAGGAAGTCTTAAGCTTTATGTACTGTGATTGTTGACATTGTACATGTATTGCAAAAAAAAATTGATGTATCTTTACCGTCCATTGTGTACACTGTTACCTTTTTCTAATGTATGGATATGCTTCTGACTAATAAAAGTGAATACACACAAAAAAAAAAAAGAATTAATTATATCTTAGGAACAAATACAAGGTACTGTTTTATATTAAAGAGAAAAAGGATATCTTATAAAGAGAAAAAGATAAAGAGAAAAAAATCTTTTTTAAAAAATGTAATTATTTGCTTCTAATAAAGTCTGCTGGAGATGGCCTTCCTGTAATTTGGAGCTTTCTGGATAAAGGGTTTCCAGATAATGAATCCCATACCTATATTAAAATAAGCAATATTCTATATGCTTCATATTCACTGAAAATAAAGTTATAATGGTATGCAAATTTGCAAAATAAAAAATTTATAAAAGTGTATAAATGTAAATGCTGACATGTAAGCATCTTAAATGTAATTTAAAGAGAATGTTTACAGTTATAGGGTGTTGCAATACCTGTGTAAGTATTATTTAAAAGGTGTACTGAGAACAGCAGTTATGTATACAGTATAGTAGCCATCTGTTTTTCTAATGGGTTCTCCCAAATAAATAAAGTTAAAAAGGCAACATATGTCTTCACTGATCTACAGGCACTGAGAGTATAATAACACTCTACCTAGTAATGTGCTTGAATGAATTAAATACAATATGAATCCGTCTGGAAATGGTACTCAGCGGGTCTTAGTAAAAAAATGCATTTCAAAATAAAAACAGTATGTGGTGTCTACCATACTGAAAATTACACTAGCAATTACTTGAAGAAAAAATTACTAATGTTTTGTTTTGTTTTGCCATTTTGTTAATACATGATACGTTTTATTTTCTAAGTATGTTTTCCAGTAATGATATATTTGTTCTGCTCTCCAGTGATTTTTGGATGTCTCTGCAATTCTTGAAAAGATGCTGGGACTTGAGCATTCTTTCTATCAAATGTTAAGATGGTTCACCCCAGTTCTGAAAAGTAGAAGGGTTCATAATAACTGTACAGCAAATTATCTGATCTAAATTTGGTTGGCATAAAAGACAATAGTGTGAGTGTGTGTGTTAGACCTTCTGACAGATGGCAGGACATAAATCAACAGGAAACCCTGAATAGTAGATTTTATAGTATCGCACAATGGAAATTTTATACCAGTTCCCTAGATTCTATAGCATGTCACTACCAATGTCAATGAAATGTTAATTTTTGAGTAGAATAACCATATACAGTAAGTAATGTTTAATCTAAGCATAACCTTTTAGTGGCTTAGGGAAGTCAACATGATTTTTTCCTTACATGCAAACAAAATATATACTTTAATACCTCAACATCTTCAACAAAATTATGAAATGGAAGGACCTAAAGATTGCCAGGTCTATCTTGAGAATTCTAGGAGGAATCAATTTCATAAATTTGCTATAACTTTATATATATTTATTAATGTTAACAATAATAGTAAAAGTGAAAGGGAAGCTTGATTATAACAGATCATTTATGCACAAATCTTACCCCTTTTTGCCCTTGAATAAGATAATCTACTTTATATGCAGGGCAAATTTATATTGTCATATAATTTTAACATATTAAAATCACTTTGCCAATTATGGAAAGTCAGTTGTTCTATACTTTTAAACACATTTACCCATTCACTGACTTTAAGGCTCAATTAGAGGTGCCTATTACATCACCCCCCCCCAATACAGAGTAATCACATATGTAGAAATAAACTACACAAAAAATGGAGACATATATGGATTTCAAACAACATATAGCTATACATATACACAAAAACTTTAAGCCTAAACACTTTTCTTTAATTTGCAATATGAAAAAGTACCTAGAATATTAAAAGGAGTTGCTCACCTTAAAGTTAACTGTTCGTACACTATAGAATATCTCATTCTTAGCAATTTCTCCATTGGTCTTCATTATAAATCTTTTATACTTTTTGAATGTTGTGCTGCCTGCTGCATTATTATTATTTATTTTTCTATTCATACCCTTTTCCATACATATCCAAGTCCCTCATTTAAACCACTGTTTTTTTCAACTGGAGAGCTGCTGATAAAAAGAGCCCATCTCAATCCCAATCAATGTAAGTAGTAGGAGGAAACAGAAGTGCATGACATTTTTACAGATTAAACTTTTCACCAGCAGTAAGCTTTTGCACTTTATCTTAATTATTAATTACTCAAAACATTTTCTTGTTTCTTTCTCCCTCTCTCTCTCTTTCGGGACATTTTTTCCAAGTTGGAACATCTTGTTTGATTTAGAAAACCTCTCCTGGGTGCACCATTAACAAATGTGGAGATTCTGACTTTTGAAAAATTCCACTAAAATGTAAGTTGACTCAAGAAATCCATATATGCTCAGGCAATATACATTCTAATTAATGTAAAGTGAGTAAATATGTCTTTCTTATCCAAACTACTATACTGCAAAACTTATGAAATATCTGTCTTTAACACTACAGTACTCTGCAATATTTGGAACTAAAGGGTTAATTGCCAACATTTTCCATGTCTTAGTTGGAATGGTTGATGTTATACCCTGCAAAAGGTATTTATTAAACCTTGATTTTTTTCTGGTTGAGGTTGTTAGGGGGAAAACTCAAATTTTTCATGTTGTGACATTTTGTCGATCTGATTTTTTTGAGAAAAAATATTGATAAACTCCCTTCCACAATTTTAAGTCGAAAAAAATGTGATTAATTTGAGTTTTAGTAAATCAGTCCCCTGGGGTAGCCAGCTACTACAATGGTTTATAAGGAAATGTAAAATAACATCTTGTAAATATATTAACTATGCAAGATTTTACATTGTTGCTAGAGCACTATAATCAACCCTGTTTATGTGAGTAAAAATGTTTCTTTAAAATGGGGCATTAGTTTAATCACAAGATGCAATTCTGAGCAAGTACAAAGGCTTTTATAAAGCAAACTTTTCTTAAACTAATATTTCTGAAATACACAGCCCAATTTTTAAAAAAGTAAGATGCAGACACTCCGTATCAATAAACTACTACTTTTTTTAATGCAAATTTCAATTTTCTTTACCCGAAACTTGTGTTTTTCACACAATTCCAATATAATTTTGCACATTGTGCTGTATTCTGAAATCAGCCTTACTATCTCTGTGGTTGCCAGTGACAAAACTATACAGAACAATAGCACACAATCGCAATTTACTTTATAGAGGCATCTAGTTTAAAGGGTTGTTGTTTATTAGAATTCAAAAATGTTATTTAAAACAGCACGTAATCATGATTTATGCACATGAAAAATGGTATAATCCAATTGTGTGGTAGTAAAAAAAAAGTCTTTGACAACTTGCTTGAACCTTTTTTTATGATTGCCATTTGATAAATCTTGAAAGTCTCCCCTACAAAATGTGATATATTTTTTTGGTATTTTTCTTTTAATTATTGATTCAAAGGGCCAGTTTGCATCACACAAACAAAGCTGGTATTTATTATTGTCCAAGCCTTCTGGAATTTACTATCTCCGAACCCTGAAATTATAAGGAGCCTTACATATTCAATTTCATGAAAGGCTATTGGCTATGTTTTATCCTTTGTTTTTAGTATTTTTCCAGGGATGCAGTCAATATCAATATTGATCAAATTAATGATTTGCTAGATGACTGATCAGAACTAGATTGTTTCAGAGTGAGACATTCTGAATTGCTATGGATCATGTATTCCATCGAATACCACAATAATTACAAGACCGTTATAGAATTGATCTATCCATAAAGATCTGACCCTCAGGAAAGCCATTTATTTAAACAAGAAAAAAAGGGCCTCTACTTAAATTAGAAGAAAGTAGATGGAAGTCACTGAGGGCAAGATTTTATTCACAGTAAGAACAATAAATATATAACATTCTGTTTGGTTGTTTGTACTGACATATACAATAAACTATGTAACTATATCATGTTTTATACCATTTCACCATTTGTAACAACATAATAAAGGCTGCTTTAGATTGCATTCCATTCCACTGAATTAGTTTCAAGCTAAATTAGAATGATGCAAACATGTGCCCAAGTTTATGGTCATTTATTGTTTTTTTTCACACTCAGCTACTCAGATCTGAATATCAAAGCCCACAGAATGTCAAATAACTGAGTAGTTTATCTGAAAAGCTATTGAACCATTTTAATACCACATGAAGTGTTATGATACAGATATCTTGCCATCTTTGAGGATTATACAGTCTGTATTTATGCTATATGGCAATGTTATGCCGAACATCCAGGGAACATCCAGAGAACAGAGTGCACAATGGGAGATTTGAAGGAGGAGTGCTATTATTTTAGCCTCAATGTCTGTGTACTGGCAACATGTGCCACAGATCAAAGTGTCATGGTCGGCACCCAGAATCCAGAACCAATTCTAGGCTGAGGGGCACGATCGTTAAAAAAAAGTCTTTGGGCAGAAGGTCACAGTTCAAGGAATGGACGTAAAGCGTAGTCAAACAGGCTGGGTCGGTACGGGCAGAATTCAAGTGAAGTCAGACAGGCAAAGGTCAAAGCCAGGAGTACAATCAGAATGGTCAAGACATTCACAGGTCAGAATACAAATATCAGAATAGTTGGTTTACCAGGCAGAGGTCGGGATCACAGAAATCAGGAAAGTCAGGCAGGCAGGGTCAAAACATGAATTAGAATACAGGATTACTCAGAATAGCACCCAGGAACTCTCACAAGATGAACCTAACATCGGGCAATTATAAATTACACAAGGTCCCTTTAAATACCTTTAAACTTCACGTCCCTGCAAGATGACATCATCACGGCGACGCCGCTTACACATAAACCAAGGAAGAGTGTGCCACGTGCGCCATAGAGGAACCGGCAGCCAAGAAGAAAACGTCAGAAATGGTGGGCGTCCCCGTCGAGAACGTGACAGGCGTCCGCGCTGGCCCACCAGGGTGAGTGTTCGTCACACTCTGGCATGGAAAGTAGTTTAGCTGGGTTTTTTCCCAACAACTTACAAAACATAAAACAAATTTTGATAATGCAATAAAATTAGGTTAGTTTGCACTTGGTTTTGCACCAACACCAAACTGTATGCAACACTATTTTGGGCTATACAGACCAATGGGCTTAATCACCAGCTAGGGCACAAGAGCATGGGTTACACGTGACACTAACACTTCAGGATAGGACCTTCGCTAAATGGAAGCTTTAAAGGTGTGGTGTCGTGTGACTACTACTCCAACAGGCTACTGTGCAATAAAACAGGAAAATAATGGGTGCAAGGAGGTTCTTGCAGTCAAACAGAACAAAACTTTTATTTGAAAGAGACAAATGATCCACAGGGCTGTACTTACAAAGCCACAAAGGCCCAGCAGACAATCATGACATTGTTACAACATATTCCTTAGAGACAGCACACTGGAACTCCCTGAGACAATAGAATCACACCAGGATACAGGATACACCCTGATAATCTCAGCACCGTGACCTGGATCCCACATGTTGGATCAGGGAACTCACTAGCCCTAATTCCCTATTACGCTGTGTCCCTATCTACAGGCCAGCCTTGCCTGAGGGGAGAGCTACCTCCCTGCTAGAGCTACCTCCCTGCTATCCCTCCAAGTTGAAGACAAGCTGCCCTTGCTACTTAACCTGTCTATCTTACTCTCCTCCCTGGAACATCCAGCTGGGTCAGCAACCAGGAGCCAAAGAGGAAGATCCACCCCTTCTCTCTCACTAGACAAAGTGTGACAGGGTGTGGTCACAGCGCCTACCGGCCATTAACGTGGAAATTACATCTAGCTACATGGGCCTCTGCCCAGCAACTAGGCAGATCAGGAAGTGTAGGTAATTAAAGCCATAGGGGCATATTAACCCTATGTGTCCCTACATATATTAACTTTCAAACAGATGGCTTACAGTATCTGTCAGCTTGTTGCTATGGCATTGCAGGCCTGGTTAAACTTTGGTTATAAAACCACAAGGGGAAAGACACCACTCAAACTCACTATTTCTTGCAGGCAATGTCTGTAAATATATTACTATGTGCGTAGCATAGAAGAGAGAAAAACAGAGGACCAAACCAAATCATTTAAAAGTTTGTGTCTTTAGTCATCAGTGTTAAAATACACGCATGACATTATGGACATGACGAGCTTAGGGAGAGAACACCCAAATATATAGGACCTACGCGCAGCACCCCCTAGTGGTGACTGCCGGGAATGGACCCACATCCATAATACACAAGGAATCCAATACACGGATCCCATAGCAACTAAAGGGTATTGAGATTGTATGAGATTGTACCTGCAGTTTATAGAAACATCATAAATACGGATTTCTCAGACACATTGAATTTAGATGAATAAAAGCTTCTTTATGTATTAATAAATCGGGATGTCCTCCAGAAGTGGCTCAGGGTGACAACTGCTTCGTAATAAAAGAGAATTTCTACTAATCGGTTTTCTATAGACGTCAGTCGTAATTTTACCCTCCTCATGAGAGAATAATATATCTAATAATTCTACACTTTTTTCATTGATCTTATATGTAAATTGAATACCACATTCATTGTTATTGCAGAAAGCCACAAAATCATGTACCTTGTTTACATTACCTTTCCAAATCACAATCAAATCATTGATTTTGGAGATGGATCCACTAGGAAGAAGCATATAGTTTATGACACCATTAACATGGTAATATAGAATTGAGGGACTATTTCTTTAAGGTTAATTGAGAGACATTGTTAGTAGTTGTGGGTAGCTATAAAGTTGTGTTTTGTGAAAAAAATTTATACTCTGAGCAAGTGTCATGTGACACGAAATGCGTCAGTAGTATGGACATAATGAACTGAGTTGGAGCTGACATGCAAATCATATTTATTAATAAATAAAGAAGCTTTTATTCATCTATATTTAACGTGTCCAAGAAATCCGTATTTATGATGTTGTGAAGAAGTTCAATTGCCAGGGAACAGGAATCAGACATGTAAATGTATGGAACCAATTGGAACAGCTCTACACTGGTGAGAGAATTGTGCAGTTTATAGAAACCCTACTTTGGGAAATACAATCCTAAAGTTTTATAACACTTCTAAAGTTTCTTACTTGGTCATTAGTAGAACACAATGAAAAATGTGTTAAAATGCAGAATATTAAATTTTTGTGTTATACTAATGACCAAGTAAGAAACTTTAGAAGTGTTATAAAACTTTAGGATTGTATTTCCCAAAGTAGGGTTTCTATAAACTGCACAATTCTCTCACCAGTGTAGAGCTGTTCCAATTGGTTCCATACATTCACATGTCTGATTCCTGTTCCCTGGCAATCATTATTTGTTGCACAGCGTTAATAATGGACAATGAGCATTCTTTAGTACTAGGGATGCACCAAAGCCACATTTCTGGGATTGAACCAAATAAAACATTTTCATAAAGTATGCAGGCAATCAGAACCCTAATCTGCATATTCAAATTAGCATAAATTGGGGGGACCTGTCTGGTAAAAAAGTTTGCAATTTCCTTTATCATGTCCAAATTGAAAAAGGGGGTGGTGGTCAGTACAAAAATTCTAAGAATTATGTCCAATTCCTTTATGGTTGCTCTGTGCTGCAACTAATTAGCAAAATCCAAAAAAACAAGAAAAAGGAACAGGAACTCCAGCTGTATTGACTGCAAACAACTTTTATTCCAAGTTGTGGCAAAACAACATGTTTCGGGTACATTACCCTTTATCAAGTGAATAAAGGACCATTACCAAGTGCACCTATTTAAGGTCCATGTGAACTTTAACCTGTATAGTCCAATGCATTCTGGGTAATCAATTTAAAGTAAAACACCTTAAATACTCAAACCTGCTAATGTAATAAATAGACATTACAATAAAGCCATGACATTATAGACATCATAATAACATTATAAATGGTAAAAAAAAGCCATACTTAAACAAGAAAATAATGAAAGTGAAAACCAAAAAATTTTAAAATTTTAAAAATAGAACAATTGTCCATTTTGGGTGCAAGTCCAAAATCCTTAAGGAATCCAAGTAAAGAATCCAAATTTCGAAGAAAGTCAAATTGAGTCCCACTTTATTAAAGCCACTGCAAAGCAACACCTGGCCTCACTATTGATAGGAAAATGCACAAAATGCCTATCCCAGGTGAAGATAACCTTAGCATATCATGCAAGGAGAAAAACAATGTAATATACTGTATATACTCGAGTATAAGCCGACCCGAGTATAAGCCGAGGTACCTAATTTTACCTACGAAAACTGGGAAAACTTATTGACTCTAGTATAAGCCTAGACACAACTACAGCCCTGTCTCCCAGCAGCGCACATTCTGCCAAAGCGACCCCCCCCAGCGATCAACCGGACTTCTTTGCAAAGTTGATGGTGACAGAGAATTGCCAAACGGATTACTGTGTGCATTGTCCCACTGTCCCACTACCATGTGCAGAGGGTGCTGTGTGATATTGCCATCACTGTTAATCTTTCATATAACCAACAGAGGGCGCTGTGTGATATTGCAGTCACTGTTATTCTTTCATATAACCAACAGAGGGCGCTGTGTGATATTGCAGTCACTGTTAATCTTTCATATAACCAACAGAGGGCACTGTATGATATTGCAGTCACTGTTATTCTTCCATATAACCAACAGATGGCGCTGTGTGATATAGCAATCACTGTTATTCTTTCATATAACCAACAGAGGGTGCTGTGTGATATTGCAGTCACTGTTATTCTTTCATATAACCAACAGAGGGCACACTGTTATTCTTTCATATAACCAACAGAGGGTGTTGTGTGATATTGCAGTCACTGTTATTCTTTAATATAACCAACAGAGGGCGCTGTGTGATATTGCAGTCACTGTTAATCTTTCATATAACCAACAGAGGGCGCACTGTTATTCTTTCATACAACCAACAGATGGCGCTGTGTGATTTTGCAGTCACTGTTATTCTTTCATATAACCAACAGAGGGCGCACTGTTATTCTTTCATATAACCAACAGAGGGTGCTGTGTGATATTGCAGTCACTGTTATTCTTTCATATAACCAACAGAGGGCATTGTGGGATATTGCAGTCTCTCCCCAAGTGAACTGTTGGTATAGGAATGATTAAAAGTGACTGCAATCTCAGCTACTGCCCGCTGACCCGAGTATAAGCCGAGGTAGACTTTTTCAGCACATTTTGGATGCTGAAAAACTCGGCTTATACTCGGGTATATACAGTACTCACGAGGGACTGAATTTTGCAACATTACCAGAAAGATAGAAAAACTTCAATACATAATGCATTGAGTGTGTATGGTCATTATCTTGTTGGAATATCCAACCCCTGCATAACTTTAACTTTGTGACTGATGCTTGAACATTATGCTGAAGAATTTTTTGATATTGGTTTGAATTCATCCGACCCTCGACTTTGACAAGGGCCCCAGTCCCTGAACTAGCCACACAGGCCCACAGCATGATGGACAGGGCAGGATTTATATAGCCCTTTACATCGTTAATGTATTTAGGCTTTGCCCTATTTCTGACTAAGCCCCACACCATCTCTGAATACTCCAACTACAGCTTTCTCTATACTCTAATTAGTTGCAGCAGCTCAGTGTCACAGCCTGAATTTTATATAATATAGAGGGTGTCTTTTGGGCCCAGACTGACTTCCATGCCGCCTGAGTGACTACAGTGAGATTAACTGCTGTAAATCAGCAAGGAAAGGGCACAAGACTAACACCCTCAAAGCTAGTAGTATAGAGAGGAGTTAACGTGTGTATATACTGCAGCTAATAACATTATATTACAGAGAGAACTCTGCCTCATGTTTCATGATAAACTCACAGAGGGAACTGTACTGTTTCCCTCTCTTTCTCTCACTATACATATATGCCTAAACACATTAAAACTACTTCTGTTCTATGCATACAGCCTGAATGACATATAAGGTATGGTAACTGGGCAGCTGGAATATTATTAAAATAAATATATGGCTAGCCTGCAGGCTCTGCATGGGTTAATCATGTATAAATAGATGACATCTAAGCCCAGTAAAATTAGGTCAGACTCTGAAGACAGTCTGCCGAATCAAGTAACAACTGTATATCTACAATGCAATATTCAGACTTAGTAAAGCAAAGCCCAAGAAAGTTACTGTATTCAAGCTTTGCCCTACTCCCAATTGAGCCCCATTGCCCTCTCTAAATACTGAAACTACAGATCTCTGTATACTGCAACTACAGCTCTCTGTATATTGCAACTACAGCTATCTGTATACTCCCAACTACAGCTCTTTGTATACTCCAATGAGTTGCAGTAGCAGCAGCCCAGTGTCACAGCCTGGATTCCTATAAAATACAGAAGGTGCCTTTTTGGGAGCAGGTTGACCCATGCTGCCTAAATGACTACAGTGAGATTAACTGCTGTAAAAACAGCAAATAAAAAGCAAAGAGTCTAACAAGCAATTGGACACATATTTCTACCCACAAAGCCAGCAGTATAATAAGGTGTTAATGTGTATATACTGCAGCTAATAACATTATATTACAGAGATAGCTCTGCCTCATGTTTCTACATGCTCAGAAGATAAGGACTTGAACTGCTTCTTCCCCTGACATCACATGCCACCTCCTGCCTAGCTTTCCCCTGCCTTAACTCATTCCTTGTCACGCAATGATTGCTGCATCTGATTCTGCCAATCTTTAAAGGGATCATGTCATCAGAAAACATGTTTTTTTCAAAACGCATCAGTTAATTATGCTACTCCAGCAGAATTCTGCACTGAAATCCATTTCTCAAAAGAGCAAACAGATTTTTTTATATTGAATTTTGAAATCTGACATGGGGCTAGACATTTTGTCAATTTCCCAGCTGCCCCATGTCATGTGACTTGTGCCTGCACTTTAGGAGAGAAATGCTTTCTGGCAGGCTGCTGTTTTTCCTTCTCAACATAACTGAATGTGTCTCAGTGAGACATGGGTTTTTACTATTGAGTGTTGTTCTTAGATCTACCAGGCAGCTGTTTTCTTGTGTTTAGGGATGTAGCGAATGTCGGAAAAAATGTTCGCGAACATGTTCGCGAACTTCCGGGCAAAAATGCAATGGGTTCGCGAACGTCGCGAACCCCATAGACTTCAATGGGAAGGCGAATTTTAAAAGCTAGAAAAGACATTTCTGGCCAGAAAAATGATTTTAAAGTTGTTTAAAGGGTGCAACGACCTGGACAGTGGCATGCCAGAGGGGGATCAAGGGCAAAAATGTTTCTGAAAAATACATTGTTGACACAGCGCTGCGTTTTGTGCTGTAAAGGGCAGAAATCACACTACGTCACTCAGGTGATGTTTCTGGACACGGAATGTGAAAAAGCTCACACAGCTAGGTGGCACTTGGTTAAAGACTGGGCAAACAATGCCTGCAAGGGCAACGTATACAGTAGTGGATACGGAATATATTATTGCTGCTGTAAAAACATCACTCAGGTGATGTTTACGGACACGGAATTATTATTGTTATTATTTAGACAGAATGTGAAAAAGCTCACACAGCTAGGTGGCACTTGCATACCTCCCAACTGTCCCTCTTTTGACCACTCAACCCCCTGTCCCTCTTTTGTACTGGAAAGTCCCTCTTTTCTCTGCACTGAACAGCCAGAAAAAAAACAGTTTCTAACTTAATTAGCTTTTGGCAGAGAGCTCAGAACAGCTAACAGGTGCAAATAAGATACTTTGTAACAATTTTTATGAATGATACCGTCAAGTGAGCAAATAATAGTTTTTAATTACTAGTTGCTTGTCACCTCCAGGATGTTCGTCCTGTTGGTGGCAATATTTCCGTAGTGGTGTGTTTAGCAGTCACCGTGCTTGTGCGCACGTGCACGGTCAGGCAGAGGTAATTCAATGTACAGTGAAGTGAACCAAAAAACACTGATTCTGCAGTGTGGGCCCAGTTTTGATCTACTTTATTGATCACCTGCGGTGACCATAAAAGATGCGATTTTGCCAGTGTTGCAGAACCCTGAAAAATTAGGCATGTGTACTTTCCTGAAAAATTATGTTTTTTTTGTCGCAGCCACTGAAGCACAGAGGCCAGAAAAAATATGCCATATAAATGCTGAAAATATGAATTTTTTTTTTGTCGCAGCCACTGAAGCACAGAGGCCAGAAAAAATATGCCATATAAATGCTAAAAATATAAAAAAAATTAGTCGCAGCCACTGAAGCACAGAGGCCAGAAAAAATATGCCATATAAATGCTGAAAATAGTCATTTTTTTTTGTCGCAGCCACTGAAGCACAGAGGCCAGAAAAAATATGCCATATAAATGCTAAAAATAGTCATTTTTTTTGTTGCAGCCACTGAAGCACAGAGGCCAGAAAAAATATGCCATATCAATGCTGAAAATAGTCATTTTTTTTTGTCGCAGCCACTGAAGCACAGAGGCCAGAAAAAATATGCCATATAAATGCTGAAAATAGTAATTTTTTTGTCGCAGCCACTGAAGCACAGAGGCCAGAAAAAATATGCCATATAAATGCTAAAAATAGTCATTTTTTTTGTCGCAGCCACTGAAGCACAGAGGCCAGAAAAAATATGCCATATAAATGCTAAAATAGTCATTTTTTTTGTCGCAGCCACTGAAGCACAGAGGCCAGAAAAAATATGCCATATAAATGCTAAAAATAGTCATTTTTTTTGTCGCAGCCACTGAAGCACAGAGGCCAGAAAAAATATGCCATATAAATGCTAAAAATAGTCATTTTTTTTTGTCGGCAGCCACTGAAGCACAGAGGCCAGAAAAAATATGCCATATAAATGCTAAAAATAGTCATTTTTTTGTCGCAGCCACTGAAGCACAGAGGCCAGAAAAAATATGCCATATAAATGCTAAAAATAGTCATTTTTTTTGTCGCAGCCACTGAAGCACAGAGGCCAGAAAAAATATGCCATATCAATGCTGAAAATAGTAATTTTTTTTTGTTGCAGCCACTGAAGCACAGAGGCCAGAAAAAATATGCCATATAAATGCTGAAAATAATAATTTTTTTTTGTCGCAGCCACTGAAGCACAGAGGCCAGAAAAAATATGCCATATAAATGCTAAAAATAGTCATTTTTTTTGTCGCAGCCACTGAAGCACAGAGGCCAGAAAAAATATGCCATATCAATGCTGAAAATAGTAATTTTTTTTTGTCGCAGCCACTGAAGCACAGAGGCCAGAAAAAATATGCCATATAAATGCTGAAAATAGTAATTTTTTTTTGTCGCAGCCACTGAAGCACAGAGGCCAGAAAAAATATGCCATATAAATGCTAAAAATAGTCATTTTTTTTGTCGCAGCCACTGAAGCACAGAGGCCAGAAAAAATATGCCATATAAATGCTGAAAATAGTCATTTTTTTGGTTGCAGCCACTGAAGCACAGAGGCCAGAAAAACTCAGGATTTACCTGTCCAAAAAGTTTTGATTCAAATGAAACCAAACCAGTAGGGTTTGCACCCTAGTTTGTAACGGTGGCGGAGGGAGGAGGACGCTAAAGGACAGCTGTGTGTGGAGTCATGCGGCGTGCAGAGAAGGACAGCTGCATGGGGAGTCAGAACAAGTCTTCCGGCGTGCAGTAACCCTCCGAGATCCATGCCTCGTTCATTTTAATAAAGGTCAGGTAATCCACACTTTTGTGACCTAGGCGAGTTCTCTTCTCAGTTACAATCCCTCCTGCTGCACTGAAGGTCCTTTCTGAGAGGACACTTGGGGCGGGGCAAGACAAGAGGTTCATGGCAAATTGTGACAGCTCTGGCCACAGATCAAGCCTGCGCACCCAGTAGTCCAGGGGTTCATCGCTCCTCAGAGTGTCGATATCTGCAGTTAATGCCAGGTAGTCCGCTACCTGCCGGTCGAGGCGTTCTCTGAGGGTGGATCCAGAAGGGTTCTGGCGCTGCCTTGGACTGAAAAACATTTGCATGTCTGACGTTACAGAGTGGCCAAAGTGCATTGTCCTTGCAGGTGCGCTCGTGGCAGGATTACTGGCACCTCTGCCCCTGGAATGTTGATGAGTTCCTGAAGTGACATCACCCTTAAAAGCATTGTACAACATGTTTTGCAGGCTGGTTTGTAAATGCAGCATCCTTTCGGACTTGTGGTACGTTGGTAACATTTCTGCCACTTTATGCTTGTACCGAGGGTCTAGTAGCGTTGCGACCCAGTACAGGTCCTTCTCCTTAAGCCTCTTGATACGGGGGTCCTTCAACAGGCATGACAGCATGAAAGACCCCATTCTCACAAGGTTGGATGCAGAGGTATCCATCTCCGCTTCCTCGTTATCAAGGACTACATCATCCACGGTCTCCTCCCCCCAGCCACGTACAAGACCAGGGGTCCCCAAACGGTCACCACAAGCCCCCTGGGAAGCCTGCTCCTGTTGGTCCTCCTCCTCCACAAAGCCACCTTCCTCCTCTGACTCCACTTCTGACACCTCTCCCTGCGTTGCAGCAGGTGCCTGGGCTCGTTCTGGTGATTCAGACCAGAAATCGTGCGCTTCCTGCTCCTCGTCACGCTGGTCTACAGCCTCATCTGTCACTCGTCGCACGGCACGCTCCAGGAAGAAAGCAAAGGGTATTAGGTCGCTGATGGTGCCTTCGGTGCGACTGACCATGTTTGTAACCTCTTCAAAAGGGCGCATGAGCCTGCAGGCATCGCGCATAAGCACCCAGTAACGGGGGAAAAAAATCCCCAGCTCTGCAGATCCAGTCCTACCACCCAGTTCAAACAGGTATTCATTGACTGCTCTTTGTTGTTGCAGCAGACGTTCAAACATGAGGAGCGTTGAATTCCAGCGAGTCTGGCTGTCGCAAATTAAACGCCTGACTGGCATGTTGTACCGCTGCTGAATGTCAGCAAGGCGTGCCATGGCTGTGTAGGAACGTCTGAAATGGGCCGACACCTTCCTGGACTGCCTGAGAATGTCCTGGAATCCTGGGTACTTCGAGATAAAACGTTGGACTATAAAATTCAGAACATGTGCCATGCAGGGCACATGTGTTAAATTGCCCAGTCTCAGTGCTGCCAACAGATTGCTTCCGTTGTCACACACCACTTTTCCGATCTTCAGTTGGTGTGGGGTCAGCCACCGATCGGCCTGTGACTGCAGAGATGACAGGAGTACAGATCCGGTATGGTTTCTGCTTTCCAGGCACGTCATCCCCAAGACAGCATGACAATGGCGTACCTGGCACGTCGAATAGCCTAGGGGGAGCTGGGGGTGCACAGGTGTGGAGGAGGAGGACCCAGCAGCAGAGGAGGAGGAAGCAGAGGAAGAAGACGAGGTAGAGAGCGAAGGAGGAGTAGAGGTGGTGGCAGAACCGCGTGCAATCCGTGGCAGTAACACCAACTCCACTGTTGTTGTTGAGCCACACATTCCCTGCTTCCCAGCCATAACCAAATTCACCCAGTGGGCAGTGTAGGTGACATACCTGCCCTGACCATGCTTGGAGGACCATGCGTCAGTAGTCATATGGACCTTTGCCCCAACACTAAGTGACAGAGATGCGGTGACTTGGCTCTGCACATGGTGGTACAGGTGTGGTATTCCCTTCTTTGAAAAAAATTGCGGCTGGGTACCTTCCACTGCGGTGTCCCAATTGCTACAAATTTGCGGAAGGCCTCAGAGTCCACCAGCTGGTATGGTAAAAGCTGGCGGGCTAAGAGTGCAGACAAGCCAACTGTCAGATGCCGGGCAAGGGGGTGACTCGCAGACATTAGCTTCTTACGCTCAAACATGGACCTCACAGAAACTTGGCTGGGGGCAGATGACTGGGAACTGGTGGTCAAGGTGGAAGGCGGAGTGGAGGGTGGTTCAGACGGGTCAAGGACAGCAGAGGTAGAGCAGTAAGATGCTGGACCAGAAGGAGGGTGGCTTTTAGTTTGTCTGCTGCCTTTGAGGTGTTGCTCCCATAGTGCTTTGTGCTTGCCGTTCATGTGCCTTCGCATAGAAGTTGTACCTATGTGGGTGTTGGGCTTCCCAAGACTCAGTTTCTGACTGCACTCATTGCAAATTACAACGCTTTTGTCAGAGGCACACACATTAAAAAAATCCCACACTGCTGACCTATTTGAAGCTGGCAATCTGGCGGTAACAGTAGAAGTTGGCGGCAATGGCGGGTGCGTTGGCCGGCTGACCACAGGTGGCGATACATGTTGTTGCCCTACTGTTCCCTGCGAACTGTCCTCCCTGCTTCTTCTAAGTCTTATTCTCCTCCTGCCTCTCTGACTCTCCGTCTCTCCATCTGAACTATCCTCCTCTTGCTCTCTTCTACTGGGCACCCACAAAACATCAATCTCCTCATCATCATTCTCCTCAGATGCATCAATTTCTTCTAACAGCTCACAGAAGGAAGCAGCAGCGGGACCTCCTCATCACTCATTATGTCCATCTCTGTTGTGTTGTCTGCCAGAATTATATCTGGTGTAACGTCCTCATCTCCTTCATCTTCTTCTGCCAATAATGGTTGCGCATCACTCAGTTCAAAAAACTCATGTGTAAATAACTCCTCTGACTCCAGTGAAGAAAGGGCGCCGGTGGTGGAGGAAGTGTTACGTGGGGTGCCCATAGCAGAGGAGGATGAGGATGTTGTGGCAAAGTTAGAAACGGTAGAGGATGGGGTGTGCTGTGTAAGCCAGTCAACTACCTCTTCAGCATTTTGGGAGTTCAGGGTAATTGCCTTTGTAAAACTGGGCAATTTCCTAGGGCCACAGGATAGCATAGCAGCACGGCCCCTAGTGCCTCTGCGTGGCGGCCTGCCTTTGCCTGGCATTTTTTTTAAAACAACAACAACAACAACTCAGGTGGTGTTTCTGGAGACGGTATTATTATTGATATTTAGACAGAATGTGAACAAGCTCACACAGCTAGGTGGCAGTTGTTTGAAGAACACACTGGGCAAACAATGCCTGCAAGGTCAACGTATACACTACAGCAGTGGATACGGAATATATTATTGCTGCTTGAAAAACGTCACTCAGGTGGTGTTTCTGGAGACGGTATTATTATTGATATTTAGACAGAATGTGAACAAGCTCACACAGCTAGCTGGCAGTTGTTTGAAAATGAAGAACACACTGGGCAAACAAATTGAAACAATGCCTGCAAGGTCAACGTATACACTACAGCAGTGGATACGGAATATATTATTGCTGCTTGAAAAAACGTCACTCAGGTGGTGTTTCTGGAGACGGTATTATTATTGATATTTAGACAGAATGTGAACAAGCTCACACAGCTAGCTGGCCGTTGTTTGAAAATGAAGAACACACTGGGCAAACAAATTGAAACAATGCCTGCAAGGTCAACGTATACACTACAGCAGTGGATACGGAATATATTATTGCTGCTTGAAAAATGTCACTCAGGTGGTGTTTCTGGAGACGGTATTATTATTGATATTTAGACAGAATGTGAACAAGCTCACACAGCTAGCTGGCCGTTGTTTGAAAATGAAGAACACATTGGGCAAACAAATTGAAACAATGCCTGCAAGGTCAACGTATACACTACAGCAGTGGATACGGAATATATTATTGCTGCTTGAAAAACGTCACTCAGGTGGTGTTTCTGGAGACGGTATTATTATTGATATTTAGACAGAATGTGAACAAGCTCACACAGCTAGCTGGCAGTTGTTTGAAAATGAAGAACACACTGGGCAAACAAATTGAAACAATGCCTGCAAGGTCAACGTATACACTACAGCAGTGGATACGGAATATATTATTGCTGCTTGAAAAACGTCACTCAGGTGGTGTTTCTGGAGACGGTATTATTATTGATATTTAGACAGAATGTGAACAAGCTCACACAGCTAGGTGGCAGTTGTTTGAAAATGAAGAACACACTGGGCAAACCAATTGAAACAATGCCTGCAAGGTCAACGTATACACTACAGCAGTGGATACGGAATATATTATTGCTGCTTGAAAAATGTCACTCAGGTGGTGTTTCTGGAGACGGTATTATTATTGATATTTAGACAGAATGTGAACAAGCTCACACAGCTAGGTGGCAGTTGTTTGAAAATGAAGAACACACTGGGCAAACAAATTGAAACAATGCCTGCAAGGTCAACGTATACACTACAGCAGTGGATACGGAATATATTATTGCTGCTTGAAAAACGTCACTCAGGTGGTGTTTCTGGAGACGGTATTATTATTGATATTTAGACAGAATGTGAACAAGCTCACACAGCTAGCTGGCAGTTGTTTGAAAATGAAGAACACACTGGGCAAACAAATTGAAACAATGCCTGCAAGGTCAACGTATACACTATAGCAGTGGATACGGAATATATTATTGCTGCTTGAAAAACGTCACTCAGGTGGTGTTTCTGGAGACGGTATTATTATTGATATTTAGACAGAATGTGAACAAGCTCACACAGCTAGGTGGCAGTTGTTTGAAGAACACACTGGGCAAATAATGCCTGCAAGTGCACTACTATTGGTGCACTACTATGAAGAACAGCAAACAGCACTGGACACGTTAAAGAACAGTAAGATAAGTAAAATAAAAAAATATGTATATGTATATTAAAAAAAAAAAATTACTCTGGTTGGTGCTGAACTACTAGGAGCAGCACACCAGTCCCACTCCCCAACACAGCTAGACTAATAGCACTGGGCTCTTATAGTAGCAAAGTAAAAAAACAAAAAAGAAAATAAAAGCAGTCCTTACAAGGACTATTGGGTTACAGGCAGCAGTCAGCAGATGAGAGATCAGCAGCAGTGCCCACAGCAGCTACATACAGAGCACTGCAGTAGAAGGTAGATTACTAGCCAGCAAAGCTACCTAACCTAAAATGTCCCTCAAATCCCTGCAGAGTTCTGTCCCTACAATACAGAGCAGTATCAAGTAGATTACTAGCCAGCAAAGTTACTATCAACTGTCCCTCAAATCACTAACAGCTCTCTCCCTACACTAGCTCTTCCAAGCACACACAGGCAGAATGAAAAAACACTGCAGGGCTTCAGTTTATATATGGAAGGGGAGTGGTCCAGGGGGTGTGGGGGTGGTCCAGGAGGGAGTGCTTCCTGATTGGCTGCCATGTATCTGCTGGTCTGGGGTGAGAGGGCAAAAATAAGCGCCAGCTAAGGCGAACCCGTCGCGCGACGTTCGCGAACATTCGGCGGACGCGAACACCCGATGTTCGCGCGAATTAGTTCGCGGGCGAACAGTCCGCGACATCCCTACTTGTGTTAGGGAGCTGCTATCTAGTTACCTTCCCATTGCTCTTTCTTTGGCTGCTGGGGGGGGGGGAAAGGGAGGGGGTGATATCACTCCAACTTGCAGTACAGCAGTAAAGAGTGATTGAAGTTTATCAGAGCATAAGTCACATGACTTAGGGCAGCTGGGAAATTGACAATATGTCTAGCCCCATGTCAGATTTTAAAATTGAATATAAAAAAATCTGTTTGCTCTTTTCTATTAACTGATTTATTTTGAAAAAAATTTTTTTTCCCATGACAGTATCCCTTTAACTTTAAACCAGTGTACTCTGGCTGCTGGTAATTTGGATCCCTTTTCATGCAGTCCATGCACTTTTAGTTCTTGGAATTTCCTTTTACAACTTATTGTTGCTCAATCTTATACAGTTATAACCCTAATTTGGTTACTGTCTCTTTAAATAGCAATTACCCCTTGGCAATACAGGCTGCTGAGTCTCTTTTGTATATGAAAAGAACTGGTATTTACAGTGCAGTGCCTCCACATAGGAAACACTGAGGAGCACACCTCAGGGGATTTCCACTAGGAAAAATAAGACACATAGTTTGCAATAAAACAAATATAAACTTTATGTAAAACTGTATTTAGTAACTGTAAATGCAAATCACCCAATATCACTTTACTCTGGGAAACTGTGGACTACCAACCCCTAGTACAGACTCTCAATGCCAAAGTCCCACACTCCACACCGGGTGGATAAATGTAGAATACATCTGGTCATTTTAATGTCCCTTCACCAAGAGCTCTTATGTCCCCAGGTAGTGCTACCTGACCCAAGTTACCTTTCCCTTTGAAAGCAGTAGCCGCTCCCATGTGGCAGGTACATGAGCAAGACCTGTCCTCACCCTGGGGAAACACACAGTAGCCAAAAAAATTCACAGGCAGGAGATAGAAACTGTCTCTCTCTGATGCCCAAATACTTCTTTAAAGCAGAGCAAAATGCAGACCTTTCCCTTTTCTTTCTCCCTTGAAAATCCTTTCAAGCAGCACTGCCACACTCCACAGATCTGGATCTCTCTGGCTGCTGCAGCAGGGATCCCTTTATAAGCTTTGTCAGAAACCCTGTACATTTGGCTCCCCCTTCTCCCAAGGATGCCCTGGGGCACCCAGCCTATCGGATTACTCTCCAGCCTGTGACTGGGCTGGATGATATCACAGATTGAAAAACATGGGAAGGATTTATCTGATCCCCTACATATTTTTTTTAAAAATCTGTATTTTTAAATTTGTACACACTGCTATTCTGGGATCTAAGGAATCCTCTGACTTTTCCCCTAAACAATCATGTAAATGCCCATTCTCCTCAGGATTACCTCTAGACAGGGTTGGACTGGGAGGCCCAGGGCCCAGCAGGACTTCTGTCCAGGGCCCCCCTCTGCCCCCTATTGTGTCTCTTGGAGACTGTGGCTGGTGTTGCAGTGCGCAAGTGACTAATTTGACTCGCATGCGCAAAATTCGTTGCTCGCTGCGAGTCACCATTTTTTTTAGGCCCTGCCTCTAGAGATAATATTATAAGGGAAAACACAAAAAAGAATATTGTACCCTTTAGCTGTTTTTATAATTTCCCGACAATGTTAAACAAGTACAGTACTATGCTTTGTGTTTTAAAATGATATGACTTGGAAAGCCAATAATCATAAGATGTTTAAATTATGAGAAAGAACTGCAATTTATTTTGTTTGTAATCTTATAATGTTTGATATAACTGTTCCGATTTTAAGAAAGTTATGTTTTTCATTTCGTGTCCTTATTCTTTGAACTATATTAAATTGCTCTATTAAACGCTTTATTTTTTATATCAATAATATGAATTCAGAAATGCCTGGGGCCTATTTCCTCTAATAATGATCCATTAACTGTTTGAGCAGGGCCAACGTCTCTGGTAACATTGTCTCTGTAAGACAAGAGTAAGCAAATGCTTTTAATCAGTATGACATGTTTGTATGGCTAAAATGTCTCTATGCAATGAATGGTAATACAAAAAAATGAATACTAAACACAGGAGAATATACAGTTGCCAAGGACATGTTTCCAGTACTTCCAACCAACAAAGTATCCAATGCACATACAAAGTGTCAGGGATGGCTTGTTGGCATCAGTTTTAATAATTAATGTGTATAAATTAATTATTGATGTGTTAATATTGATCTTTGATAAAGGTCATATTGCTGACTGAAAGTCAGGTCTCTCCTCACTAAAAATAAAAAACTTACTTAACTTTATGACTATGAAGATTTTCATTCATCCAGGTCATGTTATATCTAGTATAGGTCAATCTAAAAACAACTGGACTTGTTGAGTAATCAATGAAGACGTTTCACTACTCATCCGAGCAGCTTCTTCAGTTCAACTGACTGGTGTGGGAAATTTTCATCATATAAACTCTTCCGCTAAGCCATTTACAATGGCAAATTGTAACTCTTCAAAGAGGTGACATCTGAAGAAATTCACAGAGGTGTTGATTCTGTGTAGTTGTGATAGGATTATCCAATGTGTTATGCAACTCCTAGAAAGAGGTGTTACTTGTGAGAGTTGCATGAATGGATGTGTGAAGTGTTCTGAATCCGCCGGGGTACAGATGTTAGAACAGCATTGTATGTAGCAGACAGGTGGTGTCGAAGGCCCCCGCCTCTGTTCAGAGATGGTCTCTCCACCTTGATATGAATCACCTCTTTCACGCTCATTCAAACCAGCGGTCTTCTTTATCCAAGATTTGGACCTTGCTATCTTCAAAGGAGTGTCCCTTGTCTTTTAAGTGTAGAAAGACAGCTGAGTTTTGCCCTGTAGAGTTCTCCCTCCTGTGCTGAGCCATTCGCTTGGAGAGCAGTTGTTTTGTCTCCCCCGTATAGATCTGTGCATTCCTTGCTAGACTGGACTCCGTATACCACATTGCTTTGTTTTTCTTTTGGTGTTGGATCCTTTGGGTGTACCAGTTTTTGTCTCAGTGTGTTGCTAGGTTTGAAAAACACAGGGACATGGTGTTTTTTGAAAATCCTCCTGAGTTTCTCTGACACTCCAGCTACATATGGGATGACTATGTTTTGCCTACTATGTGCCTCCGGGCGGTTATTTTTATTGATGTTCCTGTTGGGCTTGGTTGCTGCTGTTTTGACAAAGGCCCATTCTGGTTAGCCACATGCTTTCAAAGCTCCTCTGAGATGTTTTTGCTCTTTGTCTTTGGACTCTGTATCAGTTGCCACACATTCCGCCCGGTGGTGCAGGGTTCGAATGACACCCAGTTTGTGTTCCAGTGGATGGTGGGAATCAAACAACAGATATTGATCCGTATGAGCGGGTTTCCTGTATACTTCCGTCTTCAAGTTACCGCCCTCTTGGATACATATCAAACAGTCCAAAAAAGCAAGTTTGTTCTCGTGGACATCTTCCCTTGTGAACTTGATGTTATTGTCCACTGAGTTAATGTGTTCTGTAAAGGCCGCCACTTCATTGGATCTGATTTTAACCCAAGTATCATCAACATACCTGAACCAGTGAGTCGGTGTAGTTCCCTGGAAAGTAAGTAAGTCCCTCCTTTCCACTTCCTCCATGTACAACTTTGCTACAATGAGAGAGTCTATAAAAAAGGTTCTTATACTTGAAGTATGTGGTGTTAAGACACAAATCTAGCAACAAACAAACTTGGTTGCGATTGAGCTTCATTCTGTTGCTGAGGGTGTTATCATGTTGCAGTCGATTTTTTACAGTCTCAATCGGCTCTGTCGTAGGTATACATGTGAACAATGAAGTGACATCATATGACACCATTATTTCGTCTGCCTCTAGTGTAACACCGTGAATCTTGGTTACAAACTCTTTGGCATTCTGGATATGATGCACTGTATTGCCTACCAACGGGGCTAAGATGTTAGCCAAGAATTTTGCAATGCTGTATGTCACTGAATTTATGCTGCTGACAATGGGTCTTAGTGGGGCTCCTTCTTTTTGTATCTTGGGGAGTCCGTATAAGCATGGTGTGGCTTCCCTGGGATACAGACGGTGGTATAAAATTCGATCAATGGCTTTCTCCTTTTCAAGTTGTTGTAGGCAACCGATCACCTTTTTCTTGTAACCACTGGTTGGGTCTTTCCCTAAGGGTTCATATGTATAGCTATCACTGAGCAGAGTGGTTATCTTGCAGTCATAGTTAGTTGTGTTGAGCACAACTGTGCATCGCCCTTTATCTGCTGGCAGAATAGTGATCTTCGGGTCCTTACTCAGAGAGCTGAGTGCTCTCCTCTCTTCTGTAGTAAGGTTAGAGGGAGGTATTCTGGCACTTGACAACGCAGCTGACACTTTTAGCCGGAGTTGTTCTGCTTCTTCCTTTTTCAATATATTATTTTTGATAGCAGATTCTGAGGCTGTGATGAGTTCAACTACTGGTATGTGTTGTGGTGTCACTGCATAGTTTAACCTCTTGGCTAACACATCCTTTTCAGGCTGGGTTAGTACCCTAGCTGATAGGTTCCTAACCCAAGTGTCTTTGGTGTTCTTTGGTGTCTCATCTTTCTGCCTCCAGGTTAATTCTTCAGTCCTTTTCCAACTGCTGCTTCATGACAGTAATGTGGTGAAAAGACTCTAACATTTGACAGCAATGTCAGCAGAAGATAAGGAAGCAGACCAATCAGAAAATTGAAAGAAAAAACAGAACAAAAAACATTAAAGATACAGTACCTCTATATTTCCTAAAGAAGTAGAGTGTTACAGAAAAATGTTTAAAACCGATTATTGTTTATATAACCTCTTAGAGGTACTGTCTCTTTAATGTTTTTTGGTCTGTTTTTTCTTTCAATTTTCTGATTGGTTGTGTTATGTATAAATGCTCACATCCTGTGATTGTCATTTGAGCCCATGACTAAGCACCCTAAAAGGTGCGAAACGCGTAGGGTGGATGGAGATGCAGATATATTTTTAATTTTTCTACTAATAAAAATATTTTTTAACTGAATATCTCTGGTCGTGTGGATCCGTTTGAGTGCTGGTCAGCTCTGCTTCCTTATCTTCTGCTGTACCGCTCCCTAAAGCTGGGGGTCTGGGGCTGGTGCACCTGGACCACTTTCACTGTAAGGTGAGTTACTTTACATTTAATTCTGGAGCACCTTGTCCTCCTCTAAACATTTGCTTTGATAAATCAGCCCCTTAGTGTAAGGGTAGTTTTGGGGAGTTCATTGTAGTCAGCAAGAGACAGATGTAGGTTGTGTAGCTGAACAGCTGAGCTCCAACTAGGAGAGAAAAGAACCAGTGTCCTGGTTGTACCTGGCCCAGAATAAAAACCCAGAGTAGAGGAGACTAGGGCAGATAGGGCATAGTACCTCAAGACAACGTGGACCCACTGCTGAAAATCTTTTAAATCGATCAGCGTCCCTGACTCAGAGAGCAGGCAGGGGAGGCAAACAGCCAGTGCCACCTGGTGACCTGGGACCCGGAGTTATTGAGGAGGATAGAGTGTGGCAAGCATTACTGTTGAAGCTGTGCTGGTGACTAATAAAGAGTTCCTGAGTTCAACTAAGAATCATGTGGAACTGTCACGGTCGGCACCCCTACACCAGAACAGAAGCCAAGCACCCTGGTCTCGGCTCGACTTCACCAGTTAAGTGACCGCCTTTGGCCTCGGGAGGAGCCCTCAGCTTACTCAGATGCCACCTGGACTTAATGAGAGGTGCAAGGCGTAAGTTCTGGCAGGCAATGGGGCACGACTGTTTACAAGGATACTGGAAGATAGGAAGCCACCAGGAACTAGCAGGCCGGGCCAGCACAAGCAGGTAGAATAATCAGACAGGCCAAAATCAGGATAGAGATCGTAGAATAGTCAGAGGACAGGCAAAGGTCAGGATTGGAGAGGTCAACGTAGTTTCAGACAGGCAAGGTCAGGATTGGAGAGGTCAGAGTAGTAACAGGCAGGCAAGGGTCAAACACAGTAGATCAAGACAGGAATCACAGGAATAACACCCAGGAACAAGCTAATTGAACCTAACAACGGGCAAGGTCCTGTAATCTGAATGGGCTTTATATACCTTTGAATTTCGCGCCTTTAAATAACGAACGTGCGCGCGGCGTGCGCCCTAGAGGAAGCCGGCACAGGAGAAGGAAGCAGCGCGACGGGCGTCCACGCCGAGGACGCGGTGTGGACCCCGCTGCCGCTAGACCACCAGGGTAAGTTCCTTACAGGAACCTTCCATTTATTGCTTCTAAGGGGCATATTTAATATGCTGTGCAAAACGAAATTCGCCGAAAAAATTGTGTAAAAAGCTGTGTAAAATAAATGGCGAATTTATCAAGGTTTGTATAATGTCACGCCATGCGAACACCAGATTTGCTGTTGTTATTTCACATTGCTTCCGGCAAAGTCACTCTAAGAAAAAACCTGTCAAATTTTTACTCTGTTTCTTTACACCGTTTTTAACACGGCAAAACCTGGTGATATGTGAAGTATTATCCCGCTGTTTTTTACACAGCATAATAAATATGCCCTTTGTTAATACAATCACCTAGGAAGTAACAGTGGTGTGAGGGAAGGTCAGCCAGGGTATACTAGGCACCATGTTACACCCTTATTAAAAGGAAGCATTACTTCTGACATGCATTATGGCTTGAGTTTCTAGTCTCCGTTATAATACAAGTCAGTCTACAGTAGTCTGAAATCTGAACCCTACTATTTACACCACTGAAGGACAATAAATAGGATAGATAGTACTGATGGGTGAATTTTTCCCATTTCGAAAAATTCATGAAAAAAACGTGAAATTGGAAATTTTCACCAAAAAATCTTGAAAATCGTAAGTTGACATAAAAAGTCGATCGCGTCAATTTTGACACTGGCATTAAAGTCAATGGGCGTTTGAATAGTGTTGACGCATGGCGATTTTGACACAAGCTACTTTTCGGATGTGCATCCAGAATTTTTTTGACGCTGCAAATTTTCACAGGCGATTCGCGAATTTATTCTCTGGTGGTGAAAAGTGCAAATTCGTGCCAGGCGAATTTATTCGCCCTTCACTAATAGATAGCAGTGCAAATGAGAAATCTTGCCTTAATGTTAGCTTTTAAATTGTTCTTAGTTTGCTCTTAATTATTTTTAAAGCATCTAAACACAATTTTTTTACATATTAGATTGTGTACCATAATTTGAAGATTTGGGGGCTGAATTATTAAAGAAGGATTCCCAGCAGTTTGAAATTAATAAACTGACACGTTTAACAAAGTTGATGAAAATGTCAATTCATCAATGTATATGATTGCTTTGACCAGTTGAGAAGATTAATTTACTATGGAGTATTAATGCACAACCCAGCAGCAGGGTTGCGCACTGATACCCACTCATTGCAAAGAAATCGAGCACATTTTCATTTTTGTGATTGTTGTTATTAACAGTATAATTATTTTAAGACAGAGAGCAATATAACCTGTTACCCTTTATTATTCACTGTATCAAAGTAAAATAGAATTAGCAAAATCATATTAAGGTATTTTAATTACTTTTGATAATTTGGAAAAACATTTTTTTTCTACTTCTTTCCAGTGGGGAATAATGAGTTAGAAGAATATACGAATGTGGTGAAATAGAATTTCTATTATTAGCCAAAATAGATACAAATCATCCAGAAGTCAAATATTTGTTGTTGTGCTTAGGGTAGAAAAGACCCTTTTAAAGGGAGACTCCTTAATTGTAAAAATAATGCACAAGAAACAGTTGATTCACATAATGCAACTCATCTGGACACTTGATTTTTTCTTTTATCTGTAGACTATTTTTATTCTTTGAAAACTAGGTGTTACATAATTGTAATTAATATCTTAATTAATCTTTTTACATGGTTTAATGTTTTTGCACAGAAAGAGAAAGACTGAGATCTATTTTTAACCATTTTGATAGCTAGGTATTAACCTTTCTACAGTATATCAGAACTATGTGGCTAAGATTCATCATTGTATGAAAGTCCCAATTTATTTTTTCCTTAAAATGCTCAGAAATGTTGTTACACACAACAGCTCAGACCTACTGTAAATTATAGTACATCAATACACATAGCAGTATACAGACTTAATAGAGAATGAGAAGGAGGCATAACTATGAACCATGAACAATAAATGCTTCATGAATTTATTTAAATAAATACTTTGAATACTAGAAAATAAATACCAAGATTAAAAGGGGATTTACAGAATTAATGAAAAGAGACTATATTCTATTGGGGGTTTTTTTGGTTTCTTTTTGTTGATCTGTAACTGGGATTACTGACCCAGTGCAAAAAAATGTGTGCAGATTTGGAGCAAGGGTTCCAAATTGCTTACCTCTGTAATGGTTGTGAGCAAATTGCAACTTTAGAGGCTTGTGTTAGAGCACTAGAGGAACAAATTGCAACACTGCAGTCGATTGACCATCTTGAGAGGAGTCTCTTGCTCACTGAGCAAGATAGCTTGGAAGGAACAGAACAGCAGCAGGATTATGAGGCAGTTAGCTGGGTGACAGTTAGAAAATCTAATATGGACAAAAGGAAAAGGGGCTACTCCGGGCTTTATACATCCCAACAGATTAGCCAGATTGTGAACTCTGGATTGGCAGTTCTAGATAGGGATGATCTCTCCAACAGCCAGGAGAACAGTTTCTCTAGTAGATAGGGGATAAGATCAAAGCTAGGCCAAACCAGATCGTGCTTATAGGGGTTTCAATTATTAGGAAAGTGGATAGGGTAAATTGTTTTCCAGATCACTACAACCAAACAGTTTGCTGTCTTCCTGATGCCAGGGTTTGGCATGTGGTTGATCGGGTTGACTAATTATTGGGTGGGGCTGGGCATAACCCAGCTGTATTAGTGCTTATTGGTACTAATGACAAAATAAATGGTAGATGGCCATAAAGAAGGAGTTTAGGGATCTAGGCTCAAAGATTAAGGGGAGGTCTTCTAATGTAATTTTTTCGGAAATTTTGCCTGTGCCATATGCAAGTTTAGGAAGACAGCCAGAGCTTAGAAAGTTAAATACATGGCTAAAGTTTTGGTGTTGGAAAGAAGGGTTTGTGGAGAGGCCACCAAGGCCCGGGCCTAGGTTGGCAGGATTTTAAGGGGCGGCATGCTGCCCAACCACACCCACATTGGTTCGAAAACACTGGGGATGTGCTTTTTAATTTCCCATGCGCCAATCCCCATTTCTTCCAATCCCAATGATGAAAATTTGCACAAATAAAGGGAAGGGGATAAGGGCGACGAACAGCAGTGGGCCTAGGGGCGCCCGCTATGTAAATCCGGCCCTGTTTCCTAGAGCACTCGGCTGACATTTCCTTAGGATACAATCTATATAGTAGTAACCAATTGCACCTCAATGGAAAGGGGCCACTGTGGTAAGGAAAATAATCACTTTGGATGTTTGAGGAGTGTATAAACTAGGCGGGGGGGGCAGAATATTATGGGAAAGCTAGGGCACAGATAAGTAAAGGGTCATGGGGGAGTAGTGAGAGTAGGGAGAGTGGGGCATGCAGTTTACCATGCAGTGAAAGACTCAGCATGGTAGCTCATTGGGTAGCCCTTCTACTTTGCAGTGCTGGAATCATGTGTTCAAAGGAGTTGATATGCTTACTGCATGTATTTCCTCCCACACTCCACAACCATACAGATGAATTTGATAGGTACCTTAGATTGTAAACTCTACTGAAGTGGTGAATGAGGTTTAATCTCTGTAAAAGTGCATGTGCTAATAGAAATACCAGTAAATAAACATTTAAATGAAAAGTAGATATTTATTATAGGCACACAAGTCTAAGGGGTATATTTATCAAAGAGTGAAGTTAGAGATCGCCACAGTCCTCTAGAGTGAAATTCTGCCACTCTACATTCTATGGGATTTTTAAAAGGGTATTTATCAATGGGTGAAAGTTCATCCTTTGATAAATACGCCTTTCAAAATCCCATATAAATGAATGGAGAGTGGAGGAATTTCACTCGGACTGTGGTGATCTCTAGCTTTACTCTTTGTAGACGTTTATCTTTTGCTTTTAAAATAAACAAAATATTACCATATATTTTTTATTTTTGCGCTTTATATTTTTGATAGAATTAAGCAATGTGTTATTGCAACTTAGTTAATTTGGTATATTGGGTGAACTTTCTTTAAGACATTCTTTTTTCATGTTGGATTTACATTGGTTGTTTTCCTTTAAATAACATTAATTACAAATAGTTGATTCTCAGAAACGAGCGGTGTCTCCCCAATATTGAAATCAACAGGGCACTCCTCCACCACCAAAAAGACACTTTCCACAAATAGATTGCTGTATACCTCAAGGACCACAGGTCATTGAGGGGGAAAGAACAGATAAAGTAATATAGTGCAATATTCCAAAATAAAAATTGTTATTCATACATTAATAGTGGATTTTTGTGTGCTTAATTACACCAAAGTGTTCACAATTAAATTCAAATTACTGTGCTCCACCATAATGGATATTTATCCAGTGAATAACAAAGCCTTAAACAAATAAAAGATATTTTTTGTTTTTAACCATATAGTGCCTGGTTTTAAACCCGTAGTGCTGAGTTTTAATTTATAAGAGCACACAGTCCGGTTCCTAGTGTGTCTGGTGGTCCATCATACTCACAAGTAGTAGGTTAATAAAGGAATTGATACCAATAAGCATTCCGGTTTGCTCAAATTCTTCTTATATACTTAGTGGGTAAAGTGAAGTAACATGTGGAAGCGTTTATACAATTTTAATAAACTTAATAAATTTAATAAATGTAATAAATCGATGGGGACAATCGCAATGGCCGCCCTTATTTGGAACTTTGTAGGTAATAAGAAGCAACCATCTGGAAGCAACACCATCACTCATTGGAGGAAGCCAGTTGGCGAAACGCATCAGCGGTGATACGGGAGCGGCAAGTGGAGATCCAAGACAGGCGTGCTGGATAGTGAAAGACGCCAAAGAACTCGGAGCAACGCATTTCTTTTAAAGAGACTTTTATTGAAGAAATGCTTGTGAGTGTATTCATTTATTAAAATTGTATAAACGCTCCCATCATTAATGTATGGATAACAATTTTTATTTTGGAATACTGCACTATATTTATCTGTTCTTTCCCCCTCAATGACCTGTGGTCCTTGAGGTATACAGCAATCTATTTGTGAAAAGTGCATTGTAGGCATGAAACACAGAAGTTTTAGAGATGATGTTATAAATAAAATAAATATTTTTTTTTTCTACTGCATCACCCTTTTTTTTCACAGTTTTAACACAATCCTGAACAGAGGATCCAGGACTTGTGCCATAGGGGCAAATTCAGTAACCGGCAAAAATTCGCCAGCGCTGGCTTTGCGTACATCGCAACACTTCGCCAGGCGTAAATGTGCCTGGACAAAGCTAATTCACGAAGATCCGAAGTTGCGCACAGGGATCCGAATGCTGGCGAAGTTGCGCTAGCAAAAATACGCTCAGCAGTTCGAAGTTACGCTAGCGTTGGCTAATTTTCATACGTCGTGCAGTTAAAGTACAATGGCCGTATATGCTGCAGCAAATACTGTACATTACACTACACAAGGCCAGGGAACCTTAATAAAATTATATAGAGGTGTTATATTGCCCTTAACATGTGCCCACAGTTTAGTTTAGGTGCCATATGTTATCAAATGTAGGGGGGAAGGAGGTTACCCCCCAAAAAAATGTTCAATCTTTTTCAGCCTATCACCCTGTAAAAAGGAAAAGACGCCAGCATTTTTTGGGACTTAAAAAATGTTCAACTTTTTTTTGAGGAACTCCTATCTACTCTATTGCACTTCGCCTGGTGTGAGGTGGCGAAGGCAAGTCTGGCGATAGAGGTAAAGTAAAAGAGGTCAGTAAAATCAAAAATGTAGTGAATTTGGGTAGTAACGATCTTTTGCCAGAGCGAAAATTGAGTCTATCTCCTTCACTGGCGTAATTCAGCGAAGGAGATCAGCGAAGTGTCAAAATGACATCACGCTGGCGAATTTTCGCCAGCATTAGCCACTTTGCCCTTTAGTAAATTTCCCCCTATAGTGTTTTCAATTATTGGTACCTGTGCCCTATGTTTTACTCAGGTATCTATTTCTATCACTCATTTAGAGATGTCTGTATAGCATTAATGTGATGGTTAGAATATTAGCTACTGTAAAGAACAAGGTATATTTCCACACTGAATATATCTAAACATTTTTAATGTGTGTGTTAATATCTATGAAGTAAAGTTCCTTGCTAAATAAAGTTGGAAGCTGTTATTACATTCTCAATTAACTTTGTGGCATGCACTTATTACTACTGTGATGTGGTTACTCTGTAAGCATCTATAATAATCACTAATTGTAACAATTATAAACGTTTAATGAAATTATGGCATGCATTAAAAATGGTACTACATAAATGTACCTTTAAATCCTTAATATGCTAAATAATTATATTTCAAATTCAGAATAATATTAGTTATTCCTCTCAAATGTTTGTTTATAGTCAATTAGGCTTTCATGTAATGACTTCTGTTTATTCAGAGATCAGTAAGTTATCTATCAGTTAGATGTTACAGATTGATTTATGGTGGCAATTACCTAAAGCTGCAGTCATGCTCACATCATATGTGATAATATATGCAACTCATGAATGCCTTTGGCCATTTCTCAGTTGGATTGTTTATTAAAATGTTGCACCTGCTTCATTATAAAATGATAAATAAAATGTACCTCCTATCTAAAAATGCGCTTTTTAATGAAATTGCTTCAAGATGAATAATTTATTAATATTCAATATCTATTGAGTTTTCTTATCTACAAGCTCATGTTTATGCTGATGCTGATACAGCAATGCTTACACTACTGTGGCAGAGTTCAAATTTTAAAGATAGTGCCAGGGATAATAAGTAAATAGCAATGCTAAGCAATGCTATTTCCTTTCTTTGTTTGGGCAATTGAAAACCAAAAAAACATGATTGGTTCTGTCTTTTCTTTAAGGACACTTGGAGCAATAGCAGAGGGGTTTAAGGCATTTTTCTGGCATTATTTATTAGTATCACAAACAGCCAGATGAAGTCAATGGGCATCAAGTAAAGAGAGTGTGAAGACAGCCTACAATAGATCTGTATCTGTGGATAGAAAGTTCCTAAGTCCCTCTTAAGCAGAAAGGAGATAGATAAGATGAGATGGAATAGTGGTCATCATATATAGTTTTCAGTATATAACTACATCTTTTGTGTGACGTGTAATAAAAGGAAATAATGGGGGGTTAGTATGCTATAGAACCTGGTCTTGTGAGAGGGCACCCACCATTTGTGTATAGAAAGGATTGGAGCATAGTCTCAGGGATTTCACCCAGCTTGTACAGTTCTGAGTTTGCTAGGAGTGAACATGTGGTGACATATGTTCACTCCCTGCACTTCTAAGTATGGAAGAAGTAGGTGCAAGTCTTATAGCTTTTTCATGTTTGGAGTCTAAGGGGCAAATTCACTTAGCGCTAGCGATGTCTTCGCCAAACTTCACCAGGCGTCGTTTCGCCAGGGCTGCTCAAATTCACTAAAATCCGAAGTTGCGCCCAGGGAGGCGATAGGTAGCGAAGTTGCGCTAGCGTTAATTCATCAAGCAAAACGAAGTTATGCTAGTGATGCCTAATTTGCATACAGCACCAAGTTAAAGTACAATAGACGTATATGCAGCATAAACTACATTACACTACACAAGCCTGGGAAACATTCCTTAAATAAAACAGAGGTCTTACATTGCCCTACACATCTGCCCACTGTATAGTTTAGGTGCCATATGTTAGAAAATGTAGGGGGGAAGGAGGATACCCCAAAAAATGTTTTCAATCATTTTCACCCTAATCACCCTGAAAAATGTAAAAGACGCCAGCATTTTTTGGGACTTAGAAAAAATTTCAACTATTTTTGAAGATCCTCCTATTTACTCTATTGCACTTTGCCTGGTCTGAGCTGGCGAAGTCAAGTCTGGCGCAAGAGGTGACGTTCAGTAAAATCGCCAAGTTAGTGATTTAGCGTAGTTACGTCCCTTCGCCAGAGCCCAACTTTGCCGGGTGTTAGGGTGCAAAGTAGCGCTAGAGTATGTCTACTTCGCTAGCGAATTTATGCCAGCACCCATTAGTAAATTGGCGAAGTGCCAACATTTTCGCTAGCGTTGGCCACTTCGCCCTTTAGTAAATTTCCCCCTAAGCATGGCAATTACAGATCATACTGTTAGAAATGTGTTAATGTTTTAGGGGTGTGTTAACTATACAGGATGAAGGTTATATGTATGCTGTAAGAGTTTAGGTAGCTGCCTGGGATCAGTTTTCTGGGGTAACACAGCCCATGGCACAAGCACAACTCATGAAAGTATAGTCTCTTTTTTGGCAGTTTATTGTCGCTAGCAGCAAAAATAACAAAATAAACAATTCAAAAATAAAATCCTTTCCACTTAATGGGCTTCTAACTAATACAGGTCAGTTTTCCTAACTAACCCTAACCCTAACTAACCAGGAGGAGGCCTACCGCCTGTCTCCCCAAAACAGAGTACATTTAGGAATATATAAAATCCCAAACCTTATGGCAGTGGCGTAACTACCAGGGAGCAGGGGGTGCGATTGGGCCAGGGCACCGCGCGTCCCACGCCAGGGCCCGCCCCCCTCTAGTTACGTCACTGCCTTATGGTGATTTCAATCCCTCTCAGTCAGCTCACACAGGCAGCTTTCCTGTGTCTTTTTTCCAGACTGGAGCTTTTCTCTCTGGCTTGAGCTGCCTTTTTCATTAACCACCTGAGATGCCTTGTCAGGTATCAAGATAAGCTCTCACTTACACCACTTCAGAAGGACTGAAATAAGATCACTGCCCCCAGTTACGTTTAAAAAAAGGATAAAATAAGGAAGACATTCTTGAAAACCAGGAAAATTTAAGAGGAAGTCTAGGAAGGGTTGAAATAGCTCATGAAAAGGAGGCAGTAAGTAGTTAATGTAAAAAGAAGTATTGCAGGCAGGAAAGGAGCAAGGTCTGTGTGAGGTGGATAGCAGAGGGAACTCACAGCTCCTTTACCACATCTAGTAACCAGTAAAACAAACTAGGAAGGCAGCAAGGAGAGAAAGTTCCCCCTCCAAAGGAATGCAGAGATGAAATTTACAGAACGGCAGGAGCTTTGATAGTAGTCTGTGGGAGGAGGGGCTGCTGGTGCACTGTAGAGCAGGACGTAGGAAAGTGAAAGTAATTGCTTCCCTGCAAACCATGTGACCGCTCTCCTCCAAACATCACACGCATGGGCAGAGAGGGGAGGGGGAGTGTACAGCTAGATTCTCATGTCGTAGTGCGACCTGGCTTTTCATTACAGAGTGGCTGCCTCCAAGCACACAGGTAATGCTGTGCCTGCTGTTAGAGCAGCACAGGATGAATGTGTAATGAGCAGAAATGGAAGCCCCCATTACAAAATACAAACTAAAATAACTTATGCATGGATTTGTGGATTAACATTTTATTTGCCAGACAGTGTTTATGGATGTGTGTTTTTTATAAAAAGGCAAAAAAAAAAAAAAAAATTTAAAATGACGACAGATGCCCTTTCAGGACAACTCAAAACACCCGGGCTGGACTAACAGTCCTGCAACACTTGGTACACTTGACAAAGGGCAATTTTACTCGAAACATGTGTGAATAAAAAAGATTTTTTGCAGCAAAGTTCTGCGTCTACCTTGGACTGTTTCACCAACTATATCTTCAATTGAACGCTAGTACCAAGGACGAGGTACAGAAACAGACCATACAGGTTAAAAAAATTGAGGGGATAAACACCACAGCCAGTGGAAACAAAAGAAGCTTCCTGGAACCACTCTGTTAGGAACCTGGGGCATAAATAAGCCCCATCCTGGACTTTCCCAGGTATCCTAGTAGTGACCTAACCACAATGCCCTAAGGGCTGCTGGGACTTTTCCTACTGAGGAAGTGGCTGCTTGCCGTAAAACACATAAAACAATTAATCCAAACCGTTGGTATGATTTCAAAGCATTTGAAGTGTATGAGTTTCCATCTCTCTGTGTGCATTTTTATTTTCTACATCTGTGAATGATTAAAATGTGGTGTTGCATGGGGAAATATTATTTTTCTACATTGGAAAATAAGGCATTGTTTAAAATATAAAGATATCTGAGCATATTGTGCCCTTTGTGTTTGCAGTGAGCAAAATGCCCAATGGGTGTCTGGGTGGCATTGCCTTAAATATCAGGAGTGACCTTCCAAAATTAGTGACAGGTAGTTTAATACATTATCTAATACAAGAACTTTCCTTTTTCCCTTGTAATGTCAGGCAGAGCTCATTATAACATGGAAGAGGTATACAAAAAAATTGTATTTGTGCTGACGATAGCAAATCTTTGGTTTCAGAGAAGTATGGTGGTGGTAGCATCATGCTGTGTGGCTGTTTTTCATTAGCTGGGCCTAGGCATCTTGTTGAAATGGAACAAATAATTGATGGTGCAAATAAAGGTACATTAATGCAAAATAATAATTTTTTTATTGTAATCTTGTGAGAAAAGCCATCTTTCAGCATAACAGTTATTCAAATGCATGGCCAAAATAACATTGGCGTGACTAAGAACAAAAATGTGAATTGCACCATTAATGTTCCTTTATTTTGCACCATCAATTGTCCAATTTGTAAACTTTTAAATGCAGTATATAAGCAATAGATGGCATTGGGTTGGGTTCAGGTACTATACAGTAGGTGAATTAATTCTTGAACTTTGCAGAATGATCTTTGTTTCGCAAAGTTACTTATCCACTACCCTTCACACTTGGATGTAGGGGGGCTCAAAGGCATGACAACACGAGAATGATTGCTGAGAGTTTTTTCACACATTAAAGAGGACTACAGGAAATCATAGAGGAGACCATTTTTCAAATTTCAAAGGGACCTGAAATTTTGAGTTTTGCCTAGCACATTTTCCTCGTTAAAACAAGCATCAAACACCTACATTTACACTCTATTGTCCTTAAGACTTATACGATGAACAGCTGTGCTGATATAATCAGGCAATATCCATAGGATAACACATAGATGTAAAATTCAAAAATCATTATATTTGCCATTGGCTACACCCACCCCATTAAACATATTATGCTGTCTATCAGACATATTTACCATATATTGTTGCATAGTATCACTGATGTATGAAAGCAGCAGTCAGTTCCTTGCACTGGACCACACATCTGCTAAAGAGTTTAACAATATAAGGAAGCCCTGTTCTTAACACTTACCATATACCGGGGGTAAGTTCTGAGCACCTTGCATCCCCTGGCATACCCCATCTTGCTTATTTTGATTAATGCATTTGTTTCCAAGTCCCTTGCTTGCTTACATGCCCACACTCTTTTCTATTCATTGTAGCTGAATGCAGACAGCACAGCATACAGAGCAAGGTGTTACAAGACAGTTTGATTTGGTGATTTTTTTTTTGCACTTTACACCCATTTTTAATAAATGAGACAATGTACATTTAAAATGTTTATTTATGTTCTCACTATAATACAATTCCTATGTGTCTCACAAAGTGATAAGGTTATAAATGTGTATCAATGCTATCAAATCCTATATAGTGGCAGCATCAGCATGCTGCAGACCTCTCTATAATATTGTTAAGCAATAACAAGAATGTTTAGAGGTATGTACAGTATTATAATAGTGTGGTACAAATTCCTGCTACAGTATATCATGGAAGAGAAACATATTTAATACAACCACTTGGTAATCAATTCATGCTAGCTGTAGACTAATGTTTCTCATCTCTGCAAGATTCCTATGTATCTCCAGCCTTAAGAACATATAACTTTAAGCTAAATTTGTTTGCAAACACAATTTAAAGATAATTGAAATCTCATTTGAAACTTTGCTTTACGGTTCCAGCATTCCATCATATATATTATTGCTTCCTGAAGCGTTGTCATATTAATCAGAGTTTAGGATAGTTTTATGAAAAATTTTCATAGACTGCCATCAATCAAACAGCATGTGAGACAGACAGCTTGATACAGTTATATAAAAACACAAAAGAAAACGAATGAGAGAAGACAACAAGATGGCAGCATGTGACAGCCATATTTCTAGGTGTCACATAATAAGTAGAGTTTATACACTGATGTACGCAAATGTTATATTTTACAGTAACAGTGAGTAATATAGTTTTATGTATAAATAAATCATTGTTATGTGTAAGTTGTCAGCTTTATCTGCAATACTTGTGGCAAGTTATGCTACAAACCAAACTGCTAACGCTATTTTTAGATGCAAATGGGTAAATATTAATTTTGTAGTAATTCTTTAGTGATTGACAGATGGGGAAATATTTTAATAATTTTATCATTGAAATTCTTTTTTAATAATAAAAAAGCACATAAAGTACCATTGAAAATGAATACATTCATCCACTCTCAGATATGTTTGAGCTTGTATTAATTTGCATAATTATTTTTAGATTTCTTTTCCCAAAATGTTTTTATTTTTTTATGCTTTACAAATGAAGTAAAATTTAACAAATAAAGTAAAATAAAATAATAACATAAATGTCAAGTACAAATTAAGTTTTGAATAACAGAGTTGGTGATTAACAATTTTAGATTTTACCAAAGTGACCATCAAGACAGTTCAGGTATACCACTATCTTTAGAGTATAGGAACCACTTTATCGGTTTACTTCCTGTGGGTGGTGAGGCAAGTTACTAGTGTTTTATAGTTATGGTAAAGGACTTGTGAGCAATCTGTTGAGGTAATGGTTCCTAGATTTGTGCGTTTGATTTGATTGTGTCATGTTTAAGCCATAATGAGTCTATAGGGTTGTTTTTATCTTTTTCTGTTAATTTAACCAGTTGTGTGATGAAGTGTGTTAGTTGTAGTAGAGAAAATTGATGAGTCTGTAAGAATGGATATTTCTGTGTTAAGTCTGAAATTGTTTGCATTTTGTTATTATTTGTAATCATGTCTCTGATGTTCTTTAAGCCATTTGTTTGCCATGTTTTGAATATGAGACTATTTAAGCCTGGAGTGAAATTTTTGTTGTTGCTTTTCTACGGATAGAATGCCATGTTTTATATGTGTAGATAAATAGTGGGTTTTCTTGCATATTTTTTGGGATCTCCTGTAGTGGCATATGTAAAAGTGAGTTAAGTGATGCTCCTTCTGTTAGGGTTTCGTCTACTAATATCGTAGTGTATATATTCCTATGGTGGAGCCAATCTCCAGCATATCTGAGAAGGGCTGCTTTGTTGTATTCCATTATATTTGGGAGATTGAGTCCACCTTCATGCTTTTGTTGTTGGAGTGTATAAAAAATTATTCTGGAACATTTTTTGTTCCATATGAAAGTTATTAAAATGTGTTGTTATCTTTTACTATCTGTTGGTGAAATGCGGTAACATTTGTATTTTATAAAGTAATTTGGGGAATATAACCATTTTATTAGATGGATTCTTCCTGAGAATGTCAGAGTTATGTTTATCCATTTGCGGGTTTCTTGTTCTATATGATCTATAGTGTGTCGGATATTTAATTTATATGTCCTTGTGATGTTGCGGCTAGGGATGGGTGAATATTTTCGCCTTGTTTCGCCGAAAAAAGACGCCCATAAACTTTTTATGGCGTTATGCGTCAAAATAAAAAGATGCGCGTCAAAAAAATGTTGCCGCGCGATAACATTTTTTTTGACACCCATAGACTTTAATGGGCGTCGGCGACATTTCGCTGGCGGCTAATTTTTGACAAATTCGCCCATTCCTAGTTGCGGCAACTGGATTCCAAGTAATTTAATATGTGTTTTGGCTTTTTTGAATGGAAATGGGTTAGTCCAGTCTGAAGGGGTACGGTGTTGTAGTCTTAGGGCTTCTGATTTCCCTAAATTGATCATGAATCCTACTATGGTACTGAATATGTCTGTTTTATGTAGGATGATGGGCAGTTCTGTTTGTGGTTTATTTAATAAGAGGAGAATGTCGCCTGCATATGCTATTAGTTTTATTTGCTGGGTGCCTACTTGTATACCTCTAAAGGTGTCATTCAGTAGGTCTTAATAGGGGATCTAGAGCTATGTTAAAGAGTAATGGTGAAAGGGGGTATCCCTGTCTAGTACCTCTTTGTATCAGAAATCTGGAGGAATTTAGACCATTTGCTGTAACATGTGTGTAGGGTTCTGAATAGTTTAAGCATTTGTATACCAAAATGTTGGAATTTAATAAGCCTCTTAATGTGTGTATGAGCTATTCTATCAAAAGCGTTGTCAGCATCTAGGTTAATTAATATGCCATGATTTCTTTTTTCCAGGTTGATATAGGGTAGCAATCGCTGTCCAGATGGCCTGAACTGGGTATCATCTTTTGAGGAAGCCTACTTGGTGAGTGGTAAGTATTTGTGGGAGAATGGCTTGTAATCTATCTTCCATGATTTTGGTTAGATGTTTTAAGTCTTGGTATAGCAGGGAGGTCTGTATAAGGATGGAATGGTGAGGTCCTTTCCCTCTTTTGGGATTAGGATGATCTTTGCTTCATTTGCTTCACCGCATAGGGGGGAGCCTTGTAATACCTTATTGAAAAGTGTGGTAAGTATGGGGGAGATTTCTGACAATAGGATTTTGTAATATTCTGCACTTAATCCATAAGGGCCTGGGGATTTCCCATTTTTCAAATGTTTTATTGCTGATGTTATTTCTTGTTCTGTTATAGGTGCATCTAAAAGAGAGTTTGGGTAACTGAGCATCCCATAAGAAAGAGAGACCATCCTCTGGATGATCCTGATTTTCTTCACAGAACTGTTTGAAATATGTTTCTAGCTCTTTATCTATGTTTTTTGTGTCTTGTGCCCATCCATCATTTGCTTTTATTTTTTTTATCAAATGTTGTGTTTTTTGAATTTTAGTTAATTTGGCTAGTAATTTTCCTGGTTTACTTCCCCACCTGTAAAATTTATTTTTCATATGGAATATTTTATACGCTGTTGCGTAATAAAGTATCAAACAGATTTTTTTGTGTCTGTGTATTTTATTCTGCCTTCCTCTGAGTTTGTAAGTTTGAAGGCTTTATAATGTTTTGTAAGCTTTTTTTGTAAGAGTGTGTATTTTTGTCTTTGAATCATTTTTTTTGTTTCATTAAGTAGGCTGTGATATGCCCTCTCAAGACGGCTTGGATGCTGCCCACAATAGATTTTGGTCATCCAAATGTTGCAAATTATTGTCTAGGTAATTTGCCCATTATAATTCTTTGTACATTTATGCAAATATATTTGTATTTATCTATGTGTGAGCCTTCTAAAATAACACTACAAAAGTATTTCAAGAAAAAAGTTTTTTTATTTACAGATATATATTTATTTGATGCAGTACTTTGTCTGTTTCCTTTGTTCAGCGTCTATATGCTATTTTAGCATAGTCTGTAATAACAATATCAGCCATCTATATACCCCATTGTTGGTCTTTTTTACTAGCTTCTTGGAAATGTCACAGTTTGAAAATGTTCAAAATGCATTGAAGTCAATTTTTTCTTTGCATAATACACTAGAGTCTATGGGTTTGTTTTGTGGGCAATATTTTTGGAGTGCAAAATACCTTGGAGTATAGATGTTTTGTCACACAAAAATATTTACTGATGTTGCTTCACATTCATACCTGAAGAAAATTTTTCTTCATTACTAAATGTGGCACATTTACTTGACATGATAAAATGTTTTTTCACCCAAAACAACTACAGCTATGCACAACATGTACAGACTAGTAACAAAAAACATCTGATATGCTCACTTTCATGGATACTTCATAAATTACCCATTCTAAGTCAATGACATTGCCATAGGCTGGTGTTTTGGTACTATTTCTTATCAGCATTTGATGATCCATTGCTTAATCTATACCTCCTTCCATGGTTTTGCAATGTTAACTAAATTTCCACATTTAATTATGTAATTATGAAGCTAGTTTGGTTTAAAAACATAATGTACCCCCGGGCTCAAAAGGTTTAAAGTTAAATCCTTTATTTCTACATCTTGCACTGTTTTATTATATATGACTCATACACACAGCTTCTTCATAAGAGTACACACTAAGTGGTATACACCTATGGCCATTACTCCATAGGAGTAGACTACATAATAGTACATACCACACCACTGTGCCACCTAATATGATGTGAAAAATAGTTCTGAAGTGTGATTTCATGCAATTATTTGTCAAAAATTTAAAATAATAAAGAGTTATAAAAAAAACATAATGTACATAATTTGTGTGTCTTTCTGTATTTACAGTATAAACACAGTGACTGGGAAGCAGGAAGTAGAGAGGTATGGAGAGTCATGAAGAGAGCCAAGTCTTAGTTCAAATTTACAATAATATGCTGTGAAAACATAGTTTTCTTCATACAGGTTAATCAAATTAGAAATTGTTCAAGTCAAATTACACATGGGACTCCCTATGGTGAATTACACACCCTTTATCCCTATTATTATAGATAACAACACATTTAGTGGAATTTTACAGCTGCAAAAACATTTTGGCAGTGAATAGCACAACAGTGATGGTACAGAGGGGAGTGATGGAGATCCTGGATCCTGATATATGATATCCAATGATTAATAAGCACACATTTGACAAATGTCCATCATATGTTCAGTAACAGTATGATGTGCCAATATTGCATTGAACATAAATTGCATATCTGATCAATATTCTTTCTCTTGCAATACATTTAAAACTGAATTCCAGTTGTCTGTGCTGACCTCCTGAAGCTGCTCTAACACATATGAATTGAAAAAACATGTCAAAAAACAAATTAAGTTCATTAAATCTTGTTGAATTTGTGTTGTGTTGCCTAATTGTTGCTTTATCATATCTTTTTGTATGGTGGAACTCATTTATTAAAACTAGAATAATTTGCACCTGAACAACAATCAGTCAAATTTATTCTTTCACTGTTCTATCTGCAATTAGCAGACAAGTAGACAAGCACAACATCCACTTTCTTCCTTGGATAGGTACACGTTCTCCAATGGCCACTTTCCCCTGGTAATACTAGTAGAGAAGTTAGAACAGCACCCGATATTCTTCTGAATATAAAAGCCTTTATTGTTGAAAGGGCATTACAGTAACTGTTCTACCTGCAGCCAGCTGAAAAATAAAAACTAGGTACTGACTGGTTGTTAAGCATTACATAGTAGTTATACAGTTAATTTGGGTAAAAAAAGGCCAAAGTCCATAAAGTTCAACCCCTCCAAATAAACCCTAGTACCAGGTCTGGACTGATATTCAAAATAGGCCCTGGCATTTCAAATACACAGAGGACCATCCAAACAGCTCCCACCAGGCCAAAAAAAACAGCTGACAACAAATGTATTTTGGGGATGTTTGCTTACAGTGGCTTTGTTTTATCATGATAGGCCATCTGCCTTTAAAATTGTCAATCTAAGCATAAAGATGGAGGTGCAGTGGTTAGTGGGACAGCTTTATGAGAATATGGGTTTGACTTCAATTGCAGGATCTGTTTTTGGTATAGATTGGCTACAGTGGTTTTTGTTTATCATGAGTGACCATCACCACCAAATTGTATAAGAAGCTTGAGAGTTCAATTTTGCCTTCTTTTTACTCTGCCATCAAATATGCTTGTCCAATCATAAAGCTTCAGTAGTATAGTGGTTAGGGTGTCTGCTTTGTATGATGAAGGCTGGTAGTTAAACTCCAGCTTCTTTCAATATTGGATTTTTGGCACAGTTTACTCATAGTGACTTTGGTTCAACAGGGTACAAAAAATATTTGAAATTGTTAAAACTTCTCAGAATGAAATGCTGTGATGGTTTTCCTAACTTGGTATAAAATGCATTGTATGAGTAGATCATCAGTTCCATTGGTGATGTTAAGCCCCAATCCTGAGAGAGAGTACAATTGTCATTGGAGTGGTAGCTTAGGTTGAAAGGAGGGCACACATGGGTGCAAAAGAAAGAGGCTGAGTCTGGAGAGTGGTTGTAGGGGCCAAGATAGATTGTTGGATGAGGCCACCGGTGGGTGGAAAAAAAGAGGTAAGAGGAGCTAGGTATATGTTGTATATGTTACCTGTGTCTGTGTAGCTTTGGGAAGGGGCCATAATTAATGCTAAGAGGGTGGCATGGCTTTAACCAAGATGTCCTGCGGATGAACATTAATGAGATGGGATAGGCATGGGTAGGAATGGGAGGAGGGAAAGAGGGGGGATTGCAAGAGGTGCCATGGAGACGTGGTGAGTAGAGGAGCACTAGCTGAGTTGTGTAGAATGGAATGCGAAGACATGAAAAGGGCAGTAAGACTTTGGGTGGATTAAGAAGGTGCTAGATAGATGTTAAAAGGTGGATGTGAAGCATCAGGGATTGGTGGGCAAGACTAGCCTGGCTTGATACTTGGCATCACGCATAAGTTAATACCCTCCTACTCACTTTTCTGCACCCTTGTCTGTTTCTTACCATTCACCTCTGGCATTCTTGGACTCTCTCTCCACCCCCTGTATCTTTAAGAGGGGACCTGATCTCTTCTTTCCAATACACCCTTCTTTTGGTACCAGCTCTGGGAATTCTCCATTCTGGGGTACTCATACTCACCTAATGCTATGCTTATTATTGGTTGCAGGAACCTTGAGTAACTTCTTTTCTTACAGCCCCAGGTTTCTTGGACACTCACCCAGCCTTGTTCTATGCAAACTACACCACAGCATCATTTAAGGGGAACCTGATTTATTTACACCAACTTAGGGTGAACTATTCTGCCCAGGCCTTTATTTAGCACCCATTCAATGCCCTGCTCATTTTTGGCTGAAAGAGTCATATCTGCTTCATTCAGGGATCTCTTGGGTGCGCCACTCATCAGCTACCAACTCAATTCAATGTGTATCATTTACTTGATATGACAGTTTTTGCTTGTGTTTTCTTCTACCCTCCTCTTGATGTTATAGCTGCATGCTGAGCCACCATTGTGTAAAATTCTGATCTGAAGGGAGTCCAGTCATGCAGTGCAAAGTTATGCAAATTGTGTAAATTGTGTAAATTACATACAAACTTACATTAAAACTTGCACAAATTACAAAACTTCCATTAAAAATGCCATGATCTGCCTAGAGGCATACATAAAGTATCAAGCAATGACAAAGCAAAGTTGTGTGGCAGAGGCAGGTGTGGGGTTTCAATGGCCACCAATGAATTAAAAAACTTAAGGTAAACTCCACTAACCACCAATTTATATGAAATACTTATTAGAGAGTAACATATCTTACTACTAAGTATTCACAATATAACTGTTTTTTTTGTTGTTCTATCTACATAATTATATTATAACTAGTGCCTACATTAACTAGTTATTTGTCCCCACAGAAATATGACTGGGCCCCTAAATGTTGCAAACAAGACATTTTCCATAAACATATATTGCATATTCTTATCTATTAAAGTAATTGGACCCCCCTATAATCCATGTCCCCCTCAGCAGTTGTAGCATATTTTTCCTCTATACTGTAGTTACACCCTTGCTTTTCAGTAAAATCATTTGTGGGTTTGTATCATAGTGATTGTAGTTACAATACCCCACAAAAAACATTCTTTTTGATTTTGATCAATTTTTCATCCCAGCAAAACTTACCTACCTGTTAGCAAATCATTTGTTTAGTACACACAAGGGGCATGGCTACAAATATTGGTATTGATGCTACAAGCTTGTGTTCATGGAGGAGGGAACTGCAAACCTATCACCACATTTCCATTGGATATTATTCTTAAAGGGCATGGCAACACCAAAATAGAAATTTGCCTTACAAAAGAAAACATAATTAAACTCCACTAATTAAACTCCACTAACCACCAATTTATATGAAATACTTATTAGAGAGTAACATACCTTACTACTAAGTATTCACAATATAACTGTTTTTTTTGTTGTTCTATTTACATAATTATATTATAACTAGTGCCTACATTAACTAGTTATTTGTCCCCACAGAAATATGACTGGGCCCCTAAATGTTGCAAACAAGACATTTTCCATAAACATATATTGCATATTCTTATCTATTAAAGTAATTGGACCCCCCTATAATCCATGTCCCCCTCAGCAGTTGTAGCATATTTTTCCTCTATACTGTAGTTACACCCTTGCTTTTCAGTAAAATCATTTGTGGGTTTGTATCATAGTGATTGTAGTTACAATACCCCACAAAAAACATTCTTTTTGATTTTGATCAATTTTTCGTCCCAGCAAAACTTACCTACCTGTTAGCAAATCATTTGTTTAGTACACACAAGGGGCATGGCTACAAATATTGGTATTGATGCTACAAGCTTGTGTTCATGGAGGAGGAAACTGCAAACCTATCACCTCATTTCCATTGGATATTATTCTTAAAGGGCATGGCAACACCAAAATAGAAATTTGCCTTACAAAAGAAAACATAATTCTTAGCAACTTTACAATATACATGTATTTTACATTTTCAGCACTTTTAAAATGTGAAAACAATTGCTATCGAAAGCAGTATTTGCATAACTCCTGGTTTGTTACTTTGTAACAATGGGTCAGATTCAATTCATTAGAATAAATGCATGTTACAGTAAAGATGTCTTTACCTCCGAAATTCCAAATTCTTGCAGCTGGCTTTGCCCTCCATGCTGCAGATGCTTGCGCGCTTTAAGTCTGCTATTCCAGGTACGTTTGGCATTTCAAAACATATACCCATGTGTATTCTAGCAACCCACATGGGATGAGCCAATAGAAGATTTTGCTAGGAATCCTAGGCAGACTTGACCTTTAGAGGGTAACTGGAAGTTGTTTTTCCCATTCAAAAATGTTAAGGTTTTGAAGTTGACATATGTTGTATTTATGCAACTATAGACTGAGATAGAACTTTGATGTTAAGTTGCGGTGTGATTTGCAGAAAAAAACAGGGATAACAATCTTTCCGCAAAAAACGAGCGAAAAAACCTGAAACCACTATAACCTCAAAATTTAAAGTGTTGCACATTCATAAAATCACAATAAATTGAATAAGGTAGATTTTCGCAGGTAAACACATCTTATCGTTATTGCACATTTAGCGTATTAAATTGAATCTAGCCCATTATTTTTATTTTCTTGTGTTTCTGATCCTTTAAAGATTATGCTTACTGCTCACTCTGATGTACCTAAAATTATGAAGCAAATTCATTAACCGCAGAAAAGTCACCAGTGACTGCTTCACACCCCTCGCTACACTTCGCCAGGCAAAAATTCGCTCAGACAACGCTAGTTCACTAAAATGTGATGTTGCATCCAGGGTGTTGAACGCTGGCAAATTTTCTCTAGCGTTACTTCTGCAAATTTTCTCTAGCATTACTTCGGCAAATACATTACATTACACAAGTCCAGGGAACCTTAATAAAGAAAATAGAGTTGTTATAATGCCCTACACATGAGCCCACTGTATAGTTTATGTTCCATATGTTAGAAAATGTATGGGGGAACCAGGTTACCCAAAAAAAATATACAAACTTTTGCAGGCTATCAAAAAAGGAAAGACGCCTGCGTTTTTTTGGGACTTAGAACATTTTTGAACAAAAAATTGAGGAAGATCTATGCACTCCAATGCACTTCGCCTGGTCTGGCGAAGGCAAGTCTGGAGAAAGAGGTAATGTTCGGTAAAATCCGCATCTTAGTGAATTTGCGGAGTAACGTCAATTCGCCAGAGCGAAAATTCGCCTGGCTATAGACTGTGAATGAGCAATATCATCTGTCTCTTTCGCTAGCAAAGTTACGCCTGCACCTGTTAATTTGCGAAGTGCCTGAAAGTGGTAACACTGGTGAATTTTCACCAGCGTTAAGTTGGCCATAGACTCAAAGATCCGCTCGTTTGGCGACATCGCCAAACGATCGGATCTTTCCCCGATATGCCACTAAACTGCATGGCTATATCGGAGGTAATTCGAATATTCGGCCGTAAGGCCGAACGATCGAATTACGATGCGCCAAGCGGCTCCGACGGGTCTGTCGGGTAAAAATCCAACCTTCCCGATCGATATCGTGGCCAGATATCGATCGGGAAGACCCATCGGAAGCCCCCATACACGGGCAGATAAGCTGTCAAATCGGTCCAAACGACCGATATCGGCAGCTTTATCTGCCCGTGTATGGCCACCATTAGTCACTTCGCCCTTTAGTAAATCTACCCCTAAAAGTCATGTATTGATTGACTTGCTATATGTGAGTACTATTTTTTCTTTATTTTCTTTTTCTCTTTTTTTGCAATAAATGTGTGTAGGATGAAAGAGATTGCAAAATGTTGATGTGTGTTGCATGTGATCTGGGATCAGACAATTTGCCGTTATGCTCCAGCATCAAAGCCTTGCATTTCATTAACATTTCATACAAAAACTGCCTTTTAAATAAAATAAATATCAATGACATGATGTATTTGCTTCAGATTACACACTGCATTTATTTTGTGTTTACAAAGTGTTAAATAAAGAGTTAACAATACTATTATAAAATATAAAAAGATTGTGGTTCAATCCTGTAACCCTTCAATGAAAATTGTATGATATTATTTCATTGTATATTTTACTGTATATGTGTAAAGAATAATATACCCCCCGATTGTAAAATACAAGGATACTAAAAGTCACAAAGGGATTCTGTGACAATATGAAGGCTGCCTTGTTAATTGGGAACACAATACAGCACTTTTTCATTTAAGTAGCCAGGTTTAGGCTTATGATCCAGTAGTGCAAGAGAGCCTCTTTCTGGTGACAATGGGTATGTTTTTGAGTGCAGTAAAAAAGTTATTTTACAATGTTACTGACATGCTGTATGCATATATATTTACAGATGAAGCCACTTGGATTTGTGTATTAAATGCATCATGACTCGGGAATAAATGAAGAAACTGTGTTATCTAAAGTCATCTAAACTCAATTAATACATTTAACCTTTTCATTAGCATACCAAAGCACCATGGTTAACAATGGTGAATGCTTTAATTAGATGGTATGCTGTGACACAGTTTTCTTTGTTAAATTAGATGGGTTAAATGTGTTTAGATATTCTCTGTTAAACACACAAACCAAGCAGGCTTCATCTTTATGTAGCGTCACTTATGCACAGCAGAATAGTAAATGAATAGAACAACAAGGTGACAATACCATAATAAATACAATTGAGTATCAATAAGCATTACAGAAACAAGAGGAAGGAGGTCCCAGCACTGTTTATCTTGTTGAGCTTGCTCTCTAGATACCTGGAAAAAGTTTAATCCGGTATACAGCTGGTGGCGATCTGAAAGAAGGCATAGTATCTTTTGTTGGAGACATCTCCAAAGACCCATGGGGCAGATTTTTTACGGTTTGAAATTAGAATTTGAGTTCAAATTTTTTTTCAAATTTTTTTTGTGTCAAAACTCACCAATTCAAATTTTGAAACACCAACTTGGATGTAAATTGTGAGATTTAGAAGGTGCACACCCAAATAGAGAATGAAGAGGTGCCAATCCACCAGAGGCTGCCTACTTAAAGTCTCCATGAAGCAGAATAGTCCAAAATGAAAAAGAGATTTAACCACTCAATTACATAAAAAGGTCAACATTTTTTAAAAACCAAAATTACATGATGCATTAGCTGGCCCTTTTTGTTGTACTTTTTTCACTGAGGAAGACCACTTTGTGATCGAAACACATAGGGCCAGCTATTGTATCCTGTTATTTTGGCTTATAATAAATGTTGGCCTTTTATTTAATAGAGTGTGCAATCGTCTTTTTCATTTTGGACTTTGCTTCAGGCTGAGATTAGCCCCATCATATGGCATTAGCCTTATACTGCCATGTAGAAGAAGCAGTCCATGGTTATTTAAAACTTTTTAATTGAGACAAAAAGCAACACCATTCAAAAAAAAAAACAACTACTCTAACACAGAAATGTTTGAAAACATGAAGTAGTTTGCTGTACATGGATACTATACCCAGAAATATTCCAGCATATGTGTGTTTCAGTAGAGAGGAATAGTTACATGCTAGTTAAATTATATTTTATAGTATATCTTTGTACAGGTCAAAGAAGACCAAAAACATTTACACCTTTGTGTTTACATTTACTATCATGTGTGACTGACCAAGTCTCCTGACTATGGGAAGTGATATGGAAGGTAACCTAAAATACAATGGCAGTTCAAATTAAAAGAGTTAGTAATGCTCATGTAGAAAAAAAGCAAAAGAAAAATAATTATACATTTAATTACTTCCATTTGACAAATACAAAAATAAAACAAATATCAGTAACAATGAACATCTTTAACTTATGTTCTTTTCAAGTTAACAAGTTCACAATTGTAAAAGCTCTCTAAAAATTATGTTTTCAATTTTGATTTATCAGACACTAATGTTGCTTTAATTCTTAATTTTCTTCTTTCTGATGTTAACTCTACTCTTTATTACTACAATAATGTTTTGTCCTTAAAACATTTGCTGATTTGAAAATGTTGACTCAGCAGCCCAAGGACCATTCTGAATCAGTTTTATTCAAAGCTAAATAATCCAGGATTCGGTTCGGGATTCGGCCTTTTTCAGCAGGATCCAGCCGAATCCTTGTGCCTGGCCAAACCGAATCTGAATCCTAATTTGCATATGCAAATTGTGGGGAGGGCAGGATTTCATGTGACTTTTTGTTACAAAACAAGGAAGCTAAACAATTTTTCCCACTTTTTCCTTTCCCACCCCTAATTTGCATATGCAAATTAGGATTTGGATTCGGTTCGGTATTCAGCTGAATCTTCCAAGATGGATTCGGCCGAATCCAAAATAGTGGATTCGGTGCATCCCTAGTGTTTATATGTAAAAATTAATCTATACTCACATATTTGACACATTTACTTTTTATATAAAGTTCTTGTATAGTATCAGACAAAAATATTTTAAAATTAGGACTACCTTATGTTTAGAGCAAATCCCATGACTTGCCCAGAATGCTAGAAGGGTAAAGGTAAAGATCTTTGTCACTCCTGCTGTGACAGCTTGTCTGTACAAGGTTGTTTAATTAGCTACCTGTCGTGCCATATGATGAAAGATAATGTGAAAACATTTTTTTTTCTTTTCTCTCTATGCCAAATTAGTGACTTTCCCGTCATCTGAAAAACACTTTGCCTTCCTCAGCTGTTTAATGTTTATTATGAATTTATTGTTCTCAAATGCAACATTTACTTTATTTCCTGTCTCGACTAGTGCTGTGTTTAGCAAATGGTTTGGAGCCTGAGTAGTCTAGTGGCACTTCCTACTAGACAGCCTCCCAAGAAATAAAAATTTTAATTCTACTGTGCCGTACACATTATAGTATTTTTCAATTACAGACACTTATTTTTAAGAAATATGCACTGAATAAAAGAAGATTTTAAATGCTTCAGCATTAGGATGCATATACAGGAATAAGATCTATTAGCCAGAATGCCCAGGACCTGTGGTTTTTCAGATAAATCTTTTTGTAATTACCTTAAGTCTGCTAAAAAATAATTAAATAAATGCAATAGACTTGTTTTGTGAGCCATGACGCTCACTATTTTCCTGTGAATGTGACATACACTGATATGATATCCATAGAAAAGGAACATTAGTCCGGATATGCAGGGCAGCATACTAGCACAAATATGTATTATCTGTACATATATGATCAGCTTTATTGCCACTTGTAACTACTCTCAACAGGAAACATCTTCCCTTTACATTTTAAATCAAAATCATTTTTGAGATAATTAATATTTAACTGTTTAACTGTTTAGCCAGCTATTTAGAGGATGGAGGTGAGCCAGATGTGGAAACGCCTTGTTCTTCCACAGGAGAGTCTGTGGGACATATTTATTAAAGTTCATTAAAACATATACCTTTTGCAAGGCCTGAGCCTATGTGTAAAGGAGAGGGTTATAAGGTTTATCACTGCTATTAAGTAATGCATCCCAGAGATAGTTCAAAGATCTGCTTAACACTGTCCAATGTTTATAGAGTTTGGGGAAGTTGGGGCTGGTTGGAGCAGTTGAGTAAATAAAAAGTAGTATAATATATTTGGTACTGCAAGCCCACCCTCACCTTGAGGTCTCATGAGCATTTGTATGCTTAATCTGGATCTAGACCTACCCCATATAAAGTTCCTAAAGACAGCATTAATTTTATCAAAGAGTTTTGGCATCACAACCATTTTGATAAGCTGTCTTCCTACAGGGCTCTGAGGCAAGCACTTTGCCTTCTAACCTACTTTGTTGCAGGTAGGCTTACTTTTTAAAAGCAACAATTTCTGCACCAAGCTGCCCTTAGAGATAGGCTTCAAAAAGCATCCTATAGTGTCAGGGTGTTGGTTGAACCTTCATTTATTTAAAAGAAGTTCTGTATTGCAACCTCAAAAGTGGCTTAATTGTCTAGTATATGCAACCACACTAGGGGGCATATTTATCAAAGGTCGCATTTCGAATTTGAAACACTTTGAAATTCTAATTCGAAAAGACCATCCAAAATTAAGTTGACATTTTTTTGGCCGAATAGGTCCATTTTTAAATGAATAGGTCTGTATTCAGTCGAATCATGTGAATCGTAATAGTGCATTAGATCAAATTCGAATTCCCCCAAAAAACTTTGATTTTTCAAAGTCTACCAATTGACTCCAAATAGGTTCTAGGAGGTCCCCCATAGGCTAAAACAGCAATTCAGCAGGTTTCACATGGCAAATGGTTGAAGTCGAAGTACATGATAAATTTCGTTATTCTGATTTTTTTCAATTTTTTTCAAATTCAAATCGAATTTGGACTATTCCCTAGTCGAAGTAAACAAAAAATAGCCCGAAATTCTTATTTTTTGAATTTGAAAATTCACCTTGACCTTTGATAAATCTGCTCCTAGCTGTAAGGACCATCTTCCTGAGGGGTAGTTTAACTGGAGTATAATCTCAAAGGGGGCATGGTCTGATATCCCTCTAGGAAGATATTGTGAACCTTTGATTAGAAGTAAGGTTGGACTGTCAACTAAGGCATAATCTATCCTGGAAAGGGATGAATGTGATTATGAGTAGCAAGAATATTGTTTAGTGTCTGTGTGCAGGTGCCTCCACACTTTATAAGTCTTACCATTCAGTTTGTGTTGTAGGTCATTCAAATTAAAATTATTTTAATTACTTGAGTCTTTTTTGGAATTACAATCCTTTGTTTTGACAGGTCAGAAATAAAGCAAATAAGTCACTCAGTACCCTGAAGACCTCGGACCCATGAATCTGTAACATTGGTCAAATTTTAAAGTTTTTTTTATACCTTGAATGAACTCGAATGAACTCATAACAAAAAAAGTAGAATGCAAAGAACTCCATTCAGCGAATTTGAGTTGCGAAACCTGAAAACTCAAATTAATCAAGTTTTCGACGAAAAAAAAAATTTGAATCAGAGTTTTCAGGCAAAACCCTCGGAAAAAACGTAGACATCATGAGTTCAAATTATTCAAGTGACCTCTGCCATTGACTTCTACATGATCATGATGGTTTTAGATGGTGTATTTTCAAGCTATTCTAGCTATTTTCAGGGTTGGGGAGTAATAAATAGTGAAGGGTGAAATGCTAATTTTGATGCCTGTGTTAAAGTAAATGTATGTCTGAATAATGTAGATGGACTGGGGTTTTGACATGAGTGACTTTTCCGACTTCTATTGCCATAGTTGACAACATTATATTGTTTGCAATAGCACATAAAACAACCATTCTTTAAATGGCTACTGTGTAGAGTTGTGCTGCATCTATCAGCGGATAATCACAAGTAGTCTTTGATATGCAGTTGGTTTGGCCTTCAACATATTTTACAATGGATGAGATTCTGATTCATCTAGACCAGTGATCCCCAACCAGTAGCTCGTGAGCAACATGTTGCCCTCCAACCCCTTGGATGTTGCTCCCAGTGACCTCAAAGCAGGTGCTTATTTTTGAATTCCAGGTTTGGAGGCGAGTTTTGGTTGTATAAAAACCATCTGTACTGCCAAACAGGGCCTCTTGTAGGCTGCCAGTCCTCATAGGGGCTACCAAATAACCAATCACAATCCTTTTGGTCTCTACAGGAACTTTTTCATGGTTGTGTTGCTCCCCAACTCTTTTGTGGCTCACGGGTAAAAAAAAGGTTGGGGACCCCTGATCTAGACAGTTGGCAGTTTCAATGTTGATTAATGTAATTCAGATATTATACATAGAATTGAAATGAAATATAGGCATTAAGATGTTTTGTTTCATATGGTTTGTTTTGTTCTGCTGAAAATGTTTCAACAAGCAAGCAATACAGTGAGAATTAGGTCAGTGTTCTCAGTGTCTGACCCCCATAAACCTCAATTTATTTTTATAGAGAGGAAATTAATGTAATGAGGCATGGAATTTCTCACTTGAAATAAAAGAAATAAGACCCTACTTTTCTGGTATTTATGAAACAACAATTTTCTTTAAGGTACATAAAACCTGATATGAAAGGTTGAAAATATGGCTGGGGGAAAAGATAAAGATACATTCTATAAAAGCTATTAAAGGACCTGTACACCTTTTTATTTCTATGTGTCCAAAGAAGGTGAATGTATAATTATAGTCACCCTTTTCTAGAAAAGTATAATGTTTAGCAGCACAGAGTCTCGACCTGTAGAAATAATTGTTGCCAAATATGTAAGCTCACATGCCATGCCAAGGCCACTCATTGGCCTCATTTGTGAGTCCTTCACTGTCTATTGTAATATATAATCCATTTATTGGACTCATTGGCCTCATTTGTGAGTCCTTCACTGTCCATTTAACATCATTTAAAATCGGCTGATCTGCAGCCTTTCTCAAAGAAAGGCTGCAGTTGAGCCGAAACATTAGTTTATGTCCACAACATTTTTTTGTACATTTAATACCTGTGAGTGTGGTCTCTATAGTCCACTTCCATTTTCATCTCTGAGGATTGCACCAAGGCGACATTGATTTCTTTGAGTCAATGAGTGCCGGCATTTACACTGTATATATATATATATATATATATATATATATATATATATATATATATATATATATATATATATATATATATATATATATATATATATATACTGTATATATACTGTATATAGACAAATACAAGAGTCCTCTGCACTCAACCCATTATCATTATCAATATATATATATATATTCCTCTCTTGTTGCTGTTGATTCAGTGCTGCTGTTAATTTCAGTATTTAAACAAATACTTTATAAATACAAGTATTATACAGTGTATAGAAGATAATGATGCCATAGTTATTTTAGCAACTAGATTTTTTTCATTGAAAGCACAAATAAATGGAAATACATATAAATTCCCATGCAATTATAACACTGGTTTTACCAGTTTATTTTTTAAAAAATATGACGGAAAACCGAATTCAAGAATTATAAAATGGAAACAGTACAAAATAAGAAAAAAACTGTAGCATTAGTGTTTATAAAAAACATTATCACCTGCTAAATGTATTCATACATTTATCTAAGAAAAGTTCTAAAGGCAGTGACAGACATTATGGGGAAGATTTATCAAAGGTCGAGGTGAATTTTCGAATGAAAAAAATTTGAATCTCAAGCTATTTTTTATGTACTTCAACTAGGGAATAGTCCAAAATCTATTTGAATTTGAAAAAAAATTCGAAAATTAGATTATTGAAATTTATCATGTACTGTCTCTCTAAAAATTCGACTTCAACCATTCACCATCTAAAACCTGCCAAATTGCTGTTTTAGCCTATGGGGGACCTCCTAGAACCCATTTGGAGTCAATTGGTGGACTTTGAAAAATCAAAGTTTTTTTTAGGGAAAAACTTTGAATCGAATTTGATCGAACGCGCTATTCCTTTGATTTGTATGATTTGTATTCTGCCAAATACGGACCTATCCGATCGAAAATGGACCTATTCGACAAAAAAAACTTTGACATCATTTCGGTTGGTCTTTTTGAATTTGAATTTCGACGTTTTTTCAATTTGAAATTCGACCCTTGATAAATATGCCCCTATGTGATGACAAAGCTTCATCTTTTGAGTCATCCATAGACAGTGTTCGTCTGAGCTAAAAATGTACAAGGAAAGACCGGCTAAAGAAAAATTATCATTTGTCTGCAGAACTGATGCTGTAACATTACAAATCATAATGAATGCATTAGAGATCCTAGGACACAAATATAAAGAAAATTGATGAGCTACTAAGTAGAAGTAGATACAATAATGTAAGGGATGTCTGACTTCAAAATCAATAACAGACAGAGAACACTTGTTCTTTCTATATCACCAGATACATATCATAGATTATATCTAAGGAATTTGCAAAGCCAAAAACACAGCAGTAACATATTTAAGGAAAGTAATTTGAGGTAATAATAAGCATTAGACAAATGCAAGAAAATGTTAAATCAACCCTCTATTTTTAAATAATACTGTATCACTCCTTGTATTCAAAGTGGCTGTTTGACCTGGGTCCTCAAAAAAGGGACATATTTAAAAATTAGGGTCTGATTTATCAAAGGTCGAATTTGAAAGTTATGTGATTTTTTTAACTCTATTTGGACGTACTTGAACTTGAATGGGAGGTTATTTATGAAAAAACTCGAACTTCTAATATTCGATTGAATATGAACGACCCAAAAATTAGAATCAAATTCTAATTGTGTTTTCCTCCAGAAATAAAATTAAGTGTCAGGAAGACAATTAATATTTTCAAATGGTTCAACGGACCTCTGCCATTGACTTGTTAATGAACTCAGCAGGTTTATTCGAATTAGAACTGTTTCCAGGGCCGAGGTGTGATAAATTTCCCATTCATATTCGAGTTGGTACTTTTAAATTCGAATTTGTGTTTTTTGACCAAAGAAAAAAATTGATTATTCGAATTTTAATAAATCTGCCCCTTAATGAGCACAACTAAACAGAAATGCAATGCATGTGTTTGAGTGCAAGTACCATTAATTAATGACCTTATTAACAACTACATTAGTATGTTTTAGCTCACGTGGCTGCTTTTCCTAAATAAAAAGTTGAAGTGCCTAGTATATTATTACAAATAAATTTATTCTGGTCTGCTAATTTGATAAATGGAAACACCTAATCACAATTTTACCCTGCTGTTACTTGCATACTGTCAAGCAGGCATACAGTTTGTAGTTATATCACAGCCCAGCTCTAGAACTGTTGGATTGCCCGCCCCCATCTTGAAAACTGAATTGTGATACTAGTGTACAGTAAGTTTCTGTTTGTATTAGTGTTGTTTTCAATACTTGGGGTGCATTATCTAGAATGCTGGGGATCTTGGGTTTACCAGATTAGGAATCTTCCCATAATTTGGAGTGTCACGGCAGTTGCTTTAGCTCTTGCCTCTTTAGTTTAATATCCTACTTATCACCAGCATTCAGTAGTTTCTGTTTAGTTTTAAATTCAGACATGTTTTTAGGCCTTAATAGCAGTGACAGGTATAAGTGATTGATTATTTACAGTATATATAAGATGTGGAACTATAATTAATAAGATGTAAATCTCTAAGAATATATGTGGAACACCTGGAATGTTGTCCTCCTTGTAAGAACAAGTTTTGTATTCTGAGCTCTTAAACCAGAAAAACCAGATGAGGAATAGTGCAAAAAAGAAAGAAAAAACAAAATGAGATACTGTAGGAAGAAATTAGTAAGGGGAATAGCTGAACCAGCAAGCAAGAAAATAAATGAATAGAAAGCTCAAGATAAGACATGAGGTAACAAGGAAAAGTCAAAGAGAGGAAACAACATGTGGAAAAAGAAGAAACATGTGGAATAGTAGAGGGGAAATCCAGAGAAATTAGATGAAATTAATTTGTATCATCTAGGTTACAGGGCCATGTTATTATTTTACTACTGAAGAAAGGACATTGATTTGGTACTTTGGTGCTGCAAGGAATATAAATGAGTCCTGATGTAATGCTTGCGGTATATTTGTTAATTACGTACATACTTACATGTTATATCCTCATCAGTCAATATACAATATATTTATATACTTTAGCAGCAATTACAATGCTTAAGCAAGATAAAGAGAAGGATACCAGTGGTCCTGTTAAAATCCTCTTGGATTTCTTATTATTTTAAGAAGCCTCTGTTATGGCAGTCTCCTTCAGTTCTTGTTTACGGTTCTAAAGCTCATGCGGTATTGTATCTGAGAACTACACAACCTTTTCCCAAAGAATTCAATAGTTCTTAATCTTGCTGATTTCAAACTAAACCAACAAACAACCACAGATGAGTGAAAGATTTACAAAGCGTTTCAGGTTCTGCAAGGAAAACCTTGAACTAATAGTTCAGACAACCAAAGCTTAAGCCAAAGTGATTTACAAAGCTTTCCAGTTTCTGCTCTATGAAAAGAAATTTGAATGAAAAACAGCCTAACTGTATCTATACTCCATTCACTTGTGACTTAAGAATCATGTTGAAAGCTATTAAAACCTAGTGTATTTTCAACCTAAGGAAAATAAATGCTTCTTACAAACTGAATATCTTGAAATAAGTGGACAAAGCAGATGTTGCTGGGATAAATTGAAATGCAATATTAAAGGCAAAGCAACTTACAGAAAAACTGGATACTTAAAACACAAGTAATTTATCATAATGTACTAATCTTCAATCAACATTTAGGGGCAGATTTACCAAGGGTCGAATTTGAAAGTTAAAAAAACTTTGAGATTCGACCTTCGAATTGAAATCCTTCGACTTTATCGAATATCGAAGTCGAATGATTTTTCACCGAATTTAGCGTTCAAACGATCGAAGGAAAATTAAATCCTTCGAACTGAACGATTCAAACGATTTTAGCGTACGATCGAAGGATTTTCCTTCAATGTACAAAGACTTAGAAAATGGTTGTAGAAGGTCCCCATAGGCTAACATAGCACTTCGGCAGGTTTAATTTGGCGAAGTATTGAAGTTGAAGTTTTTTTAAAGAGACAGTACTTTGATTATCGAATGGTCTAATATTCAAATGATTTTTACTTCGAATTGAAGTCAAAGTAAATTCAAAGTCATAGTATCCTATTCGATGGTCGAAGTATTCAAAAAATTACTTCGAAATTCAAACTTTTTTAACTTCGAAAATTCACTCGAACCTTAGTAAATCTGCCTCTTAATATACACACACACACATATATAATTTCATACAGTGGCACAATAAGTTTTTTCACACTGTCCAGGTTCTTGGCAAGTTCACACGTGTTAGCAAAGAAAGACCAGTAACACTAGGATATGATTTATTTATCAAGTAATAAAGGGAGTTACAGGTGGAAGAGCATAGAGATATCGCTTTACAGCACAGAAAAACAAAGAACTGCTCTTCTTCAATACCACTGTACTAGTGACCAAGGTTAGCTTCAGGACAGAATCCATCCAAGTCAGGGGTGCTTCTGGGGAAATCTGCATACATAGAATTTTATTCTCTTTCACTTAATGGTGCATTAAAGGTTATAGCAATTATTGAAGTTCGTACAATATATATATATATGTATATATATATATATATATATATATATGTGTATGTATATATATATATATATTACCATATGTTAGCTACAACCTAATAATAAACTTTTAGCTGAAATTACGAGGGGGGGGGGTGTTTGATCCATTTATATCTATTCTAGCATGCTTACTGGGAAAATCATAGAAGGAAATGATATACACCCTAGAATGCCCTATGAAGCAGCACAAAGGGCTGTGAAAATGAGGATCTGCTTAATGGTGAGATTTGATTAGCCTCATCTGTTTCCCCAACACTATTTAACAATATACCATACACATATATTTTTAATCAGACTTTGTTCTAAAAAACACATTAATTTATACATTAGATCACACAGTGTATTCACTCTAATGCTAGGAAAAGTCATAAGCAGATGTCCTTTAATCATCAGTTTTGGGCTCCAGTACTTAAAAAGGATATTAATGAGCTGGAGAGAGCGCAGAGACATGCAACTCAAGTAGTTAAAGGGATATGAGGGTACATTGTTAAGGTTGGTTGTTTTCCCTGAATAAAAAAAATTACATTCCTCTAATACATGTACATGTTCTAGTACATGACAGACATATAGCAGGGATCTTTGGTCCCATTAAAAGGATCAGTGCACCAGAGGCCACCCATTTAGACAGGAGAAATAAACTTTCATTTGAAGCAGCATAGATTGTTCTTTATGGCGAGGGCAGTGATGTTGTGGAATCCCCTACTCAGTAATGGCTGATTCTATTAATTTCTTTAAGAGAGGGGTTTGGATGATTTTTCAGACAAGCTTTATATCCAAAGCTATTGTGATATAACAATCTATAATAAGTGTAGATACAATTGGTATATACAGTTATATATGTTGGCATGAATGTGTGTATATTTTATGTATCTATGTATAATGGGGTTCTTTCACGATACAGGCCTAATAGAGTTAATAAAACAGGCCAATGTAAACATTTCTTCACATAAATCAGACACATCACAGGCCTATTTTCACTATAGTCAGAGGGGTAAGAGCTTTAATGCCCTTTTCCAAACCCGGGCTGATAAGAGCCATTTCATGGGGAGGGGGGAAAGCCTGAGGAAGGAGAGCTTAAAGATCCCAGGAAGTCCCCTCATAGGTGAAGTGAACAGAACATATCCGCAAACATATTTATCCTCACAGAACCCAGACCTGTTGTGCCAACAGTATAAAAAACTGGTGATGGGTTCAAGGTGATTTAACTTTCAGATGAGTCCAAACGTGACTAGGTTTGGTACTCTGTATATCACATGTGAATATCTTGGCAGGTCACACAGTATTGATGTTTAGTATCTATGGAATCCATGAGAGAATTAATAACCAATGAATATAATATCATCTCTCTCCTATGTTCCTATAAAGAGTTATGGTCATTATATTCTTGGTCCAGTTCCTACTCACAGAAGGTCATAAAAAACCCAATCTGTGTCCTGCTAGGCCATGCCCTTGCATTCCAGAGGGAGGGGGAGTGTGCAGTTACCTGATGCCCCTGAAATCACTGATAAATAGTCAGCTCTTCTGACTAAGAATTGGATTTACTTAGTAAGACCAATTGTGATTGAAAGTTATCCCATTTGTTTCCCCTTGCCTCCAAGACTAGGAATTGTATATCTTTGAAGCTAAGTATAGGTTTTCCATGTCCCTTTTATTTTATGAACTGTTTCTAATTGCATTCTTGAATGTATGTCTCTTTTTATAACATCTTTTTGTTAATTGCACTGTTATACCTTTTATAATATTAAAGAGGATTTAATAAAATAAAATTTTAGAGCAATTCTCTTAGACACATGGAGGGAATATCACCCCTTCAAGAAAGACTTCACTTTCTACTCCTCACAAATCACATCTCGAATAGATACTTTCTTGACACACAAGCCCATAATCCCTTTGATCTTAAATTCAGATATAAAATCCTGCTCTTCGTCGGACCACTTTATAGTGACCTTGCGGTTAGCCAGCATAGTCAATAAACCAACTGAATTCAGGTGGAGATTAGACGACTAATTATTATCTCATCCCACTACCATGGACATGCTTTCTAAAGAACTTGACAATTACTACAACACAAATCGCACTCCTGGAATAAGTAACATATGAGGAATTCTTATACAGCTGAAATCCAAACTAAAAAAAGAAAGAGAATCAAAAATAAAACAACAAATGAAATTACTTCAACAATTAGAATCCCAACATAAATCTATCCCCACCAACAATCCCCTTAGGAGACTGAAATAAACCTGCAGCTAACAGAAAAAGAAATCCAGAAACTACAAAGGACAAAAAAAAAAAACTTTCAGAAATCTAATAAGGCAGATACTATGCTAGCTAGACACCTAAATAATAAATATCTACAGCCATCCTTTACTCAAATTAGAACAACTTTAGGTTCTCTCACAGCTAATCCGACAAAGATTGTGCAGAAATTTGCCCAGTTCTACCAATCACTCTACTCTCAGCAAACAGATTCCTCCCAGGAGGTTCTGGACAGTCTAAAATTACCACACCTCACCTCAACAGGTAACTATGATGCCTAACCCAATAGATACTGAGGAGATTAAACAGGCGATACAACACCTTAAACTGAATAAGTCGGCTTTCGACACCATTTCCTGGAAATTTTTATTTGCAGCACTCAATAAGTATGGCTTTCTTGTTCCATTCCTCAGTGTTATAGCTGCCCTACAGTATATGAATCCCTGAAAGCATGGGTACAACACTCTGGCTTTACCTCAGCAAGGTTTTCTATACGCCGGGGCACTCGGCAGGGGTGGCCTTTGTCCCCCCATGCTGTTTGCCTTGGCCGTAGTGCCACTTGACATTACCATAAGGAGTCGCACCAAAATCTCGGGCATTAAAGTAGGGCAAACAGATCATCGTTGCATGTTGCATGCTGATGACATTCTGATGACAATATCTCATCCCATGACTTCCCTTCCCTATCTGTACGATACTGTTGACGAATTTGCTTCCTTCAGGCCTTAAAGTCAAGCCATCTAAAATGGAGGTTTTTCATTTAAATTTACCCAATAATATTGTGAAATTACTGGACATTAATTTTCAAATTAAATGGCAGCTGAAATATATTAAGTATCTTGGGGTAAACATGGTCCCCGATTATGGGTCCCTTGCTCATGGCAATTACAAACTCACCTCACAGAAAGTTTTGGGTATGATTTCCTCCTGGTCTAAATTACGTTACCTTGGTTGGGTTGGGTAAATGCCCTTAAAATTACTACAATTACTTTTTATATATATATAAAAGAGAATTTAATAAGTTTGATTTGGTGCTCTAAACTAACCTAGCCTGAAAGAGAGTAACTGTGAGCCTTTACCCTCTGCATGATGAATGGAAACATTAGTCTGTCTGTTTGCTGATTAACCCTTGGTGTGCTGGAGTACTTGTTGAATCAGTAAAAACTTACTATGACTATAGTGAGAGAGCGTTTAATGCATTGACGTAGTGTGAGTTATTACCTGTAATAGAGGACAGGGGAATAGTCACATTTTCTATCTCCTGTTAATGATAGATGGCGGCAGTGAATTCATTTTCTGCGTGTTGGTTGGTCTGTGGAGTGCTTTTGCGTTAGTCACTGAGTTAGTGACCCCGATAGCCACACCTAAAGTCACATGCGGCTGGAAGTACCATATCCGTGACAGGTACATTTGGAAGGCTTCAACTTGATGGAATTTATTTTATAAACCAACTTAAGTGTGTGTAAGTATCAAGTCTCCTGTGGCTTCATGTACATATCATATCTCTAAGCATCAATCGCCTTTCAGAAAGGGTCACATGAACCAATTTGTTTATGAGTTTGTTTGAATTTATGGCATTGAAAGCAGAACTGTAGTCTAGGAACAGCATGCATATGTAAGTGTTGAGTTTCTCTAGGTTTAGTAGAGCAGAGTGCAGTGCTAGGGCAACTGCATCTTCTATAGATCAGTTTGTATCTATAATGAATCTGAATCTATAGTCAGTGTCGGACTGGGACACCAGGGGCCCACCAAAAACCCTTAGACCAGGGGCCCACCCAAAAATCTTTAGACCAGGGGCCCACTCTAAGTATTATTTTCTTCCTTTCCTTATTCAACCTCTATTCTCCTTTTCTCTTTTCTTTACATACTATAACCTATTATTCCATCTATTTAGCCTTATTCTCATAGAAATAGGGAATAGCCATGAAATAAGCCAAATGTTTAGCAGCATGAGAGCCCACTGACACCTTGGCCCACCAGGAGTTTTCCTGGTATCCCTCTGGGCCAGTCCGACACTGTCTATAGTTGTTGAGTTTAGGCCTCTTTGGTAAGGTATGATCATACAGATCTTCAAACAATGTGGTACTAAGGCTGGGAAGCATTGAAGATGTCTGCGCAGATCTCAGGTAGAAGATCTACACAGATTTGATGAACTTTTGGAGCGACTCCACCTGGACCTGTGGCTTTATGAGGGTTGACGTCCAGCTTGGAAATGTGTAGATCAGATTGAGTGTCTTGATGATATGTGGGCAGTTGTGTTGCTGTTGTCTGAAATTTTCTCTTTAGTTTTGAAAAGTGCATAGAAGTTGAGGTATTTCATGTGTATGTTGTCGCTTTTATTTCCTTTGTAGCTAGAGATGTGTTTGAGTGCTTGCTAAAGTTGATGAGGATTCCATGCAAAATTCTTGTTCAGCTTGTCAGAGTATTCCTTATTTGCTATACAAATTCAGCAAAGGGAGCAGTTCAAAACCAGAAAATTGTAGAGCAGGCACTTGGTAAAGGCCATCTTACACCAGGCAGTAGACATACGTAAAATAGTTTATGTCATAAGTACAGCCTTAATCAGTTTTGCATTAACAACACTTAGGGGCAGATTTACTAAGGTTCGAGTGAATTTTCGAGTACAAAAAGTTCGAATTTCGAAGTAATTTTTTGAATACTTCGACCATCAAATAGGATGCTACGACTTCGAATTTACTTCGAAGTAAAAATCGTTCGACTATTCAACCATTCGATAATCGAAGTACAGTCTCTTTAAAAAAACTTCGACTTAAACCTGCCGAAGTGCTATGTTAGCCTATGGGGACCTGCCAGAGCATATTTCCAAGTTTTTTGGATTCGAAGGAAAATCATATGATCGTACGATAAAATCGTTCTAATCGTACGATTCAAAGTACGATAGGAATACGATCGTACAATGTATAAAATCCTCAGTCTTCGACTTCTAATGTCGGAGGATTCTATTCGATGGTCGAATTTCGAAGTATTTTCCACTTCGAAATTTGACCCTTGATAAATCTGCCCCTTAGTCATAGGCTCATTGTACACAATTCCAAACAAAATATCAGTACACCAATCACATAACACTTGCAATTTTCCAATTAAAAAATCAGAATCAGACAATTCATTTAAGATTGCTTATTAGCTTTCCTTATCACTTTTTCAAGTGCATAATGAGCAATCTTGAATTGGTCTGGGTCCTTTGCTTTAAAGGCTGTGTGACACTCTCTATTTTTTTTTATTCTTTGTTGTTGAACCATGGATTTTGGTTAATTTTTTAACTTTTTTTGTATGCGTGTTTTTAATTATTTTATTTTCTGCAGCACTCAGGCTTAAAATTGTATCTAGTGTCTGTTTGACGATTACTCTAGTAAACAAGCAGCAGTATGGATTGAAGATGAAAAAATTCGTCAGACACAAATTTGCGCAAAATATCTGCTGCATCAAAAAAAATTGGCAAGTGCATAAAAATTGTCTCACATATAAAAATTGTTGCTTGCGTCAAAATTCTTGCATGTCAAAATTACTTTGATGCCCATTGACTTCCACTGACTTCAATGCGTTTTGCAAAATGTTCGCCATTTTGTGGTAAATTCGCAAATTTTTCGGCAAAGCAAAACTGCACAGATTCATTATCACTAGTGTATTGCATCAAGTCCCTGACTTGATATAGGACTTATTGTGATAGAGGTAGTAATAGGGCTCTGAAACATTCCTTGCATTATAATGTACTTTATATAATATATTACACTGCATATTAATGGTGAATTGTATATTTTTCATTTTTTTTTTTTAAATGTATTCTACTTATGGCTGTGAGTGATGCAAAGTTGGAAAATATATTCATATACTGTTCTGCTTCACAGAGTTAAAATAATATAGTCATGATAGGTTTGTGTGTATAACAATTAATACCTGACAGTGATTAATCTAGTTTGTGCAATTTTCTAATCTTGTATTAATGTTGGTTTGATATTACTTTAAAAGATTAATCAACAATGTTTAACAAGAAATGAAACATTGTTATGTGAATAAAATTGGAAAATTAATAGTCTTTGCTTTCCCCTTATTATCTTTCAATGAATTCAAATGTATAATAAAATTTGGACTTGCATGCAATGCTCAATGTGTTAACATGTAAGTACTTTTATATTTTAAAACGTAAAAATATATACACACAAAAAATATATACACTTAACTGGAAAATATTATATTAGTTTGCCAAAATAGATCAATTTTAGTGATGGGCGAATTTGGGGCGTTTCGCTTCACAGAAAAATTAGCTAATTTCCTGCAAAAAAATTGTGAAATTGTGAGTCAATTTTTTGACGCCGCCAGTGAATTTTCGCCAGCGTCCATAAAAACGGACGCCTGCATCCATTTTTTTTACGCCGGTGCATTTTGAGGTGGTTTTTTGAGGTGGTTTCGCAAATTCATTCTCTGGCGGCGAATCGTAGGAATTCGCAGCGAATTTTCGCCTGGCAAATAAATTCGCCCATCACTAATCATAATCAGTGTAAATAGCACATCTTATGAAGTTGACACCTTAATTGATAGAGGTCACATAGTATAAACTTTAAAAAAAAATCAGCATTTTAAAAACCTATGTTGTTAGAAGAGCCCTTTTGCTTTCAGCCATCAGTTACATTTTTTTTAAAATACAGCTTCAAGTTATTTATGTTTAAAAAAAAAAAAGAATCTGAATGACTTGCACAATACAATTCTGTGCTAGCCAAAACATCAGGCGGCTAAGTTTGATGTTATTTGCTGTTCTCTATTGAATGTCTGGTTCTTTGTGATGTCACTTCCGGAAGTAACATAACAGGGGAGCTCCTGGGGAAAATCTACATACACAGAATTGTAGTCTCTATGTCATTAGTGAATACATTTCTCCCCAATTAGACTCACTAGTCAAGCTTGGTGTTGCCCGGCCAGATTTCACCCTCCAGATGACTATGTGAATCCATAAACTGTAGATGTTCTTATTTATTTATAAATATACTTTGATCATGAGCTGATGCCATTATCTGCTATTCCTGGATGGTATACCATGACAGTGTACTGCACATTATTTTTTGTTTTTGTTTACTCAAACTGCAAAATAATAATAATAATAATACCTAATATAAAATATGATGAAAATAATAAAATGTAAAGTCATGTTAAGAATAAAGCTCCCCCCCTTTGATATCAGCTAATATATCTCATTGTATATATTATCAATGAAATGCTTTTTTTTATCAATTCTTTTTTTTTTTCTTTTTGCAAGAAGGAGGGGGGTACAAAAAAGAAGAATGGGGAAGGAATTAATAATGTTATAACAGAACAAAAGGTATACAGTACATGCAAAAAATGTAGCACGACGACACACTAAGAGGCACATAAATCAAAATGGGAGTTTAGAGTTTAATGCATAAAAACTCACTTAAATTCTATTCATTAATATTGGATTTTTAGAAGCATATTTATCAAAAGGTGAGCTCTAAGTTTCACCCATTGATAAATGCGCTTCTAAAAATCCCATAGGAATGAATAGAGCCTGGGTGAGTGTTTATGGGGCAGATTTACTAAACTCGAGTGAATAATTCGAATGGAAAAATATATGAATTTCAAAGTATTTTTTTGGGTACTTCGACCATCGAATTGGTCGAATTCGATCGAATCGAATGATTCGAACGATTCGAAGTAAAAATCGTTTGACTATTCGACCATTCGATAATCAAAGTACTGTCTCTTTAAAAAATACTTTGACTTCATACTTCGCTACTTTAAACCTAGCGAGGTGCAATGTTAGCATTTGGGGACCTTCCCCTGCACTTTTCTAAGTTTTTTTTGGTCGAATAAAAATCCTTCGATCAATCGCTTAATATCGTTCGAATCCTTTCAATCGAAGCTTAGCACTAAAATCCTTTGAATTCGATATTCAAAGGATTTTACTTCGAGGGTTGAATTTGAGGGTTTTTTAACCCTCGAAATTCGACCCTTGATAAATCTGTGTTAAGCTCTAAACTCACATTTTGATAATGTGATGCACACAGTGATATTCTAAGACAATTTGTAGTTGTGCTTTTTTTTGTATGTGTTTTTAATTGTTTTATTCTCTGCAGCACTCAGACTTAAACCTGTATGACTGTATCTAGTGTCTGTTTGATGATTACTCTAGTAAACAAGTAGCAGTACGGATTGAAGATGAAAAAACTATAAAACTGAAGCCTCATAGTGGATCTGTTTTGAATCACCAGAAAGAATGTTTATTTCCATGAAAAAATAAGCAGAATATGTAGGTTAATGACTCAACATCCACAACAAATAAAAATAAGGATTAGCCAGTATATCTATAATAAATGTAATTAAAATGTACATTTAGGCTGGTAAGTGTAGTGTATGTAGTGTGCCAAAGGTGTATTGGTATTAGCAATTCAGACCAGGCAATGTTCTTTGAATGATTTGTTATTTTCTTGGATGAAACATGCCTCTTAAATTCCCATTCTGAACAATAGAGTAAAATAAGTAATTCGATAGAAAATGAATGTCAATTACAAAATGAAGACATTAATTTAACAATAACCAAATCAACCATGCAACATTTCAATGTATACTCCAGCTGCTTCAGCTAAGTCTCTGCCATCAAATCTTTCCTTTTAAGGAATCCTTAGTATACCAGGCTGTCAGTGAAGTTTAATTTTATCATCCTCTTTCTTTGCTTGTGTTGATAACAAGGGATTGAATGCCAGCAAATAAATAAATTCCTTGGTTCACTTCAGCTTATTCCTTGGTGTGCATAAAACCTTTTTGAAGTAGCTGTAGACAGGAATTATGTGACAAATTATATCTCCTTTATATTGTATTTAAATTTTAACAGTCACTTTCCAAAGTTTGTTTTTCAATCTTCTAGTCTCTCTCTCCTTTCCAGTTGCCAATATTTCAGGAGTGGTGAGCTCTCTTTCCAGGCTTTATCTCCATGTAGTCAAAGACAGTATTTCTGAACACTGCCTCAGTTTGAACTGCCATTGCATAACAGCTCCTTCTGAACACAATTCCTGAACTCAGCCTGGCTCATCTGCTGAGGTCACCGGAGACATCACAAGTCAGCCATATTGGGACTAGCAATGTGCATTGGCCAATCTCCACTCCTTGTCTCACCATAGAACCTACCAGCAGAACAAAAGCCAAAGGGTAAATAGAAGGAACCTAGAGAAGAGATGGCGAACATTCAAAGCCAATGGCAATTGTTTGCCCTTTACATGTACTGGGGACCTTTAAATAGTCCTTATAATTAACCTTCAAATAGCTATTTTCTCAACATGATCAGGTAAAAGCTCTAATAAAAGTGTAATTTAAGATTATTAAATTTACATCTTGTTAAGACAAGTTTATTTCTTCATTTTAATGTGCAAAAGATGTTGAATTACTGCATGAGCTATATTTTTACATAGCTTGATAAATAGGCCCCTAAGGGTTCTCCTATCATGCACCAAAGTGCAATGGGATCCTCTTACCATGTAATATCTAGTATGCAAATCTATGTAAACAAAAACAGGACCCCGTGGCTTGCCAAAAATCAGCCAAAACCTGAAACATTGAATGACTGCACTACATTTTGGGGTGGTGGGGTTAATCCTTTTCTACATACTTGAAACAATGGATCAGCATTCCAGTGTCTGTGATACAAATTAAAATATTTTTTCAATTTGATGCTTCTTTGCCATATTCCAAGTGCCCATAACTAATGCAATTTATGTGTATAATCTGTATAATAAAAACCTTACGTTGATAAACTTACATTTCTGAATTTTATATTAACAAATGCTTTGTATATAGCTGTTTTTTGAAGATATTAACCTTGCCCACTGTTTAAAAGAAACTCAGTGATAACTTCCCATTAGGTGCCTTAGTTGTTACACAATAATGTTGATAAATCCAGAATGTTTCATGCCTAAATAGCATTTGTCAGAATGATTTGTCTGAAAATAATATTTAGCATCTAACTGATTTTACTTTTACATTTTGCGAAAGTAAAAATATTTATTTGAAAATGTGATATGTGGTTGGATTCTTCTTCAAATACAATTGTAGTCATAACCGCAGTTATCCTTCTTTTATTCCAATGTTCTGGACCGTGCTTTTGAAATCTGTCTAGTATTTATGAAACAGAAAGCATTTGATTCTTGTTTGACCCTCTGCAAATAGAACTGAGCCATTTAATATTGTTTTTGTGCTTGTGTAAAAAACACAATTGTATATTAGTGTAGAGTGTTGTTATTATGTCATAATTTCAAATCAAACCTAAAAAGCAGTTCTAAAAAGGTGCATGTTGAAAAATGTAATTGCATTATTTTATTCATATGTTTTTAAACTTTTGTTACATGTCTGTTTTTGTTTCAACACATGAATGTGTTATATCATCTGGTTACTTCATAAATGCTGTATTTTTATAAAGCTACCCATACATGCAAAGGAGGAATGAAGCCCGTTTAGGGCTGACATGGGGTTAGGGAGGGAGGGAGGGGGGTGCCCCCCTTTCCCCCCCCAGGTGCCACTTACCACACCCCTCCATTCGGGAAGAACCGCAGGGAGTATAAGTGGTTGCCATCCTGATATTCTCATGGGAGGTACTAGTCCTGCAGCTACCCATACATGCAAAGATCCACTTGTTTGCCTAACTCAAGTGCGAACTCTTTGCTCACATACACAATATCCAAACTGCCAACTTGAGTTTGTTGTTTATCTACAACTGGTAGCAAACAAAGGCTGTTTTAATGAAAACTAAGCCCAAAACAATGTAGGTGTCTATATGAATATAGACATCAATCAGAATATGGCACATGTGCTTCCACTTAATCTATAGGTTAGCTGTTCCTCTTACAATAAATGGTATCCCAAATATAAAGTATACAAAGAATAAAAAGAGAAAAGATAGTGCTCCTATGGAAAGGCCAAATAAATATATTTCAAACCAAAAAATTTTTGTGCACTTTTGCAAGAAATCCCTTCTTAATATTGCGAATGTGTTCTCCCAACCTTGGTTTTAATTTCCTCTTTGTCCTTCCAACATGCTGTTTATGTGGAGAGGAGAAGAGATCAGTATTTATAGTCATTATGTATGTTCGAAAGCTGGAAAGCATTCTACACCTACGGACATTCTTTTTGGTTTGAAATTTAGTTATTTGCCCTTCCCATAGGAGTGCTATCTTTTCTCTTTTTATTCCCTCTATAAAAATATATTCCATAAAATAGCCCATATGTAAAAACCTGCTTCATCTAAACAATTTTTATAAATATATACTTTTCTAGCAGTATGTGCAATTGGGTAATACTAAATAGAAAATTGCCATTTTAAGTACTAAGGGCTGTCCCCTAAGATTGTATAATTCACAATCACATGAGCCAATTACTGGACAAAGTTTTGACTTTTGCTTCCTCACATGGACCATCACAAAATGGTGGCTAAAAGTAAAAGATGTAAAAGGGAAATTTACTGATATCTATATTATAGTTTTGTAAGATTCTTTAATATGCCACCTAATATGATATTAACTATAAGTTTAGTGTGAACATAAAAACTGTGTAAATAGATAGGCTATTCAAAATAAAAAAATGTTTCTAATAAAGTTATATAGCTAAAAATGTAATATATAAAGGCTGGAGTGACTGGATGTCTAATATAATAGCCAGAACACTACTTCCTGCTTTCCAGCTCTATAACTCTGAGCTAGTCAGCGACTTGAAGGGGAGCCACATGGTACATATCTGTTCAGTGAGTTTGCAATTGATCCTCAGCATTCAGCTCAGATTCAAAAGCAACAGATATGACTCATGTGCCCCCCCCTTAAGTCTCTGATTGGTTACTGTCTGGTAACCAGGGTAACCAGTCAGTGTAAACCAAGAGAGCCGCAAATCAAGAAGTAATGTTCTGGCTATTATATTAGACATCCAGTCACTTCAGCCTTTATACATTACATTTTTGCCTATATTGACTATATTGGAAACATTTTTTATTTTGTACAGCCTATCTATTTATACAGTTTTTATTTTCACACTGCGCAATTCCTTTAAGATGAGGTGAGATAAGTTTTACAAAGAGCAACATTTATATTCTGACCATTACTACTCGTTAGAGAGAAAGTCATTTGTGTAAGTATGATTATTAATTGGGGCACATATACAAAGAAGACTCAGATGAGGCTTAATGAGATAATGACAGACTCGTAGTGTTGGGGTGTCCGCTAAAATTACAGTATATAAACCAAAAAGAGGGAACACAAGGGACTTCTCCCCACACTACCTATGTCTGAAAAAATCTAAGGGCAAAATGGTAATAATTGAATATCAAAGTAAAATAAAAAGCAATTTTTATTCACCACCATGCCATATTGAAACAGTGAGATTAAAACCATTTAAAATAATAAGCAGCGCTGCATATGGAACTGAAGGGATCCCTTCTAAAAGGACAAAAAAAAACAAAAACTGGTTATATTAACCAGCCCAGGGAAAAATTAGCATGCTATTAGATATAGTAATGAATTAATAATAAGAAATATAGTGGAAAGACTTAAGAACAAGATTATAGGTGGACGTCTGTAAATCCAATAATACAATAAGGTTCAGTAGTAAGAGTCAATCTTGATCATAGACAGAAGAAAGATTCCAAAATTCTTGAATAAACAGCATGTAAATATTCCCCTATTTCATGTGAAGTGAAACAGATTTGCAGGGGGGGGGAACCCCTGAATCTTTGATGTTTGTGAGTCGATATTAAAATAACTCAAGTCCGTGGGTTTATGCTTACTGGACGTGCTGGGGTTTGTATAGGCCTGGGGAAGGGGTTAACTCGCCTACAATGTGTATTGGCGATTAAACCATCCGAGTGTAGTTGCACCGCATGTATTCCCAAGGTTCCCAAATGTTTGCAAGTATTAAATCCACCACTTATAGTAACGGTTCTGTAGCCCTCATGAGAAATGAAGATATACAGACCGTCTCACGGGTTGTGCTCACGGGTAAGTCCGAGGATCCTTGGAGCGGCTGTGCGATAACGTTGTCCCAGACTTCCCCCAGTCACGCCAGAATGCAGTCCAAGAAGGAACCCCCTACAGCCAGTGCAGCTGGGGCAATCACTATCTACTTGGTAAGAGTAATATGATTTTTTTTAATATTGGTATTAGATAAGAAATAAAGATGTTAGACTTTCTAAGTGCCATATGCTCTGAATGTTGCAATACTTTTTTATTTTTGTGACTTTTATTTAGCATCATTTATGTGTATTTCGTACTAATTTTTGAAGTTGAGAATCTTTTCTAACCCTTAATAATTGAAATCCTGCTTGTGGTAAATTTACTTTGGTTCATATTTTTAGCTGAATGAAATCACTTAAAATAAAATGAGTGTTTAATTGCATAGATAGATAAAAGTTACTGTATATGGTTATAGGTCCAACAGGATTTATTTCCAGAACAGTAGTTTAATATTGATCATTAAGCTGCTTATTATAGGTTGCAGTTAAACTATAATGTATGAGTCTAGAAATCTACTTAGTCTCTTCTGGGCCTTTTTTGAAGAAGATAATGTTGTAAAGATTGGGAGAGAATTAGAGGTAGCAAAATCAATTAACTATAGATTACATTTACGGTTCTTTTACGGTTCCTTTTTCAGTAGATGACCATGAAACAGAATTTAAATGCGTTGAAAGTGAGGTAAAAAACACAAATGCAATATCTTCTAACTGCATACAGCACTGCAAAATATGTTGGTGCATATAAATACATGTTATTATTAATAATAATACTAACTTTACCCTTAATATACTTTATGAACCACCACTATATTGGAAACGTTTTGTTGTCTGGAATATTTCTAACTACTGTATTTATGTGCATAAAATTGCATTCTGTACATAGGAAATTTCTGTGCTATTTAAAATTTGTATGTTTCGGCTGAAATTTTGAATTACACTTTCCAACTGGTTGTGACATTACCAAAGCTGACTGGCTAGTCAAAGGTATACCAGGACTTTTAAAACTTAGATGTTTTGGCTGAAATTTTGAATAATGTTTTCCAATTGGTTGTGGCATCACCAAAGGATAAAAAAAGGTGAAAGGGGTGGAGTAGAGGTGGTATCGAGGTAAGGGGGAAATGAGATGAGAAGTTCCTTGGAATCAGAATTTTTGCTGCTAGCAGCAGTTGTTTGAATACATATTCTGAGCTATCTGTTTGAAAGATTAATATCAATTGAGGCGTAAAAGTGATCTGGCAACCCAGGATCTCCCAGCATGCATTTTGTACGTCACTCCAGAAATCTTGTATCTTTACACAGAAATACCAAATGTGAGAAATGTTTCCTAGTTCTTGAAGGCATCTCCAGCATTTGTTGTCCGTGGTTAAATGCATTTGGAATAACTTAGTGGGTGTCATATACCAATATGAAAGTGTTTTTGTAACAGTTTTCTTGATATTTGCTGCTGATGGAGCATTTTGCTGTTATTCTAAAGATTTTCTCCCAATCTTCCTCTTGTCGGGTTATGTGGAGTTCCTCTTCCCAGGTTCAAGTAAAATAAGGTAAGTTTGTGTATTTTTTTTGTATTAATAATTTGTATAATATTGATATTAAGTATATATTAATATATCGCTCATCTATAACTGGTGTTTTGATAGATAATCTCTAATTTTTGTTGTTAGGTTTCCTTGGTTTGTATTTTGAGGGATATTGTATAGATCTTCATAATATTGTTTAAACGATTCTGCAATTTCCATAGGTAAGATTTGAACATGTCCCGTTGGTTCTTGATCTTATGAATATGTGCAAGGTTTTGTCTGGATTTTAGACCGTTGGCTAGCATCTTTCCTGTTTTATTCCCATATTTATAATATTTTTGTGTAAGTTTGACCACTGAATATTTAGTTTGGATGTTTAGGGGCAGATGTATCAATGGTCGAATTTCGAGGGGTTAAATCCCTCGAAATTCGACTGGGGAATAGAATCGAATAGGCAATTCGGGTGAATTTACGCGCTGGCGAATAGTCGAATTGGCGAATATTCGCCAGGCGAAAAGGCGCCTGATCGAATATTCGCTCGAAGGATTTTCATTCGATCGAATGCCTTTTTATTCGATCAAAAACTTGGAAAACAAGTCTATGGGACTTTCCCATAGGCTTTTAAAGCAATTCGGTAGGTTTTAGGTGCTGAAGTAGGCAGTCGAAGTATTTTTAAAAGAGACAGTACTTCGATTATCGAATGGGCGAATATTCGCAGCGTTTTTGCGCTCGATCCAGTACTTCGACTATCGAATGGCGAATAGTCGCAGTGTTTTTGCGCTCGATCTATTCGAATCATTCTACTCAGGCGAATTTACGCCAATACGATAGTCGAGGAGCACAAAAAACCACTCGAAATTCGAAGTTTTTTAATTCGAATCCTTCACTCGAGCTTGATGAATCGGCCCCTTAATGTTTGTTTGAGTTCTACCCTTTTCTCTGTTAAGATTTTTAAGGTGTCTAGTGCTAGATTTTCAGTATGTTGTCTCTAATTTTGAATTTCTCCAAGGAGCTTCTCAATTATGCTTTGTCTTTGTTTTGAAGGCGGGAGCCATGCTTAATCAATATTCCCCTAATCAAGGACTTTAACGCTTGCCATTTTGTTTGGTTTGAGGTAGGATCGTTTGCCAAACTATGTTTGTACTCTTTGATTATGTTTGTGATTTCCTGTCTACAGTCAGTGGGACTCATTTATCAACACTGGGCAAAATTGCCCATGGGCAGTTACCTATAGCAACCAATCAGTGATTAGCTTTTTAAAGCCAGCTGCAAGTAGATCAGTGAAAGCAGCAATGTGATTGGTTGCCATGGGTTATTGCCCATGGGCAAATTTGCCCGGTGTTGATAAATGACCCCCAGTGTCTTCTAATAAGTGATCATTCAATCTCCAAATCCAATTTAGTTTTGGTTTGTTTGGTATGTTGATAAAAATGGAGACCGCTGCGTGGTCTGACCAATTTTAAATCCATATACTGTATGCCTTCTTAAGCCAATGCAAGTGGTATTGTGAGATGAAGATATAATCTATACGCGAATAGCAGTTGTGGGGGTGTGAAAAATATGAGATTTGTTTAGTAGTGGAGTTGAGAAATCACCACAAGTCAATTAACTGTATCTTTTGTAATAATTTGGATGTTTGTGATAATTTTTTAGGCGGTAGGTAGGATTGGCCTTTTAATTATCTAAGCTTGGGTTCAGGGTCATGTTCAGATGTCCACCCAATATCATTAACCCATCTGAAAAATTGGTGATTTTGGTGGTTAGTTTAGTTAGAAACTGTGTTTCATTTTGGTTCGGGGAGTATATACTTCCTATCATACACAGTGTATGATACAGTAGTCCTTTGATTAATATATATCTTCCGTTGGGATCAATTAGTGTGTCTGATAATTTGAAGTCTGTGATTCTCCATATGGTTATGGCTACTCCAGTTGTCTTTTGTATGGGGTTTTTGCTAAAATACCATTGGTTATAGGTGCCTAACTTATGCATTTGGGGGGGTTGTTTCTAAATTGGGTCTTTTTTATCAAGATAATATCAGCTTTGTTTTTCCTCATCATGTTTACCAGTTTTCCATTTTCTGGGTTATTTAAACCATTTGTATGCATGGAAATTACCTTCAGATTACTCGCCATCATTTATACAGTTAGGGGCAGATTTATCAAGGGTCGAATTTCGAAGTACAAAAAACTTTGAAATTCGACCATCGAATTGAAAAACTTTGAATTTGAATATTGAATTCGAAGTTTTCTCACCGAACTTGGCAATCCTACGATCGAATTAATTAACCCTCGATATTCGACTCTTTGTGAATCGGCCCCTAGGTATACCAACCATTACCTCATACATCATTGGTACATTTTTACCTCCAAACTCAGGGTGGGGGGAGATAGTAGAGTTAAGGGTGAAGAAAACAGTAGGAAAAACAATTTCAGAGAACATGGTATTTGTTATCAAATAATTTTTAGTTTAACTTAACAAGCAATGAAACAATAAAACCAATTTAAGAACTACAGTGAGAGTACGTGGGCTTTTAGCTCTTAGGCTTAAGCTTGTAGACAGACCTTCTGTCTGGCTTATTTCTGGGGAGGAGGCAACACCCATCAAGATTTTTGTCTCAGCTCTTTGTCCTAATAATAATAATTTGGGAGAAAGAACATGAGCACAACTTTTTTACTTAGTATCTCAATGGTTAAATCGGATATCATCCTGGGTTTTTTTTTTGCTCTGCACTGGGGTGTTATTCCAGAAATTTGTCTTGGTCTGCTTCTTTTGGTTTTTGGCAATATGGCTTCCGTCCATCCTTCCTGCGGAGGCAGCGGTGTTGGCACTGGAAACTAGACAAACTTGATCCACTTGGAGAGGCCGATGTATGGAGCACTGCAGGCCTGCAGGAATGGCTGGACATCCCCTGGGTTGGCGAGTGTATGCATTTTCCCTGCAACTGTGGCTTGAATGTTGAAAGGGTATCCCCATCTAAACAATATTTTCCAATCTTTGAGGAAATTTATGAGGGGTTTAAGCATCCATCTTTGCTGTAATGCGTACCAGGAGAGGTCTTGCATAATAGTTACCTCCGAGCTCTCAAACTTGACCTGTTTCATCAGTCTGGCCTTAATAAGAATGTCCTCTTTAACCGTAAAGTGTAGTATGCAGCAAATTACATCTCTTGGCTTTTCAGTTGGTAATCCCTTTGGCCTCAGGGCTCTATGAAGCCGCTCCAGGTATATTTCGTTGGTTTGGGGTATTTGTAGCACTGTTTTGAATAATGACATGACAGTCTGTTTAAGGGCATTAGAATATCCGCAGAGCTAAGTGATTGTCCATTGAAGTGACTAACACAACTATTAATTAAACAAATTAAATTGCCAACAGCAAAAAATTAGCTTGGAACTGTCTACTACAGCTTAGAAAATTAAGTAAAGATCTGAGTGATTGCTATGTGTAATTGCACTGGTACAATTTTGCACCTATTTTCAGAAATCAGCACTGGTATCAGAAATTACAGTATCACTGTACAGTAGCTGGATTTGGAATTAACACACCGGGGCTCATTTATAAACTTCGAGCAGTGCAGAATGATTCGCACAGTGAAAATATTTGCCCTGTGCATGGTTCTATTAATAAACCTGGATAAGAGTGGTTTATTTAATGCACAAACAGAATTTTTATTAACACTGCGAATGTCCATATGAGCTTTTTAAATATGGTATATACCAAAATTGTGAATATTTATGTGTTTGAGATACGCTTACGCCAGAACTTTGGTGGTGGAGAATATATTTGCAATTTTCAGTTTTACAGTTTTCTCAATTTGTGAATTTAAATTACTGTCAATGCTATTTACAAGCACAACGACCTTGCACAGTCACAAACACAAATCTCATTTGCAAATATTTTTGCTCAATTTGAATTTACATAAAACAGAAACACTGGCACAGCAGTGCAATATTTCAGCATTCAGGAGAAAACATGGGCAATACATCCATTTGCAAATAAATATACACTGCGCAAACTTTATAAATGACCCCCAGTGTTTATCCTCTAATATAGATGATAGGAAAAACATTAGGGAAAAAGAAAATGTTCCAGTACTATTTTAAAGAATGTCTATGCAGGACAAGGTGCTGTAATGATTTGGTTTCTCTTCTATACATTAATTATTACTATGAGCTGTTAATATATCATTCGAGTAAAAGCTAGTAAAGAGATTAAGATATTCTATTCTAAGTTAATTTAACTCAAAACCAATCATGAATCATTAAGCTTGGTACTAAAAGGATACATTGACTTTAACATAAACATGTCAAGTCCTGTAAATAGGAGTATATATTGTTCTATATACAGAAGTAATCTTCATTCCTAAGTCTCCCTGTGGCATCACTTTGTCCAAGCAAGAGCGAACAATTACCCAGTGTATCTTTGAACTGTATCTGTAGTGTACACCATAATGAGATATTGCACCAATACGGATTGCTAAACCCTACAAATAAAAATGAATATAACCAACATAATAAGTGATATAGTTACATAGTTAGTTACATAGTTAAATTGGGTTGAAAAAAGACAAAGTCCATCAAGTTCAACCCCTCCAAATGAAAACCCAGCATCCATACACACACCCCTCCCTACTTTTAATTAAAATTCTATATACCCATACCTATACTAACTATAGAGCTTAGTATCACAATAGCCTTTGATATTATGTCTGTCACTATAGGAAGTGATGGGGAAAACAAATTATAAAAGTGGGTCTTCAATCCATTAACAAACTTCAAAAACAAGATGTCCTATTTATCAAGAATTGTATTTATTCGAATAAAATGTATGAAAACTGTTTAACCCTTTGCCTGCCAAGCACGTACGGCACTTTGCCGCCCACGCACTTCCTGCTACACAATGACTCTGCATACATGATCTCTATGGCGCTCCAGCGATGCCTGCTCCAAAAACTGTAAGTGCATGTTTTTGTATACACTTACATGCACTTATATACACTTACAGTACATTTATACACTTACACACATATTTTAGTAATTATTGTTCTTTTATATATTAACACATTTGCTCCCTTTTGCACACTTATTTACATGTATTTATACACTCAGAAAACTTTTAGAATTGCACAAACATGTATACACAAAAACTCACATATTACTTATTAATATGTCGTATTATCTTTTGGGGTTTTTTGCCTAAAAACTTGTTATTTTGGCAGCATGACTATTGGATAATTGATTTTGGCCACTAATTATGCTGTCAGATCAGATTATTTTGTTATTTCATTGATTTACACAATTTTTGTGGTTTTATTGCAATTTTATTCCTGCATTATTGTTCCTTATGTATCTTTAGTATAGTTTTGCAGTTTGGTGCTTTGATAAAGAAAATATATATTTTACTTAGTTTGATCCGCCAGAATATGTGTTTTCCAAAAATATATGGTTTTCTGGGGATCATTTTACAGTTTGGTGATTTTACGGCACATAACGCACAGTTGGGGCTCTCTTTTCAGCAGCCGAGATGAAAATTCCTATGCACATTTTTCATTTGGGGTCTGTACATACCACATACTTTGGTAAATCTATACATATTTGGCATCAAACTATTCAGTAGACCAACGTCTACTACAACGTTACTATTTAGGGTGAGTTTTCTTTGTACGTAAAAGATTTGTGTGAGATAAATGCGGCAAACTGCAACATTTTTAGGTTATTTTCAGAAATGTTGTAAAAATCTCGATGTTTAGAAAAGCTTTGCAGTTTGGTTTAGAAAGACGTATTTATCTTTGTTGGATTCATCAGAATGTGTACTTTCCGAAAATATATGGTTTTGACTGGACTTTGCCATTAGGAGGGTCTTGTGGCACATAATATGAAGTCAAGGGTCTATGTTCACAGAAGGCGAATCGGCAGTGGAGAAAATCCATATGTACTATTTTTTTGGGGGGTCCGCACATGCCAGCTGCCTTGGTAAATCTATGCATATTGGGCATCAAACTGTTCAGTAGACCCTTGAATTTCAATATTTATGGTGTTTTACAATTGTATATAAGAAATTAGGTGAGATAAATTAGGCCAATTGCAATATTTTTAGGTGATTTTCAGAAATGTCAAAAAACGCTGCATTTAGCATAGCTTTGCAGTATGGTAGTTTGGAGTAAAAATAAATATTTACCTATTTTTTATTCTTCAGAATGTGTACTTTACACATGGTGTCCTCACATGCCAGCTGCCTTGGTATATCTATGCATATTGGGCATCAAACTGTTCAGTAGACCCTTGGCATCGATATTTAGGGTGTTTTCCAATTTTATGTAAGAAATTGGGTGAGATAAATGTGGCCAATTGCACTATTTTTAAGCGATCTTCAGAAATGTAAAAAATGTTGCCTTTTTGAGGTGATTTTTGATGATTGTTGAGGTTTGAGGTGATTTTTATAAATGTCACCAAAATTGCCAAATTTAGGAAAGGATTGCGGCTTGGTGCTTTGAAGTAGAAAGAAATGCATACCCAATTTGGATTCAGGGGAATGTGTACTTTCCAAAAATATATGGTTTTCTGAAGTAAACATACTATTTCTACCTTTGCCCCCCCCCCCAAATGATGTAAATGTGTTGATTTTGCAGTACCTGAAATTACAGACTATATGGGGGGTCTTCATTTTGAGGCCCCTATATGCCACGCTTAGGTAAACCTAAACATATTAGGCATAAAGCTGTTCAGCGGACCCCAGGCTTTCATATTTGGGGTGATGTCTTGATGGATACAAGGAATTTGCATCACTCTCAATGGTAGTATAAAACCACATTTATTCTTTCATATATGGCATAGCAGCAACATTTTGGACCTACACTGGTCCTTTTTCAAGCTGACAAAGCATAATGAGAAAATCCATATGTACTATTTTTTTGGGGGGTCCGCACATGCCAGCTGCCTTGGTAAATCTATGCATATTGGGCATCAAACTGTTCAGTAGACCCTTGATGTCAATATTTATGGTGTTTTTCAATTGTATATAAGAAATTAGGTGAGATAAATTAGGCCAATTGCAATATTTTTAGGTGATTTTCAGAAATGTCAAAAAACGCTGCATTTAGCGTAGCTTTGCAGTATGGTAGTTTGGAGTAAAAATAAATATTTACCTATTTTTTATTCTTCAGAATGTGTACTTTACACATGGCGTCCTCACATGCCAGCTGCCTTGGTATATCTATGCATATTGGGCATCAAACTGTTCAGTAGACCCTTGGCATCGATATTTAGGGTGTTTTCCAATTTTATGTAAGAAATTGGGTGAGATAAATGTGGCCAATTGCACTATTTTTAAGCGATCTTCAGAAATGTAAAAAATGTTGCCTTTTTGAGGTGATTTTTGATGATTGTTGAGGTTTGAGGTGATTTTTATAAATGTCACCAAAATTGCCAAATTTAGGAAAGGATTGCGGCTTGGTGCTTTGAAGTAGAAAGAAATGCATACCCAATTTGGATTCAGGGGAATGTGTACTTTCCAAAAATATATGGTTTTCTGAAGTAAACATACTATTTCTACCTTTGCCCCCCCCCAAATGATGTAAATGTGTTGATTTTGCAGTACCTGAAATGACAGACTATATGGGGGGTCTTCATTTTGAGGCCCCTATATGCCACGCTTAGGTAAACCTAAACATATTAGGCATAAAGCTGTTCAGCGGACCCCAGGCTTTCATATTTGGGGGTGATGTCTTGATGGATACAAGGAATTTGCATCACTCTCAATGGTAGTATAAAACCACATTTATTCTTTCATATATGGCATAGCAGCAACATTTTGGACCTACACTGGTCCTTTTTCAAGCTGACAAAGCATAATGATTATTGTTTACATCTTCCTTATGTACAACAAGAATACAATGCCCTCTAATGGTCATAACACATTTTTAAAAAAAATACATAACCAGGGTTTCATCAGTGCTTATGCATATATCATGATTATTCTCATTTCTTATATATGTATACATATAAAGAATGGAGCTAACTTAGCTTTTTTTTTTTTTTTTTTTAAAACGTTTATTTATTACCAGCACAGAATTGTACAGTAGAATGACGTAGAATCAAAATAACCATGACCACATTGTACTGGACATTTTAACATTAAACCCCAGGGGAAAATAGCATGAGGGGGGAGAAGCAAGAAAAGATAGAAGAGGTAAAGAGAGAAAGGAGAGATCAAGATCAGGCCAAAGGGAGATCAAGAAGAGAAAGAAGGGATATCCACGACCAAGGGGGTAGGATCCCAACCTCACACATAGTTACTAAGTACAAGTCAAGACCGACCATAAGGCTTCGGAGCATATCTAGCTACCGAGAAGGGGGCTGACCACCTAGTCAGATAAGGCAAAAGCTCTACACAAGCAACATCAAGTCAAGTCCAGATTGTTAAGCCAGTCCAGAGCAGGTTGAGGGGAGGACTGTGTCCTGTTAGTATAGGATTCATACTGCAGTATCCAGAGAGTCCAGATTTTAGAGAATTTCGTGGGACAACCACGAGCTGCATAAATTTGTTCCAAGGTCGGTAGAGTTTGCTCAACCAATATTTTCCAAAGAGTGGTTGTAGGTGGGAGGTTTTCCTTCCATTTCATGGCAATTGCCTTTTTAGCAAAAAATAGTAGAAAAGTGAGCAGTGTTTTTTCCGTCCGTGAAGTAACAGTGTCATCTAGGTAGTTAAGTAACAAGACTGAAGGGTGCATTTCTACCGGTAATGCCATTAGCTGAGAGATGCACGCTGCCACATCAGACCAAAAATTTCGTATAACGGGACAGCTCCAGGCTAGATGGAAAAAGTCAGCATGACCACTTTTACACTTGTTACACACATCCGGAAATGTGGGGTTGATTCTGTGCAAAATATGAGGCATGTAGTAGGCTCTATGGAGATACTTGAATTGTATAAGCCTATCCCTGGATCTAATAAGGGGCTGAATGGATTCGGCAAGGATAATTTCCCATTGATCGACCGTGAGGTCAGGAATATTATTTCTTATAAAGGTCACCATTGGGAATCAAAGTACACGTTCCAATCTGGCGGTATATAGCAGAGAGTGGTTTGACTAGATTTTCTTTCCTAAGCAGCTTTTCAAGGGGGGGTACCTCTATGGTAGGTGGGCCAGAACGAAATTGCTGGTTAATGGCATGCCGGAGTTGCAGGTAACGGAATAGCAGCTTGTTAGGTACATTAAAGTTATCCTTAACTTGTTGGAAAGAGAGCAGAATGTTATCCTTATAAATATCCCCAAGATACTTTACATTATATTTGGCCCACAACTGTGGTTCCGGCACCGTGGTCAGACTATGAAGGGCAGGATTATGCCAAAGTGGTACATGCGGTGAAAATACGTTATTCTTTCTCCCCACCCTTGCGGATCCCATCCGCCAAGCTTTAAGTGTGTTAGTCATCATTGGGGTGATAGTGGTCATGGAAGGTGGCTTTCTATATATCAGATTCCTCATGCCTTCCATGGAACCTACCAAGTGGGCTTCTAGCATAGTGATTGGGTCCTCCGGGAGAAGGTCCAGCCACCTTTGTACGGTAGTCAACTGGGAGGCTAGAAAATAAGCCCCCATATCCGGAGCAGCCAAGCCCCCTAATGATATAGGCATGGTTAATACATTATATTTAATCCGTGTCGGGCCCGGGGACCAGTATAGGCGATTGAGGTGGCTCTGAAGGAGTTTAAAGAATTTAGTCAAGATCCAAATGGGGGATTGTTGGAATAATATAAAAATTTTGGGAGAAATTTCATTTTGAATAAGTGTATCCTGCCAATTAGCGAGAGTGGGAGCTTAAGCCATCTATCGATGGACTTGAGCAATTGTAACATTAATGGGTCAAGGTTCAATTCTACAAATTTGCTTATTTGTGGGTGGATATGGATGCCTAGATATTTAAACGTGTCAACTCTGGTCAATGGGGGTTCAGAGTCATTGCTGTCCTTGTCACAAGGGTCCAAATACATCAGTGAAGATTTGGCCCAGTTGATCTTAAGCCCTGAGAAGGTAGTGTGATTATTAATTATCCGAAGAGCCAATTGGAGGGAGGGGCCTGGATCATTCAAGTAAAGCAAAGTATTATCAGCAAAGAGCGAATTTTTTTCTGCAATGTTCCCAATTTCGAAGCCCCTAATCCCGTTTGTTGATCGAATTAAGCACGCCAGGGGCTCCATGGCAAGAGCAAAAAGGGCCGGTGACAAGGGGCAACCCTGGCGCGTTCCCCTAAACAGGTTAATTGGAGCTAAGAGTTCCAGATTAGAGAGGATCCTAGCTGTGGGTTTAGAGTACAGTGCCTGTATCCAAAGTAGAAAGTTATCCCGGAAGCCCATGGTTTTTAGAGTTTCCTGGAGGAAATCAGTGATGGAGTGTTTCATTTTTTCCTGTAAAACTGGATGAGTAATCCAGAAGGGGTTCAATCTCCAGGTTTTACTGGCAGGGTGCAAGTGTAATTTCCAAGAGATCAGTAAAGGGGCATGATCTGATACACCTCTTGGCAAGTCAGCTCTAATAATTTTGGTGGACATATCTACTGAGGCGAAGGCAAGGTCAATCCGTGACATAGAACCCCTAGAGTAACAGGAAAACATGCGTTTAGACGGATTACAACTTCTCCATACATCAACCAAGCCGGCAGTGTCTGCCCACGCTTTCAAACCTTTCGTGCCTGACCTCCCTGAAGTGGAGAGGGTTAGGCGATCCATACTCATATCCATAACGTCATTAAAGTCCCCCATTATTAGCGTTGGAACCAGAGGCAGAGTTGCCAAGCGTGAAAGTAGATCATAGAGTAGAGAGTCATTGAAAGGTGGAAGCATATACACATTTATGATTATATATGGATAACCAGCTAATGATGCATGAATCAGAGTAAATCTGCCTTCTGTATCAGTTTGGAGGTCAAGGAGTTGAAAGGGTAGCGATCTATGTATAAGGATGGAGGTGCCCCTAGCATAATTGGAATACACTGAGTGAAATGCCTTTGCTATCCATATCTTTCTAATCGGATTAGGGTTGGTTGACTTACAAATATGAGTCTCTTGGAGACAGATAATTTGGGGGTTATATTTCCTCAGGAAGTTGAAGAACAGAGATCTTTTGAGAGGAGCATTAAGACCCCTCACATTCCATGAAATGGCCGTTATATCAGCTGCCATTGGACAGTATTAAATCCAGATATTGATTCTCCCTATAGAGCAAAGAAAGATAGAAAAAGGAGAAAAGAAGGAAAAAGAGGAGGAGGAGGAGGAGAGAGAGAGGAAGAAGGAAAATCCCAACATTTCCCACCCTACTTCCCACGATAATGGGGAAGTGTCGATCCCTAAACATTCAAAAGTAGCTGGGAGCGCACCGGAAACAAGTGGTCGCACCAATAGCAAAATAGAGACAACAATAGCAAAAAAAGTCGTATTGCAAACTTTAGGCATCAAAATAGTGAGTAGATAACGTTCTACTAAGATCAGCTTATTTGCTGACTCAGTGGTCCCACTAGCAGGAGAGGAAGTGAACTGAAAGGGTATAACCACATATGCAGACTCGGTGTGGAGAGATATCTGCCAGATAAAGCACCCAGTAGGGCAGGCGATCAATATATCGCGGAGGCAACAGGCCAAGCCATATGAAGCCCATCCATGTGCTCAAAAAACAACAGAGCAGGCGTAGAGACATTTCACGCAGGGCGGCAGTCCAGCCATTGCGATACCTCCAAAGGTGATGTAAAAAATTGCGCCTTCCCATCCGCCGACACCCGGAGCTTGGCAGGGTATAGCATGGAATATTGTAATCCAACATCGCGGAGACGTTTTTTAACAGTGGTGAATTGCTGCCTCTGTTTCCTGAGATCGTTGGAAAAGTCCGGATAAAGTGAAATTATCGAATTTTCAAATTTCAATTCACCCAAACGTCGAGCAGCCGCCAGAGCTGCATCCCTGTCTCTAAAATTGAGAAAACAGGCAATAATGGGTCTTGAGGGCGCTCCAGGCGGTGGAGGCCTAGCTGGGATGCGGTGAGCACGCTCAATGACAAACATAGTGGAGAAGGCTTCAGCCCCACACGTAGTTGCAAGCCAGTGTTCCAGAAATTTAGTGGTGTCTGGGCCTTCAGCTCTTTCAGGGAACCCAATTATCCGCACATTATTGCGACGTAGGCGATTTTCGAGATCATCCGACTTCGCCTCTGCCATCTCTAGTCGGCGTTGTTGTCTCTGAGTCAACTGATCCGGTAACGGCTGGCAGAGGTCCTCCAACTCCCCCACCCTCCTCTCCACCTCCGTTGTGCGGTCCCGCACCTTCTGCAAGTCTTGTCACAGGATAGCAAAATCTATTCGCAGTTCTTCCACCTTGGCCATGGTAGCCGTATGACACGTTTGGATGGTATTCTGAAGGACCGCCACGACCTCCATTAAGAGAGGTTCATCCTGTTCGGAAGGTTGAGAATCGCTGCGGAGGGCTAAAGTTGGCGGGGAAGGGGAGAGTACAGGATCGGAGAGCACGGGAGAAGCAGCCAGTGTACTCACAGTTGCGGGTTGCAGCGGCGCAGGTGGAGTAACTGCTCTGCTGCGCTGTTCCTTGGGCGCTTCGGGCCTATGTGTGTCGGGCATTTTGTTAGGCTTCCCCGCGTTTCTCAGATGAGCTCGGATATCAGAAGCCTCTGTCACATTGTGCTTCTTTTTGCCCATCGACAGGCGGTCAGTAGTCGGCAGACTCGATTGTAGGGGGATTTTCCCCTGTTCAGTCAGGATTTTTACCGGATTAGCGTGGATTTCAGACGGAGCTCAGCTACCACACGTCCGCTCACATTGCTTGCCAGCCACGCCCCCCGCTAACTTAGCTTTTAAGCTCCACTTGCTGGCTCTTGATCACCACTGAGAAATAAAAACAAACAAACAAAGGCATTAATAAAAACAGTTAAAACATTTGTTTATATATACAAATGTCATGCAGTTATATCAAAGAATTTAACTCATACTCTTTATTTAGACCTCCAGGTGTTATGGTTCCCAACCTTCTGATCCATCCTGCTTCACATTTAAGGAGTTGTTTTGCCCTATCACCCCCTCTTCTCAAAATAGGGATATGTTGCAATATTTGAAATCTTGGTTGTGCCACCGTATGGCCTGTATCCACAAAATGACATGCCATTGGATTTTGTCTCACATTTCTTTTAATGTCAGATTTATGCTCCCAAATTCTGTCCTTAATTTGCCTGGTCGTCTGGCCTACATACATCAGCCCACAGGGGTATTTTACAGAATATACAGCATAAAATGATAGACATGTATGGTACCCCTTTATTTTAATAGCAGTCCATTTTTGGGGATACCTAATAATGTGTGGTATAATTCCTATAAAAAATCTTTTGGAAAGAATTTGCAACTTGGTATTTTGGTGTACATAGATATATTTAACCATTTTTGATTTGCCAGAATCTGCTATTCATAATAATGCATAGTTTTCTAGGTAAACATACTGTAAGTGGAGCGTTGGCCTTGAAATCAGAAGTATGCCATTTTGTGGAGCGGTTCTTTGGAAATTTGGTAGTGTACTGCCTGGAGATTTTGATCTATACAAGAGAGAAATCTCCATAAAACTATATATATTTGGTATTGGCGTGTTCAGGAGACACAGAACTTTCCAAATCTGCTGTGCTCTCCTACATAAAATAAATTATGTTTCTGAAATATGTATTAATTCTTTCATTTTATTAGACACTTAGAGGCCTGTATCTTTTTACAGAAGTGGAATTAAATCAAAAACTAAAAGACCCCCCCCCCAGGAAAAGCCCTTAAAGTGAAGGGAGTACAAAAAGTCTAAAAGCTACTAGGCAGTAGATGTTCACATTTAGGACAAAATGGCTTGAAGGGAAAGGGTTAATCTAAAAACTTTAATTAATTTTCTGCTCCAAAAAATAAAAAAAAAAACTAGCTAAAAACTCCAAAAAATGTTATTAAATTAATGTTCTGCTCGAAAAAAAAAAAAAAAAAATAGCTGATGAAGTGGCATATCCCCAAAACGTTGTGTGTAAACTTTTGACTAATAAACCCAGGGGAACATCCCCAGGTAAGTGCTGGTCCTGCTTGTGCATAGACATTGGGGTAGATTCACTAAGTGCCGAATTTGCACTTCGCTCACATCACAACAATTTGCCAGGCGTAGATTCACCAGGACAACGCTAATTCACCAAAATCTGTAATTGCGTCCAGGGCGCCGAACGCTGGCAAAGTTGCACTAGCGTTAATGCGGCAAGCAAAGCCAATTTGCGCTAGCGTTGCCTAATTTACATACGGTGGGAAGTTAAAGTTGAATGGACGTATATGATGCAGCCAATACATTAAACCTTCATAATATTAAATACAGTTGTTATATTGCCCTACACATGATCCCAGTGTATAGTTTATGTGCCATATGTTAGGAAATTTAGGGGGGAAACCGGGTACCCCCAAAAAAATGTATGATCTTTTGCAGCCTATCACCCTAAAAAATGAAAAGTCACCAGCGTTTTTGGGACATAGTAATATTTTCAACTATTTTTTGAGGAAGTCCTATCTACTATATTGCACTTCACCTGGTCTGAGGTGGTAAAGGCAAGTCTGGCACAGGATGTAACGTTCAGTAAAATCTGCATCTTATTGAATTTGCGTAGTTACTTTCCTTCGTCAGAGTGCAACTTCGCCAGGTGTAAGGGAGCGAATTACCGCTAGAGTCTATCTGCTTTGCTAGCGAAGTTGCTCCTGCGTCCATTAGTAAATTGGCAAAGTAACAAAATGACGTCACGCTGGCGAATTTTCGCTAACGTTAATCACTTCGGCCTTTAGTAAATCTGCCCCATTGAGTGTTGTTGTACTACAGCACTGGGTAGCCATGACAGAGTGTGCATGCAGACATTCTATAATGCTCAAAGATCCACAGCATGTGTTAAAGGCATAATAGGATTCTGCATGACTTGCAATAGAAAAAGAAAAACCTTCCCGTGCTAGTTATTATTATGATGAATATCTTTTTAAACCTTAGTGAGCATTTAGTAAATTGCTTTGGCTAACTGGACTAAATGTCCCATGATTTTGAGCCATAGTATTTATTCTGGACATTTTGTTTTTGTTTGCTTTAAGTTATTCCAAACATTACCTACATGTATAGCACACTTTCTATCATAAAATAGCTTCATGTTTCCACTTCTTCAGATCAATATGAGTTGATTAACTCATCTTCTATTGCAATTGTACTTATACAATATGCTGGTCTGAGTTATAGATCCCAGCAAATGGTCAGTGACCTAATACTTATTAAAAAAAAAAGACTACCTTGGCAAAGTCATACTTTGATCTGACTTCTTCCATTTCAGTGCCATATTTGGTAAACTGAATCAGCCACAAAGCTCTATTTGCAAGATGTTATTAATTTAGCTCTGCAAGTAGTAGTGGTTGCATATTTTTTTTTGTATGCAATAAATTCATTTTGCTTTAACAGAATGTGGATTATTGTGTGCAGTTGTTAGTATTATTTATTTCTGTTTATTTTTCATTATGCTGATTACAATATGCTGGGAATATTTAATGAGTGGTTTGTTGCACTAGGGAGTTTTTAATTATTGACTGGGAACAATTTTTGTAATGAAAAGATATTATTTAGGTGCACAATGAAAGATATAAGCTGAATTTATTTAAATATAGCTAGTAAATCTTTAAATAACAGTCACATTAAATACAGGGATTTATTTAGTGCTTGAATAACAGAATAAAGAATCTGTATATTGTTTTGATAATGAATATCAAACATTTAGACTAGGAAATGTAGCTTTATAAAGCAGCAGTTTGTACTTGTGAAATATTCACTTCCTGTGCCATTTTACTTGCAGACTACTATTCAAGCCTGCATTTCAATATACAGCTGTGTTATCAATGTAAATGCACAGGGCCACAGCCTGCTACCAGTGAGATACCTCTGTTATTCTTAAATTTAAAAAAAATGATCTCCAGGAACCGAAGATGGCACCCCACAGCACAATACAGAGACTATGATGCAGACTCAAACAGAGATCGTTACCTGGAAGAAGATGAGGGCACTTGCTAGAGGGCACCTACTACTCTATCCTTAGTCCCACTGCGTTACTGGGAACTGAACTAGATGGCATTGAGTCTGACCTTAGTTCTGTTTACTTACTCTTTTATGTTTTTTTTTCCTTTTTGTTCTTTCTCTGACTCTGATTGCGGAATTATATGTCTTAGGCTATGCAGGGTAATGTACATATATGAAGAGCTGTAATCATTTGTTTCTGTGAACTGCAATGTGACCTGTTTGTATCCTTTGCACTTTGCCTTGACTGTAACTGCAATTTTTCCTTTATTTATTTAATTTTTTGTTTCTCTACTCTTGAAACTGAATAAAAATTTAAGTTACAAACAGAGATCGTTCTGAAATGGAAAGCAATGCAGAGGGTGAACCAGATATCCCCACATACTGTACATCGCTTAACTCCCTTCAAAAAGTGATATAGGAAATGCTGCAAGAGGTTACTGCAACTATAAAGGAGGAAATACGGGATATAAAACAAGACATTACATCACTGGCGGCTGCACACAGTATTTAGAGACCAACCTCCTCTAACCAGAAATCTATATATAAACACATACAACAACAGGACAATATAATTGTTGAGCTACAAAGACAGCTAGAGGATCAGGAAAATTGCAGTAAGGGGGAACAAAATTAGAGTAAGAGGTGTCCCTGAGGCAATCCAAACAGAGGATATTCGCATAGTTTTGCTCCAGATTTTTAATAAAAACTGAACAGGGCTACCGACACAGAGTTTCAAATTGAAAGGGCACAGAGTACAAAAGCCTAAAGCTGCCCCTCTCAATACTCCATGGGACATCCTATGCTGTCTGCATAGTTTTTTTTTAAAGGAGGAAATCCTGACAAAAGCCAAAGAGGTCAGTAATCTTACTTATGAGGAACATTCCATCAAACTTTCCAGAATGACACTGTTTAAAAGAAAAATGCTTAAACCACTCACAGACACTAAGGGAAAAAACATCCCCTTTAGTGACTAAAGATGGAACCTCAGCAATCATCCGCTCCCCAGCAGACACAGAAAATTTTCTCAAGAAGTTCCACTTACCTACTATAGACCTACCTGGATGGACACCAGACCCAATAAGGATCCCTGGGATGACATTCAACTTTCAAGGGGATTGGACACAGGCCTCTACTCCCAAGAGAACACCTTCGACCCCAAGAACACCAAGAGAAAGGATGAGACCTGCACATGATTGATAAGCTCGATAAGGAACTTAAGTCCGAATATTCCCATTTATCACCATCTAGAAATTCTTCTACCTAGACTTATGCTCCACCCTTTTTCAGAACATTCCTGATAGAAGGTTGATGTTCAGGATTATTATCAAGGGCCTAGGCCATCGGGTCGTTTAACCCCTTATTGGTAGATGGACCCATCAGGACAGATACGTTATATAATAACTTATGACTATGTTTCTCTCCTCCCACTCCTACCTATACCAGGACCACTACAATAAAAGACTCACAGCATTAATGGTTTATGCTCACCCAACAAGTGTTTGTTAAATTGATGTTCATTGGTATATTCTTGTTTATTGGTTTATGTTTTTAGACAAATTGCATTTTAAACTATGGATTACTGTATATGTCAGCAATCACCCATATCTTTCACTGATCTAACTATCTTATACATTTCTCATGCTGGACTGAGGATAGACAGAAAGGAGGTATTGTATCTAAAATACATGATTTCATCCTCCTCCATCACACCACCCACCCCCACTTGTTACACATATTTGCCGTCGCTACGCTAATTCAGCCGAGGGGTATACCCTCAGTAAGTCTACTGTGGCTAGTTACCACACCTAAACTGCTATTTCATCCTTTCTCTCTCCCCTCACAAATCTCCCTAACCTATCCTATGGGGAAGCTGCCAGCAAGTTTAAGCTGAAACTTTGGAATAAGTGTCTGTACTGTTTATTCCACTATGACTGACATATCCAACATGAACTGTACAGTCCTGTCGCTAAATGTAAATGGCATTAATGAGCCAGTTAAGAGAGCTCAGATTTTTGGCAAATGCATAAAAAGCAAAGCCAAGATAGTGCTGCTACCTGAAACTAATTTTAAAGAGAATCATCCATCTACTTTACATGCACAGTAGCAAATGTATATGTACCCACCCACGGGTCAGGTCTCGTACAGTATATCAGACATTTTTTTGCCCTTGAAAATTTTGGAGAATTTCAACCTCACAATTAACCCTAACACTGATTCATCCTCTAAAAAAAGGAGCCAATCAGAAAAAATGCTATTCTGGATCTAGTGATCTCAAATGACCCACAAATTATAGCAAATGTGCAAGTCATTGAACCCCTGGGTAATAATGACCATAATGTTATATTATTTAATGTCTTATGCAAAAAACAAATATACATTGGGGCAACAAAAACCATGAATTTCAGAAAAGCTAATTATAGTGCCTTGAGGGTCGCCCTTCAGAGCATTGATTGGGGCATAAAGTTTTCAGCTCAAAACACAGAACAGAAATGGTTGTCATTTAAAATGATATTAAATCATTATGTGCTCAGTTTATTCCCTTAAAGAGTAAATGTAGAAGCTCTAAGAATCACCCTAGGTGGGTGTTGGGACAGAAGCTGCATTTAATGAATATAAACACTATAATAAATGTTGTAAAACAGCAATCTGGAAGGCAAAGAAAGGAAATGAAGAGTGCATTGCCGCAGAGGCTAAGCCTAACCCCAAAAAGTTTTTTTTAAACATATTAATAGCAAAAAGATGCAGGTTGAGAGTGTTGATCCATTAAATAATGGTACCTGTATGGTTGTAACAGATACAGAAAAGGCAAATTTGCTAAATCAGTTATTTTCTTCAGTGTATACAATAGAGGAGTCTGAGTTCCTAGACTCATTTCATAGCTGCACTGATGGCTCAGCTCAATCTAGCCAGTGGCTGACTCAGGATATGATTCATAAAGCTTTAATAAAAATTAATGTAAACAAGGTTCCAGGGCCTAATTGCATAGACCCCTGGGTTCTAAGAGAGCTTAGTTCAGTTTGAGACCAGCCTTATTTCTGATTTTCTGAGATTAACTTTCATCTGTTATGGTACCTATGGATTGGAGAAAAACTGATGTCATTCCAATATTTAAAGGAACAGTAACACCAAAAAATAAGTGTTTTAAAGTAATGAAAATATAATGCAGTGTTGCCCTGCACTGGTAAAACTGCTGTGTTTGCTTAACAAACTAGAAATACGATTTTTTATATAAATAAGCTGCTGTGTAGCCATGGGGGCAGCCATTCAAAGGAGAAAAGGCCCAGGTTACACAGCAGACAGCAAATAAGCTCTGTCTGTCTAATGGTGTTATCTGTTGTCTATTAGTTAACCTCTGCCATATAGCCGTTTTTCAATTTCTGCCATTGCTCCACAGCATCTTGTTTATATGAACTACAGTAGTGTTTCGGAAGCAAACAGATCAGTTTTACCAGTGCAGGGCAACCCTACATTATATTTTCATTACTTTAAAGTACTTTAAAGGAAAACTATACCCCCAAAATGAATACTTAAGCAACAGATAGTTTATATCAAATTGAATGACATATTAAAGAATCTTACCAAACTGGAATATATATTTACATAAATATTGCCCTTTTACATCTCTTGCCTTGAGCCACCATTTCGTGACTCTATCTGTGCTGCCTCAGAGATCACCTGACCAGAAATACTACAACACTAACTGCAACAGGAAGAAGTGAGGAAGCAAAAGGCAGAACTCTGTCTGTTAATTGGCTCATGTGACCTTACATGTGGTTTGTATGTGTACACAGTGAATCTTACGATCTCAGGGGGCAGTCCTTATTTTTTGAAATGGCAATTTTCTATTTATGATTACCCAATAGCACATACTACTAAAAAAGTATATTATTATGATAATGGTTCATTTACATGAAGCAGGGGTTTACACATGAGCTGTTTTACTCAGTATCTTTTAATAGAGACCTACATTGTTTGGGGGGTATAGTTTTCCTTTAATTTTTTGGTGTAACTGTTCCTTTAAAAAAGGGATTACGCTCTCAGCCTGGCAATTATACGCCAGTAAGTTTGACATCTGTGGTGGGCAAACTGGCAATCTGGGCAGCTAAATGGCAAATGAGATTCATTGTTGATAAATGTAAAGTGGGATGTAAAAATATCCAAGCCACTTATACCCTTAATGGGACTACACTAGGCAAATCCATTATCGAAAAGGACACTGGAGTCCTTGTAGATGATAAACTTGGCTGTAGCACGCAATGCCAGTCAGCAGCATCAAGGGCAAATAAGGTCTTGAGCTGTATTAAATGGGGCATAGATTTCACTGTATAGAGCACTAGTAAGGCCCCATCTAGATTATGCTGTACAGTTTTGGTCTCCATCACTCAAACAGAACATTATTGTATTAGAGAGGGTACAGAGAAGGGCAACTAAGCTGGTAAAAGGTATGGAAAAGCTTAGCTATGAGAAAAGACTGGCCAAATTGGGGATGTTCACACTGGAGAAGAGGCGCTTATGTGGTGATATGACAACTATGTACAGTATACATATATAAGGGGATCATATAATTTTTTTCTCTTTTTTTAGGCTGCTACCTATTGACCTGCTCGGACAGATATATAGCCCAGTTTCATAAGGTTTTTAAGAAAGATTTGATCCTCCTCCTTCTGAACTGTTTTAACTTCATATCCAACTCTAAAGGCTTTCACGCTCAAGCCCAAGAAGTACATAACACAATCATAACAAAACTAGATACCAACTAGATCACAAACTATGTTCCAGCTATAGGCCTATATCTATATATCTATATGAAAAGTTATGCTAATATTTTGGGTAATAGTTTGAAGCAACGCTTATCTAATATGATACACCCAAACCAAGCTGGGTTTGTACCCAAAAAAGAAGGTAAAGACAATACAGCAAAAAGAAATTTCACTAATATGCTTTGCTCAGAAGAAAGGTACTATGTCAATAATGCTCACCATAGATTCTGAAAAGACTTTTGACAGGGTATCCTGGATCTTCTTGGATAAAGCTTTGGCTGGTTTTGTCTGATTTTGGCCTAGGACAACAAATCAGACAAAAAATAATCTGTGCGGTAACCCGTCCTCAAGAAATAAAGTAAATGGTATACTCTCCCCAAAAGTTGAGATAGCAAATGGGACCAGGCAGGGATGTCCCCTTTCTCCCATTCTTTTTATTCTGACAAAGGAAACCCTATTAGCACATATTAGGAATAACCCAAACATATCAGGAATCATTGTAGCTGGTAAAAAATATAAAAGCACAGCTTTTGCGGATGACTTATTGAAGTGTATAACTAAACCTGCAATCTTGCTTCCAAATGTACTGTGCTTAATAAAAACTATCAAATTTCAAAGTTAATTATTCTAAATCAGAAATACTGAATATCAATATTTCGGAAACAATAGTCAAATTGCTAACACAAAATTTCCCATTCAAATGGGCAAATCCCTGTATTGAATACTTGGGAGTGAAACTCCAATCTGACTAAGAAATTGTACCAAGACAACTATATTCCCCTCCTAAACTCACTCCAGAAACTGCTAAAGAAATGGGAAAAATTACATCTGTCTTGGTTTGGAAGAATTCAAGCAATTAAAATGATTTTCTTGAGAAAAATATTGTATCGATTTCAATTTCTCCCTATCTCGATACCCTAGGGGGCCCATTTACTTAGCTCGAGTGAAGGAATAGAGGAAAAAAAACTTTGAATGATTTTTTTTGGCTACTTCGACCATCGAATGGGCTATTTCGACCTTAGACTACGACTTCAACTTCAATCGAACGATTCTAACTAAAAATCGTTCGACTATTCGACCATTCCATAGTAGAAGTACTGTCTCTTTAAAAAAAAAAACTTCGACCCCCTAGATCGCCACCTACAAGCTGCCGAAGTCAATGTTAGCCTATGGGGAAGGTCCCCATAGGCTTAGCTATCTTTTTTTGGTCAAACTAAAATTGTTCGATCGATGGATTGAAATCCTTCGAATCGATCGATTCGAAGGATTTAATCGTTCGATCGAACAAATAGCGAATCGACAGCCGAATATCGAGGGTTAATTAACCCTCGATATTCGACCTTTATTTGTCCCCAAGTCTTCTTTACCTCTATCAAATCTATGATTACTAGATTCATCTGGAATGGGAAAAACCCCAGATTAAAATATGACATATACATCCCAAAAAAGAGGGAGGATTACAATTACCAGATACTTACCTGTATTATATTTTAGTCCACAATGTCCGGGCTTATAACTGGGTAACTGAAAAAGACAAAAAAGTTTGGAATAAGAACAGACATTCATTATGATACCAATCGAGAATGTGTTGTGGACATAAGAATCCACAAAAACATCACCCTTTGATTAAAGCCACCTTAAAGATTTGGCAGAAAATCAAGGAACCCCTTAAACTTACTAGCTTTTCCTACCTATTGTCACCATTAATTAACAAGCCAATTTGGAGAAGCCGCACACCTCACAAACCCCAGCAGAGTTTCCTGGTGCTCAGTGATGGGGGAATCTGCAACCGCCCAGCCAGGATACGTAGAAAGATCACCGGCACACAGGAGTTTAGTTAAGCAGGGCAAGCCCTTGCAATTTTATTAAATGCAGTGAAACGTTTCGGGGCACGCTTGATAAAGGGGCGTGCCCCGAAACGTTGCACTACATTTAATAAAATTGCAAGGGCTTGCCCTGCTTAACTGAACTCCTGTGTGCCGGTGATCTTTCTACGTACCATTAATTAACAACCCAGAGTTAATTCCAGGCATGGAGAAGGGCTCTTTTACAAGATGGGGCAGATGGAAAACTAGGAATACCAGAATATGCAATTTTGTTAAAAATACTAGAATGATTCCACTAGCTGAAATTCAGAGGAGATGGAGTCTCCATCTCAAAAATATCTGGAATTACAATCAACTACATTTCTATATTCAAGTAAATAGATCTAAGAATTGGAATAGAACACTTACCCCAGGGGAAAAATTATTTATAGCCCCAGTAAGTACAGCTAAGTTTGTCTCAAAACTGTATCAACTGGTATTAAATGCAAATCCTCATAACTCACCAGCATTATGCAAAATTTGGGAAAAGGAACTGAAAATAAAACCTTGTGGAATTTCATATTCAATTCCATACATAAAGTAAATCATCTTATTACATGTGGCTACACGATGGAACTACACTCCAGTCAAATTAAACTGTCTCTACCCCAACATATCAAAAAAATTGCTGGAGATGCTCATACACATGTATCGCTCAAGTGTCCTAGTCTTAAGCCCTACTGGATAGGTGTATTAGGTATAATAAGTAATGTAACAAAGAGTAAAGCTACCATTAATTATACTTAATAAACAATAATAAATAATAAACAAGCCGATTAATTATTCCCTCACTTTACGCCTACTTCAAGCTGCAAAAGCCAAAAGCCTTAATTCCGGGGGAAGTGGAAATCCACATTAGCTCCTACCTTTGTAGAATGGTTAAAGAAAGTAGAAGAAATTAGATGCCTTGAAAAATTTACATATTTACTGTATGAGAATAGACCTAAATAGAAAATATGGTCCCCCAGGGTATGTTACATAAACTCTCTTGGTAGAGAATGAGACCTTTATGCACATCTAACAGGAGCTCTCCTCACATAAAATAAATAGCATATCATCTAGCTACATTTAAAACTGGTTTACTGCTTTGCAAAATGTTGATTCCTTTTTAGTTTATAGAAATAACTTGTTGTCAGACTCTTGCCTTATATTATGTACAGTCATATGAAAAACTTTGGGAACCCCTTTCAGCCTACATAATAATTGACTCCAATTTCAACAAAAAAGAAAACAGTGGTATGTCTTTCATTTCCCAGGAACATCTGAGTACTGGGGTGTTTTCTGAACAAAGCAGTATTCAGTTGTATGAAATTAAATCAAATGTGAAAATTGGCTGTGCAAATTTTTGGGTACCCTTGTACTTTTGATAATTTGAATGTATGTAACTGCTCAATACTGATTACTGGCAACACCAAATTGGTTGGATTATCTTGTTAAGCCTTGAACTTCATGGGCAGGTGTCCAATCATGAGAAAAGGAATTAAAAGTGTCCAATTGCAAATGTACTTCTGTTTGACTCTCCTCTGAAGAGTACCAGCATGGGATCCTCAAAGCAACTTTCAAAAGATCTGAAAACAGAGTGTTCAGTATCATAGTTTAAGGGACGGCTACAAAAAGCTATCTCACAGGTTTAAACTGTCAGTTTCAACTTTAAGGAATATAATCATGAAATGGAAGGCCACATGAACAGTTGCTGTATAACTCAGGTCTGGCAGGCCAAGAAAAATACAGGAGCGGCATTTGCGGAAGATTTTGAGAAAGGTTACAGATAACCCAAAAATCACCTCCAAAGAACTGAAAGAACATCTTGCTGCAGATGGTGTATCTGTACATCATTCTACAATACAGCTCAATTTGCACAAAGAACATCTGAATGGCAGAGTGATGAGAAAGAAGGCCTTTCTGCACTCACGCCACAAACCAAGTCGCTTTTTGTATGCAAAAGCTCATTTAGACAAGCCACTGTCCTTTTGGAACACAGTGTTTTGGACTGATGAGACAAATATTGAGTTATTTGGTCATAACAAAAAGGACTTTGCATAGCAGAAGAAGAACATCGCTTTGCAAGAAAAACACCTGCTACCTACTGCCAAATTTGGTGGAGGTTCCATCATGCTGTTGGGCTGTAGGGCTAGTTCAGGGACTGGGGCCCTTGTTAAAGTCGAGGGTTGGATGAATTCCACAAAATATCAACACGTTCTTCAGGATAATGTTCAGGTAAAGTTATGCAGGGGTTGGATATTTCAACAAGACAATGACAAACTTTGAAATCTACAAAGGCATTTATGCAGAGGGAGAAGTACAATATTCTGGAAAGGCCATCACAGTCCCCCGACTTGAATATCATCGAAAAATCTATGGGATTATTTGAAGCAGGTTGTCCATGCTCGGCAGCCATCAAATTTATCTGAACTGGAGAGATTTTGTATGGACGGATGGTCAAAAATACCACCATCCAGATACTCATCAAAGGCTATAGGAGGGGTCTAGAGGCTGCTACATTCGCAAAAAGAGGCTCAACTAAGTATTATTTTAATATCTCTGTTGGGGTGCCCAAATGTATGCACCTATCTAATTTTGTTATGATGCATATTGCATATTTTCTGTTAATCGAATAAAATGTACATCACTGCAGAAAAACTACTGTTTCCATAAGGCATGTTATATTAAAAGGAATTTGCACCTAAGGATGTGACTGGGTGGCATGCCGCCCTTGGCCCGGGCCTTTTGTGGTCTCACCACAAATCCGTGCCTGGGTCTAATGTGACATCTACAGCAGATACAGTAGCTACATTGAAGGACTGGATGAAGAGTGACATCGTTGATAGTGATACTGAATGGAGAAAAGGCTTCCAGATTTCTGAAATATATAGTATATTAAGCAAAGTTAAATATAATATATTGTTACCTCAAAATGAACATTTAGGGGAAGATTTATTAAAATTTGAGTTAAAAACATACACGTGCTGTATTTCCAAACAAAGACAGTCTCTGTAATCTTTGAACTCTCCTTTAGGATACTGTCCCTTTAAATAGTTATACTCACTCCAAGAATCTCTTTGGATGCTTTGCAACAAACCTTCAGATGAGTCCAGCACATGTAGCCATGCAGTGCGACTACCAGCCCCTTTGGATACTCTAATGGGAATCTCCTATTGGTTGCTCTTTCATTCTGGATTCCTCTCACACTCTCTGTCTCCCCTGGCACAGTATCTGGCTTCCTTGTGCTAGCCAGATCCAAATGACTGCTTTTGGTGGGGCCCTCCAGCTTTTTGGGCCCACCAGCAGCTCTCAGGTCTTTCTTTCTCCATCTTGTGACTTTTTCTTCCAGGTTTTCTCTGCTAGGCTTTCATGTTTACTCCTCTTGCAGTCCTGAGAGCACTGTGCAGCTGTTTGCTAGGCACCATGTTACAGCAGACAGACACAGACTCTTGTTTGAATGGGCAACATCCTCACTTGCATTTCCTTTATTCTCCCTAATCTCTGGGAGAGAATCACAGGGGAAAACTTTCACACTAACTGCCCTGACATTTCCCCTGCCTAAAGGCCTTGCACTTTCCCAGGTCCCAGTCTCTCACTTTTATCAGGGTGCCAGAGTGCGCATAGACCATTCTTTTGTCGTTTCACAAATATCCACTTCACATGGAAATTATGTCACATATCCATCATAAGATTCTTTGTTCAATCCCTAGTCATAGGAACGGGAAGTATGACTGTACCAACCACAAGTGTAACAATTCACCTAGCTACATCTCTTATGGTATCTCTTTTTTGGGGTATCGACTTCACAGCACATCCAGATCAAGTAACTTCGGCAGATGCAACCTCTTCACGTTGCTTATTTGCAGTTTGCAGATATATGGCCCAGCTGGCCACAAAGGAAACACTTTGGTGGTCTGCTGTGAGCACCACTTACTTTAGGAGAAGGAACAGGTCTAGACATAGCCGGCCCATCCTTCCTTTCGGACACATGAGCCTTGAGCTTGCAATCTCCTTTTTCAACTCAGAAATCTCTTCCTCCTTTAGGGAATCACTGGAAGTATTTTCAGAACTACAATTTTTCTCTCGAAGTAGCACATTATCTTCCTCCCTTCAGATCTCTCTGATTAATAAGTGGGTTTTTCTTCACTCTGTAGAAAATTCTCAACATCACGTGGGGTTCATTGACAAAGCCCCTCATAGAATCAACACAATCAGTGGAAATGATCCTTCTGCAAAAGTAACTTTGTTATCTGCTGTAGTCACTTCACATACTCTTCACAGACTCTCTTTTTCTTTCTGCATTCAAGACTGAAACTTGTACAGCATCTCAATTTCATCTTCCACTGCTACATAGGTATCTTCTATGAGTTCTATTAAAGGGGACCTGCCATACAGACATAAAATCTGTTAAGTTATTTTCAAATTCAACATGAAACCCAATTTTTTTTTGTGAAAACATCCATACCTGTTATAACCTTGTTTAAATATCTCTGCCGTCAATCATATTTTTGACAATTACTTTTATTTTCCTTTTGCACTTCCTAGATGTCACTGCACTCCTCACATTCCCCACCCTTCTCAACATCTACTTTTGTAGCCAGAGCATGGGCACAGGCATCTGGCCCCCATTCTGGCACATAAACAAGATTTTGGTATGATGCAAAGCCTGCCTTAATAACAGAGCCCACAAAATGGCTGTTACCTGCTTGTTGTGATTACTTACAAAAGAAGAAGATTTAAATGAATTTCAACAATAATGTCCTGGGTTTACAATTCACATATGCTTTCAACCAAGAATATAAATTTCTTAGATCTTACTCTGTTCCAAAATAATGGTAAATGTGCCTCTATACAAAACCAAATTCAGGTAATTTACTTTTACAGTCTTCCTAATGTCATCCATAATGTAATGTAAGAAATAATCTTACAATCATCTTTTATGATGTTAGTCAAGCACTACACTATATACATTATTTAAATATTGTTTGTTTTAGACTTGGAAATCACAATCACTTTAAGCAGGCAGGCACCATATTGTGGACCCCATTATTAAGGCAAGCATTGCATCGTGCTAACATCTTGTTTATGTGCCAGAATGGAGGCCAGATGCCCAGGCACTGGTCTCACAATTAGATGGTAAGAACGGAGGAGAATGTGAGGATTGCAGTTACATCTACGAAGTTCAGAATGGAAAGTGAAAGTAATTGCCTAAAGTCGACCCTTGATAAATCTGCCCCTAAGAGTATCAGAAATAGTATTGAAAATAAAAAAGTTGAGAATATTAAAAACAGATACAGTTTTGGAGTCAGTTCTAAATTCTAGTTTTAAAGCAGTAACATGCTGTACTTGCACTTTTGCAATCAACTTGCCCCCAGCTTTTTGAGGAGTTCACATAACTTTGAACCTCTTATGTTGCATAACCAATTTTCATTAACTTAATGGATGCATGGCACAATTCATTAAAACACTATTTTTGCTTTTTTGGATACTTGAACTCAGCACCACTGTATCTCTTGTGTTTTCAAGCACGCCCATTTTTTCTGGGGAACTTTTAAGCTCCTGACACTCTGACACCCTGTAAGCCAAGCGAAGATCTGAAAGATCAAAAAGACTTTCAGACATAACTGCTTGAATGCTAGCCAGATAGGTGAAGGCAAATTCCTAAATAAAAACTGCAAATGACATGCAGGAGGATTTGGCTGGCACAGGAATGGTATTGTACCATTGTGCAGTGCAGCGTTGCTTGCAAAAACAGGATCTGACTCATGGAATCGTGAGGAGAAAGTCTTATGTGCAACATTGCAAACATTACATTTGAAGCATTCAAAAAAGCATATATACAAGTCAAAGGCCTATTGGAGACAAGTGCTGTAGACTGATGAAAAATTTAACTCTTTGCCATAATCTTTAACATGTTGTGTTGCATGGACAGCATTGTATATGTAGCGAGAAGACTGTGAAACAGTCAACAAGGAACTGAAGCTGAAAAGGACATGGTACCTACAACATAACAATTATAAACAATTAGATAATTATCCCTCCTATTTTGTTTTCTCTTTTTTTGCCAAAAGTTTGCAGTTGGTAGCTTCAGCACCTACAATTATAATCAAAATATTTGTGTTACTTCTTTAAATTGGCCACATTTACTTCTTATTGACTGGAATTGTTTTATAGACATTTGAAAATATTTCAGTTGACAGGGGCAAGAAAAATGTAACTCAATATAGGATGATGCCAGAAAAGTAGTCACCACTTATTCAAGGCTAAATTATATTGCTTTTAAGATATTAAGGAGTTATGTAGTAAAAGGCACTATGTTTGCCCAGGAACAGTAACCCATAGCAACTTCTCAAACTCAGCTATGGGCCAGATCTATTCAGTGAGAAAAAGGTTTATCAATAAAAGCGGATGGATGAGATTCAATTCACGAAGAAAAACTTTTCTCCTAATTCAGTTACTGTTTATTTACATAGATACATTTTTCTGAATTGAATTGCAGCTCAAATTTAATCTTGTCCATTACTTTTCACATGATAAACCATTTTCTCACTGATTTGAATCTGGCCCATGGAGGCCTATTTATCAAAAGTCAGATTTTAGTGGTTATAGAGGTTTTGAAACCATGGCTAAACTCACAAACTCTTGGGGGCTCATTTATAAACCATTTATTTTGAGAAACATTATTGATAAACTGGTTCAATTTATCAAAGGGAGTTTGGTCGACTTTATCTTCATAAAAAACTGAGATTAATTAAAATTTTAGTAAATCAGCCCCTAAAACTACAAATGCTATGATATTAAAAAATCTGAATAAAAAAGTAAAGAATTACTCTGAACAATGAAAAATTAACTTCTGATAAATCTATCTGTACTTATCACCAATGCACATATAAATAAATCTCAAGATCTACATATAAATGATTACAAATACTATATAAAAATCCCAAATATGAATGCCGAGGCTCTTTGCAATAGTTTGATGCCTAAACATACATTCTTGGGAGGTAAATAATAAATTCAGATAAAATTAGCTTTTGATTTTTTCCTGACATGGACTTGGTAAAAAAAACATGTCTCAGTTGATTCATCACAAATAAATATTTATAAAGGTGTGCAAAATACTTTACACCAGAAACAGTGGAAAATTTTCAGGCATCACTAAAAATAGAGCCATCAGTTGCAAACATGTATGTTTAATACATACTGTAGTACTCACATCACAACATTTAAGAAGTATTGTATGTATTGTAGTTTTATATTATAAAGAAAAAGCACAGATGTGACAAATGTATTTTCATAGGGTCTTTGGTGCTTGAATTGTAAAATTGACACCTTCTTGAAAAATTGATCCCTAGAAAGTAGGCACTTGATATATTTTGTATGGCCTTGCAATAAAAACTGAAACACCACTATAGCTTTCAAAAACAGAAGCAGCTGCTCCATTATTTCATGATAGAATGGTATTGTATTTTTATTTACACAAGGAGCTACGTTGCTGAAAGCCATTGTTTCTGCACTTTAAAAATATTGGATTAGCTCTTGAAAATACCCAGTGTCCTCTCTATTCCTTTTTCAAACTAGTCTAGAGATTTGTCGATGTATCTGGAATGAATAAATATGCTTTCAATAGTAAAATCCCTTTACAGTTCTCCTTGATTGACAATTTATTCATGAGGCAACAGCCATTTGAAGACTTTAAAGGTTTGTTGTGTGTGATGATACCTTAGTGGTTTGCTCAAGTTAGCATTGACTTCATTAACTGCAAATTTTAGATTACTCTGGTATGGCATATAAAAGCATTAGGGATGTGTTAATCAAGACTGTTCTATTTATCTGGTCTATAACAAAGTACTTAAGATGATAGAACACTGATACTTTACAGGTTGAGTATGTCTTTGACTAAACCTTTGTAACAGTAAATTTTTCTTGATTAAAAAAGTAATGTCCGATGTTAAATTGATTGAACTTTAAATATAGCAGTTGGATAAACCTTTACCTTGAATAAGTTCATGTGTTTCATCCCATTCCGCCATGTTCATTATTTAATAGATAATGGTTAGATTATTTTCACTGCAATAATTGACAATTGTTTTGGGGTGTGCCATCTTAGCCATCCAAATTAAATGTATTATTTATTGTAAAGACTACAATTTGTGTTATGTATTGAAACATACCCCAAAAATATATAAGGCCACTAATGAGGAAGTCCAATATGCTAGACATGTAATTGCTATGTTTTTTTTTCCCAGACCAATGCTCATTTTATAAAAAATACACTAGCCATACACAGCAAGTAAAGTAAAATTTTTGGATACAATGCTACTGTACATGTGTGAGTCTAAGGGACAGATTTATCAAAATGTGAGATTAGAGGTCAAAACAAAAATATTCACCCACTTTCAATTCAATTCACAATTTTTAGAAGCATATGGGTGGACGTTAGTTCACCATTTGTTAAATACATTTCTAAAAATCCCATACGACAAATATAAATTGGTGAATTTTCAGTGGTGAGCTCTAATTTCAGACTTTGATAAATCTGCCCCTAAGTCTTCATTAAGGACTCCTGGGAAAAGTAAGTAAAATGGTGGCATGACATTATTTTTTTCCTGGGCCAGTATATTTTTTGCTAAAAGGACAACAAGCTCAGGTGAAAAACATAAGTGTTGCCTAATTTATTGCTACCCCCCCCACAGTGAATAGGGTTTTAATTGCCTGATGCCATTACATTGCCTGGTGCCATTACAATGGCTTACATGGTTGCCAGTAGATAAATGGTTAATGGTTCCATTAAAATGCTACGGCTGTAAATAATTACCTAAATGGTTTGCTATTGGTGGGAGAGTTTACTGCAATATTGCATAATCTTGCAAGATAAATTTAACATGCGTTTATTAGCTGGGTAATGTCATATGATGTCTGGCAGAGGGTTTCAATATCTGGTGCAGGTGGGAGCTTTACTTGTTGATGAGTAGACCCTGATGCTAAAATGAGGGTTTGAGAGAGAGGAGCCTGGCTTTGGTTTGTTAGATGAGACAGCAAACATCCATTCAATGCAAAAAGGAAAGACCCGACTATGAGGTTCCCAGTTTAGCAAAGTTGCTAACTCCATCAAGAACAAGGTGCTTAGTAAGTTGTCTGTCATACATCTCCATTAGGTCTCCACTTTCTGCTTTTATAAATAAAAACATGTTTATTTAGGTAGAATTATTGTCATTGTTACCTTCTAGCAAAGACTTCCTTAAAAATGAAAAACGAGGTGATCGTGAGGAGTTGAGGCACAGTCTAGTTGTGCACACATTCTCTAACTAGCTTCAAGTTTTGTGCATTGATGCAAACATAATTAAACCTAGTATCCAAACTTAAGCTCTGGTCTCTTTAAGCATGTCAAGACCGCCGGGAGCGCGAGGAGTCGCGTCCGCTCCCGGCGGCGAAGAATTCAAGATGGCGGCGCCCAGTCAACCCACGTGGGTTCCGACGCCGGCGCCGTGACGTCAGCGCGGCGCGACGGTCGCAGGCGCGCTGACGCTGACGCAAGGGCGCCAAATTCAAACATAAAAGGACGCCTGAGACGCCAAGATGGCGCCCGAAAATAGGATTCTGTTCCCTGAGAGTTTCCTGGGTTCCCTTGCTGTTTTCCCTACTTATATCTGCCTGATTCCTTGTTGTGACCCTTTGCCTGGACCTGGACTTCGCTGATACTCTGCCTGCTATTGACCCCCTGCCTGGACTTTGGACTTTGATTATATTCTGCCTGCCTTGTGACCTGTAGCCTGATCCAGATTACCCTTTCTGCTTTATCCCTGGATACCACGATCCTGATCCCTCCTGAGGGGCTTCCTCCTAGATCCGGACTACTCCCCAGAGGGGGCTCCCGGCTCCCTGACATTATTTTCGGGCCATGGATCCTTCTGAGGAAGCCACACCTCATGTCGGACGAGCGCTCCGCGGACTGGCATCCCGCATGGAGGACTACGAAAACCAGCAGGTTCGCATTGGGCAAGCACTCGATGTCCTGCTAGCTCAAGTGCCTTCTGAGCCTTCCACTGCTCCACCTACTGGAGATCCCCCCATGGCGGCAGCCCCTACGAACGCAAGCTACCCGACAGGTGAGCCTCGCATTCCACCTCCCCCTCGCTTCAGTGGGGACCCACAAGCCTGCAGGGGGTTTGCCACACAATGCCAAATTCAATTTGAGTTCCAACCCACACAGTTTCCAAGTGAGCGTTCCAAGGTGGGGTATGTGATGTCTCGATTGGAAGGCAAGCCACTGGAGTGGGCAACGTCTCTTTGGGAGAAGAATTCCCCGCTGACTTTTGATGTTAAAGACTTTCTCCAAGCTTTTCGTTTAATCTTTGATGCTCCAGGTCGGGTTACGAACGCCCCTGCCCGTCTCTTGCAGCTCCGGCAGGGAAGCCGCAGTGTCAATGACTATGCTATAGACTTCCGAACACTGATGGCGGAGACTTCCTGGTGTGATGACGCTTACAAGGCTGTATACTACCAAGGCCTATCCATCCGCATCAAAGATGATCTCGTCTCCAGAGAGACTCCTGACACCCTGGAGGGGCTGATCGCTCTATCCATTAAAGTGGACACTCGTCTCAGAGAGCACCAGGTGGAGAGAGAGCGCAGCAGACGATTTTCTCCCTTGTTGGCCCCTCGCTTTCAAAGGCCGATTCTGCAAACACCCGCTGTTCCTGTGACTCATGTGTGGACGTCCCCCTTGGAGGAACCTATGCAAGTAGGAAAGACTCGCCTCTCCGAGCAGGAAAGACTCCGAAGACGTATGGCAGGTCTCTGTTTATACTGTGGTGGGCATTCCCATTTTGCCAACGCCTGTCCTGCCAAAGCCAAGAGTTTTGTACCCCGAGGTATGTCTCAGGTTTCTTATGTAGGGGGCATCACTCGAGGTCCTCTGGAGAAGTATCAAGAAAGTTCACGCAGACTTCTTCTTCCTTTGCAGATTCACCTGGCAAGTAAGTCTATCTTCGAAAGGGCCTTCCTCGACTCCGGAGCGGATGGCAATTTCAAGGATGCCTTTTTTGCCGAACGCATGAAGATTCCCCTGCTTCCATTATCTTCACCCCTGCGAATTACCGCCATAGATGACAAACCCCTGGAGTTTGAATTCGTCACAAAGTTCACGGCGGAACTATCTGTACAAGTTGGGGCCCTGCATCAAGAAAAACTTTCATTCTTCATCATCCCCTGTCCTTCTACTCCAGTAATATTGGGTCTTCCGTGGTTACGTCTGCATAACCCCACCATAGACTGGTCCACTGGGCAGATCTCTCGTTGGAGTTTATTTTGCCTGCAACATTGCCTTCCGTCAAAACCCCTCGAGAAGGTGAATGTCTCCTCTGCGGAATTAAAGACTTTGCCCTCCACTTACAAGGGATTTTCCGATGTGTTTTGTAAAAAGTCGGCAGAGTTCCTTCCCCCACATCGCTCCTACGATTGTCCGGTTGAACTCCTGCCAGGAGCTATGCCCCCCAGAGGGCGCACCTACCCTCTCTCTCCTGCAGAGACTACCGCTATGAAGGAGTACATCCAAGAAAATCTCCAGCGGGGGTTTATCCGCCCTTCTACCTCTCCTGCAGGGGCTGGGTTCTTCTTTGTGGAGAAGAAGGACGGAGGCCTTCGGCCTTGTATAGACTATCGGGGTCTGAATAAGATCACCGTGAAGAACAGGTACCCCCTGCCCCTGATTGCCGAGCTCTTTGACCAGCTGAAAGGGGCAAAGATTTTCTCCAAGTTGGATCTCCGGGGGGCCTACAACCTCATTCGCATCCGGGAGGGTGACGAATGGAAGACGGCATTCAACACTCGGGATGGGCACTATGAATATCTCGTTATGCCCTTCGGCCTATGCAATGCCCCTGCCGTCTTCCAGGAGTTTGTTAATGATGTGTTCCGAGATCTCCTAGGAAGGTTCGTAGTCGTATACTTGGACGACATCCTGATCTTTTCCAAGGACCTTGAAAGTCATCGCTCCCAGGTGAAGGAGGTACTCTCTCGTCTGAGGAAGAACTCTCTCTTCGCCAAGTTGGAGAAGTGTGTCTTCGAGGTATCCAAGATCCCCTTCCTAGGATACATTATCTCTCCAGAGGGATTTGAGATGGACCCCGTGAAGGTGTCGGCCATCCAGGAGTGGCCTCTCCCACTGAGTACCAAGGCAATCCAGAGGTTCATCGGATTTGCTAATTATTATCAACAGTTCATCCGGGGGTTCTCTTCCCGCATTTCACCTATCCTGGCCCTCATCCGGAAAGGGGGTAAACCCAGCCTGTGGCCTCAATCCGCCATAGAAGCCTTTCAGTCCTTGAAAGAGGCCTTCACGTCCGCTCCTGTTCTCCGACATCCCAATCCTGCACTACCCTTCTGCATCGAAGTCGATGCTTCTGAAGTCGGAGCCGGAGCTATCCTGTCTCAGAGACACTCCACTGATGGAAAATTGCACCCCTGTGCGTTTTTCTCCAAGAAGTTCTCATCCGCAGAGCAGAACTATGATGTCGGAAATCGAGAACTCTTAGCAGTCAAGCTTGCCCTTGAAGAATGGCGTCACCTCCTGGAGGGCTCTGAAATTCCTGTCCAGATTTTCACTGATCACAAGAATCTGGAGTTTATACAGTCCCTCAAGAGGCAAAATCCCAGACAAGCCAGGTGGGCCCTTTTCTTTTCCCGTTTTAACTTTGTTTTGACTTATCGCCCAGGTTCCAAGAATCTGAAAGCCGATGCCTTGTCTCGTAGCTTCACTCCGGTGGATCGTGACCCTGAGAGGCAGGAGCCAATCATTCCACCAGTCAAGATCATTGCCTCTTTGTATCCCCAATTTGCCGACCAGATTCTGGCTGGGCAGTCCTCGGCTCCTCAAGATACTCCGATTGGCATGGCCTTCGTCCCTCCAGAACTTCGCCTGGCCATCCTGCAACAAACCCACTGCTCCAGACAAGCTGGACATCCTGGTCCGGCCAAGACCCTTGAACTCTTGAGGCGCCTAGTCTGGTGGCCTGATATCCGCAAGGATGTAAAGGACTTTGTGGCTGCTTGTAATGTCTGTGCCACTTCTAAGCCTAGCCATTCCCGCCCCAGCGGGTTGTTACAGCCTTTGCCGGTTCCCTCTCGTCCGTGGACGCACCTCTCTATGGACTTTATTGTCGAACTTCCTCCCTCCGGTGGGAATACTGTGATCTGGGTTGTCATTGACCGCTTCAGCAAAATGGCCCATTTCATCCCTTTGAAGAAGTTACCCTCTGCGGTGGAATTATCCCAACTCTTTATTAAGTACATCTTCCGCCTGCATGGTTTCCCGGTGGAGATCGTCTCCGACAGAGGCACCCAGTTTACCGCCAAGTTCTGGCGTTCTCTATGTAAAGACTTAGGAATAACACTTAAATTTTCATCTGCCTACCACCCGCAGACGAATGGGGCAGCTGAACGTGTGAACCAAGCCTTAGAACAGTTCCTGAGGAACCACGTGTCTCTTTGCCAGGACGATTGGTCTGACCTCCTCCCGTGGGCAGAGTTTGCTCATAATAATGCATGTCATTCCTCCACAGGAAGGTCTCCATTTATGGTGGTGTATGGACAGCACCCTCAAGCCTTTCATCAGGACTTCGTGTTGTCGGACGTCCCGGCTGCAGATGATCTGACAGCCCATATGCTTGCTATTTGGGCTGCAACCAAGTCTAATCTGGAGAAGTGTGCTCTAGTCCACAAGACTTTCGCGGATCGCCGTAGAAGGCCCTCTCCTCCCTACAAGGTGGGTGATAATGTCTGGCTCTCTTCCAGGAATATTCGCTTGAAGGTGCCATCTCCCAAGTTGGGTCCGAAGTTCCTGGGTCCGTTCCCCATCGTAGAGATAATTAACCCCGTAGCCATCAGACTTCAACTCCCACCAGAGATGAGAATCCCCAACGTGTTCCACGTCTCCCTGGTGAAGCCCACCGTCTCCAACCGTTTCTCTGGTGTCCAATCTCCTCCTCCTGCTATCTCTGTGGAGGGTCAACAAGAATTCGAGGTGGAGAGAATCCTTGATTCCAGAATCTCCAGAGGGTCCCTTCAGTACCTCATCCATTGGAAGGGCTTTGGCCCCGAAGAATGCTCTTGGGAGGGACATCGTGATGTGCATGCTCCTCGTTTGGTAAGAGATTTCCACTCCAAGTTTCCCCAGAAACCAAGTCCCGGTGGTCCTGAGGCCCCCCGTGAGGGGGGGGGGTACTGTCAAGACCGCCGGGAGCGCGAGGAGTCGCGTCCGCTCCCGGCGGCGAAGAATTCAAGATGGCGGCGCCCAGTCAACCCACGTGGGTTCCGACGCCGGCGCCGTGACGTCAGCGCGGCGCGACGGTCGCAGGCGCGCTGACGCAAGGGCGCCAAATTCAAACATAAAAGGACGCCTGAGACGCCAAGATGGCGCCCGAAAATAGGATTCTGTTCCCTGACAGTTTCCTGGGTTCCCTTGCTGTTTTCCCTACTTATATCTGCCTGCTTCCTTGTTGTGACCCTTTGCCTGGACCTGGACTTCGCTGATACTCTGCCTGCTATTGACCCCCTGCCTGGACTTTGGACTTTGATTATATTCTGCCTGCCTTGTGACCTGTAGCCTGATCCAGATTACCCTTTCTGCTTTATCCCTGGATACCACGATCCTGATCCCTCCTGAGGGGCTTCCTCCTAGATCCGGACTACTCCCCAGAGGGGGCTCCCGGCTCCCTGACAAAGCATTTGTGACAATTTTTGAAGCTTATAGAACTATATGGTGGAATTGCTTGGTATGTGTACAATGGATAGGGATGCTTATCCCCAAGCCACAGTTCATGAAAACTACCCAGCCTCAAAATAAAACCAAATCGCTGTTGGGCTTTTAATGAGAGTATGTGCAGATTTTGTGAAAACTGCTGCATATTTACACATGTACTGCATATAACACCCAACATTTAGATGCCTCAAAAGGTTTATGCCAACAGCAGTTAAGCCTTCTGCAAAGGATAACACTGGAAAGAGCAAGTTCACCGATAAAGTAACAAGAAATTGTTTTGTTTGAGTTTTTAAAGGAGAACTAAACCCTAAAAATTAATATGGCTAAAAATGCCATATTTTATATACTGAACTTATTGCACCAGCCTAAGGTTTTAGCTTCTCAATAGCAGCAATTATCCAGGACTTCAAACTTGTCACAGGAGATCACCATCTTGAAAAGTGTCTGGAACATTCATGAGCAGTCGTTAAGAAGCTAAGTTTAGGGGGTTGTCGCAAATTATCAAGCAGAAAATGAGATTGGTCTGCAATATAAGCTGATGCTACAAAGCTGATTATATTTTATATTAAATTCTGATGCTAGTTGCACTGGTTTCTGGCTAGAGTAGTAGTAAAAATCCCATACTTCCTTACCAAATTAATTAGGTCTGAAGTGATTAGTGCTATTGTGATCAGGTGCTCAGCTTCCAATCAATTCAGTACTGGTTTCTGGGCTGCCATGTAGTAATTATCTGTACTAAATATTAATCAGCCGTATATTTTGACATTCTATATGTACAGTATATTATGAGTTGGTCCCTAAACTCAATAACTGACAGCAGCACAGAGCATGTGCAGTGAATCAGCAGAAAAGAAGATGGGGAGCTACTGGGGCATCTTATTTATTGGCCTGGAGCAAATGGATACAATATTTCGCTGAATACATTTATTTTAGTAGCTAAAAATGTTGGATCCCTATTTCTAAAGAGAAAACAACACATCCAACACAAATTATTCCTTTTCTAAGAATTGAAATTAACAGCTAAGATAACTGTTAAAACTGCAAGGGTACTTTACTTTGAAGCAGCTCTGATCTTTTATAGGGTACTTAAATTTTGCTACCAGAGTTATCCTTATGGGGAATGTCTTTAACAAGAGAATAATTGTATTAACTGTTAGCGTTAAGACCCCAAAATGGCTTATTAGAATAACTCTTATTATTCTCTCTATCTATATGTCCTCCCTCAGCAGGCCTGAATTTGTGGTGAGGTGGTAAAATTTGAGGGGCGGCATGCCGCCCGAGCTGCATCTAGTAGAGCACTAAGAGCACTGCTAGGACCAGGAGGACAAGGGGCCGGTGCATGTGTTTGTAGGGAGGTGTGCGGCTGGGTGTTAGGACCCAGGCGGCCTAGCGGATGGCACATGCACCCAGGCTCCGCGCCTTGGAGTTATCCTGCCCTGTCCTTCACTCCACATATCCAGTCACTAATCAAATCATGTCACTTTCACCTATATAACATATCCAAAAGATGATCATTTATCACCCAAGATGTGGCCAAAATTCTTATTCACTCTCTCATCATATCACATGTGGACTACTGTAACTATCTATTAATTGGACTTCCCCACCATAGACTGTCACCTCTCCAGTTCACAATGAACACTGCCGCCAGGCTTATACACCTCAGAAATCACTCCTCCTCACCTCAGCCATGCCAATCTCTGCACTAACTTCCACACCGTTCAAATTAATGACACTGACATTCAGTGTATAACTCTGCCCCCACCTTACTGACCTGCTCCTCAACTCTTCACTCATAACCTCCTCAGATGCTCACATTCAAGACTTTGCAAGGGTTGCACTCCTCCTTTGGAATTCTCTCCCACTGTCTGTCTGACTTTTTCCCAACCTTTCTGCTTTCAAAAGATCTCTTAAAACACACTTATTTAGGGAAGCCCTCATTCTGTTTAGCTACCAAATGCCATACCATATGCTACATCTCTCTCTCACTGCTCATTTCTGATCTTTTCCACCCTCACACCTTGTGTCTCAATCCCTTCCCTTTTTAGATTGTAAGCTCTTTTGCACAGGACCTTCTTTACCTTTTGTATTGGTTTGTGGTCACTATGTATGTAATTATGTATCTTCACAGAACATTTATTTTACAGCACTGCAAAATATGTTTCTCTAAAAAATTGTTAATAATAAATAGAGAAGTAAAGTAAAGGAAGATCTTAGAATTCTTTAATGGTAAGAATTTCTAGACAGTGATGCACTTGAGTTGTCAACAGATGCAGCAGCCTACTATCTGGGCAATGATGGTGCATAGAAAAATGGCCTGTGTTGGCAAGCGGTGGGTTTACTTGCAAATTTACTTTTGTTTGGAAATATATCCTGTCTCATTCTCAGTGGTTCTAGAAGTCTGGAATTGTGGCAAGACTGCTGTTCAGGTGTTGAACAACCAGTCAGAAAAATCTGTTCCAGCAGTGGTGGTCTTACAGCAAATTGTGCTTAGAGCTTTGCACTATAATATTTGGTTAAAAGTAAAACATTTGACCAGTCATCTTAATACTATAATGAATGCACTTTCACTCTTTCAGATTCAGCGCTTCAGACAATTGGCACTTCAGCCAGAGATTAAGCCACATCATTGTCTAGGATGTGAAAAAATTGATGTGATCTAGTCTAAGAAAGATAACTTCTTACTAGTTAATTCTTTATTGTACAGAACTTAGGTTGGATATTTAAAAAGTTGGGCTTTGTGTAAATCACATACCCAATTAATTTTGACAAATTTGGATTTACCAATTTTGTTCATTCTTGAATGCCAGAAGTAGGGGCTTTCAGTTGCTTCTATCAAAAGACATATACCTGGGATTACCTTTTTTGAAAAATTGCTAAACAAAAGAGATTTATCTAAAGCAGCCAAAATTAAGCAGATTATGAGAGGTCTGCAGTGTCCCAGTGACGTTAAATATACCATATAGCCAATTACTATGCATATTTTAGTGAAGTTATTAGAAGCCCTTAGCAGGATCCGTTTTTCTATGTAAGAAACAGTCATGTTTAGGTTTCTGTTTATAATTTCTTTCTTTCGGGCATTTAAGATAAGTGATGCAGTGCCACCTTAAAAGACAACAGAGCAAAACCACGATTCACACTTCTATTGCTGAAGCGACTAAAGAGCTTTGGGACCGAGTGCAAAATATTGATGATCGGACGGAGCACTTGGAGTTCGCGGCAGAGGAGATTACGCAGCAGGTGTCCCACCTTGAGGACGAAAACAAAGCCCTCCGACAGGAGCTTCAGCAACTCCAGTACCAACAGGAGGACACTGAAAACCGAGATCGCAGGCAGAACCTGCGGGGGGAATTCCGGAGGAGGTAGGCCACATTGAACTCAATGCTTACCTCTTAGCCCTATTCCAACACTTAGTGCCCGACCTCCCTGAGGGAGAGTGGCGCTTGGATCGGGCCCATCGAGCACTGACTGGGAGACCCCCGCAATCTAAACAACCCCGAGATGTTATTCTGAGGCTGCATTTCTTCTCCTCTAAGGAGAAAATCATAATGGCGACACGTAACAAGCGGGACATTGTGTATAACGGGGACACCCTCCAGATCTTCAACGATCTCTCCCCTGCCACCCTGGCGAAGAGAAGGGCCCTTAAACCCGTCACGGCAACACTGCGGGAACAATGTATTCCCTATCGCTGGGGATCCCCCTTCCGGCTTGTGGCTACCCGCAATGGCACTCACTACGAGATCCGTGACCCTGCTGAAGGCCCCACTTTGCTAAAGAGACTAGGCCTCAAGGCCGGACCGTCCACCCGACGACAGACCTCGCCCTCTCCGCCTCGTCCATCTGAGCGCCCTCGCAGCGCACCACCATACCAGCGGTCCCCTGGGCCTTCGGAGGCTTCGCCAGATCACCCGGCATCCCCAAAACCACAGCGCCAGAGATGAGTATGCAGTTTGAGACGGCCACATTTTGCCTTTTGCTACCGAGGTCCTTTTTGGACTGCTACTTTCTTATTCATGGAGATTTCTCTGGTCTATTGGTTGCTAACCCATGTTACCCTCACCGAAGGGGGAGTTCCCCCTTCACTTGGAGCAAGGTGGTCGGCACGACCTTGCCCCGCATCTACACCACCAATTGAAAGCATTACCATCGGAAGCTTTCACATTTATGCCTGATTATTATGTTCACTGTTTTGATACTACCGTTGTTTTATTTTATTATTTGACCCCGGGGGATTCCCCCACCCACTTTCTATTGGGAGAGGTAAGACCACAGATTTTCGTGCAATGTGATTATGGCTAAGTTTGTTCATTGAATGTGAAGGGTTTAAACAGTACCCTGAAACGATATTTGCTTTTCAAGGAGGCTCACAGATTACAAGCGGAGGTGCTTATGGTTCAAGAGACGCATTTCCGTTACTCCGATTCTCCTAAATTGATCTCCAAACATTATCCCACCTCTTTTCTATCCTCGGCTCCTGTTAAAAAGGCTGGAGTAGCGATTCTAATCCACAAAAATTGTCCTTTACAGGTTACAAAGTCTCAGATCGATCCCAAAGGGAGATACATCATACTCCAAGGTCACTTATATGACAGGAAGATAACCATAGCATGTGTATACGCCCCAAATGAAAAGCAAATATCCTTTCTGAAAAGAGTAATGAAAAAAATCGATGTTCCTCTGGATTCTTTGTTTATATTAGGGGGGGATCTTAATTTGCTCCACTCAACCACCTTAGACAGAGTGGGTAAACCAGTCCATAGTGATAGAGAGAGAAGTTCTAAACAATTTAGACAATTTATACGAGCGAACACTTTATATGATGCCTGGCGAGTATGTCACCCAACGGAAAAAACATTTACTTTCTCCTCCAACCCCCATGGTTCCCAACAATGCTTAGACTACTTTTTGATCAACCACGATTCCCTAGTAGCCTTAACCTCTGCAGACATACACCAGATCACCTGGTTTGACCATGCCCCGGTCGAGATGACACTTAGGATCTCGCCTCTACAGCGTAAACCTTTCCACTGGAGACTCAATGAGACTCTATTGACCTGTAATGCCACTAAAACACAACTAGCGACTGGGCTGAAGGATTTCTTTGAGAGGAATCAGGGGTCAGTTTCCTCTCCTTTTGTGACCTGGGAGGCTCATAAGGCTTGGGTGCGAGGGGAACTCATAGCAGTTGCGACTAACCTGAAACGATCGACGGCACAACGTAGATTACTGTTGACTCGTCAACTTAAAAATTTAGAGATCAAGTATGCCCGGAACCCAAGTATTCCTGTATTAGCTCGCATTACCTCCCTTCGGGGATTGTTACGAGACTTGGCCATATCACAGGCGGAAAAGGCAATCACATACACGAGACAACGGTATTACGAATATGGCAATAAAGCTCACACACTCCTGGCCCACAAATTGAAGGACCAAAAGGCTCAAAGAGCTATCTTAGCTATCCGAGACAAACAGGGTAACCTTACTCACACTAGGGACCAGATTCTTCGCACGTTCCAGGCCTATTACAGCTCCCTTTACAATTTGCCATCCCCCCCCAAAAAAATCTCTAGAGACTTAGAATGACACATCCAGGACATGCTCTCCCCATCACGCCTACCTACTTTAACTGAGGAAGCTAATTCCACTCTTAACGCTCCTATTACCGAGGAAGAACTCCAGGACACCCTTAAATTTTCGCTGGCGAAAAAAGCCCCCGGACCAGATGGTCTTACTTATCTCTACTATAAGACCTTTTATAAGGTACTGGGTCCGCAATTGCTTATAATTTTCAATAAGATCCTAGATGGCTCCACCCCACCTCCCTCTATGCTATATTCCCATATCTCCCTGATTTTGAAGGAAGGAAAGGACCCCCAGAACTGTGCTAGCTATTGCCCAATTGCTTTGCTAAATGCAGATCTCAAAGTCTTTAGTAAAATTATGGCCAATCGCCTGACCACGCTTATGCCTTCGCTAATAGACAAGGACCAGGTGGGCTTCATCTCCAACAGACAGGCTGGAGACAACACTAGGAAAGTAATTAATCTCATTGATATTGCAAACACTACTCAAACCCCTCTCCTGGTCCTGAGTCTAGATGCGGAGAAGGCCTTTGACCGCCTTGATTGGGCTTACATGAACAAGGTATTAGATCTGATGGGTTTTGGGGGTCCCTTCCGGAATGCGATTTCAGCTCTTTACTCCCACTGCAGCAGTTAAAATAGAGGGATACCTCTCCTCTCTCATTCCGATTTCTAATGGCACACGCCAAGGATGTCCTCTCTCTCCCCTTATCTATGCACTCTCAATTGAGCCCCTGGCTACGGCTGTTAGGAATTCCCCGAATATCCATGGCATCGCTCACCGAGGAAAGACTTACAAAATATCCTTATTCGCTGATGATGTCCTACTCAATATTACACGCCCTTTGACGTCTCTACCAAATTTGCACGCTCTATTAGACACCTTCAGTAAGCTCTCCAATCACAAGATTAATCAGGATAAATCTGAGGCTCTCCCCATAAATATACCTCACTCCCAAGCCAAACTCCTACAATTAAATTTTAACTATAAATGGAAATCTGACTATATTAAGTACTTAGGTATCAGGATCACTCCCACTTACGCAACGCTGTACAAGGCAAATTACGCCCCCCTTCTCTCCCAGATCTATAGTGACTTGGAAAAGTGGACCTCCCACACGCTTTCCTGGTTTGGCAGGATGTCCACTATCAAGATGGTTTCCCTCCCTAGACTGCTCTACCACTTCGAAACACTCCCTATTCGTATACCTAACAAGGTCATGAAGGTTCTGCAGGCTAGACTTACTAGATTCATTTGGGCTTCCAAGTCACATAGGCTAGCCCGTAAGGTATTAGTGACCCCAATTAAGTGGGGAGGCCTGGGTGCACCTGATATTCTTAAATATTTCCTAGCAGCACAACTGCGGCAAGCAGTAGCTTGGTCTGCCAAATCACATTGTGGTAAATGGGTCACGATTGAAACTGATGCAATGTTTCCGTATACAGTTGCCTTTTTATTGTGGGATATTAACAAATTAATTCCCTTGAAGGACATTAAGCTAAACTCTGTGACACTGACTTTGGCCATGTGGAACTATTCCAGATCACATTACAATATTGTTAAAGGCCCTCACAGATTGACCCCTATCTTTGGTAATCCGGACTTTGTCCCAGGCCTATCCGCCTCTTTTGCCCAACCCTGGTTGAGGAATGATCTAACGCAGGCGAAGGATTTCTATAACTCATTGACTCGTAAACTTCACACCTTCCAAGAGTTACAAGCTAAACATGGTGACTTACCCAATGCAATTTTTTATCAATACCTGCAGATCCGGCACTATGTCTTGAAGATGTTTGGTCCCCAATTGCCTCATAACCAGACCCCGCTGGACGTTATTATGGCCACTAGATCCCACAGAAAGGGTCTAATTTCGGATATTTATGGAATCCTCACGATGGACACTGAACTCTCATTTGTGAAACACAGATATATGCGTTTATGGGAACAGACCTTGGGAGTAGAGCTCTCCTTACATGACTGGTCTACAATATGGGAAAACCTCCGGAAGGCTTCGGCATGTGTGACACATAAAGAGGTGAACTATAAGATCCTCACACACTGGTATATGACACCTGCCAGACTGCACTCTATATATCCAACTACCTCGGCGGCATGTTGGAGACACTGTGGTGTGGAAGGGACATTGTACCACATATTCTGGACATGTCCTCTCTTAGTGGAGTATTGGAAGGGAGTTTTAGCACTACTCGAGCCTCTGCTGGGCCGATCCTTACATTTAGACCCGCAAACATTCCTTTTAGGGAAACCATTTCCCAGATTAAAGAAACATGTACAGAAATTGGCCAACCTTATATTAACCACAGCCAAACGTCTTTTAGCTCGAAACTGGAAGTCTCCGAGAGCTCCTTCGGCCAACAAACTCAAAACAGCCATCCAGGATGTGAGGCGGATGGAATATTTGGCTGCCCTACATAGATCCCAGTTGATGCTCTTTGATAAAGTATGGTCACATTGGGACTTGATACATACTATCTCTACCTGACTTCCATCCCACCTGCAGCTGTCCACTCCCTCAGGGACACTGTCACTCTTGAGTTTATATACCCTCCTCCTTTTGTGTAAGCAGATGGTCCTCTCCTCTGATTCCCCCGGGCTCAAATGGTTTACGGTTTAGTTATTTTTTATTTTTCTTGTTCTCTTTTATTTTTGATTACTGCCCTAGTCCACGATGCTAGGCTCATATCCATCCCTAATGCTTCTGTTTGCATGCCGCAAGGTATGCGCCCACGGGCGTTATTCCATGGAATTTTCTTACACGATTGTGTATGCCTTGTTGTTAGGCCACTGATTCTGTTGTGAGTAAATGAGTCTGCAATGTGATGATATGCAATGCTTTGTTAAAACTTCAAATAAATAAAGAGTTATAAAAAAAAGACAACAGAGGTGTTTTATGTCTATAGACCTTATAGACAACAGACTTAAGATTCTGGCGAATAGATTAAAAACAGACACATAAGATAAAGGTGCAATTCTTTGGCTTGGAGCATTTGATCACTTGGTATTGTGTCCAGTATTAGCATATTGTTCTTTTCTGGAACAACATGGCTGTTCGGATGGGCCTATGTTTATTCACCGATGTTTCAATTTTCTCAAATGCTTATGCTTGTGTGACAAGCCACTGGCCTGCACATGCACTTTTATGGGGGAATTAGCATTTGGCAGGCAGGTAGCATAGGATTTTTGAGCTAAGAGACAGGGTCACCAAGGCTTCAGACAAAAACACAGGTTTATTATGCACTCCCAACAAAAAGGCAACAGAAATTCAGATTACAGTTCAACAACTTCACTGTAGAACATGCAGGGTACAGTTCAGCAAATACATTCAGGGTTTACCCCCCTCTGGTCGCTCACCATCAAGGGAAACTCTCACCCTCTTGCACTTTGAATTATTTGGGCTACAAACTCAGTCCTGCTGGCTTACCCTCCTGGGATTCAGACTCACTAGCCTCTGCCAGTCCTTTTCTTTTTCTTTCCCCACAAGGGATTTAGGCTCCAAGCTCTGGAACTCTCTTGCTGGCAGCAAAGCTCCTTCTGACCAGCTCTGTCTCTCACAGCACCTCACTTCCCTCCACTCTAGGAGGTGTTTGGAGAGCCCTAAACTGTGCTCACACAGCCCTTTTACATTTTCAGGTAGATCCTCTCTCAGCTGCCACTTAATTACCTGGCTGAGAGGGAATATTAACCCTACCTGAGCCGAGTATTCCTTTGCAGCACATACAATGCAGTTTAAACACAACTGGACAAAAAAGTTGCACATGTAAAAATTGTTGCGTCATAATAATTTTAAAGCCCAATGGCTTCAATGGATTTTGCAAATTTTTCACACTACGTGAATTTTTTCGGATTTTCACAAATTTTTTGGTGAAACAAAATGGGACAGATTCGCCCATCATTACTTGTGACATTAGCTGCTCAGATACTTTATACACCATGAAATCAACTTTTTGCTTAAACTTTTTATGGTTTCTTTTCAAGAGCTTAGTATGTAAATTTACTGGAAATAAATAAAAAAAAGCCATAGAATCGACTGATATTGACATAGTGCAGGGGCTGAGTCCCTCAACTAATTTTTCTAGTTATAATTAGTCACGTACTGTAAAGGCACTTTAATTAAAACCCCTTTTCAATTCCTTGAGAATAAATGTAATTGATAACATTAACATATTCATGTCATAAATTATGTACTTTGTATCTACAGTACAAGGTACTGTTTCATTATTACAGAGAAAAAGGAAATATTTTTTAAAAAATCTGGATTATTTGGATAAAATTGTGTCTATCGGAGACAGCCTTTCTGTAATTCAGAGCTTTCTGGATAGTAGGTTTCCGGGTAACAGATCCCATACCTGTACACAGGGCCGCCATCAGAAATCATGGGGCCCCGTACAGCAAAATTTTCTAGGCCCCCTGGCCCGGACCACTCCACAGTAAAAATTCCACACAAACACCAGTGCTAAAAACAGTAACTCACAAGTTATAAAAAGCCATTGGTGGTCAGGGTCCCCTTATAATTTAAAAAAAAAAAAAAAAAATTGCAGCCAGGGTCCCACATAAAAGTTTTAAAAAACATTGGTGGTCAGGCCCCCCCTACAAGTTGAAAATAAATCATTGGTGGTCAGGGCTCATCCTATAAGTTAAAAAAAAAAAACATTGGTGCCAGGGCCCCCTACAAGTTTAAAAAAATCATTAGTGGTCAGGGCCCCCTATACATTAAATCAATTTGCACAAGGGCCCCCCATAGAAGTTTGTACAATAACATTGGTGGTCAGGGGACCCATAGAATATTTAAAAAAAATTGGTGGCCAGGGGTTTAATAAAATAAAAAAATTGGTGTTCAGTGGAACTTACAGGCTGGAAAGAGAGGCTCCCAGTGCCAATGTTAGAGTAGCTGCCTCTTCTTCACAGCTCAGTTTGGAGTCACAGGGTTAAAAGCTTCTGTTCATTTCCCCCTCCCTCCCTTCCTGCTTCTCCACTCCCACGTCAGCCTCACCCTCGGCATCAGCAGCAGCACGGGAAGAACTGGAGAGAACGTAGGTGCCGCACAGAGCTTAGCGATCGAGAAGTGAGTAGCATGAGCAGCGTGAGCAGCAGCAGGTCTAAGCACGGCTTCAGGTATTTCAGTCCAGCTTTGGGTTCAGTGGCACATGAACTTCGGCACTAGGGGGGGCCTGGCTCATTTTAAAGATGTAACACAGCCGGGCTCCCCTTCAGGCCCGGGCCCGGTACAACTGTACCCCCTGTGCCCCCCTGATGGCGGCCCTGCCTGTACAAACGTAATAGCAATGTACCTCTCAATATAACTATTTTTGCAAAGGTACTGATGCAGCCTGGAAGGTTACACCATTCTTTGTTTGTGTCTTACCATGTCGACACTACCTGGAGAGTAGTAATGATTTCACCATCTGTGAATATTTTTGCAAAACTGCAGTAAAAGTTGGTGGAGACAAAATGGCACCAATGTATTCTGCAAGAAAAAATGTTGATGCTATAAATAAATCACCACAACAAAATTACCATTGACTCCAATGTTTTTTGCATCGAAAAAGTTGCCATGACAAAACCCATACACTACATGTATTCTGCACAGAAAAGTTGCATTTTGCATGTCATGGATGCCAATGTCCTAGACCTAGAGGGAGTCCAAGAGCAACTCTAGGAAAGCCTCTTACGGCTACAGCTAGTGGGCCAGATGCCCTCCAGTGAAAACTGTTTACTGAGCAATATGCTAAGCCTGAATCTGGTGAATAATGATTTTTTTTGGTAGACATGGATTTGTGGTAAAATTCCTAATTTTGTCATGCGATGAATTTTGCATAAAAATGTGTGCATCAAAATAATTTTGATGCCTATTGACTTCAATGCGTTTTGCCAATTTTTTGCGGCTTCGAGAATTTTTTCGGAATGTAGCTACTTTCTCAGTCAAAGCGGAATGGGAAAGACTTTTGACAAATAGATTAAATCAATTTCAATTCGTTGAAATCAACTTTTTATGGTTTCTTTTCAAGAGCTCAGTATGTAAATTTACAGGAAATAAAAAGAAAAAGATATCGCATAATATTAACATAGTGCAGGGGCTAAGTCCCTCAACTCATTTTTTAGTTATAATTAGTCACATACTGTGAAGGCACTTTAATTAAAAACCCCTTTTCAATTCTTTGAGAATAAACATCATTGATAACATTAAACTGTATTCATATCATAAATTAACTACTTTGTATCTAACACAAATTATCATTTTGATCATATAAAGCACTTGTTGCTAGCTCTCAGATATTTTTTAAAGCTCATAGTTGTTAGCTCTGAGTCTTCAGCATATGTAATTGGTCCATGTGTTCAGTCAACTGTATTCTCAATGTGACCATACAATTTTTATAAAGGATATTTATTCAGAAACCTAATGCATGAAATAGCTTTCTAGTGAATTTTACAGAAGTTTGGTGAAGATTCCTCTAGTGATTTCATTCTCATTTGCAGAGAGCTGGATTAAAAACAGTGAATTGTATCATGCTGCTGCACATGCCTTACTTTGAACACACTGACATATATTCTTGCACCCAGATGACACAATTAGTTTGGGCTAGAGAATTGGTTTACAGAAGAAAAAGTGAGGCGCATCATTAAGCCCATCCAAAATATAGCATACACTGAAAGAGTTATAGTCTTAAAATAAATGCCTTAATTAAGCTTCAAATTAAGAAACCAGAGCAATTTTCAATAAGAAAGGCATTACTTTTTCTAACCACACAAAATGTATATATAAAACATACATTCATCTTATTGTAAAAGGATTTATATATATATATATATATATATATATATATATATATATATATATATATATATATATATATATATATATATATATATATATATATATATATATATATATATATATATATATATATATATATATAGGCAGCATGTTTTTCGTAGTGTTCCAAGGTTTGTATACCATGCCGAGTGCCTGCAACCCATCCATACTCCCCTGTCATTGTTTTTCGCTTAACAGGTGGGATCAGCACGAATTTGTAACTCGCCCTCACTCGCTGTTTCAGTGAGTAGGACAGAGTACATAAGCGCTGACACGAGCCCTGCGGTTGGGCTCGGTGATACTCTGTGAGCAATAAGTATTTTGCGAGATTGGCAGACATTCATTACATCGAGCGGTTTCGCGCTGATTGGATCCAAGTCACGGACAGTGGTAGCAGGCACCAATGAGGCAGGTAGAGTGCGGAGCGGATGCGCTCGCAACCGATTGGGTAATCCTTACGTTACCAGCTGCCGCAGGAAACATGTGTAAACAGCGCTCGGCACTTAAGCTGGCCATAGACGCAATGATCCGATCGTACGAATCAACGTACGATCGGACTTTCCCATCTCCCGACCCTCCACTAACCATTCAGATCAAAGTCTTTACCATTCCGATCAAATTAAGAACAGATCACCCAATGTTCTGCCCCTGACAGCAATCGTACGATACTTATGTCTGACAACACTAGTGACAGTCTCCCTCTGAAAATCGTATGATCGGCAATACACGCAGAGATATTATCGGCAGGCGACAGAAATTTTCTAACCTGTCCGATCGACCAAACGACCGATCTCCGACGGACGAAAAATGTCGGGACTCTCCACACATGGTCCGAAAATCGTACGAATCCACGATTCGTACGATCGGATCTTTGCGTCTATGGCCAGCTTTAATGTCGGTATTCGCTTAGTGGGATCTGCTCATCGATATGTTTACTCTGTACCTGGATTGGTGGTGACACTTCATCTGATCTAGAGGTTGGGGGACTGTCCTGGTGGATTCTGGAGACCTCGGACACACTGTACCTGAAGTGTGAGGCTACAGGTAATTGTTTTTAATTTTTTTAGCGAGCACCAATAGGGGGCTGGTGGCCCTCTGTTTATTCTCTCATCACTTTCACGATGTGCTTTTGTTATTTCATGTATTGTGGGAATACTGTGGGTATATAGATATATATATATATATATATATACAGTATATATATATGCACATATATATGCATATATATATGCATATATATATGCACTCACAACAGTCTAACACATTGCCTAGGTGCTGGTCAAAATAATCATTCAAAGTATCAAAAACAGACCGCACTCCAAGGGCTTTTTAAGTGTAAAAAACTTGTATTTTATTTTCGACGTTTCGGCGCCATAACTCGGGCCGTCCTCAGGAAGGTGAACTCTACACATCTATACACACAATTTAAAGGTGAACAAATTGGCGCCAAAACCGACTTGTATGACGTCATTGGTGGGTGTGGCTAATTTTGTGCAATTTTGTGCAATCCCACAAGTGCCATATAATATACGTTCATGGTAAAAAGTGAAGATCTTGTGTGACCTAGAAATTAAGCAGTGCAATGTCATGGTAGTGAGCATCAAGTGACCAAGTGTCATGGTAAACACCCATCGTGACTTTCCCCTAAACAGCGGGAAGTGGGTTAAAAAGCATTTAAAAACACTCACCCCAGGAGTCGTAAGGATCTGGTTCCAACTGCCCTTATATCCCAATGGTGCATCAGGCAACACCAGTAAGAGTTGCTGGGTTACCCTTTCAATCGGTGCGCTGCAATCCCCAGATACGCACGGAGCTGCTTCACTGCGTGTTGCGTCGAGGCCCCGCCCCCGTTGCCTAGGAGAGCAGGGACGCCTCTTTCGTAGCTCAGTGGTGATGCAACGTGCGGTTCCTATTGGTTCGCACCCTTCAATCTACGAGGATCTCGGCTGCCGGCTTCCCCTCTCTGTGTGCGGGTCTGCTGGTATTTAACCCAGTGGGTGCCGCATCACGCTGGGGGTGCCAATTAGCCTTCTCCCCTATTCATGCAGCTACAACTTAATTGCTCATTTCTATGTGAGAGGATAAGGATGCGGGCTTCCCCTCCCTTCTCAATCTGCGTGACCACTGGTATTTAACCCGGTGGATACCGCATCTTACTGGGAGTGCCCATTTATCCTATTCCCACTCTCAATAGCCACGTCACCCAAGCATAACGCTACACACACAGTTTAGCAGACTTACCCTTTGTAATGTGTGGATGATTTATGGGGAAAAAAGACTTGTCTCTTCCTGGGTAATTGGGCATACTGGTGTGCACTTCTGCAAGGGAACATCCTGCCTATTCACCATCCTTATTACCTCCTGGGGTCCAATCAATCCTATAGGACAAAGCACAAATATCATAATGTCAATACACAGTATTACCAGCATAATACCATTGTTAGCACTTTCAAACATATTGGTTCATATAATAACCATCAATAGATGTCAAACGCAGACCATCAACTACTGGACACGCTATTATTCATTATTAGTAGACACACTGTTTCACATTATTAGTCTGTTGTAGTCCCATATTTGTACAGATCCACGGTGATGCACAGTTAATAGAGAGCACATTGATTATAGACAATCATCAATCTTATATCTATCTGTACGTATTACTATTGGTTCCTTGATCAATAGAAAGGAGACATCGGGAGAGTCTTGTTGAGTCCTTTGGGTGCTAGAGTGTCTAATTTGTAAATCCATCTCGATTCCTTTCGGATTAACTGTAAGTCCCTATTGCCACCCCTGCGTAATGCAGGAACGTGGTCTATTATCATATGGCGAAACTGTGGTAGCGAATGTCTCTGTTGTAACCAATGTCTCGCGATGTTCAAATTTCAAAGTATTTTAACTTCAAATTCGACCCTTAGTAAATGTGCCCCATAGTATAGTTAGTACAATGATATATTCCTGGAACCTGCAGTAGTAACACACTTGTTATATGAAAGAGTATTTTGAAAGGGTAGCGCATGATGGAAATAGTTTACTTACTAAGGATATCGAAAAAATATAAAATGTTGAAGATGTCAAGAAGGAGAGGGTACTGATTGCCATCTTTGGTATTCTTGCAACAAGATAATACCTTTTTGGAGTGAGGTATTAGGTACTATAGATGCTATTGCAGGCTATGTTACAAACAGTGGATACATTATATTATTTAGTTTTAAACACTCCTGCCAAAAATTAAGGACAAACTAATACTATTCCTGTTACAAACAGCAAGGGCACTAATCATTGGAGAGTTGGCTACTTTAAAAAATGGCCAAAGGAAGGCATATGAAAAGACCTTTAGCATTTTGCAAACATATTTACAAAATAAAGCATTGTAAAAAAATAAAGAGGCATAAATTAGCACTCTATTTAACTATTACATAGTAAATAGCAAGGGAGTAAAATAATCTACCCTCCCCAAGCCCATCTTTCAATATATTTTGATCAGTCCTACAAAAATTGCCACAGAGGTATGAACAAGCTGTGGTCTAGTTTATGACAATGTTTTTTTTTTTGTAACTTAGATTTTTATTGGTTTTACAAAATCATAGTAAACAGTACAGCTTAACATTTCTGTGGTTCAGCAGAAATAATGAAAATAGATACAGGTACAAGAAAACAAATATATGAAAAAGCACCAGGGGAGAAACTTAATATAGCACGGCAATTGGCAGAGCAGGCAGATGTAAGACAAGTAGCAAACAAAGCTGATGTCCTAAACCTGGGGCAGATTGTATCAGAATAGGAAAAGAACTACTCTAAAGAAAATCAAATCAAAGAACGATCCACCAGGCCTCTCATGACTAAGTGGCAGATGGGGGGTGGATTCCTTGCGACCCATTGACAACTAATTCTCTTAAATCCCATATGTCCCAGATATTAATAAACCGCTCCATAGTGTTAGACAACATGGCAATACCAGCTTCAAAGGTTCTGTTAGCATTAATTCTGGAAACTATCTCAGACAAAGTAGGTGGCACAGGGTCTTTCCAGTGTGACGAAATGGCCAGACGGGTTGCGGTCAGTATTTGGTTCACCAAAGCTTGACCACAATTGCGAAGTCGTGACATAGGTTTCCCCAGTAATAAGACAATAGGATCCATTGGAAATGGGCTATGGAAGATACGGCTCAAGAGCTGAGAGATTTCAGTCCACAGCGGCTGTATCACTGGGCAATCCCAAAAGATATGAAGCATAGTACCCTGAAGCCCACAGTTCCTCCAGCATAGGGGCGAATGTTGCGGAAATAATTTGTGCAGCCTCTCCGGGGTATAGTACCAATAGGTCAAAATTTTATAAATGTGTTCTTTCTGTCGCACACAAGTGACCATACGTTTAGCGTTGTTCCATATCAATGGCCAATCTTTAGGCTGGACTGGGTGTGGGAGGTCTCCATCCCATTTCTCCATGTACTTATGTCTGGGCAGATCCAAGTCAGGAGGAGCAGACAACATATTGTAGATCCTGGAGATGAGGCCTTTCTGTGGTAGGCCTGGAAGTGCCAAAGTCTCAAACATCGTGGGGGGATGTGATTTGAGATATGTGACATAGGGAGCCAAAAAATGCCGTACTTGAAAATATTCAAATAATTTTATATCCGTTAGGGGCTGCTTCTCCTTAATCACTTGGTAAGGCAACATCCCATAAGCGAGCGGAGTGAGCAGGTCTTTGACCGTAAAGAACTGTAACCTAGACCATCTGGTATAAAACGATGGCTCAGTGCCAGGCGAAAACAGCGGATTGTTCAAAAAGGTTGTTACCAATGATTTAGCGGAGACCAATTTGTATTTAAGCCGGGTCTTCAGCCATATAGAGTAGGAAAGCCTGGTGGCGGAGAGGATAGATGATGGAATCCGCAGAGAGAAGGCAAGGTCCCAAATGAGAACATTTAAATGATAGTCCGTCACCATACTATTTTCAATGTGACCCCAGGTGGTAGTTGGAAAATGGTGAGACCATGCTAAAAGTTGCCTCAACTGCGAGGCTTCATAGTATCGTCGAAGATTGGGGACCCCCAGACCTCCCAAACTCGTATGGGTCATCATCACTGATTTAGCCACTCTGTGGCTCCGGTGGGCCCATATAAAATTGTGAAACAAGGCTTGTAGTTCCCGAAAGACTTTGGGAGCTATCGGAATCGGCAGAGTCTCAAACAAGTAAAGATACTTGGGTAAAACCGACATTTTTAGAGCGGCTATCCTGCCGAGCCAAGAAATAGGGTAATTAGTCCATCGCATGAGAGAGGTCTTTGTTTGCTGAATGAGCGGTTTAAAATTCAGATCATATAACTGAGCATGAGATGCTGCCATCTGGGTCCCTAGATATGTCAAGGAATCCACCCTCCATTTGTAATTGAATTTAAGTTGCAATGCTGCAAGTTCCTGAGGTGGTATGTTGAGTGGGAGAGCTTCCGTTTTATTAATATTAAGTTTGTAACCCGAGATCTTACTATAGCCATCTAGGACGAGGTGGAGGTTCGGAAGGGAAACATGTGGATTAGTCATGGTGAGTAGGACGTCGTCTGCAAATAGGGCTATCTTATAATGCACAGAGTCAACTAAAACCCCCCTATGTCAGGATGTGACCTAATGGCTGCCGCTAGAGGTTCAATGCTTAGAGCATAGAGAAGGGGAGATAAAGGACACCCCTGCCTAGTGCCATTCCTTATTGGGATCGCTTTACCAGATTGACCCGAAAGTTTTAGATGGGTGGATGGGGTGCTATAGAGATTGCGAAGAGCAAGCAGGTAGGGGCCTGAGAAATTCAAGTGTTCCAAGAGTTTAAAAAGGTAAGTCCAGTCTAATCTATCAAACGCCTTTTCGGCGTCTAGGCTAAGAACTAACGAGGGAGCTTTACGTCTCTGAAGTATTTCAATTAGGTCTACAGTACGTCTAGTGTTGTCACCCGCTTGGCGCCCCAAAATGAAACCCACCTGATCCCTATTTATAAGCCTAGGTAGTATTGGGGCCAAACGGTTGGCAAGAATTTTAGTGAACAGTTTCAAGTCCGAGTTCAGGAGGGCTATCGGTCTGTAGTTGGAGCATAGTGTAGGGTCTTTACCTTCCTTGGGCAGCAGTGTCAAGTAGGAGGATAGCACAGAGGGAGGGATGGGTTCACCGTGCAAGTATAGATTAAACAGCTTTAACAGGTAAGGTAGAAGAATATGTTGGTATAATTGATAATATTTATACGGCAACCCATCTGGACCCGGAGTTTTGCCACTCGGCATAGTCTTAAGGGCGAAGGACAATTCCTCCATCGTAATATCTTTATTTAGAATTCCTAAGTCGTCTTCAGTAAGACCTGGGAGCTCTAAATTCTCTAAAAAGCCAATAATAGACTCAGAATGTAGCCTGGTGTCAGTCAAGGTCGGGGACAAATTGTAAAGTTTGTGATAATAATCGTAAAACAGGGAACCGATCTGGTAGGGGTCATAGGTTAAATGGCCTGCAGGGGTCATCAGAGAGGTTATTCGAGATTGGACCTGTTGGTCCCTCAACTTTTTGGCAAGCAAAGTATGCTGTCTATCAGCCTTTTCATAGAAACGCTGCCGCGTCCAAAGTATGGCCTTCTCAGCCTGTTTTTGCCTTAAGGCAGCTAGCTCTGTACGAATGTGTCTAATTCGGGCCAGTAAAAAGTCACTCTGATTCAAGTTGTATTGTGTTTCCAAGTCTCTAAGTTGCCTATGGAGTGTAAGATAGGTAACATTAGCTGTCCTGTTTTTGTGTGCTGTCAGTGCTATCAGCTGGCCCCGCAAAGTGGCTTTATGGGCTTCCCATAGCGTGGTTAAGGAGGCCACGGAGCCCTCATTTATAGCAAAATATTCCTTCAGATTACCCTCAATCTTAGCAAACACGTCTTTGTCATGTAGGAGTGATTCATTGAGGCGCCAATGAGGCTCACGGGGAGGGGATTTAAACAGTTCTATGATCAATGTGATCGGAGCATGATCTGACCAAGTGATTGGCATAATGTCTGAATCATAAGGTAAGTGTAGGCAAGAGTAGGATATAAAAAAGTAGTCAATGCGCGAATGCGTTTTATAAGTGGGCGAATAGAATGTAAACTGTGTATCACGAGGGTGTTTCGTTCGCCAAGCATCAAAGAACTGAGATTGGCGCATAATCTGCCTAAAAGAAGTAGAGAGGGTATGGGCCATCTGGTTTGGGGAGGGTTCCGATCTATCAGTCCCCTGAGAGTATGTCAAATTAAAATCACCCCCTATTATCACATATGTGGAGTGTAATTGTTGGGACTTGGTGATGAGTTTGCGCAGGAAGCTGATCTGCCTTTTGTTAGGTGAGTATACATTGACCAACAATAACTGCACATTAGCATACATTCCTTTGAGCATCAAAAAATGGCCATTGGGGTCTGTGAGAGTCTGGTCAACTCGAAAGGGACAATCCTTATGGATAAGTATGGCAACCCCTGCTCTTTTATAGGGACCAGAGGAGTAGTAGGCAGTTGGGTAGAGTTTGGAAGCAAGCTTGCTATGATTGTCTTTATGAAAATGAGTTTCCTGAATAAGAGCTATGTCCGCCCGAGAGTGTTTGAGCTCTTTTAAGGCAAGATACCTCTTATGGATACTATTAAGGCCCTTGACATTCATAGATATAAATTTAGCCATAGTATTGGAAGGATAAGTGAAGCTCATCTGGATGGTGACCCGGAGGAGGGAAGGAAAGGGAAAGTAAGCGACCAGACTCCCACATCCCCCCACAACATGTCATAGACCCCCGAAACACATTATAAGTGCCCTGACCATCGGGAATGAAAAGAACATGAACTTTGCAAACATACAATAAGCTCCCAAATAAGAGGTGCAAGTACCAGTATCTGAACCAAAATAGCATAATAAACCACAAACAAAAAAGAAAAAGGAGAAAAAAAGAAAAAAGGAAAAATGAAGAAAAATGTCAGTCATCTCCGCCTTGAGTAGAACCGAATCTGATGGTTATCCTGTAGAGAAAAATTGAGAAAAAAGCCCTGACAAGACGTCAAGAGCTTACGAGGAGCAAAACAAGCACCTCTGGTGGGGGGTGAGGGTCAATATCCACGTAGGGGTCGTGCAGACCAAAAAGAGAAAAGGCAGGATGGGAAAGTGGCCTATCCATCCCTGGATCCAATAGGTGGCTGCTGGCAATAAAGTAGAAAAATAGGGTATACACCCAGCTTGGAAACAATGAGGCTGATGCAAGTCGCCACTCACCCATCGCGAGGAGGCGAAGGGCTGAGGGCTAGCCGTGGCGGTGAAGCTTTCTGTCGAATGGTGGACCATTGAGGCGCTAGCGGTTGCGAGGGCTCCCTTTGTGGGGGATCTTTAGGCGGGTCTCGAGCAGACAGTCCAAGTGCCTTGAGAAATCTGTCCCCATTCCGGGGGTTGTGTAGCGTATAGGTCTGACCCGTGCGTACAACAATCAGCTTGAAAGGGAATCCCCAGCGATAGGGTATGCCGTGATCTCTGAGTGTTTGTGTAACAGGCCGCAAATCTCTCCGTTTGGATAGAGTAATCGGAGAGAGATCTTGAAATATCTGGACCTTATGGGAGCGGAAGGCCCATTCACGGGTAGCTCTCGTTTTCGCCAGGATAGCTTCCTTCCCTTGATAGTAATGAAAACAGGCAACGATATCACGTGGAGGTTTCGATGCAGCAGGTTTTGGGCCTAGAGAGCGATGTGCCCTATCAAATCTCCATAATTCACTTGGGGTTGTCGCGCATATGAACGCACACAAATCAGCAAGGTAGCCCGGTATCTCGGAAGGGGTTACTTCCTCAGGAATCCCCCTAAATCGCAGATTCTGTCGCCGCGACCTGTTCTCCAAGTCCTCACACATGTCGCGCAAATCACAGACTTCCCCTCTAAGAGTTTCGTTATCTTCCTCAACATACATCAAGCGTTGAGCAATATCATCAGTATAAGATTCCAACTTATCTGTGCGGTCTCCCAGATCGTTAACATCCCTTTGAATCTCTTTTAGTGCTGCATTCACGGCCGCCGACACAGACTGTGTGATAGTGGAAGTCAGCGAGTCCTGCAGTGTCGCTAGCTGGGCCGCTAAAATCTGTGGCGTTACTGGCTGATCGTCCGGCGATTGCGAGGGATCAGATGGGGACCCTTGCGGGGAAGTCTGAGTTGGGGTGAGTGCCGGAGACATACTCACTGATCGCGTGGGTGAGGTAGGTATGCGCGGGGAAGTGTGAGATGCGTCATCGTCCTCACCGCCATCTTGGAACTTCGCGTGTTTGCCTCTGCCAGGGGTTTTGTGCAGGAAAGGTGACATAGTTGCACGTTGTGCCCGGGTTCCACGTTTACCCATGCTTCGGCATTAATCAGAAGTAACCCGGAGTAAAGTGGTGTGTTCTGCAAATAGCGTAATGTCGGGTTAACAGGGATCCAGTGGAGGAGCTCTTAAAGTCTGCGTCCGGACTCCACCATGGCTAAGGACCGCCCCCCAGGATCTAGTTTATGACAATGTTTAGAAACTAAGAGAAATATGAGTAGGACTGTGTTTGTTTTTTCCAAATCTGTACAAAGCTTTTCTTATCCCTCTTAACACCCCTCTTTTTTCTTATGTACACCCAAAACTGAAATTGTAAAAATAAAGACTTACTGAAAAAGGAAAACTATAAAGTGTTATTTACGACAAGTGCAGAGTGCAAATTACAAGTGCAATCTTCATGTTTTTCCCATAATGCAGTGATTTTAGTGTCCTTTTTTACACCTGCTCCCGGTGCACCTGAAACAATTGCAAGCACAATTATCTTGATTTTGAAGCATCACCTACAGTTGCATCAGATGCAACACCTCCTATTGATAACATTTCCAGTGTTTGGAGTGCAAGGGATTCTTTAATACAGGTTCGCTGTGGTCATTGGTGCAGGGCGAGCCCTGGAGATACCACCTGGTCTGTAGGTGGCTGTTCTAATTAGGAGGCAGGAAGGACTGAGCAGCATCAAGCAAAACTATACAGAACTATACAGAAGTGCAAAGAGTGCATTTTAAAGCAAATGTCTTTCATGAATTAGATCGTATGCACAATTGACAGTGGGGAAATTTGGTCATAAATGACCCCTATAGTGTCAAAGTTTGCATCCTTTGTCCAGTAAACTATATACATATGAAGGCATATGAAAATAAGTTAAATGTAATATATTTAATCTACTGTATATTTTAGTATTCTTTTTTCATAATATCATAAAACCTACAGACATACTATAATAGTGACTGTCCTAATATTGTTTATCGAAAAAGGTATTCCAGAGACTGAAAATGTCAGGAATTGCTTAAATAAAGATCTGAAACAAAAGAGTTGCTGCTTCAGTGGTAAAACAGTCAGACTACAATACACAGCCTTGAAAAAGCAATTTTGCGAAACGAGCGTTGGCTTGCTAATTCTCACTGGTTTTTACCATTTTAGATAAAACCTTGGGGGTTCTTTTTAAAAAAAACTTCTTATAGTGATCTGGGCGCTTCTCTTAGCCCAGATTAAGGAGATTCCTTATCTGCATTCTTGTTTTACTGTTTTCACTATAAGTTCTCTGGAATTTGTGTGTTTTTTAGACAAGATAGCTTCTCAATCCAGTTAGTTAAAATAGAATTGAGACCACAGTTCCAGAAGCACTGACTTCTCCTTCTTTGTGGGGTCCCGCAGTTAGTAAAACAATCAGCTAGAAAATACGGGAATTCTCCACCCTTCTACCAATTTCCTTTTCTTACCTTTTCTTGGAATCAGAGATCTTAACAATTGCACTTTAATTAATTCATAAGTGAATTAATCACAATCTGGTGGCACTTTATCACCCTTATTGGTGTTTTAGTTGGTTTTTAGTATTTCAATAATCAATTAATGTTAAATGAATTGTTCATGAGTTAGAAATTACCAAGCATATACAATATTTAAACGAAAAATCAAATGTGTCTTAGTATTACTCTATTTAATCCTATTTAATTGAGGTTAAGCACGAGCACTTTGTGGGACGAATTATTAAGGGGGGAACCAACAGATATAGAATCACTAGATTAAATGGTTTAATTGAAATCAAATTACATAGTGATTACATATAACCTTTTGTGTGTTTTTTCTGATCAAAAAGACGGGGATACTTTCTTTCTTTTCTCCTATACAAAAACAGTCAGACTACTTACAGACACAGAGATTTCACTGGTCCAAAAGCAGTAAATCATAATTTCTATATTGTGAAATTCTTCAAGATTTAATTTAAAAACAGAGTGCGTGACTACACAGATCCTTAGGGGGATATTTATCAAAGTCCGATTTTATCTCAACGCTTATTTATTATTAAATTCTCCGGAAAATTTGCACTGCGGGAAAAAATCAGATTTTCACAATTTTTTCGGATTTTCCTCCCGAAAACTCAGATTTCTTATGTTTTTTGCCCGAAAATCTTTGGGGTATTGCACAAAACCCAACGCACATCAAAAAATCATTGGGACTTCTTCCATGGACTTATAGGCAACCTCGACAGGTCTGAGATGACGGATTTTCTGATTTGGACATTTCCATCCTCTTGGTTTAATAAATTCTGAAAAATCTGTGATTTTTTAAAAGGCTGATTTTATAAAAATTCAGTGTTTAGCAAATAACCCCCTTAGTGTTCATATACTAGAGTAACCTTAAAATTATTGTCTTCTTGTTCTAAGTACTGGACAACTCTATGGGGCTTAACTTAACAACCTCCAAAAATTCGCCAGAGACGGCTTCGCTCACATCGCAACACTTCACGAGACGTAGATTAGTCAGGACAACGCTAAATAACTAAAATCTGAAGTTCAGGGCACCGAACACTAGCAAAGTTGCGCTAGCTGCACCAAGCAAAGCCAAGTTGCCTTATTTGCATACGGCGGTAAGTTAAAGTTTAATGGGCAAATATGTTGCAGCAAATACATTACACTACACAAGCCAGGGAATTTTCGCCAGTGTTAGTCACTTCACCCTTTAGTAAATTTGTGATATTTTTTCTCCTGCTTCCGTACATTTGCAATATGTCTAAATGAGGACATTGCAGACTTTTCAAACCTATACTTAGCAATTAGGAAAGAACTAACATGCATACAAAATGAAAGATATTTCCTCCAATTTCAATCAATTAAAAAAGAAAGTAAAGTCGTGAGCTTTTGCTTGTGAGTGAATCATGTTTGCTAAATACATGTTTATATTAAAATGCCTTAAAAGATCACGTGATTTGAATGTATTAAACATCGGATGCATAATGTATTACTCATTAAAAAAATATTAGTGTAATAGTATATACATGAAATATGCTTTTCATATATTAAAGAGAACTAAAGGGAGACTTTGCTTTTTGTGGCCTTTTTAAGTAATTTGCCAACTTATATGCACATATTTAGTAGGATTGTAAGAGGAGTTAATATAAAAGTGGGGGTCATTTATTAAGTTCGCACATCGCATATTTATTCGCAAATAGTTGCATTGCCCATGCTTTTTCCTGAAAGCTAAAATATTGCACTGCTGTGCGAGGTTGTTGTGTGTGAAAATCGCGTTGACAGTAACTTAGTCGCAGTTTTTCAAATATGTTTTCCGCCACCAAAGTTGTGGTTTAACTCAAACACAGAGTATTCACATTGGGCATATTTCATCCATATTTAAAAAGCTTTTATCGACATTCGCAGTGTGAAAAAATTGAGCAATTCAGTTTGCACATTATGGGGCAGATTTATCAAAGGTCGAGGTGAATTTTCGAATGAAAATATTTAGAATTTTGAGCTATTTTTAGTGTGCTTCGACTAGGAAAAAGTCCAAATTCGAGTCAAATTTGAAAAAAATTTGAAAATTTTAATATTGAAATTTATCAAGTACTGTCTCTTTAAAAAAAAAATCGACTTTGACCATTCGCCATCTCAAACCTGCCAAATTGCTGTTTTAGCCTATGGGGAATCTCCTAGAACCTATTTGGAGTCAATTAGTGGACTTCGAAAAATCAAAGTTTTTTTAGGAAAAACTTCAAATTGAATTCGATCGAAATGCACTATTACTTCGATTTGAACGGTTATAATTCAGAAAAAAGAAGTTCTAAAAAGAACTTCGACTTAATTTCGGTTGGTCTTTTTTAATTCAAATTTCGAACGTTTTTTCAATTTGAATCTTCAACCCTTGATTAATATGCCCCTTTGTACACCACTTTATCCAGCATTATAAATATAACCATGCACAAGGCAAATATGTTCACTGTGCGAATCATTCTGCCCTGTGCGAAATGCAATTTAATGTATTTACTAGTCACTAGATGGAAGTGCGGGGATTCCCATTAGTGTAGTAAGTTCTAGCAGCAGGTGGTCTCCTATTGACAATCAGTGGGACCAGGTTGCCCCAGGAAGGAAATAAAAGGAATTAAGAATGCCCATGTGTTACCTGCTGAAGTGTGGGTAACTCATATTGCCAAGGACCTGAAAATACAAACCTTAAACCTACCAGGTGAGAAACAATGTCAACATAATTTTATTATTTAGGCCAACTAATGCAATGGAAGTTCTTTGGAGCTCAGTTTAGTTGGTTATAGGGGCGATCCTGGCCCCCTCCACCTGAGGCAGCTTGCTACTACTGTCCTCCCCCTCCCTCACAGGCTCAAGGGGGGGGCACAATGTCAGCAGATATCAACAGGGTCCAGGACACTAGTACAGGGAGCACAGTTGCAAAAATTTGGCTGTTAAATTTTCTAGGAGCGACATTTTTTGCTGCCCCTGGTAACTAGCGGGGAGCTGCAGCCTGCAGCAACTTTCTCAACTCATGTCATTGGTGCAGCGCCCCTGGTTGACTAGTTGGATTATACGAGCTATCTGGGTAGCTTGGGCTGCTTTGAAGAGTTAAGATCAACACCATGGGAAGCAGTCCACCAATACTGGGCAAAATTGACAGGTCAAGGCTATCATGGTTTTTTAAAACCCACTGTCTGTGCCAAATAGACACCCATTACACCACAATAGGTCCCTGTTGGAGGAGCATAGCAGAAGGGTGAGGTGAAGATGTTCCATGTGCAATTACCCTGTATGAATCCAGCACGGGCTTTAGCCTAGCTGATAATTAGCTGAGATTTAAAATGATTTAGACATGGTTTTCCACTGGCAACACTGCAGCAGAAAAAGACTAACCCCCATATGCAATAAAAGGCACTAGGTTTGCCCAGGAGCAGTAACCCATAAAAAACAATAGGATCTCTGCTTTTGAACAGGTGACCAGTAAATTCTACCTTCTGATTGGTTGCTATGGGTTACTGCTCCTGGGCAAACTTAGTGCCTTTTGTTACATAACCCCCTTAACATCTTGTTTCTAGTCTGTACTGAGAGAATCCTCAGACTACACACTGATGGAAAATCACCAAGGAATTATAGAATTGCCTGTACCAGCCTTATCACTATTTAATTAAACTTCATAAACTATTAAACTGGTGCTAAGGGTAATAAATATTAATCATATCAAGTTGAAAGTTAAACTGTTTATCTTAGCACTTAACAGTTATAATAGCTTAATTTACAATTCTTCTGCTTCCTTATACAAATAAGAAGGCCAAATAAATTCCAGAAATATATCATACAGTATACATTTAAGTGAAAATACAAATGTTCCTCATATGTCTTATATGTTTTATGTTGATTATATAGATCTTAATTTAAATAGATTTTGGGATTTTTTTATACTCTTATATTGTAAAATTAAACTAACTAAAGCGCATAATACTGGTGATTTAAAAATTGATCATGAAGTAAAAATTTAATTGCAAATGTTTTAAAACTAAGATTCAAATAATAAAAGAGAGGAAAACTCCGTAATTGTAAATTGCTAAACTAAATAACTAAAAAATTATGATTTAAAGTTTTTTTAGAGCAAAAAAGTGGGAAAATGCATCAGAGTTTGTGGTGATTTATTTAAAGCCCTTCTTTCTAATCTATATATATATATATTTAAATGCAAAAATAATAACAATAACTTGGTACTAGTAGAATAGCATATTTTGTGACAATCCTTTGCTAAAGCTTTCAATGAAAAAGAAGTTAGGATTGAAATGCTTTTAAGGACACCTGCCCCCATATGTAATATAAGGCACTACGTTTGCCCTGTAGCAGTAACCCATAGCAACCAAATGTTTGCTTTTAAACAGGTGACCAGTAATGTACTGATTAGTTGCTATGGGTTAATGCCCCAGGAAAACTTGGTGACTTTTATTTCATGACCCTTGAATCTATGGTTGCCAAATTTGGATTAGATTAGAAAACCTGATTCACTATAAGGGGAAAAGAGTGTCATTGTTGAGCCAAATGTTAAGGCAAGCTCTATTTTGCTATCAACAATGTATTATATATAGATTATTTATATTGATAGAAAACAGTATCTTTTTAATGAATGAATTGACTAGCAATATTAAATAAAAATTACCAGAACTGCACAGTGGGGCAGATTTTAAAAAAATCTAAAGTCTAAATTTGAGAAAAATGCAATCCAAAAACAAGGATATTAAAAAAAATTCCAAGTATTTTCTGAAACCTCGAATAGGTGGATGTTTTAAAGAAAAAAATGTGACTAGTTGCCAGAAAAAAAGGTTGTATAGTCTATGGAAATATTTCTCAAATTTCTTAACAACTTTTTTTCTCAGGATACTGAAACTTTTTATTTTTTCAGCCTCGTTGAGATTGAAGAGAACAATGTAAATCAATGTAAATATGAGGGATATCCATTTTATTCTAATTATTTTTCTCTATAAATGTCCATACAATAATTACACTTGGTAAACAATCATGGCATTAAATGAGGTCATTTGTATTATTTGTATCATTATCAGTATTGGAGATTCTCTTCACCAGTTCAAATACAACATCATAAGCCAAGGATTTCCCTAGTTTCAGAATCATGTTGCATTTAAGTCCATGTATATGCCAAACTACACTTCTTCTCACTGATGTTTTGCAGTTCCATAGAAATGGTATTAATGCACACTTGCCAGTGAATAGGGTGCTGACTTTAAGCACATTGGGTTAAAGAAATATTCAAGTTTTGTTCATATAATTCTGCCATTTGATTTTGTATTGCATTTTAAAATATAGGTTTTACCTGCAGTTCTGAAACTTTTAAGAACAGAATTGCTTTTCTTTTGTCAAAACCACATAATTATTTGTTGTATACCTTCTGTATTACAAAAAAGGGCAACATTAAATTTTTTCCCACAAAAGCTAAGTACAGTGCCAGAGAAGCACATTTTTTAAAAAATTGCACTAGAACTCCCACTTTTTCAAATTCATTTTTGGTATAATTTTAAAATATATATATATGCCCACTGCTTTAATATATACTAGATTCAAGGTATGTGGGCCAGAAGTGTTTAGGAAGTTTGTAACGCTTTCATTTTGCTGATGTTAATTGGAACCCAGCATCTCTATTCTAGTAATAACCATTTTGTACTGCCTAAAGTAAATGCAGATGTTCTAATTTAACAACAGTATTCACTGTACTTCTGTGTAAGATTTTTTTATTCACACAGAATACCATAGGCTTAAACCTGGGCCTACAAGAATAAAATATCATGGTATCCACATATAATTGTTTGCATATGAAAGGTATCCATATATAATTGTTTGAATAAGAAAGGTTGCTACAAAATTGACAGAATCCAATAAGGTAGTACAAACTACTGTTTTTCTTATTGGGTTCAAATAACATCCATTCTGAATGTTTTGATGATTTGTGTAAAAATGCACCTATTGATGCTGAGAAACCCTGGAGTTACCTCACCTTGAACCTGAGAGTAGCTCCAATGTTCCCACAGAGGGTTACAGCAATAGGTGCACCAGAGCTGCACCCATCAAATTGAAGTCAAATATCGCACTACGGAAGTGACAAAACCTTTAATCAGGAAATGCTTACATGCCAATTAATTTGCATCAAAATGCAAGTGCAGTTGTGTTTATTTTAATGCATTGGGACAGATTGTGACAGATGCAACTCTGCACTTGACTACAATGGCACCTGAATAGTGGGACAAAACACTGCATTTTGCACAAAAAAACATGGCAAATGTGTATACAATATTTTTATATAAAATAATACAATATGCATACCGACAAGACTTGTAAGATAAAAATAAACTCTGTAATGTAAACCCCTCAGCAGTGCTTGCATAAAAGTGGGCCCACACACAAGCTGTTATATATCTATCTAAAATTATCTTTTTGATATGTCTTCTGTTATATAAATCAATAAATGTTCAGTTATTATGCAATGATTTATTATATGTGTTTTCATGTTTTAACTAGCCTGCCTAGAGGACTGGTCTCTGCTAGTGCCTGCCCTTTTTCTCTATACAATGTGCTGGAATACCTGATAAAAACACAATGGAGTGACTAGTTGTTATTAGAAAAAGGACACCGGAGGTGCCATGGAGTGCAGTTAACCTTATACAGTACCTCGAAGGGATAGAAAGATTTTTCTGTTTTCTCAAAAAAGGGAGATTTTGTCACTTTGACATTTTTATTTTTCACATGGTTTTATTTACACACAGTTAAGTTTTGTTATTCACTAATTAATGGTTAATTCATGTATAATTTTATTGTTATAACGGCTTACAGTGTGAGGTAATGCCACTGATCACATCACCTAGCACTTCGGCACCTTCCCCCTTCTTTAAATAGGACTACTTTGTGTACAGTTTTTACTTCCTGAAGAAGGTTTGAGTGGAGGGGCTGAAACATTGAATGAAATCACTTTTCTATTTCATATAAGCACCTGTGAGTACAGTTTGTTATGGAGTAAATATATATAATGGATTTTTTCAATAAACCTTGTATCCCCATTGAGTGCGGTACTATGTTTCTTTATTTACCAGCAACCGGGCAAGTTGCTAATCAAGTTTGGGGTGTGCTCCGCCATGTTTATCTATATATACAGTATATATATATATATATATATATATATATATATATATATATAAAAATAAAAGAGAGGGAGACAGAGAGAGAGAATACAAATATCAAAGTACAAAGTTGATTTATAATTCAGATTCACATTACATAGAAGCTCAGAAACCAATGCAATGTGTATCAGAATTGAATAATCAGTGTGTAGCTGTGAAGCTAATTGTCTGCTTCATGATTTGAGAAGACCCCCAAGCTTAGCTTATCAACAGCTGCCCAGATGACAAGATTCAAGATTGTGAGTTGGTGACCCCTTTGTGCACAATTTTGAATGCCTGGTTCATTACTGTCACAAAGATTCTGTGTCAAAGATTAGGTAGGGGGCGCTGTAGAGACTGAAGGGAAAGGGCGAGTCCTTGAGGCAGGAGCTGTATGTGCCTAGGGAACACTTGAAGGGAAAGCAGGAACAGGTTGATGAGGGCGAAGAGTCAGTCTGGATCAGGTGCAGAACAGGACGGAGAGGGCAAAGATCAGGACTGAACTAGGAAGGAAGAAGAGGGCGACGACTCAACAGGAACAGACTGGACGGGGCAGGAGTGGAACAGTAACAGACTGGATGGGACAGGACGGTGCGGGCATAGATCAGATCAAACTTGGGATATAGTGCAGAGGGAGACTGGAGCGGATAGCAAGACAGGACTGGAGCGGATAGCAAGACAGGAGCAGAAGGAGACTAGAGTGGATAGCAGAAGGAGACTGGAGCAGGATAGCAAGAGGAGACTAGAGTGGATAGCAGAAGGAGACTGGAGCAGGATAGCAAGAGAAGACTAGAGCAGGCTAGCAAGAGAAGACTGGAGCAAGATAGCAAGAGGAGGACTGGAGCAAGATAGCAAGAGGAGGAGTACAAGGTAGGGTCGGAACAAGGTCAAGGCTGGGAAGGTACAAGATAAGGTAAAGCAAGACAAGGACAGGCAGACAAGGCAAGGCGGAATAACAAGGGAAAAGGGGCAAGAGCTAGAACTACCTAGTTAGGGGCGCTGCCGCAGTACTAGGAAAACCATACAATGCTCTGGCAAGGAGTGGTCTGAGTGCTGCCCTTAAATAGGGAAGAGTCAGCCCTGATTGGCTGATTAAGCTAGGCAGCAGCTGGGTTGGGGCTGTAGATGCCAAACAGGCTGCAGCTGAGCTGAGGCTGGAGAGGCCAATCAGGCGGCAGCTGGGCTGGGACTGCAGAGGCCAGGTTACACATAGCGAGCAACCCTACAGGCTGCTCACCTGGCCAAAAGGTTAAGGTATCGAGCCAGAAACCCAAAGGTCCCCGGCTCGAATCCCAGCAATACCTGACAGTATCCCCCCCCTCACAAGGCGACTCCCAGGCGCCACAGTGACCAACATTTTCATGCGCCTGGGGAACTGGCAATTCTATGGGCAGAACTACCCACACGGGTGCCCAACTAGGAGGTAATGCTATAGTATTAGCCACCCTGGAACTTAGCAGAGCCACCCTGGCGGGTGCCCTGGAACTCGGTAGAGCCACCCTCGCGGGTGCTCTGATATTCGACAAAGCCACCCTGGCGGGTGCTCTGATGCTCGGTAAAGCCACCCTCGCGGGTGCTCTGATACTTGGTTGAGCCACCCTGGCGGGTGCTCTGGGACTCGGTAGAGCCACCCTCGCGGGTGCTCTGATACTTGGTTGAGCCACCCTGGCGGGTGCTCTGGGACTCGGAAGAGCCACCCTGGCGGGTGCCCAGGTGTTAGGCAGAGCCACCCATGCGGGTGCCCTGGGACTTGGCAACAGTATAGGCAACTCCACCCTCGCGGGTGCCCTCCACATGAGTGCCTGGGTTTTGAACGTTATTTTATGAGTTGGTACAGTCACTGTGTTAAGACACGGCAGAAGCCCCCCTCCTCGGGGCACAGGACACGGCAGAAGCCCCCCTCCTGGGGGCACAGGACACGGCAGAAGCCCCCCTTCTGGGGGCACAGGATCAGGCAGAAGCCCCACTTCTGGGGGCACAGGATCAGGCATGGGTACAGGAGGCAGCTGCTGGGGAGCCAGCACAAGTGCAGGAGGCAGCCAGTGGGGAGCCAGTCGCCGGGGAAGCCTAGCTGAAGCCATGGGCAGCGGAGGCTGCTGGGGAACTGGCTCTGGAGCTGAAGGCAATGGCGGCAGCAGGGAAGGCCCCACTGGAACTGTGGGCTGCCGATGCTGCTGGGTAGGCCCCTCTGGAGCTGTGGGCAGCCGATGCTGCTGGGTAGGCCCCTCTGGAGCTGTGGGCAGCCGATGCTGCTGGGTAGGCCCCTCTGGAGCTGTGGGCAGCCGATGCTGCTGGGTAGGCCCCTCTGGAGCTGTGGGCAGCCGATGCTGCTGGGGTAGGCCCCTCTGGAGCTGTGGGCAGCCGATGCTGCTGGGTAGGCCCCTCTGGAGCTGTGGGCAGCCGATGCTGCTGGGTAGGCCCCTCTGGAGCTGTGGGCAGCCGATGCTGCTGGGTAGGCCCCTCTGGAGCTGTGGGCAGCCGATGCTGCTGGGTAGGCCCCTCTGGAGCTGTGGGCAGCCAATGCTGCTGGGGAAGCCCCTCTGGAGCTGTAGGCAGCCGAGGCTGCAGGGGAAGCAGTTGCTGAGGGGTAGCAGGCCCGGAAACTAAAGCAGACAGCTGAGGGGTAGCCGGCCCTGGAACTGGAGCAGACTGCGGAGGGATAGCCGGCCCTGGAACTGGAGCAGACTGCGGAGGGATAGCCGGCCCTGGAACTGGAGCAGACTGCGGAGGGATAGCCGGCCCTGGAACTGGAGCAGACTGCGGAGGGATAGCCGGCCCTGGAACTGGAGCAGACTGCGGAGGGATAGCCGGCCCTGGAACTGGAGCAGACTGCGGAGGGATAGCCGGCCCTGGAGCAAATTTATCTAGGAATGCCAACAGAAACTGAGCAGTATTGTAGATTAAAGGGGATTTACTGCTCAGTAAATTCTCGGCCCAGAAACGAGCTTCACCTTCTAGCAGGAAGAAAATGATCTCCAAAACTTGCTCGACTGGAGGAGCACTCAGAAAGTGTTTCTTTCTCTGAAAGGAGCAGGACTTCCTCTAGAAAGATAGGAATTTTACTTGGGGAGCCATCACAGTATCTGCGGGTCAAAATAGAGTATTCAGTCTTTTTGGGAATCAGGTCAGAAGGCACAGGAACAGCCCTTGCAGACTCTTGTGGCCAGAGCATTCTGTCAAAGATTAGGTAGGGGGCGCTGTAGAGACTGAAGGGAAAGGGCGAGTCCTTGAGGCAGGAGCTGTATGTGCCTAGGGAACACTTGAAGGGAAAGCAGGAACAGGTTGATGAGGGCGAAGAGTCAGTCTGGATCAGGTGCAGAACAGGAAGGAGAGGGCAAAGATCAGGACTGGACTAGGAAGGAAGAAGAGGGCGACGACTCAACAGGAACAGACTGGACAGGGCAGGAGTGGAACAGGAACAGACTGGATGGGACAGGACGGTGTGGGCGTAGATCAGATCAAACTTGGGATATAGTGCAGAGGGAGACTGGAGCGGATAGCAAGACAGGACTGGAGCGGATAGCAAGACAGGAGCAGAAGGAGACTAGAGTGGATAGCAGAAGGAGACTGGAGCAGGATAGCAAGAGGAGACTAGAGTGGATAGCAGAAGGAGACTGGAGCAGGCTAGCAAGAGAAGACTAGAGCAAGATAGCAAGAGGAGGACTGGAGCAAGATAGCAAGAGGAGGGGTACAAGGTAGGGTCGGAACAAGGTCAAGGCTGGGAAGGTACAAGATAAGGTAAAGCAAGACAAGGACAGGCAGACAAGGCAAGGCGGAATAACAAGGGAAAAGGGGCAAGAGCTAGAACTACCTAGTTAGGGGCGCTGCCGCAGTACTAGGAAAACCATACAATGCTCTGGCAAGGAGTGGTCTGAGTGCTGCCCTTAAATAGGGAAGAGTCAGCCCTGATTGGCTGATTAAGCTAGGTAGCAGCTGGGTTGGGGCTGTAGATGCCAAACAGGCTGCAGCTGAGCTGAGGCTGGAGAGGCCAATCAGGCGGCAGCTGGGCTGGGACTGCAGAGGCCAGGTTACACATAGCGAGCAACCCTACAGGCTGCTCACCTGGCCATAAGGTTAAGGTATCGAGCCAGAAACCCAAAGGTCCCCGGCTCGAATCCCAGCAATACCTGACATTCTGAAATTTTAGGCTGATGGAGGAGGTTCTGCAAATTAAATACATCACATTTTATATACATATTTATTTCTTCATCTGAAATAAGATTCTAGGAAAATTAAGAACTATTCAGCTGTACATACATGATATAAAATGCTAAAACATAAAAATTCCAAGAAAATAAAAAATATCTGAATTCCTATCACTTTTAATTAAATACATAGAAGAATAAGTCCATCATGCCAGCTTCTTCACAAATCCTCCCTTCCAGTCGATGATATATTATCAAGTTGTAGATTGTGTAGGAAAGTTTGAGTAACATTTGTTGAGTGAAGGGTAAATTGGGAGTCATACTTTCTGGCTCCTAGCTAATAGCCAGTGCACAGAATGTAATACTGCACTGGCTGTAATTACCTGCATTCCACAGTGCTGTATTAATGAGGGACAAACCAGGTAGTGCAACATAGGCATTAACTCCCCATCAGCATTGATTTTTTATATTGAATATTCAACATGTTTAGGATGATCTTCATATTCTTATTAATAGTAAAGCTAAAGGAAGAATTAGATGTATACATATATTGGAAATAGCTAGAGTGCCAATTAGGGGTAAGTACAGTTATTATTAATTAGACAGTGAGAATAAATACATACGTGCTAGGAATTTTTAATATCCTGTAGGAATGAGGTTCTTGCCCATCAGAGCTTAAAATGTATGAGGGAGACAAGCTGAAATTTGTAAATTATAAATGGAGGGAGGGGTCTGGATTTAGGTGGGAATATAAGCAATTCTGTTTTGGATATATTTCGTTTTAGGTATCTATTGGCATCACTTTAATAAGCAGTACATACATATTTTAGACCCTGTTAACCTGTTGAATTTGTCTGGCTCTTCTTCTTCTTGTTCTCTTCAATGACTATTATATTTACCATCACTGCCATATATACACAGCTGCTTTACTTTTAAAAACAAGACCAATATATGTTATTACTCTTTATTCCCTGCAGTAATACTGATTTGAAAGTCCGGCATACAATATTTATGTACAGTACAAAATGATTAATTTATTAATACAAGTTAGTGGTCATTCTGAAAATACAATTTATTAGATATCCATAAAACACTTTGGTACTTCATGTACTTTTATTATGATTAGAGATCAGCTCAAATATTTCACTTATTTATAGTTATTTATAATAGTTCATCTAGGAATCCTATTAAATTTACAATAATCAAATACAATTTGCAAAATTGTGATCTTATGGTTTAGTATAGATGAAAAAAATCCATCAAACATTTGTAAAGAAGCACTTAGGAATTATCTAGCCCATTCAAATGATACATTTTGTGTTTGTTTGCAGGATTTCACCTTCAGTACTATATATCTACTGTATCTGCTGTATATTTTGTGACTGTTAGGCCATGATTTTTCAGAGTGGAACTGAAAAGTGAAAATGTGTAGTTTACAAAAGCACCTTCTATAATAGCCAATGGAACATAGAATTGTAAATAAGCTTGTGAGTTTTTGTCAGACTTCCTTGTACTACAGTATGTATATTTCATTAAATTGCTTACTTCATTAAAATATTTATGTGATCATATACTTTGTTAAGTATTTAACTTTTATTCTAACAACATGTCAAGCATGTCCTTAAAACAGATTTATGTACTGTCTAAGGACAAAGCTCAATTGCATTGCAAAGTATTTTTACCACAAGCATTACATAAAGTGCATTATAAAAACACACACTGGGAAGCAAGTAAGGCTTCCTAAAGTAGCATAACTGCAATTAAAGGGACAGCAAAAGAAAGGAAAAGTAAACACATATGGATAAGACATATGGAGTAACACAAATGTATGAATTTTGTACTGTATTTTTGTTTTGTTTTGTTGACAAGCATCTGTAAAGGTATGGATACAAATGCATTGCTTGCATTGTCACAACATTCATTATCACCTCCTATGACCATTATTAAGTGTTATTAATCACCTAAAGATAGTTGATCAGGGATATAATCTACTTGCCAGTGGGTGTGTAGTGATGGCTCTAGGGATTTAGATTACTAGAAATATTTCTTGTGGGGCTATCTATAATACGGGGGGCATGGCTGCATGGCGACTAAGTGAGATGCACTAACCTGAAGCTCTGTACTTCAGATCTGGAAAGCGTTTTCTGACTCTCAAGTGGACATGGGGAAACTGCAGAAGCTTGCCACAGCTGCTGGTACCAAAAGGCTAAAATAAACTGCAGCCACTACCGGAATAAAGCAATTCTTCCCACCTTCACAAGAAGTGCAAGAACCGCAGGAAGAAGACAACATTGTGGATGGGCCTACCATGAGTCCACAAAACCACGCCAACTCAGAGACACCTTCTGAAACCGCTGACTACATCTCTGAGAGACCGCAATATCTCTTATAAATGGGGCTTCCCCTCCGCTCTGGTGGCACACAAAGGTGGGAAAACATTTGCCCTTCGCTATCCCTTAGAGACACCACAATTCTGTCAACAACTAGACATACTGTAATAAATAAAACTCACCCTGGTGGTCCATTGGTGCAGCGGGGACGCCCGCCGCGCCAACAGTGGGGACGCCCGCCACGCCGCTCCGTGTCTGGTGCCATCTTGGTTCCTTAAGGTGCGCGCCTCCGTGTTTTTAAAGGTGCAGGCACGCTGGCGCCAAATTTGAAAATACAAAAGCCCAGTTTAAACCACAGGACCTTGCCCGTGATAGGATTGTTATGCTGAGCCTTGTGCTTTCTGTCCCTGAATCTGTATCCAATTTTGATTGTCTGTGTTTGACTCTGCCTGTATCCTGACTACTCTGAACTCTGAATCCTGACCCAGCCTGAACTTTGACTACTCTCTTGCCTGATCCCATCTGTTTGATACCCAGTTTTGACCCTTGCCTGCCTGACTATTCTGATATCCGCCTGCCTCGACCCAGCCTGTCTGACCATCCGCTTGCCTTGTCCTTTTGTACCGTGACCTTCAGCCTTAAGACTCTGCTAACAGCGGTGCCCCTTTGCCAGCCAGAACATCTTGCCGTGCACCCCTCATTAAGTCCAGGTGGCACCCAAGTAAGCTGAGGGCTCCTCCCGAAGCCCAACGGTGGTCACACTACTGGTGAAGCCGAGCCGAGACCAGGGTGCTTGGCATTTGTTCTGGTATTGGGTGCCGGTCGTGACAGTGAACAATTTAAGTCCCAACAGATTTCAAGTTACATATCACAAACCACTAGAGCTAACACAAGGGACCAACTCTACACAAACCTTGAAAATAGATGCCAGCAAAAACAACTTCCACTTTATAACATTTCAGCAATCTATGGGATACTCTTATCCCAAACTGCTACTCCCACAAAAAACCTATCCTACTTTAAGTCATGGGAAAAAGAGTTGAACAGAACCTTTAATGCACAGGAGATAGAAGACATAATTTTGAAATCTTTCAGGAGCTGTAGAATCCAGGAGAATAACTATAAAATCATCACAAGATGGTACAATACACCCCTCAAATTGAGCAAAATATTCCCAGGCACCTCGGATGAATGCTGGTGATGTGGCTCCTCTACGGGCACACTATTACACATATTGTGGGACTGTGTGGGAAAACAAACTTTCTGGCAAAGGTAATTGACATCTGCAATACTGAGTTACAATTGATGATACCAAAAGACCCGGTAACTATCCTCCTACATCACAATGTGTACTCTGTCTCTACCTACAAGAAATCTCGAATGCAATGCGCCTTGAATGCGCAAAGATACTAATTCCCCGAAAATGGAAATCATCAACCTACAATAGCGGAATGGATACTAGGGGGCAAATTTACTTATGGTCGAATATCAAGGGTTAATTAACCCTCGATATTCGACTGTCGAAGTTAAATCCTTCGACTTCGAATATCGAAGTTGAAGGATTTACCGCAATTCGTTCGATCAAATCCTTTGAAACGTTCGTTTCAAAGGATTTTAATCCATCGTTCGAACGATTTGTCTTCAACCAAAAAATATTGCAAAGCCTATGGGGACCTTCTCCATAGGCTAACATTGACTTCAGTAGGTTTTAGCTGGCGAACTAGGGGGTCAAAGTTTTTTTTTAAAGAGACAGTACTTCGACTATCGAATGGTCGAATAGTCGAACGATTTTTACTTTGAATCGTTCGATTCGAAGTCGTAGTCGAAGGTGGAAGTAGCCAATTCGATGGTCGAAGTAGCCAAAAAAAACATTCGAAATTCGAAGTTTTTTTTTATTCTATGATCACAAACAAGATAAGGGAGCACCACCCATCAATTGAGAAATCCAGCGGATGGTGTGCAGGGTTAAGCAGATAAATATTGAGAAAGAGGAAGAGAAAAAGTTAACCCTTGAGATTGCACCACCCCATCCAGGAGCCTTGAAACCCACGGAACAAGGTTAAAACTTAACTTTTACTAATAATTAATTAAAAAAGATTAGTCCAGAAGAGCATTTAAAACCAAGTTAGACACAGGGAGACAATGAACCCTGGTTAGGAAAAGTGAAAATTGCCACCCCTGGGTCAGATGCAACGCTAATGTATAGAATCTGCAGTGAGCCACTCCAGTCTATACTGACTAACTGCAATGGTGTGGTGTGGAACACAACTGCGATACTCGCATAAAGCAGAACAAAACAAGGGTCTCACAGGCTGTGAACAGTATGAGTAACCTCTCAGTTTTCCCCTTGTTAATCCACCACCAAATAATTCGTAGTCTGAATAGATCAGCCACCCATTCACCCTCAAACATACCCCTCCGTTGCTTTCGAGGAATTGCTATGTCTAGCTGGCATCAAAAATTGATCCACTAATTAATGATACGGAATCGATGGTGGTGCTTTGTCGGCGTAAGTTTAGACTTTTTCAAAGGCCTTTGACAAAGCCTGCGTAATGCGGGCGAAACGCGTGTCAGGCGCATTTTAGTTTGGTTAGGCAGGGTGACTGAATCACTAATAATTTTTTAGACCACGGCTTTGCTCCACGAATGGGAGGGAATCTCTGTGGGTGAAGGGGTGGGCAATCTACAGAACCGCTGCCTGGGTAGTCTAAACTTACGCCGACAAAGCACCACCATCGATTCTGTATCATTAATTAGACTGTAAGAAAATTACAGACTGTAATCATTAATTAAAATCTCCCTCCTGACTGTAAGTAGAAAAAACAACCTGACTTTTCTGTGAAGCTTTTTCTACTTACAGTCATAGTTGTGCCACACTCTCCACAAAATCTCCACACTTCTCCACAAACCATAACAGCTTTAGTCTTTCAACTGAACCCACTGCCCATAGAACTTAGGGGTCCGTTTACTAAAGTGTGGTAAAAATATGCGCACAAAATACAGACAAAATTTTCGTCGGTTTACTAACCTGCGCTAAATATAAATTTGCGAATTTTCTTACACAAAAATATGTGTTTGCCAGTTATCGCATTCGCTGAAAATAACGATATGTACACATTAACGCCTGGTTTACTTAACAGCGAAATGTGCAAAAAAAATTACACAAGAATATTCACAAAATTTTACCTCCACCTATGTAGGTGGTATTTTTTTTGCTAGAAAATTCTCAAGGGGCAGGAAATATCCCATAATACTTTTTTTACCCATCATTCTTTGCTGACAGGAGAGAGATCTGTAGCTATTGCTGACAGGATGTTTTGGCTTCTGCATTCTATCTGCTGCAACAGCAGCAGTTTCAGCTCAGAGGCGTATTATTGGCAGCGGGCATCACAGTCCAAGTATTCGTCGGCCTTAAACATAACCTTGAAAATTAAATTTTTCATGGAAAACACAGCTCAAACCTTAAAGGGATACTGTCATGGGGAAAAATTTTTTTTCAAAATGAATCAGTTAATAGTGCTGCTTCAGCAGACTTCTGCACTGAAATCCATTTCTCAAAAGAGCAAACAGATTTTTTTATATACAATTTTGAAATCTGACATGGGGCTAGACATTTTGTCAGTTTCCCAGCTGCCCCTGGTCATGTGACTTGTGCCTGCACTTTAGGAGAGAAATGCTTTCTGGCAGGCTGCTGTTTTTCCTTCTCAATGTAACTGAATGTGTCTCAGTGAGACATGGGTTTTTACTATTGAGTGTTGTTCTTAGATCTACCAGGCAGCTGTTATCTTGTGTTAGGGAGCTGTTATCTGGTTACCTTCCCATTGTTGTTTTGTTTGGCTGCTGGGGGGAAAAATGGAGGAGGTGATATCACTCCAACTTGCAATACAGCAGCAAAGAGTGATTGAAGTTTATCAGAGCACAAGTCACATGACTTGGGGCAGCTGGGAATTGACAAATTGACAATATGTCTAGCCCTGTGTCAGATTTCAAAATTGAATAAAAAAAAATCTGTTTGCTCTTTTGAGAAATGGATTTCAGTGCAGAATTCTGCTGGAGCAGCACTATTAACTGATTCATTTTGAAAAACATTTTTTTTCCCATGACACTGCCCCTAAGTGTGGGTTCTCCTTCCTGCATTTTTACTCTGCCCTCACATCCCCATCTAATTTAGTGTCTTATCTACAAGTGTAAATCTAGCAGTGGAGGGGTGGGCAGGGAACAGGGAGGCCCAGGCTGCATGCATATATGTAAAAACTGTGAAACCAAGTTTGAATAGAGGCGGGGGTGCGACATCTATTGTCTGCCACATACAATGCTGTTTTGGCACCTCTTCCTGGAAAGTTTAATAACACATCAAAACTCCAATCTTGCTAATACAATGAACACCTAATTTAATGACATCATTGTGGATTATGATAAACAGATTATGCTGAATGGAGCAACATTCCAGAGGATATATTCCTAAACAAGATCCTATGTAAAAGTTATTCTGAATTGAAAAAGCCAGTTGGATGACTGGTGAAACGTCTTCAAGTGAAAAAAAAACAAATAAAAAAAAAACACAGCAAGTCCAGTTGATTTGAATTATTTCTATAAATATAAAATGACCTTGATGAATGACAATCTTCACAAACGTATTTGTTTCATTTGTTTCATTTGTTTACTTGTTGTTTTCTTTTTATGTCCCTTTTCCAACCCCCTGAAGCCTATTGTCTGTCCGTGAGCTTTTTACTTCTTCAACACTGCTCGAAATATGATTTTTTTATAAGAGCTCACACCCAAGCTGTGAACTTTCTAATCAAGGACATATTACCTTGGGGAGGTATAATTGATGCCCCTTTAGTAGATATATAGACACTGAAGTTTGCAAATAAAGAAAATAGTGTGTATTAAATCATCTTTTAGAATGACCTTACAATAGTCAATTGGCCATAAGCATCACTCATGTCATTTTGTGAACAATTCATTAACGATGTGCTGAACAGGCAGTTTAACCCTTTAAGTGCCAAGAACGTAGCTCCTACGTTCTTTTAAAAAAGGCTTTAAGTGCCAAGAACGTAGGAGCTACGTTCTTTACTAAGTCAGCGCTCCCTTTGCACGCGCAGCAAAAACAGCGTGCAGAGAGGAGCGATCAGCGCCACAACCCCCTAGGCAACGAGCTTACCTGCAGCAGATCGCCGATCCTCGCCGACACCCTTCTCCAGGAGCGACACAGACGCAGCAACAGCTTCCTTGTCGCAGGACCTGGACCTCACGTGTTCCAGCGCCGCCCACGCACTTCCTGCTGCTCTGACTCATCGATCCTGGACCCTACAGCTCTGAAAAGGACCCCTTCATCTAGATTCGGTAAGTGCCCCCTTTTTTTACTTATTTAGTACATTTACAAGCATTTACATGTACACAATGCACATATTAGTAAAAGTAGTTTTTTTTTTTTTTTTTACTTTTCTGACTTTTCTGATTTTTTTGATTTTTCACACTTTGGCACTTATTTACACACTCACATACACATATGCACAAATGTATACACTTTTTAGAGCTGTAAATCCATGCATACACAAACACACACTTATAGGGGTTTTTTGTACTTTTTTTTTTTTTTAGCTCTTCATTTTCAAGTTTCCCTCTTGTTATTTCCCCAAAAAACGTTAGATTTCATAGCGTGACTACTGGATCAAGCATTCTGACCACTAACCACGCTGTCATTTTGTTATTTCGTTGATTTTCCTAATTGTATTTGATTTTTTGTGATTTTTATTGCAGTTTTATGCTTGCATTGTTTTTACACTTACACTTTGATCATTTGGGGTAGAAACACATTTTTAGCAATTCTGTGTTCGTCAGAATGTGTACTTTCCAAAAATATATGGTTTTGGGGGGTCTTTGTACTGTTAGGGGGTCTTACGGCACATTATATGCAGTCAGTATGCTATGTTCACAGAAGGCGAATTGACAGCCGAGAAAATTCTTATGCACTATTTTCATTTGGGGTCCGCACGTGCCACCTGCTTTGGTATATCTATGCATAATGGGCATCAAACTGTTCAGTAGACCCTTGGCGTCAATATTTATGGTGTTTTCTAATTGTATGTAAGAAATTGGGTGAGATAAATGCGACCAACTGCAATATTTTTAGGCGATTTTCAGAAATATCATAAAAACTGCTGCCTTTAGCGTTGCTTTGCAGTATGTACGTTTGGAGTAGAAAGACAGTTTTAGCAAATTTTTATTCGGCAGAATGTGTACTTTCCAAAAATATATGGTTTTGGGGGGTCTTTGTACTGTTAGGGGGTCTTACGGCACATTATATGCAGTCAGTGTGCTATGTTCACAGAAGGCGAATTGACAGCCGAGAAAATTCTTATGCACTGTTTTCATTTGGGGTCCGCACGTGCCCACCTGCTTTGGTATATCTATGCATATTGGGCATCATACTGTTCAGTAGACCCTTGGCGTCAATATTTATGGTGTTTTCTAATTGTATGTAAGAAATTGGGTGAGATAAATGCGACCAACTGCAATATTTTTAGGCGATTTTCAGAAATATCATAAAAACTGCTGCCTTTAGCGTTGCTTTGCAGTATGTACGTTTGGAGTAGAAAGACAGTTTTAGCTAATTTTTATTCGGCACAATGTGTACTTTCCAAAAATATATGGTTTTGGGGGGTCTTTGTACTGTTAGGGAGTCTTACAGCACATTATATGCAGTCAGTGTGCTATGTTCACAGAAGGCGAATTGACAGCCGAGAAAATTCTTATGCACTGTTTTCATTTGGGGTCCGCACATGCCCACCTGCTTTGGTATATCTATGCATATTGGGCATCATACTGTTCAGTAGACCCTTGACATCAATATTTAGGGTGTTTTCCATTTGTATGTAAGAAATTGGGTGAGATAAGTGCGACCAACTGCAATATTTATAGGCGATTTTCAGAAATATCATAAAAACCGCTGCCTTTAGCGTTGCTTTGCAGTATGTACGTTTGGAGTAGAAAGACAGTTTTAGCAAATTTTTATCTGGCAGGATGTGTACTTTCCAAAAATATATTGTTTTGGGGGTCTTTGTACTGTATGGGGGTCTTACAGCACATTATATGCAGTCAGAGTGCTATGTTCACAGAAGGCGAATTGACAGCCGAGAAAATTCTTATGCACTGTTTTCATTTGGGGTCCGCACGTGCCCACCTGCTTTGGTATATCTATGCATATTGGGCATCATACTGTTCAGTAGACCCTTGGCGTCAATATTTATGGTATTTTCTAATTGTATGTAAGAAATTGGGTGAGATAAATGCAACCAACTGCAATATTTTTAGGCAATTTTCAGAAATATCATAAAAACCGCTGCCTTTAACGTTGCTTTGCAGTATGTACGTTTGGAGTAGAAAGACAGTTTTAGCAAATTTTTATTCGGCAGAATGTGTACTTTCCAAAAATATATAGTTTTGGGGGGTTTTTGTACTGTTAGGGGGTCTTACAGCACATTATATGCAGTCAGTGTGCTATGTTCACAGAAGGCGAATTGACAGCCGAGAAAGTTCTTATGCACTGTTTTCATTTGGGGTCCGCATGTGCCCCTCTGCTTTGGTATATCTATGCATATTGGGCATCAAACTGTTCAGTAGACTCTTGAAGTCAATATTTAGGGTGTTTTCCATTGTATGTAAGAAATTGGGTTGGATAAGTGCGACCAACTGCAATATTTTTAGGCGATTTTCAGAAATATCATAAAAACCACTGCATTTAGCATTGCTTTGGCAGTATGTACGTTTGGAGTAGAAAGACAGTTTTAGCAAATTTTTTATTCGGTAGAATGTGTACTTTCCAAAAATATATGGTTTTCTGGGGTGAACGTAATTTTTTGTACCTTTGCCTGTCACAAAATCCTGTATATGTGCTGATTTTGCAGTATCTGGAATTACAGAACTCGTACGGGGTGTCTTCTTTCTGGGGCCCCTATATGCCACATACTTAGGTGTACCTATGCATATTGGGTATCATACTGTTCAGCGACCCAGACTTTCAAGTTTAGGGAGTTTTATCTTGGTATATAATGATATGTAGGAGATACAATGCTTTAGAGTTGGAGTATTGAGGAGATTTTGTAAATGTCATAAAAACTGCGAAATGTAGGAAAGCTTTGCTGCTTGGTAATTTGGAGTAGAAAGACATGCATACCCATTTTAGATTCGTCAGAATGTGTACTTTCCAAAAGTATATGGTTTTCTGGGGTGAACATGCATTTTTGTACTTTTGCCCCTCATAAAATGCTGTAAATGTGCTGATTTTGCAGTATTTGGAATTACAGAACTGTCTTCGTTCTGGGACCCCTATACGCTACATACTTAGGTGTACCTATGCATATTGGGCATCAAACTGTTCAGCGAACCCTGGGCTTTCATATTTAGTGTGTTTTATCTTGGTATATAATGATGTGTGGGAGATACGATGCTTCAGAGTTGCAATATCGAGATGATATTCAGTAATGTCATAAAAATTGCCAAATGTAGGAACGCTTTACGGCTTGGTACTTTGGAGTAGAAAGACATGTATACCCATATTAGATCGTCAGAATGTGTACTTTCCAAAAATATATGGTTTTCTGGGGTGAACATGCATTTTTGTATTTTTGCCCCTTGAGAAATGCTGTAAATGTGCTGATTTTGCAGTATTTGGAATTCCAGAACTGATAACTCATATGGGGTGTCTTCGTTCTGGGGCCCCTAATACGCCACATACTTAGGTGTACCTATGCATATTGGGCATCAAACTGTTCAGCGAACCCTGGGCTTTCATATTTAGTGTGTTTTATCTTGGTATATAATGATATGTGGGAGATACGATGCTTCAGAATTGCAATATTGAGATGATTTTCGGTAATGTCATAAAAATTGGCAAATGTAGGAGCGCTTTACGGCTTGGTACTTTGGAGTAGAAAGACATGCATACCCATATTAGATTCGTCAGAATGTGTACTTTCCAAAAATATATGGTTTTCTGGGGTGAACATGCATTTTTGTATTTTTGCCCCTTGAGAAATGCTGTAAATGTGCTGATTTTGCAGTATTTGGAATATTATTCAAATTGCAGGTGAGTGATTGCTCACCAAAATGAATTACACCTCAAAGGAGATGTTGATGATGAATATAATAGATCTGTCACTTAAATTAAAGTGCACTTAAATATGAAGTGTGAGAGTTGTCTTAACAGAAACCAAATCTGGGGATACTGAGCAAAGCAACCCATCTATTGCCCACTGGTCAGCAAATTCACTCAACCGGCCAGTGAACACTGCCTGGGTGTACTCTGCTCGGATGCGGGAACGCACCAGCACCCGGAACAAAGCCTCTACCGGTAGAGGATTCCCACCCTCCAAACATTGCATTCTAGACTTATGAATGGCTAGTTTGGCTAAAGCTAGGAGCAAGTTGAAGAGAAGGTCTTTCTCTCGATTGTCCCGGGATACTGGGCGTCCAAAATAAAAACGTGAGGGGAAAAATGTAACCAGAACTGCAGATGAAGTTTCCTCAAAAGAGCCAAAAGAGGTTGCAGTCTAGCACACGAAAAATAAGCATGAAACACAGACTCCCTTTTGCCACAGAATGGGCAAGCAGCTGTGGAGTCTGTAAAATGGACCAGGTACTCTCCTGTGCTCAAAGCACCATGGAGCACTCTCCAACTCAAGTCTCCAGTGGGTCTAGGCACCAGGCTGGAATAAAGAGCTCGCCACTGGGGTTTCTCACCCTCATTAAACACCCGCCTCCAGATGGTATCATAGCGGGAGACAAGAGCAAGAAAGTGTACAGTGTGGAGCATGAGGGAGTACAATAGCTTTCTTGTCATGTCATAAAAGCACGTTGAGGTAAAATTCTCCAACTGGCTCAAGTTGGGAGAAGGAGGTGTGTCAGGGGATTGACGGGTCTTGGGTGCTATTTTTATGGCTGGAGGTGGAGAGTTCCAAGGTGGATGTGGTTCTCCACCACGTAAAACCCCATCAATAAATGAGTGAGAGTCAGGAGAGAGGTTATTCTTGATCTCCTGGAGCAGACGATGTTGAACTCTAGTGGTAAGGTACCCCATGCGTGGCATAACTGCCCGAGCTTCCACCCAATCTGACCTCTCGAAATCCAGGAAATCCCCAACTCTGGTTAGCTGAGCCCTGCAAAGGCGGTGACGGATGCTGGTGGACTCCAACATCCTAGTCTTTAAAGATGGATTGTAAAGTATGGGCTCAGTTAGAATGTCCCTCCCCCTGAATGCCTCCTTGCCTTAGCACAGTCACCATGCTCCAGGTCTTTAGAGTCTCTTGGTAATAAGCCGGCAATGGTGAGAGGCTTCTTATGAATCCTTCAGGTTCGATGACAAACAATTGCCGGTCATACCCCATGTTGCGTACCTGATGATAAAAGCTGGATGCTAGGGTACACCACTGTGGAGAAGGATCTGCATACAAGTATCTCTGTATCTGCTGGAGACGGAAAGTATGTACTTGAGAGCGTATGCATACAACTCCCTGTCCTCCCTCACTCAAGGGTAGGCTTGAAACACCTGCAGAGACCCAGTGCTTTCCCATCCAGAGAAAGTCCAGCAACCTTCTCTGGATTTTAGCAATGAATTCTTGGGTTGGGCTAAGACATGTCAGCCTATACCAGAGTTGAGAGGCTACCAGCTGGTTAATCACCAAAGCCCTCCCCCTCATAGAAAGCATTTTAGCAAGACCCTTCCACTTTCCCAGGCGGGTAAGAACATGCTCCTCAAGTTCAATAAAATTCTGTGGAACAGGACGCTCTTCAGCTGACAGATAGACACCTAAATATTTGATGACTTTAGTCTCCCACGAGATGTCGCGAAAAAGCAGAAGGCAAAGAATCTACATGTAGAGGACCTTCCAGAAGGCCTGAGCTCTTGGTCCAGTTGATCCGAGCTGATGAGGCAGCAGCGTAAACCTCTTGGCATTCTTGTGCTCGCTCAAGATCAACTAGGTCCTGGGCCACAAGGATGACATCATCAGCATATGCTGAAAGAACTACCCTCATGTCAGGTTCCCTGAGCACCAGTCCTGTAAGCCTCTTCCTTAGTAGACACAGGAAAGGCTCAATGGCCAGTGCATACAGCTGTCCCGACAAAGGGCATCCTTGTCGAACTCCTCGTTTGAAGGCCAGAGGTGCAGTCAGAGACCAGTTGATTTTAACAAGACACTCTGCAGAGGTGTACAGTGTTTTCAGATAGCACACAAACTGTGGGCCAAAGCTATAGGCTTGCAGAGTGCCTAAAAGATATTGGTGATCTACTCTGTCAAATGCCTTCTCTTGATCCAGGGAGAGAAAAGCGAGAGATAGACCAGCCTTCCGGGCAAAATGTAGTAAATCCCGAACCAGAAAGACATTGTCAAAAATTGTCCGGCCGGGGACTGTATAGGACTGGTCAGGATGAACCACCTCTGCCAGCACAGACTTGAGCCTGAGTGATATAGCTTTGGCTACAATTTTATAGTCTGTGCTGAGCAATGAGACCGCGTCTCCAATTCTTAATAAGGCGGAGATCCCCCTTTTTAGGTAGCAGTGATAACACTGCTCGACGACACGAAAGTGGCATCTCACCGGTCTTGAGGGCCTCATTTAGAACCCTATGGAAATCATGTCCCAGAGCATCCCAGAAGAACTGGAAGAACTCTACAGTCAATCCATCTAGCCCTGGAGATTTATTATGGGGCATTAAGTGGAGTGCTTGAGAGAGTTCATTCAGAGTGATTGGTTTTTCCAACCTCTCTCTTCTCCCCTCGCTGACCTCTGGAAGCCCATTCCATAGCTCCCTGCAGGCATCTGGAGAGATGGGATCAGGAGAAAAAAGGTTCTGATAGAAGGACCGGGCTCTGTCCCGGATAGCCTCCGGATCTTCAAGGGGGGTGCCATCCTCCGCAAGAAGGCATGTTATTTGTTTTCGATTCCCCTTCTTCTTCTCCAGAGCATAGAAGAATCGTGAGCCACGATCCATATCGCAGAGTAACTGCATGCGGCTTCGTACATAAGCACCACGAGCCTGTCGATGTTCCATGTTACGCAGAGTCTCTTTCTTTTCTACATATTCACACTGTATGGCTTGGTCTTCAGAGCCTGACAGCCTTTGCTCAAGATCAAGCACCTCCCTATTCAGAGCCTCAATCTCTGCATTTTTCTGTCTGCTCAAACATTTTGTATACTCTTGACACAAGAGCTTTAGGTGAACCTTGCCTACATCCCACCATTGACTCAGTGTGGCAAATTCATCCTGATAATCCTTCCAGTCTGTCCACATTTCCCGGACTGCCTTTGCAAACCCTTCATCCTTTAATAAGCTGTTATTAAAGTGCCAATAGGCTGCTTTGGGCAGAGATGGTGCAACTGCCACTATCAAAGAAGCACAATTGTGGTCCGAGAAAGGTGCCAAGCTAATATTACTGGACCGAACTCGTGACATAATATGGCTAGATATATAAAGCCTATCAATCCGGGACTGAGACACACGGCCATCCCTCACCCTAACATAGGTGAAAGCATCGGTTTCTGGGTGTTGTTCTCTCCAGATGTCTACCAAGGAGAAATGGGCAATGAGTTCCCGCAAAGCTGACTCAGATGAATCCCTTTTCTGGGGAACATTCCGGTCCCGAGCCTCAAGGGTGTAATTGAAATCACCCCTATAATCACGGCTTCATCTGAGTCAATTGTCTCCATATAGGCTGATAAACTTTCAAAAAAATACTTTCTCTCTGGTCCAGTAGTTGGGGCATACAAGTTTATCAGATTGTATGTTCCACTAGACTCCCGGACCCGGAGATGTAACAGACGGCCTGGGATGACAGAATTAACACTCAGTACCTCTGGCTGGAAGGATTCTGAGAACAAGGTCACCACCCCACATGACGTCCATGTGAGGTGATTAAAAAAGATTCTACCCTTCCATTCCAGATGCCAGGTCGCTTCAAGCTCCTGAGTGATATGGGTCTCTTGAAGGAAACTCACAGAGTACCCTCCTTGGCGTAGAAAGGAGAGTACCTGAAACATTCTAAAAGGCTCCCGACAGCCATTTGTATTAAGAGTGCTTATACTTAGAGCCATTATTGTGTGTTAGTAAATGCTTTAGCCCTCACAGAGGCCTGGTGAGACAAACACTTTTTGTGGAACTTAACACTACGGAGATATTCTGCAGTTCCATAGTTTTTGGCCTCTTTTATGACCTTGATGTATTGTCTCACAGAACTGATCACCAAAGTCAAATCATGCCACTTCTCTAGAGCCATATGTAGCTTCTTCTTCCAATTTAACACCAAGGGTGCTCTCAAGAAACATCTTGAGATCCTCAGCTGGGATGATTGGGGTAGAAGGATTTGTCACAACTGTGTCAACCTCCTCTTCGATGTCCCCCCTCATCCATGAACTCTTCTTGGCTAAGGGATTGATAATTTCCCCTCTCCACTGGAGCTTTGATAATATCTACACAAGAAGTCGCAGGAGAAGGATCAGAAGCACCTGCTATCTGGAGACCCAGCAACGGCTCAGATAATACTTGGATTTTGCTTGGAACACCACTGGAGGTGTTTGGCTCAGGGGTAGCAGATGGAATTGGCTCCTTAACAACAGGAGCTTTAGAGGCTCGATGGGCAACCTCTGCCCTTTCCACTGCCTCCTGTGCCTCCTGAATGGCAATAACATTGGGGTCAGTGAAGAGAAAGGAGGAGAGATCTTAACATGCACAGTAGACCTTACAGAGTCTGTCTGGCTATCCTCCATATTTACAACTCTAGCCTCATTATCCTCCCTCGCAGCATTGTCTGCAGGATCCTGTATGGGGGTTGTCCCAATGTTCTCCATTTCTTGGAGTGAAATACCCTGAGGCACTAAACACTGAGGCTGGTTGTAGTTCCCAAAGCTCAGCACCTCAGGGACACTTACGGCCCACTCTGCAGGGGTTTCATTAGCTGTCCCGTTATACTCCAGGGGAAGATCCCTGTTGGAGACAGATGCAGCACCACTGACTCTGTGGGGAGACCCATAATCCCCTCCTCTTCCCCAACTGGGTCTATAGGTGCATGGTCTGGCACCAGTTTATTGCATCCAACAGTTGGACTAGACAATATCACCACATGAGGAACAGATGTTTTGCTGCCCTTTTTGCCCTTGGATGGGGGTGCTCCATCATTGACCACTGAAACCCATTCCTCAGGTATCAGCCTGTTGGATTTAAATTTCCTCTTCTTTTTCTTGTCATTTGAAGAGGAAATGCTACTCTCTGCTCCCACCACGACAGGTGTTACAACCACCGGCACCCCCACACCCTTAGGAGTGTTAATAACAGGGTTACGTTGGTTTTTGGCAAGAACAACTGCAGCACTAAGGGATGCATTGACATTCCTCCCCCCTTCTCTTTTGCTGAACTTGAAATGCAGGCTGTAGCCTTAGATAACTTGAGTGAAGAAGGAGGAGGTTTGGAGGTTTCAGAGGTGGGTTGTGTAACAACCCCCTTGAGGTTCTTTACTGAAGGGGATTTCTCCTTTGAGGAGCCTGCAGCAATAGATGTGGCAGGGTATGGTGTTGCATTAGAGGTACTGGGGGCAGGAACAGGGACTGTGGTCTTAATATGCCCTTTGGGGCAACTCTGGCGAGTGTGCCCCAGGTTCTTGCAAAGGAAGCACCTCACTTCTTCAGTGCAGTAAAAAATTTTATAGAGCACCCCCTCAAATGGAACACCAAAGGACCCCTCAATAGTATCTTGACCCGAGGCAAAAGTAATTGCAACCTGCCTTTTAAAAGAGAGGATATGTCTCAATCTGCTCTCCTTGCAACCCAAGGGAAGTTTTAGAAATAGTTGACTTTATTTCACCGAGGGCTTGCAGGTGGGGTAGCAATAAGTGGTCTTGCAGGAAGGGGGGCACATTAGATAAGACTATCTTTATGCCTAATCCTTCTAGGGGTTCTACAGGGATATAACCACCCCCTACTGTGATGCCTCTCTGCACTAGAGTATGCACTGCAGTTAGTGTACGGGCAAATATTATGGCTTTCCCATACATTTTACTTGCTGCCACTATTACAGATGGGCCCACCACTTCAGCTGCAGCTTTTATGTAAGCCTCTATGCCATGAGCTCCTGTCATTAGACATCTAACCCCATGCTTCCTTGTAAGCTGCTCTACCCCAGCAGTGACTTGGCTTGGGTTGTTGCCAATAGCCACTGCCTGTGCAAAACTTTTAGCAGGGGTCACATTGGCTGCAGCAGCAGAAACAGAAGCAGTGGAGCTTTTTGACAGAGGCTGTGACTGGTGCTTTTTAGCATAGCTACAGCCAGGTTTTTCAGCTCCTTTTCCTTTAGGAGCTTGAGGTATTTTTTTATAATTTTGTTTTTTATTCCCTCCCATTATTTACAAAACAATCCACAAAAAAGTAAGCTTAATTCTATGAATCAGCAAAAGTAAATGCAACAATGAGAAGCTTTAGCAGGGAGAGGGTTAACGAGAGCAGGTGCCTGGGAGTTGCACTGCTACTAGAAAATGTTTTATTTTCTTAAATCCTTCTCCCTTTAGCTTTCTCTCCTTACAAAACAAGGATAAAAGTAAAAGCACACACACAATCTGTGCAAATAGTGATAAATTTCAGCTGAAACTAAATACAAAAAACAAGTGAAACTGACACCCAGGTGTGGGGGAGGGGTAGGGGATCTGTCAGTGAGTTTGTAGCCCACAGGAAGTGAAGGGAACTGGGCTAGCAATCACTCACCTTCTGGGTCAAAATAAAAATCGATTTTAAATAAAGTAAATCAACTCAAAACTTCCCAAAATTCACACACCAAGTAGCTAACACCCTTCACACACCAAATGAGAACAAAAAATCCTGCCTTAAACAGGGATTTCTCTGCTTAATTTGAAATCAACCAGAGAGCTTTCTTTTTGTGGCTTCTGCAGTATTTGGAATTCCAGAACTGATAACTCATATGGGGTGTCTTCGTTCTGGGGCCCCTATACGCCACATACTTAGGTGTACCTATGCATATTGGGCGTTGCACTGCTACTAGAAAATGTTTTATTTTCTTAAATCCTTCTCCCTTTAGCTTTCTCTCCTTACAAAACAAGGATAAAAGTAAAAGCACACACACAATCTGTGCAAATAGTGATAAATTTCAGCTGAAACTAAATACAAAAAAACAAGTGAAACTGACACCCAGGTGTGGGGGAGGGGTAGGGGATCTGTCAGTGAGTTTGTAGCCCACAGGAAGTGAAGGGAACTGGGCTAGCAATCACTCACCTTCTGGGTCAAAATAAAAATCGATTTTAAATAAAGTAAATCAACTCAAAACTTCCCAAAATTCACACACCAAGTAGCTAACACCTTCACACACCAAATGAGAACAAAAAATCCTGCCTTAAACAGGGATTTCTCTGCTTAATTTGAAATCAAACAGAGAGCTTTCTTTTTTGTGGCTTCTGCAGTATTTGGAATTCCAGAACTGATAACTCATATGGGGTGTCTTCGTTCTGGGGCCCCTATACGCCACATACTTAGGTGTACCTATGCATATTGGGCATCAAACTGTTCAGCGAACCCTGGGCTTTCATATTTAGTGTGTTTTATCTTGGTATATAATGATATGTGGGAGATACGATGCTTCAGAGTTGCAATATTGAGATGATTTTCGGTAATGTCATAAAAATTGGCAAATGTAGGAGCGCTTTACGGCTTGGTACTTTGGAGTAGAAAGACATGCATACCCATATTAGATTCGTCAGAATGTGTACTTTCCAAAAATATATGGTTTTCTGGGGTGAACATGCATTTTTGTACTTTTGCCCCTTGAGAAATGCTGTAAATGTGCTGATTTTGCAGTATTTGGAATTCCAGAACTGATAACTCATATGGGGTGTCTTCGTTTTGGGGCCCCTATACGCCACATACTTAGGTGTACCTATGCATATTGGGCATCAAACTGTTCAGCGAACCCTGGGCTTTCATATTTAGGGTGTTGTATCTTGGTATATAATGATATGTGGTAGATACGATGCTGTAGACTGGACACTTTGAGGTAATTTTTCAAAAATGTAACACATTTTTATAAAAACTGCTAACTTTAGGAAAGAATTGCAACTTGGTAGTTTGGAGTACAAATATATATTTACCCATTTTGAACTCGTTAGAATCTGTTCTTTCTAATAAGGGGTAGTTTTTTAGGGTAAACCTACTGTTAGTGGAATGTTTGGTCTTAAAAACAGATGTATGCCGTTTTGTAGAGCAGTGCTTTGGAAATTTGGTAGTTTACTGCTTCGAAGTTTTTGATCTATAGAAGTAAGAAATCTCCATAAAACTATATATATTTGGTATTGGCGCGTTCAGGAGACACAGAACTTTCCAAATCTGCCATGTTCTCATGCATAAAATAAATTATGCTTCTGATATATGTGTTTTTATCATGTGAAACTGTTTTTTTTTTTTTTTTATACATTTAGAACCCCATATCTTTTTACTGGAGTGGAATGACAACAAAATACTAGCATATTTTGAAAGATTAGGTTGTCCTGAGAAAAACGATACCTTGTTTTCGTGGGTAAACTAAAAGACCCCCCCAGGCAAGTCCCCTAAAGTGAAAGAGCAAAAAATGTTCAAAAACGGTCTGGCAATAGAAGTTTCAACTAGGCCAAATTGGCTGGCAGCGAAAGGGTTAATTACTTACAGTCCTTGAAAAACAGCAAAACACCAATTCAACAGATGTCACTGAAAAACAGAACTACCTAAGATTTTTATAAAGCAGCATAGTATTTGCAAATATACTTTTTCAGAACTGAAAATGTATATGCATACAGTAGCTTTAGAAGCATTATGACAATACAAACGCAAACGTAGTGTAGTACATGTTCCAGTGCCTTTATAAATATTCTATTCCAAAATAATAAATTGCCCTTTCATTCTGAGTAAGATAATGGCAGTAATACATTACAAACACCTGTTATAGCTCTATATTAAGGTGTGTAGTTTTGCATTATATACATTTTGCCCCCCCCCCCCAGAAGATTTAATAGTAATGTAAAGACAATACTAACTCATTTAGCCATTCTCATTCCTAACCCAGCCTAATTGGCTTGGCAAAGCTAGTCAAATTATTGTTCATTGAAGGACAAAAAGGTTATGAATTTAAATTAATTTAGGGAAGCTTGTACATGCAGTTAGAATATTTTTTTGCATTTAATTTTAAAGCAAAGTATTAAAAATTTTAGTTTGCAGGCATAAAGAAAATATTTTGGCTATGGACACCTCAGAAGCCATTAACTGCATTATAGTAATTCTCATTCAACTGAAAGATGTATCTTTATACTTTTTTCTCATAGGCTGATTGCTTTCTGTCAAAATCACAGTCTACAATCAGGAAACCTAGACAACACAAACTTGAGCCACATCATTTTAATTTAATTTCAAATGAAATTTCTATTCTTGATGAGATAGCATACTGTAGCTACTGCAGCTGGCTACATGATTTCTTTATGTATTCAAAAACATGTTTGCACATCTTACTTTTCAGTATCACAGTGATGCCATATTTTTTTTATAGAAATGCCATGCTCCATATGGATATATTTTCAACGTGAAGACACACAAACTACACATTGGCCACAGAAAATAAAACTTTTTGTTAGCATTTGTTTTCAATGAAATATTGAAATGAAAATGAACCAGAATATGTCCATACATTGTGCAGGTGCTAGAAGAATTGCAAAGTCAAGGTCATATGAACTGTCCATCTGCAGCTGGATACTTGTATAAGACTGCATTGTGTGTATTTATAGGCTAACTGTAATTCTTATCAGGCTGTGATCTTGATGATAATAATACTGCAAGGTCTTATATAGCGTCAATCTAGTTCTATATAAATGTAATCAAGATTAAAAATAACACAGGAATCTGCAGGAATATAGCGACACCATAAATGGCATCATATAGTATTTTAAATTCATACACTGACTGCATATGAAATATTAATAACCTTGATTTGAAAATACAGCTGACAGATGAATTATGTGCAGTGAATTGTAAAGATATCTGTTTAGCAAAATCTAGAATGACACTGGTTGCCTATTCCTGGATTGTGTGACCAGTTACTGCATGGACCCAGGCAACAAGTTGTAAGAATTTTGTTTTTTTAACTGTCTTTTCCTATGCCCTGACAAGTACCCCTGGGGAAAACTAGATCTTGTTAAACCACTATGATCAATTGTACATTCCTACTATTGTGTCATACATACATTGTTAATATTCTATTTGCATACTTGCTTTGCATAGCTGGTTAATCTCACATGGGCTATCAATGCATCTTTTTTCTTTTCTTTTTGTGAATGTAAAGAACAATGAAAACCCTGTTTATAAAACAGGACTTCATTAAATGCTTTCAGAAGTAAAGTGCAGTGCCCTTTTTTTCTAGACACGCAAGCACTGAAGCAAATATAAACTTTTATTAAAAGAACTGATGAGTATTTCTCAGTAAAGTTATATAACAGGATCTTGTAATTACTATAAATAGTCAAGGAGGTTCATTATTTTTATGTACATTTTTTATGAATATGAAAACTTTGTTCACTACCTAAGCAAAAATATTTTAATACGATGTACAAAAATTGTTCCTCACTCTCAGCACTAAACACAATTGTTGGATTGCTTCCTAAAAAATGTTAAAGAAAATAATGCCTTGAGTTGTCAATACTTAATTGAATTACCAGTGAAAAAGAATGCCAATAAAGGCAACAGTGTAATCAGATAAATAAAGGGCATATGATGAATTTCCTTAATTATTTTACGCAGCCACTGTACAGTTTTAATTTTACATTTTTTCATAATAAAAATTCATTCAGAATGCTGTTGCAAGATCCTTTTTTTAATAGAGAAGTTAGAAAGGCTTTGCCTAAAATCTCTAGAGTCCTACAATATATATTTAACATCAATCCTCATTTAAACGTCAGTCTGTATAATCAGAAGGGCCATTTATATATATCCCAAACTCTTTGTACACATTTGCAATAATTTAACATGTATAAATGTACAACACATACTGTATCAGTTTGTTTTTTACCCTGAATTTTTCAGTTAGGGGTTTTTTATCAAAGAGAAAACCCCAATGTAAAGCCAATACATTTATGATCTCATAAGTAATATATGGGGTCTGGGTGCTCATGCCCCAGACCTACAGTTCAAGGTGGAGGTATTCAACCAAAGAAGAACATGGCAGGCACTCACAGATCCCACAGACATGCTTGTAAAAGAACTGAGAACTTTATTTTTTGTCACAAAGTTAATACATAGCCTTACACATTTTGTCTTTAGGCACTTAATCATAGCATAGTTATTTAACAAATGTTGAATTTAGTTAATGTTTTCCTACATAGTCAGGAAACAGGCTAGGGTCAAAACCATAAAGACAGTGCAGCACCAAATCATAATCCAAAACATAGTCAGGCAAGGAGGTCAGGACAGGCAGCAAGAATCAATGTCAGTAACAGGCAACAAGGTCAGGACAGGCAGCTAGGATCAATGTCAGGAAAAGGCAAGAGGTAAAACACAAGAAAAACAGGTACAAAATTCAAAACTTCTTTCCGCTTTTATATCTTCAGATAGAAGAGATTTATATATATATAAATCGATGGTAGGGGCTCAGTGTAAGCTCTGCTGCAAAGAGCTTCTGTAGACTACTGTCAGGATCAGCCCGGGACTTGAACTCTGGTGGTGCTGTTCTGCTCATTGTAGCACTTACCTCATGAGCCACTGGGGGCTCTCGGGACTGGTCCTGAGCCATTGAGTGTATTGTTTTCTGTTATATGCCTGTTCACAGTGTTTTCCACCCACCTCGTTTACCCTCATGTGTTTCCCATTTCCTAATCACCTTCCCTTTATAAACCCCGCCCTGAGCTTTGCTCAGTGCTGAGTCATTGATTGTATCCTGTTTGTTCCTGACCTGCTATTTTGAATCTGAATCTGTATCTGAATCTGAATCTGAATCTGAATCTGAACCTGAACCTGAATCTGAACCTGAACCTTGAAAACCTTGTTTGTCTTGTTCCTGAAAACCTTGTTACCTTGTTTCCTGAGTGAGTACTTTTGTTCCTGTGTTCCCCTTTTTTCCCTCACCATGTGGATTCCTCGATCAGCCATTCTGCTTGTTCCTGCCTTTTGTGTTTCTGTGTTCCGTCTGCAATAAACCTGCTATAACTTCATCACCATCATGTTTTTGCCTACTATTACCTATGGCTACACCCCTGGGCGTCCACCATATCCACTCCCCTTGGAGTGGCTATCCTCGGTCACAACAGTTCCTAGTTGTGAACGTTACAGTATGACTCAGCCCAACTACAGGAAGCCTTTGGGAAAGCCCTCCATGCCTTCTGACTCTGTTGTTAAACTGCAACTCCCTTGGGATGGAGAGGGTAAGGCAGAAGACGCCATCCATTTCACTGATGATGTCTGGCAGGATTTTGTCTCCGATGATGATTGGGAGGATTCTGCCTTCGATGAGGACTGGGAGGATCTAGACTCGGATGAAGATGAACTACAAACCGCTATCTGGCCTGTGTCAGATCGGCCACTTCCAGTTTTTGGGCCCTTGTCTCCTCCACAACCTTCTGCTCCTGTGGCAGCTGCCAAACCCAGGTCACCCTCTTTTTCTCTCAGACCTGAACCCCAGTTTATTAGTTTTTCTACAGTTTCCCAGCACCCTCTCCAGTCTCCCAGCTCGTGTGCCGGCTCTTCAGTCACCTGCTCCTGTGCCGGCTCGCCAGCCTCCAGCTTTGGTGCCGGCTCTCCAGTCTCCAGCTTTGGTGCCGGCTCTCCAGTCTCCAGCTTTGGTGCCGGCTCTCCAGTCTCCAGCTTTGGTGCCGGCTCTCCAGTCTCCAGCTTTGGTGCCGGCTCTCCAGTCTCCAGCTTTGGTGCCGGCTCTCCAGTCTCCAGCTTTGGTGCCGGCTCTCCAGTCTCCAGCTTTGGTGCCGGCTCTCCAGTCTCCAGCTTTGGTGCCGGCTCTCCAGTCTCCAGCTTTGGTGCCGGCTCTCCAGTCTCCAGCTTTGGTGCCGGCTCTCCAGTCTCCAGCTTTGGTGCCGGCTCTCCAGTCTCCAGCTTTGGTGCCGGCTCTCCAGTCAGTCCTCTCTCCTGTGCCGGCTTCCCAGCCAGTCCTCGCTCCTGTGCCGGCTTCCCAGCCAGTCCTCGCTCCTGTGCCGGCTTCCCAGCCAGTCCTTGCCTCCTGTGCCGGCTTCCAGCCAGTCCTTGCTCCTGCGCCGGCTTCCCAGCCAGTCCTTGCTCCTGTGCCGGCTTCCCAGCCAGTCCTTGCTCCTGTGCCGGCTTCCAGCCAGTCCTTGCTCCTGTGCCGGCTTTCCCAGCCAGTCCTTGCCTCCTGTGCCGGCTTCCCAGCCAGTCCTTGCTCCTTGCCGGCTTCCCAGCCAGTCTTGCTCCTGTGCCGGCTTCCAGCCAGTCCTTGCTCCTGTGCCGGCTTCCCAGCCAGTCCTTGCTCCTGTTGCCGGCTTCCCAGCCAGTCCTTGCTCCTGTGCCGGCTTCCCAGCCAGTCCTTGCTCCTGTCCGCTCCAGCGTCCTGCTCCTCCCTTCCACAGCCAGTCCTTGCTCCTGTGCGGCTTCCCAGCCAGTCCTTGCTCCTGTGCCGGCTTCCCAAGCCAGTCCTTGCTCCTGTGCCGGCTTCCCAGCCAGTCCTTGCTCCTGTGCCGGCTTCCCAGCCAGTCCTTGCTCCTGTGCCGGCTTCCCAGCCAGTCCTTGCTCCTGTGCCGGCTTCCCAGCCAGTCCTTGCTCCTGTGCCGGCTTCCCAGCCAGTCCTTGCTCCTGTGCCGGCTTCCCAGCCAGACCTTGTTCCTGTGCCGGCTTCCCAGCCAGACCTTGTTCTGTGCCCGGCTCCCCGAAAGCTGCCTGTGCCGGCTCCCCGAAAGCTGCCTGTGCCGGCTCCCGAAAGCTGCCTGTGCCGGCTCCCCGAAAGCTGCCTGTGCCTGCTCCCCGAAAGCTGCCTGCAGCCCAGCCGGTTCCAGCCTCCGTGCCTGCAGCCCAGCCGGTTCCAGCCTCCGTGCCTGCAGCCCAGCCGGTTCCAGCCTCCGTGCCTGCAGCCCAGCCGGTTCCAGCCTCCGTGCCTGCAGCCCAGCCGGTTCCAGCCTCCGTGCTGCAGCCCAGCCGGTTCCAGCCTCCGTGCCTGCAGCCCAGCCGGTTCCAGCCTCCGTGCCTGCAGCCCAGACGGTTCCAGCCTCCGTGCCTGCAGCCCAGACGGTTCCAGCCTCCGTGCCTGCAGCCCAGACGGTTCCAGCCTCCGTGCCTGCAGCCCAGACGGTTCCAGTCTCCGTGCCTGCCAGCCCAGACGGTTCCAGTCTCCGTGCCTGCAGCCCAGACGGTTCCAGTCTCCGTGCCTGCAGCCCAGACGGTTCCAGTCTCCGTGCCTGCAGCCCAGACGGTTCCAGTCTCCGTGCCTGCAGCCCAGACGGTTCCAGTCTCCGTGCCTGCAGCCCAGACGGTTCCAGTCTCCGTGCCAGCAGCCCAGCCAGACTCCGTTCCCGTGTCAGCTCGCAGAAGACTGCTTCTTCCCGAGCCAGTTTCTGTACGGTTTGCCCTGGCCTCCGGGCCTGAGGACCTGTTTGCCCTGGCCTCCGGGCCTGAGGACCTGTTTGCCCTGGCCTCCGGGCCTGAGGACCTGTTTGCCCTGGCCTCCGGGCCTGAGGACCTGTTTGCCCTGGCCTCCGCCGGCCTGAGGACCTGTTTGCCCTGGCCTCCGGGCCTGAGGACCTGTTTGCCCTGGCCTCCGGGCCTGAGGACCTGTTTGCCCTGGCCTCCGGGCCTGAGGACCTGTTTGCCCTGGCCTCCGGGCCTGAGGACCTGTTTGCCCTGGCCTCCGGGCCTGAGGACCTGTTTGCCCTGGCCTCCGGGCCTGAGGACCTGTTTGCCCTGGCCTCCGGGCCTGAGGACCTGTTTGCCCTGGCCTCCGGGCCTGAGGACCTGTTTGCCCTGGCCTCCGGGCCTGAGGACCTGTTTGCCCTGGCCTCCGGGCCTGAGGAACCTGCCTGCCCTGGATAGTGCCACTTTCCCTGCTACTGGACCTGGTAGGGCGGTTAATCCTGTCTCTATCAGGTCTATTGCTGTAGGTGTTGGTATTGCTGTCCTGGCTTGCCTCTTCCTATTTCTAACGGGTGCCTGTGCTCCTGGTCCGCCACCTGTGATGGGTGCCTGTGCTCCTGGTCCGCCACCTGTGATGGGTGCCCTGTGCTCCTGGTCCGCCACCTGTGATGGGTGCCTGTGCTCCTGGTCCGCCACCTGTGATGGGTGCCTGTGCTCCTGGTCCGCCACCTGTGATGGGTGCCTGTGCTCCTGGTCCGCCACCTGTGATGGGTGCCTGTGCTCCTGGTCCGCCACCTGTGATGGGTGCCTGTGCTCCTGGTCCGCCACCTGTGATGGGTGCCTGTGCTCCTGGTCCGCCACCTGTGATGGGTGCCTGTGCTCCTGGTCCGCCACCTGTGATGGGTGCCTGTGCTCCTGGTCTGCCACCCGTGATGGGTGCCTGTATTCCTGGTCTGCCACCCGTGATGGGTGTCCAAACTCCTGATCCGCCACCCGTGATGGGTGTCCGAACTCCTGATCCGCCACCCGTGATGGGTGCCTGTATTCCTGATCCGCCACCCGTGATGGGTGTCCAAACTCCTGGTCTGCCACCCGTGATGGGTGTCCAAGCTCCTGGTCCGCCACCTGTAATGGGTGCCTGTATTGATTTTGTCTGTCTTCATGTCCTGGTTTCCGACTCTGGCTGTGATATCTTGGCTCCTAATTCTGCCAATGTTCCTGTTCTGGCTCCTGACCCCAGCAATTTCTTTGTTTTGTTTTCCAATCCTCAAGAAGCTCCTGTTCTCGTTTCTGGCGAGGCTTCGGCCCATTTCCCCAGGATTTGGACTAAAATGGATGGGGGACCATTTGATCCTGGGATCGCCCGGAGGTCGATCCTCAAGGGGGGGGTAATGTCAGGATCAGCCCGGGACTTGAACTCTGGTGGTGCTGTTCTGCTCATTGTAGCACTTACCTCATGAGCCACTGGGGGCTCTCGGGACTGGTCCTGAGCCATTGAGTGTATTGTTTTCTGTTATATGCCTGTTCACAGTGTTTTCCACCCACCTCGTTTACCCTCATGTGTTTCCCATTTCCTAATCACCTTCCCTTTATAAACCCCGCCCTGAGCTTTGCTCAGTGCTGAGTCATTGATTGTATCCTGTTTGTTCCTGACCTGCTATTTTGAATCTGAATCTGAACCTGAACCTGAATCTGAACCTGAACCTTGAAAACCTTGTTTGTCTTGTTCCTGAAAACCTTGTTTCCTGAGTGAGTACTTTTGTTCCTGTGTTCCCCTTTTTTCCCTCACCATGTGGATTCCTCGATCAGCCATTCTGCTTGTTCCTGCCTTTTGTGTTTCTGTGTTCCGTCTGCAATAAACCTGCTATAACTTCATCACCATCATGTTTTTGCCTACTATTACCTATGGCTACACCCCTGGGCGTCCACCATATCCACTCCCCTTGGAGTGGCTATCCTCGGTCACAACAGTTCCTAGTTGTGAACGTTACAACTACACACAAAAATAGGAACAAAGGCACACTCACTTCAATGCCTCTGCAAAAATTTCAAGGCTTTTTCTTTTATTTATGGTGAGATCTCAGCAAACATTTCAGGGGCAATTAGCACTTGATGAAGGAGCTTTTCCCTGAAACGTTAAAGAAGAGAATTCTATTTATCAAGTTCAACTCATCCAAGTGATCCCCAGGAAAACCTCCCAACTTTGCACCTTTTTGTAAATACACAAACATATATATATATATATATATATACACACACACTCAAATATATATATATATATACACTGTATGTACAGTATGTATATGCACAGAAACATACAAACAAAAAAGCTAGTGGCTGGGGAGGATCCAGCCCAGTTTGAAACCAACTCTCATGAGACATCCATTACATTTGCTGCACCCCTTTCATTTCTTCCTCACATCTATACACACACTTACACTCACATCTACAAACACATACATACACAAGTGTGTAACTATACACATCATTTCACTTTGCCTTTAATTTCTTTCCACTATCACATTTTTTTCTAAAATGGGCATTGGTTTGGGCAGTCTCTCCCTTTTAAAAACCGCATAAGCAGGTGGCAGAGAGGATTTAGCCAACATGTTGAAACAAAAGCACAGGAGATATTTACTCCTAGTAATTCTATTAAGCAGAGAGGTAAAATACCTTTTATACTATGACCAGAGGTAAACAAGTTAGGAACCACCATGTGGGTTTTACCTTGACATGGTATGGTGGCTTATCAATTTTATGATCATTAAAATCTGTTTTTAAAATACATGCACTTGCATATTAATTGAATTACTCAGACAGGGCATCAGGGAATGTGCATTGATTGACTGGCCGGATCATTAGCACTTCCATTGTATTTAAAAGTATTAAAATTTAGCCTTAGGTGTGCACCCACAGCCCCCCTTTTTTTGTATCCCTGAACATTTGACAAGAAGATATTCAAGCCTCTCTTAAAGGTTTTAAGCAAATCTGCCATCAGAACATCATCTAGAAGAGAATGTCATTGCCTCCCTCCCTTTACATTGCTTTGGGTAAGTAAAAAAGGCTAGTGTACTCCTTGTTCAACATGAGTTCACTGAATAGGGCTTGTAGGGCTGCTACATGTTTGGTCCTTGCAAGGTAGAAAATTAGATTACAAGTATACAACCTGCCATCCCTTATCCATTGAGTGTCTGTTTTGTAGCAGGAGTTGCACCAGTGTCCCTCTTTGTCCTGTTTAAATCATGTAATAACAAAGACCATTTTTCACACCAAATAAACCACTCAAAGCTTACCCTCCCATTGGCTGTTCCGTTTCCTCCTTGTTGGGTGCTCAGTCCGCAGCTTCCCCACCTCTTTAATCACTCCAAAAAAGTGGACGGCACTCCTTTCAAGGAGATAAACCTGCTATCTCCTTGAACGGAGTGCCGTCCACTTTTTTGGTTTTTGTAATAACAAAGACCACACAATTTTTCATTATTAAAACAATAAAGAAATTGTATGTTCAGTACAAGCCTTACTCTTTTTGAATAAAAGAGTACACTACCTCTTTTAATTCATTTTTTAACTGAAATAATTCAAATTGTTACACAATCACCACACTCCATTCTGGAAACACAGAGAATTAATGGCAACAAACATGACAAGAGGACACTGAACCCCATTGTTAAATACACCAGGAGCCAGACATCAGGAAAAGTGGCCACATCATTTATTCATATTTTATCAAAAAATAGGACCTTGCAAGCCTCACCCCAAGGCAATATTCAAAGCCAGAATTCCATTAGAGATTGCACTGCCATTCCTCACCGAGGATTTGAGATTAGCACTATGTCATTACTGTATATCTACCACTAAGTATTAGGATGCCTCTACCAGAGGATGGCCCCAAAATCTGCTACCAGCAGGAGCTGCATTTCCCACCATGAGAGAAGAGGCCTTGCTGCCGATCCTCAATCTGCAGTCTCGATGATAGAAAATCCAAGCAGACTGTCACCACACAAGCAGTAGTAGCGTCTGTATCAATCAACCCACCGTGCAGACACAGATGAGAACTCCCTGTCTCCCACTTCTAAAATTTCCTGTGCAGTACTCTGGCAAGGTCCTACCGCTGCCATGACAAATAAAATGTAAAATATAGTATCATATATCCACTGTTTTGATCCAGATGAAGGCTAAAAAAAACCAAAGAAGAAAATAGGGCCAACCGGCACTCAACAGATCCACAGGACAAGAGAGATTACATTAAAAGAATATTCTATTTATACAAAGTTAAACGTATATATATAAATCTGCATCTCCATCCACCCTATGTGTTTCGCACCCATTCAGGGCGCTTAGTCATGGGCTCTGATTTTCTTCCCAGGATATGAGCATTTATACAGAAAATAACCAATCAAAAAAATCATAGAAAAAAAATAGAACAAAAATCCTTAAAGAGACAGTACCTCCTTTAAAAAATTAAATATCGTAGACATTTTTTTTTAAAAAAACATTTGACTTAATGCGTGGATATGCAGAGAGGAAATACAGTAGAAAAGAGGTATAATATTTTAAAAACAAGCAATGTATGTACCCACAAAATGTCAAAGAGGAATGCACTTAAGCACAATACATGTATATATGTATACATATATGCACATACATACATACATATGTGTAAACACATCTCCATTCTATCAGAATTAGTATATGTTGTTAGATTGTAATAAATATAAAGACAATGTAAACAGCTTTTCACGACAGAATGGAGATGTGTTTACACAAATGTATGAATGTACATATGTGTATACTGTACATATATACATGTATTGCTGGGCCTGCGCTTAAATGAATTCCAATTTGACATTTTGTGTGTACATACATTGCTTGTTTTTAAAATTATGTTGGGGATGGCTACTACAATATAAATGATAAATCATCATCAAATAACTGCTTGAATTGTTAAGGTGCTTTAGCATATGGAAGAGTAAATTAATTCAGACTCGACAATATATTTCATTGTACTAGCCTGTTTGGCGTCCTATTGAATGTGCGCTCTCTCTTCCTTAATTAGCAATGCTTTTCTATTCAGCTTTATCCAGAAGCGCCGGACGTGATGTCATCGGTTGGAACGAAGTTTGAATAGTTAAACTAAGGTCTCCTTGCTTACTGTTTGTTGCCCAATGTTGCCCAATGTGTCTATTTGTAGTTCCTGGGTGCGATTTCTGAGTCCTTCTAAGTTGTTCTTGACCCTGCCTGATCCTGACAACCTGATTAAGTGAAACGTGTAAGGCTATGGACACAATAAACTCTTTTCCACTTTGAACTAATTGCCTGGTGGAAGTTTGCCTTCATTGAGTGCCTGCTAAATAAAATTTTCAGTTTGTCCGCTCCCCATGCTGAGGGATCAGGGCGGTGCACCTTGACGTGGTGAGTAATAACTTTCTACTTGGAGACCCTAACCTCAGACTTATTATTCTTGCCTGAGACTGACCAAGTCTTGTTTGCTGCCTGTCCCGACCTCTGCCTGTACTTTGACCACTCTTTCGGATTCTGTCTTGACGCTGTATTATTGGTTTTCTGACCTGGCCTGTGACTCAACTACACTGCCGTCTCCTGATACTGTCCTGCTTTTCCCTTTGGTGTTTGACCCAGCCTGTGACTCAGACTATGTTTCTTGTTCTTCCTTTCTTAACTCATGCGGTTCCCTTGCCTGGCCATAACTCTCATCCTGGTCCTCTCACACAAAGACCTGGCGACACCTGAGTAGCGGAGGGCTCCTCCCGGGGCCTTGGGGATAGTTCTGGTTTTGGAATTCCAATCGTAACAGTAAGTTTTTTCCCAAGTAATACATTCATAGCTCAGGACAAAATATTTTTCCTTATTCATAGTAACATGACAAAGATTTGTAATGTATAATTCAAACCAAGATAAAATCCTAAAATCAACACAATGCATATTCTTTTTTGGGTAAGTATGGGCAGATTTATTAAGGGTCGGAAAGTAAATTCGAATTTAAAAAAAAAAAAAATGTTGTCAATATTCACACATTCGAATTTTAATCTGCCAATTCGAATGCAAATTCAAATGTGATATTTTTCACACATCAACCATGCAAACAGTTCTAATTTAAATGTTTGCCACCTAAAACCTGCAAAGTTTATTTACAAGCCAATGGCAGAGGTCTGTTAAACCATTTGAATATGTTAATTGCCTTCCTCGATTCGATTCAAATTCGATTTGAATTTTCTGGTCTAGACTATTCAATCGATAATAAATCAATATTAATTCAAAATTCGACCTTTGATAAATCTGCCCACTAATCTGTAGGGTGTTAGGGTTCAACCCTGTTGATAATACTCCATAAGAATAAATTCATTTAAGTGCTTATAGCAGTGACGTTTTTGATGAATTGCTATAAAAACAAAGAAACAATTTGGGGCCGATTCACTAAGGGTCGAATATCGAGGGTTAATTAACCCTTGATATTCGACTAGGAATTAAAATCCTTCGACTTCGAATATCGAAGTCGAAGGATTTAGCGCAGATAGTTCGATCGAACGATAGAAGGATAATTCCTTCGATTGAACGATAAAATCCTTCGAATCGGACGATTCAAAGGATTTTAATCCAACGATCGAAGGAATATCCTTCGATCAAAAAAAGTTAGCCAAGCCTATGGGGACCTTCCTCATAGGCTAACATTGACTTTGGTAGCTTTTAGATGGCAAACTAGGGGGTCGAAGTTTTTTTTAAAGAGACAGTACTTCGACTATTGAATGGTCGAATAGTAGAACGATTTTTAGTTCGAATCCTTCGATTCGAAGTCGTAGTCGTAGTCGAAGGTCGAAGTAGCCCATTCGACGTAGCCCAAAAAAAACTTCGAAATTCGAAGTTTTTTACCTTCGAATCCTTCACTCGAAGTTAGTGAATCGGCCCCTTCATGTATGTGCCAGTTTCTTAAAACACTTTTCTGACTGTTAAGAAAATGCTCCTGACATTCAGGAAAGTGTTAGGATCTGTGATAAAATTTGAACTGCTTGGAATCTCCCAGGAATCCCTAGTATGAATTTTGGTAAATCTGCAGTCAAACCCCCACAGTCAAACACATAATTCACATTAATATATGCAAACATTAGAAATACTCACTATGGAATGCTGTCTTTGAGCACCACATCTGGGAATTATGCAATTTCCTGCATATTCTTCCAAGAAGTTCCCTTGAATACCAAAGTGAATTGGTTATTTATCTTCTGAAATATATATATTATTTTCAGATTTTTTTTTAAGTAAAGTGTTAACAACATGTCTTAAGCAATGTACTGGGGTGGCAAAGCAGCAATAATACAAACCATAATACATTTGTTGCTGCTCCTATCGGCCTGGGAATAGCTCCAGGGAACTTACAGTGGGTTTTATCAATAGGTGCACCACAATTGGTTTGGGTACCTACTTCTATTTATATCTTAGTGCCCTTCTCCCTTATGAGCCTCATAGTTCCTGTTGGAAATCAGGAGCCTCCATATGGAGACACCACTACAGAACAGACTAGGATACACATGAAACAGTTTTTCTCTAGTAACATTTACTAAGCAGGCAAAAAAGACCTCCCGTGCCATAGATAAAAGATTGTTATAAAAGCATTTCTTAAATATTTCAGAGATAAATGGCACCATCTTTAATCTACAGTCTAGAGTAAAATGTACAGTACACAAAACTTTAATGAATAATCATTCTAGATATCTATGGAATATTGCCTTGGCTGTTTTTCAAGGTGTTAAAAAAGATCATGATTGGCCAGTACTTATTAAATTATTTTTGTAACCTCTTGCTCAATATACATTAGTGGAACTGTCTGCCTTGCATTACATTTAAAACTGTGTGTTGGTATCAGATACTGTAGCTCAATGGTGCACCTGGTTAACCCTACGGCGGAGCCTCCTGTTCCTCCAGAGGTTTAGTGGAGATCACAGCAGGTTCTTTGCCTTTCAGGAAGCCTGCAAGCTCCATTTTAGTTTTTTACCTCACTCCTTCCCTACAGAGGAGTCAAGGGTTAACTTTGTAGTAACCTTCTTACAAAGGGGAATTTAGCCTATCCCCTAATGATCTAGCCCGTCTCTCTTTGGAAGCCTTCTTCAAGGCAATGATCCTCATCTATGATGATCCTGACCACGCCGCCTCTGCTGATTGCAGCCATATGAAACCGTAGGCAAGGCAAGCGGCTGGTCGAGGATTATTGTACAGAGTTCCACCACTGGGCAGTAGAGACAGGCTGGAATGATACTGCCTTATGGAGTCAATTCAGGGTGGGTTTGGCTAGCCTTGTTAATTTATCCTATGCAGCCTTCCCTCGACTCCCTGATGCATTTGGCCATCCAAATTGATAGGTGGCATAGGGAGAGACATCAAGAGGTTATCACTACAGTGATCTCTGATAGTGTGTCCCCTGACATTGCCCCTAAACCATCTCTTTCTGCCCCTAGACCCCCTGAGGAACCAATGCAATTGGGTTCAACTTGTCTGTCTTCTGAAGAAAAGGTATCAGTATCAGTAGGGTGAATGGTTTATGCCTATAATGTGGGGGTTAAGTGTATCAGTGTAATACCTTTCCCAAGAGACCGGGAAACAGCAGAACCTAGACAGGTCTGGGGATATGTGCTTGAGTTATGCTATTTCTACTCCCAAACCGGTTTTCTTCAATTGCGATAAGGGATATACGCAGTGCCCTGTTTTCTTGATTCCAGGGCGATTGGGAATTTTTTAGATGCCAGCTTTGTACAAAAGAACTATGTTCCCATTGAGCCTCTTGTTCCATACTTCCACCTATTGGCAATTGATGGTAGTTCTCTTGGGTCTGGGTTGGTATCTTCCAAGTCTAAAGTTCTCCTTATGTCCCTGGATAATCATACTAAGTCGATTTCATTCTATGTTATTGACTGACTATGCTATTGACTGTCATTTTAGGCCTCCCCTGGTTAAAAAAAGACTGTCTCACTAGCAAAATAATTCAGTGGAGCCCAGTTTGTGAATCCGCTTGTTTAAAAATTACCCAGGTTCTTGCAGCTACTTTAGAGAGGTTGCCTAATCATTATTTTTCATTTTGTAATGCATTTTCAAAAAAGCAGGCCTTATGACTGTGCCATTGACTTCATTTCAGGTTCCTCTCCTCCCAAGGGTAGACCATATCCCCTATCTCTTCCAGAGTCACAGGCCATGGAGGAGTTTATCAAAGAGAACCTGGAGAGGGGCTTTACAAGGCCTTCCTCATCGCCTGTGGGTGCCGGTTTCTTTTTTGTATAAAAGAAGAATGGGGGATTGAGGCCTTGCATTGATTATAGAGGATTATATAATATTACAGTAAAGAATCGTTACCCCCTCGCTTTGATCAAAGAGCTCTTTGATAGAGTCAAGGGCATCACAGCTTTATTAAAACTTGATTTAAAAGGCACATATAATTTAATCCGAATCAGGGAGGGGGAAGAATGGAAGATGGCTTTTAACACTCGGGATGGGCATTATGAATACTTAGTAATGCAGTTAGGTCTATGTAATGCCCTGCCTTCTTCCAAGAATTTGTTTACTTCCGTGATCTTTTAGGTCGGTATATGGTAGTATACCTGGATGATATCCTAATTTTCTCCTCCAACTTAATAAATCATTGAATTCATGTTCAAGAAGTTTTAAGTAGGCTAAGGCAAAATCAGCTGTATTCCAAACTTGAAAAATGTGTTTTTGATGTACCGTCAGTATACTTTTTAGGGTACATTCAGTCCCAGGAGGGGTTGGAGATGGAACCAGCCAAGGTCCAGGCCATTTTAGATCGGGCACAATCTCTGTCTCTTCGCACCATACAGAGGTTTTTGGACTTTGCCCCGGCAATTCATCAAAGATTTTTCCATTTCGGTAGCCCCTATCACTGCCCTTACAAAAAAGGGGATGGACCCTAGTATTTGGCTAAACGGTGCACTTAAGGCATTTGAATTGCTAAAGAAAGCCTTTATTTCTGCCTCTGTTCTCCAACATCCAGATTCCTCTTTTCCTTTTTTGGTGGAAGCGGATGCTTCAGAGATTGGCACAGGGGCAGTGTTCTCTCAACATCACCCTATTACCAATAAGATCCATCCATGTGATTTCTTTTCTAAAACATTCTCTTCCGCAGAGATGAATTACTGTATGACATTGGCAACAGGGAATTATTGGCCATCAAATGGATATTTGAGTCGCTACACATGTGGTTTCAGTATTTACTAACTATAAAAATTTATTGTATATTGAGTCTGCTAAATGCTTAAACCCCTAGATGGACATTGATCTTTAGCGTTTTAATTTCAGCATAACATTCAGACTGGGGGAAAAGAATGTTAAAGCAGATTCCCTCTCTAGAAGCTTTCTCTCCAGTCCAAGGGAAGAGTCTGAGCCTGAAACCATTGTGGTTAAGGAATTGATTGTAGCAGCTTTCAAGTACAAATCTGTATTCCTATTTGTCTAAAGCCCAGGTTGATTCTCCTCCAAAGTTTTTGTTCCAGAAAGTCTCTGTGAAACCGTCTTGCTGGAGACTCTTGACTCTAAGGTAGGTGGACACCCAGGTCACAGTAAAACCTGCTCCCTTTTGTCTTGTACACTCTGGTGCTTAACCCTGAGACAGGATTTTGGTAATTATATTGATTTGTTTCCAGTTTGACAGCGTTCCAAACCTTCTAGGTCGTTACAAGGGCTGCTACAGTCACTTCCCATTCCTGAGAAACTGTGGACCCACATATTCATGGATTTCATTGTCACATTACCTCCCTCTAGAGGGAACACGGGCATCTGGGTGGTTGTGGATCATTTCAGTAAGATGTCTTATTTCATTCCCCTTCCCGATCTCCCCTCTGCAAAATCTCTAGTTGAACTTTTTCTATTTGATATTCAAGTTTCATTGGGCTCCCTTGAATAATGTTTTGTATAGGGGGGTCTAAATTTTGGATAGCTTTCTGTTCTTTCAAGGGGACTGATCTATCTTTCTCATCTGCTTATCATCCCCAGACTAATGGAAAGACCGAAAGAGCAAATCAGTTTTTAGAGCAGTACCTCAGATGTTATGTTTCTAGTAATCAGGCACTCTGGGTAGGTTCTCTTCCATGGGCCGAATTCGCATTCAATAATGCCACTCATTCATCTACTGGCAAGTCTCCATTTTTTGCTCTTTTTGGTTATAATCCCAGAGCCTTTTCTTTCTCAGGTCACTCGTCTGAATTCCCCACTGTCAATGCTTTGGTCAGTCACTTCTCTAGGATTTGGCGAAAGGTTCAAAACTCATTGGCCTCTGCAGTTACAGCTCAAAAGAGGCTTCTGACAGACATTGTAAGGAATCTCCTGTGTATCAGGTTGGTGAAAAATATTTCTTTGCAAAGTAAGGGGCCTAAATTTATTGGTACATTTTCTGTGTCTGAGGTCATCAACCCTAGTACTGTCTAACTGGAGCTCCCTCCTGAGTGTAAAATTACTCTTTTTATGTGTCTTTGTTAAAGCCTGCAAAAAATGTTCGACTGTCATTTCCTTCACCTTCAGTATCTGTCCTGGGTCAGCCAGAGTATTTTGTGAAAAGGTTGGTAGATTCCTGCTTCACCAGGGGTAGGTTTCAATATTTGGTACATTGGAAGGGCTACGGTGCTGAGGAGAGGGTCCTATCCTCTGATGCTCATGCCTACCACCTTAAATGGCAATTTCATGCTAGGTTTCCTGATAAGCCTAGAGGTCTGGTGGCCCACCGCGTCTGTCCTCTTTGGCACTGTTCCTGTGAATGCACATCTTCTTCCAGGTTAGTGAGTTCGGCTGTTTCCGGCTATATCAGGAAGGTGTTGAATGGGAAATTCGAATATTTAAAGGGCTCTCTGTGTAAAAATCATTGCTCAAAGTAAAGGTCTATTTATTAGTTCCTGAGTTGTGTTTGGCCCTGCCTGTTCCTGTCCAAGTCTTATCTGCTGCCTGTCCTGACCTGCCTGTATTTTGACCATTCTCTCGGATCCTGTTTTAGTCTCAGTGATTTTGGTATATTGAACCAGCCTGTGAACCCGATTATGCTCCTGTCTCCTGTTATTGTACTGCTCTGCTCCTCAGGTGTATTGACCCGGCCTGTGACAACGACTATGCTCCTTGTTCTCATATGATGTGCTGTTCCCTTGCCTGCCCAAAACTCTCTTCCTGGTCCTCTTGTCCTGGTGGCACTCGAGTAGCGCAACGATGACTGGGACCTTGGGGTTTGTTCTGTGTTTGGGATACCAATTGTAACACCTACACATTGGATGGCAGCCACATGCATAACTATGTAACTATGTAACCCATGAGTAAAAAATTAAATACTATGTTTAAGTGGCAAAGAATAAGGTGTTCTTTTAATTAAAACCAACAAAGAAAAAGGACAAATGATGAGGTAACATGTAAAGAAATAGAAATCAGAAATGGGAGGGAAGTCGGATGCTCTACCAACAGCACATGTACTATGGTGGGCAGGTTGTAATCAAGAGGGAAAGGGGAATTAACTATTAAATGCCACGTCTTTAGTTTTCTAGATTTATGTGAGAGCACATTTATTTATTAATTTAATGATTTAATATTACCGTATATACTTACTACCTAATTTTACCTACGAAAACTGGGGAAATTTATTGACTCGAGTATAAGCCTAGACACAACTACAGCCCTGTCTCCCAGCAGCGCACATTCGCTAAAGCGACCCCCCCAGCGATCAACCGGACTTCTTTGCAAAGTTGATGGTGACAGAGAATTGCCAAACGGATTACTGTGTGCATTGTCCCACTGTCCCACTACCATGTGCAGAGGGTGCTGTGTGATATTACCATCACTGTTAATCTTTCGCATAACCAACAGAGCGCGCTGTGTGATATTGCCATCACTGTTAATCCTTCATATAACCAACAGAGGGCACTATGTGATATTGCAGTCACTGTTATTCTTTCATTTAACCAACAGAGCGCGCTGTGTGATATTGCAGTCACTGTTAATCTTTCATATAACCAACAGAGGGCGCACTGTTATTCTTTCATATAACCAATAGATGGCGCTGTGTGATATTGCAGTCACTGTTATTCTTTCATATAACCAACAGATGGCGCTGTGTGATATTGCAGTCACTGTTATTCTTTCATATAACCAACAGAGGGCACACTGTTATTCTTTCATATAACCAACAGAGGGTGCTGTGTGATATTGCAGTCACTGTTATTCTTTCATATAACCAACAGATGGCGCTGTATGATATTGCAGTCACTGTTATTCTTTCATATAACCAACAGAGGGCGCACTGTTTTTCTTTCATATAACCAACAGAGGGCGCTGTGTGATATTGCAGCCTCTCCCCAAGCGAACTGTTGGTATAGGAATGATTAAAAGTGACTGCAATCTCAGCTACTGCCCACTGACTCGGGTATAAGCCGAAGTAGACTTTTTCAGCACATTTTGGATGCTGAAAAACTCGGCTTATACTCGAGTATATATGGTATGTTACCATGAAGGAAAGGAGGGGAAGAAGCAGGTTTTACCCAATGTCAATCACACTTTACGCAGTTTCTAACAATGTCTTCAAAAAACCCTTATAAAATATTAGTAAGTTATTGACTGGGATGGGATGATATGGAAATTACTATGTAACAACCACCTTTCTGTTTTCCCATGGGCACAGATGTAGCAACAATAGACCTCCCTCCCTACTAAAACAAAGCTTAAAGAATAAGGAGAAAAGACAGATTCATTTTGTGTGTGTGTGATATTTTTCACATGCCCCCAGTGAATCCAATCATTTTCCCAGGGCCAGTGCTTTTTTTTTTTTTTAGGGGAAAAAGCACTCTCCCAGGGAAAAAGTGATATAGCACCACACCACCTTTTTTTTTACTTTTCCCAGGTGTCCCTAGTGCAGACTTAGGGGCAGATTTACATAGGGTTGAATATCGAGGGTTAATTAACCCTCGACTGCCGAATGTAAATCCTTTGACTTTTAATCCATCGATCGAACGATTTTTCTTCGACCAAAAAAACATTAGAAAGCCTAAGGGGACCTTCCCCATAGGCTAACATGGCACTTCGGTAGGTTTTAGGTGGCGAAGTAGGGGGTTGAAGTTTTTTTTAAGAGACAGTACTTCGACTATCGAATGGTCGAATAGTCGAACGATTTTTAGTTTGAATCATTCCATTCAAAGCCGTAGTCGAAGGTGGCAGTAGCCAAAAAAAACATTCGAAATTCGAAGTTTTTTTTATTCTATTCCTTCACTCGAGCTAAGTAAATGGGACCCCACGACTTGCAATTGTGTCATAAAGTGAAATCCAAATATGTTACTCTAGCTGGTACCTCAGTAGGGCATTGGTGAATACCAGTGATGGTGCAGCTGAGCAAGGATCTCAGTGGTCTCACATTGCACCATACATTTTTAGAAGTAAATCCTCTATAGTTGTAGGATCATTGTAATACACTAGCCTAGCAACAAACAGATCCTCTCTCTCAATCAGAGTTTTCTTGTGAGAAGGATACATCACTTCTATTGCCTCTCCATGGTTTGTAGTTCTAGCAGTGATTGTATTCACTTTAATGATGGTAGTTGTTTTTATGGTTTAGATATGTTGGAAATGTTTTATGTTTTATTTGTATACCCTTAGTTTGTACATCACTAAATGTAATAATAGTGTTAATAAGTTATAATTAGTCTGAATAGTCACATTTTAATCCCCACAATGAAGCATTTCCCTTCAGAATTGTAATGTAAGCAGTGTTATTTATGGCCATTAGTATGCTATTCGCTGTTGCAACTATTGAGGCAATAAGCTTTGGGTTCTGTAGAATTACAACTACAACCAGGGTCACGGTAAATTCCAGGGTTCAATTGTGCACAGTTCATCGGGCAGCAGGTTGGGTGGGTGTATGGAAGCAGAAAGAGCAGGTTTGGGTACAAGTTATTTTTTAAATGGCATCAATAAAGTGTTTTTTTGCCCAGTTTTGCAAGCTGAACTTGCACTAATGTTCATAAATGAAGCTTCTATGGTGACAGATGCATATGAATCCTGCATTAGAATTATATCTAGACCAAGCAATATTTGTAAGTGTATGTATGACTCAAATGCTTGTTTTTCCAAATGATTTGTAGAACAGTAAGTATAAGGGTAGGACTCCACAAACGATTTTGTCACGATTCTACCCTTAAGGTAAATATGAATATATTTATTTACATATGGTATCACTGATTTAAATCAATTGTAATTGTTTCAGACTCTTTGGGACCCTGCCCTTGTACCAAGGTCATACAGTAAGTGCTCCAGACTTCCTTGCTTCCAAAGTTAGCTTCACAACAAAGCATGTTAGTTCACTGAGTCCTTCTTATACAGTATGGTTTGCTTTAATTCCTTGCTAATAATCTATTTACTATTTTTGTATAAAAAGAACAGAGGCGCCAAAAGAATAAAAGGATATAAACGAGTTAAAAAACAAAAACTTGGTAATCAGAGGAGGCAGTGGTGGACTTACCTCCTCCAAGCAGACACAAAACGACTGTAATTAAGCAGTCAAAATTTATTAACAAACTCCAATCAGTACAACGCGTTTCACGGGCTCAGACCCGCTTCTTCAGGCAATAAACATAGGAGTTACAGCTGTGAATTTCAGAGACCAAAGTGACAAATAGTATGCTGTATGCTTATTCGTCAAAACAAAAGCTTTTTTAGTATTACAAAATATATATGGTAGTCATTATTCTGGGATAAAGGTATGGTGCAGGGACTAGTTAGCTATTAATAAAAAATAGGGGGATTTTTTGGATATACCAAAGTAAAGGTTGATAAGTATTAGAGGATACAACAATTATACAGATGAAGTAAATAGGGTAAGAAGGAAGTGCAGTGAGCAAAAACGTAGTGGGGCTGCAAAGTTAATATAAACATATAAGGCATAGAGTGGTGTGTGGTAATAAATAACAAGACTCACCATCTGGCAGTAGTATACACACTTAGCACCTCTGTGCCGGCGAAGGACGCCTGAGTGTCTTTTATAGTGAGAGTTTGGAGGGGAACCAGCATCTTACAAACAGGAAGTGAATCATAGGGGGCGGGGTTAAGGCAAAAGGTTCAATACTATAGTATAGGAAGTAAATAGTCGCCATGTTGGGAGGGGCAGTGTGGGGGTTACTTAGCCGCCATGTTGGATGGGACAGAGTAGTGAAATAGGTACATAAAAGTGTGTGAGGGTACACATATAAGAAATAGGGGAGTGTTGATCATATTGATGTGGGCAAGCGGCTATAAAATCGGGGGAGAATAATTTTTTTTTTTTTTTAATTTATATCAGGGCAGGTTATTAAAATGGAGTGCCATAGTGCATGATGCCTGAATAATAACCATATGGAGCAAAAACAGGTTGCTTATACAAATTAATAAAAACATTATCTAAAACATATATTAAAAATTGTAATCAAAAACATACATCCATAAAGTATCAGATACTGTGATCAAATGGTGAAGTCTAACAGTAGCTATAATCAGTATACTACATTGATATATAAAATATACGATATGCCACCTTATTTATTATTCCAATGTTCTAAAAACATTGGAAGTTTGAACCAAAAATAAAATATATATTATTTATTCACAGTAAAAACATGAGACTGTAGGTCGTAAAAACGTAAAAAATTAGTAAAAAAATAAATAAAAGAAACATTAAAGAGAGGACTAACTAAAAGTGTTAACCGAACACAACGGATATGATTATGGGGGTTGATATTTAATAAATTTTCTCTAAGACCTCGTTGAGTCCTTCAGGAACGAGTGTCTTTAGGGTTTGGATCCAATACATCTCAAGTTTTTTAAGTTTTTCAAACTTTTTATACAATACTAAGTCCACCCTGGATGGAGGGTTGATACCCTTTTTCTATCTACAGAGAGCGACTTCTTAATCCTGAGTGGGGTCAGGACAATCTCCCCACCTGCCTTTACAGTGGTTGCCTATTGGTAATCCTGGTTTGTGAGCATATGTTATCTACTCTTATTTCATTATCCCTTACCAATACATATTACACTATTGGGGCTCTTGGTGTTCTTTTTGTTTATTTACTATTTTTGTACAGAGAAAAAAGCCACCATTCAATGTTTCCACTTTTGCCTCTATGCATAGAAACCTAGCATAAAAACTGACAGAATGGGAATCTAGAGTTTGACTCTGATGTAACAGCTGCCCCAGTAACATGATAATAGAAAAGGCCAGCACAGGATTTAAATAGAAGAAATGTAAAATAGTCATGCAAGCATAAGTACCATTGAAGAAATGAGGATGATGAAGAGCTATTATACACAGCCAGTTGGTACACATAATTACAGTTCATAAACACGTGAATTCCTGACATATCTAAGCTTCATATCTAAGGGAGCTTAGTTTGCCAAGTTAGAGTCCCCCATAACAATTTGCATGTTTTTAAACAGCTGGCCAATTTGTTGGTTGGTTTGCTCTAGGTGACTAGACCAGTAGAAAGCTGTACCCATTTAGGGGTTAATACAGTATAATAACACTGTAAAATGTAAGCCTATAACAGGAACAATTAACTGTTCACTTGTTTAAAAGCAAACATCTGTTTAGTTGTACTAGACTGTGCAATGTTTATTACATTATACAAAATATGTAAACTGAACTTAAGAGCACTTGTAGAACAGATTTTACTATGTAAGTGCAGCAATCTGGAAACCAGACAAACATAACAAATACTTTCCTTTACAACTGATGTTTTCAGATGAACTAAACAGAGTGTTGTTTCCCAGGGCCCCTGGAAATTCAAGGACACCTAATGTTTTCCAAGAACATTCACCCTGCAGTTGTTGCTGAACTATAACCTCCAATACCATTTGACAGCCTCATGCTGTCAGCTGTCATTCAACTACAGCTGCAGGCTCCAGGTTCGATATCTCATATGTCTATAATAAAATAATTTAAAAATTGTTACCCGTTATATTTATTTTATACCTTTAACAACATTCTATACTGAGTCTATATGAGTCAAAAGCATGTAACACTGACACAGCTTCATGACAAAGGGCTGCCTCAGGAGCAAAAGTTTTGCCATATCAAAGCTTATTCATTCTGTATGTTGTCCATTAGGAAGCCATAATGTGGTATGGTAAAACTTGCAGTAATCTATGCTTCATCATCACTACATACTGTACCGTGTGAATGTTTGTATAATACACACAACAAAAACTCAAATGTAAGTAAAGGATAATGTGATACACAACATATTCAGTTCTTGAATCTGTGTATTCGATGGAACATTCATTTTTGTGCTAAAATGTTCTTTTTCACTGGGAATCTTTATCCACTGGAACTCTATAAAATTAAAGATTAGGGATGCTGTCAACACTTTTCACCTGTAGCCAGCACAACCTATTTTTTTCCAAGATGTCATTATACATATTCTTTCACTCTCTATGAAATGTTTACATTTCAGTGCAAATAGGTATCTTTTTAACTTGAACTGAATATAGCCCAAAAGATAAAAATAATTATCCGGTTTCTGATGGTTTGCAAGATAAAGCTTAGGACACATACAGATTATATATAATTGCACTAAGATATTTCGCTTACTGAACATCCAATCTGCAAATGAAGTGCCTTCTCTACTGTTTAGAGCAGGGTATAATTGAAAAGCTCAAGATATATATATATATATATATATATATATATATATATATATATATATATTTATTATTAATATTGTTGTTATTATTATTATTATTAAGTTTGTCCCTTTAAAGGTGTTTTGTAAAGACACAAAACCAAATCCAGAATTGTATTGAAGTGCTAAATAGGTCTTATTTGTATGTGCCTGCTGCTTTATATGACAATCTCAGGCTGTGTAAGACCACCACATTTATTTTGATCAGCAGCTACTGTAACAGAGATTCAGTCTTTGGGGTCAGAGAAAGTGTGTTAATCTACTTTATCTGGTAGCTTACAGAAAATTGCATATTTAAGCCTCTTGTTATGAAACGGCTGCTTCCGACTCTAATTAATGTGTTGTTCGTTCTGTCAGAGGATGGTGCACCTACACAATCACAGAGTCTATTGCTGCCTATAGCAGCAGGAGCACTGAGGCAGCAGCACATTCATTCAAGTCCTCAGATGGTTAACACTGTACATAACCTCCTCACAAATTGCACAGCTTCAGCAGCAACACATCCATTAGTCTGGAAAAGACAGCGTTCCCAAGTGGCTCCTGTGCTTTTCCCCCCAATTCTCTTGTCACAGACCAATCCTCAGTGTGCTTTTTCCTGTATGTAGGGAGTGTTCAGCACTAATCGGGTCAATGATCATCCCAAGACTCAAGGGACCTGAAAGGAGCTTTAGTTAGAGGATACCTCGGACCAGGGCTCGGCTGGCAGAAAATATTACACTGAAGCAAACAGCTCACTTGCAGCACTATCTTACCCACTACGGGAGAACGTCTTCGGATTCCAGCTTCTCTTTTTTTCCCTTTGGCTCCAGTAAAAGGCCGGATAAAAATAAAAGACAGCACAAAACAAGCAGCATCTGTGCCGTGTGGCTTTTGGATCCTTCAGAATCAGAGACTCTGCTTCTTGATTCCACTGCTGTAGGGCAGAAGGCATCTCAATAAGGTAAGTTATGCTTTATCAGGCTAACTGTATCCTGTCGTTCTTTCCACGTTTCTAAATGGAAAGTTATTTCTGAGTAAATTGCCATTCTGCACTGCAGTAAATCAGCCTTCTATTTATGTCAATAAAAAAAGCTTTTATTTCTCCCTTTACTCATTTCCTGAAAGTACATTAGGCATTTATGTAGTAATCTTCTATATTCTTTTGATGCCCTCGTGTTGGTACAGTATTTGAGTTTGTGGGAAGGATGGAAGCAGAAAGCTGAAGTGGAACAGGCAGAATATTATAAGAAAACTCAGTATTTATTAATCTCTGTTTAACATGGTATTGGAAACATACACAATGCCACATGACTGAACACAAATTAAGTTTTCCAAACATGAAATGTATGTGATATGCTAGCTTATTATTAGTATGTATAATAAATGAGATTCTGCAGCATTTTTTTCAGACTGTACAAAGTAAGCTTATCAGACAGTACTTTAGAGTGTGCTCCAGGCTAAGTAAGGGTTAATCTCAGTGTAAAACAATATCATGAGATGGAATTCTAGTGTAGTGATGCCAGTGCATAAAACAAGATATTAATGTCAACAATGTATTTTATTTCCATCTTTCTCTTAGAACATTTTTATTTATGGAATACCAATCAGTATTAATTGGTATATTATCCCTAAGGGACAGGCAGGAACTGCTACAGTATTTTCTCAGAGAAGATCTACATAACTGGGAAAGGACAAAGCATTGAGGATTATGGATGATATGGATTGCACAGACAACAGTTTCTGATACTTACCATGCATCCTGGTGTCTTGATCTATGTAGCATTCTATAGACGTGGAAAGCGAATATATATCATGTTGCATATAGAAGAGGGTTGTATTTCCTTTAGTTCTCATTATGAGATCATAATCTTTTCAGAAATGTCCCTAAAATAGGGAAAACAAAAGCTGGGTGGGCAGGTATCTTTGCATGCTGCCCTTTATATGAAGTTGGTAAATTATATTCAAGGACTTCTTAGCCAGACTAAGGTCACCTCTGTGTTAACAAGAGCCCATTGTCCAGTCGGAATTCAGTGTTCATCTTTCTAGTTCACTTTGGTTCAGGAGTGCTAAAGAATGAATGCGTTTGTGTCCTGAATAAGAAATGTTTAATCCAATTGATTATAAAGTCTTTGGGACAAGTAAATAACGGAAAAGCAGTTAAATGTTTTACACTTTTATTATCTTCATTACAGCAAACGACTATGCTGTCAAATGTACAGTTTTATGTGTCAAATAAATAAAAAAAGTACAATTTATCCATCAACTGTATGCTGTTTTTTTATACTGGATAGAACATTCTTAATGCTACTAATATTAATTCCTTCTGTACAGTAAATTGCAACTAATAACAAGCAGATATAATGGCATTGTTTTGGTAATGTACCCAAGGCTATATAAGGTTCACTTATATAATCTATTATTAGGCTCATTTGCATTTCATATCTATGATTTGGAAGGACTAGTTGTAAAGCAGAACTGCAGCAGTGGAAGTCAGACCCATAGTTGGACAAGTCCCATGTGTTTCTGGCACGTATTTAGTAAAGCACAGGCACATATCTGGCACCTTGTATTTATTTTCTGTTAGTTGTTCATAATTGTAAGCGTGGTTGTCGTCAAAAGCATAAAACATATGCAGTGTGCATACGTGTGTACTGTGTTGAACCAACATCTACTGTGATACTGTGATGCATTGCAAATTGTTTAGACAGTGTTAGTCACATTCTGGAAATGTGCAAAGTAAGTGATTTGTCTTATCAGTTACATGTTGGGATTTCCTGAAACCTTTGAACAGCACATCATTAAAAAGGCTTAGGATCATTTTGAATATGATTACAAAGTGATGCTGCCCCACAGGAAATGCTTCTCATTCACATCATCCCTGTAGAATCTACACATTTTGCAATGGTCTTAAAAACGGTCTGTTTTGTTTTGTGATCAACATATTTTACAGCAAGAAAAACAAGTGCTAGGCTATTTGAGTGGAATGAGTGAAATGCCTTTCACAAAATGCTCATGTGTAGAACACACTGATGGAGGTCACAATATTATTTTATGCAGTATGATTTGGAATAACAGGTCGATAAGGTCAGGAGGATCTTGCAAAAATCAAATATATTTTAATACAATTTAAATGATGCAGCTCATATTTTTTCAACCATGACACAAATAGGGAAAGAATCCTGGACTTACATTTAAGTTGTTGGTATAGAAAAGACCAAGCTCTTTTTTTATATTTAATTCATTCTCTTTTAATACTGATGGTAAAGACATCTTTTGTGTAGGCTTTTTACTGGAAACATGAATGCGGTATTTTTCATAGAAAACTTAACTAATAACCTTGAACCTCTCCTAGTAGTCAGCTTAGCAATGTCTGCCACCTGGATGATATTTTTCTTGCGCTCACTGTAAAAATAATGATCAATGACAATTTTTTTTCAAATGACAAATAACAGATAGGAAGGCCAGAATTGTAACCCTAAATGGAACTCATGAAGCAGGTGCCAAAGAGTTGTTGCCCCACTGGCCATTTGTGTTTGTTTGTGTAGTCTGTAGACAACTGGTAAATGAACCCTATAGTCTTAATCACTCATCATACTGTTAGTAGTTTAGGGGTAAAAAAATTGGGAGAACATAAGAAATCTAACACCTGAACCCTGCTACTGCAGAATTCCAACATAAATAATACATTTAATACATTTTAAGATCCAAACTGGGTTATTTACAGTAACTTCTATCTGAGCAATAGTTTCAGTTAAAGATAACGATTGTCTGTGACTGTGAAATTTAATGTGAAATAGAGCCAAGCTCTCGCTATTGCAGAATCCCAATTCATAGTTTGTACTGTGGATACTTAATATCAAATCAATGTGTCTACAGATTGGAACTTTATAAATATATCGTATATATCTCCTCCTATAGCTACTTTATACTTTTGTAATTGTAAATCATATTGTATATTAGAAAAAAATAAAGATTGGAATGATAGGCAGGAAAGTAACCATGATTCCTAGGTAATGGTCATTATTGTATAGTCTTTGCATTGAGTATGCCTTTATAACTGTGGAATTAATTGTTGATGTTGTTAAATCACCTTAAAGGCTCCCACATTCTATAATAATGAATTCTGGAAAGGTATCCAACAGCATTACCTTTCCGTCTTATAGCATTTGCTATACTATATAAATAAGCTCTCATACAGTTGTGACTTTGCCTCTTAACCCTAATCTATATTTATTCATAGATAGAGTAGACATAAATGATTTTTTCAACCTGAAATGAATGGTAATGCATTCACTGTGTGCAGATGCATCAATAAAGTCTGCTCACTGTAAATATAAAGAAGAACAAAGAGACGTGGCTAGCAATTTTTGGGAGGTTGTCAGTGTGAAGTAAGCATTGGCTTTGTTTTGTGAAATTTAGCCATTTTCCAGAGTGCTTAAAATATCAGAAGGTGAGATTCATTATATTGTATCATTATATTTGCCAAAATAACAAAACAACAAAATTAGCAATTTATTAATGGATGAAGAGGCCCCCTAAGTCAAAATATTGCAGTGTTTTTCATACTTGTTAGATGCAAGTCTTTTGGCATAGCAGGTGAGGACCAATTGGCATATAACTAGGTTTCAGATATATGAAAAGAAAAAGTTATAAGAGCATCCTTGATGCAATAAATTATAACACTATTGAGGTAATATAATAAAAGTTGCAAAGTTTCACCAGATTTAGTAACCCAAAGCTTAGTGTTTTAATTGATGTAATGTTTTATTATTGCAGAGAAAAAGTTAATATTTAAAAGTTCTATTTATTTCCTCAAAATGGACTCTATGGGACATGGGCTTTCAGATAACAAGTTCCCTGATTTCCATTTGTACTATTAGCAAAGACTACAAAGGACAAGTATAGGTTGATTTTATTATTATACTGTGCTAGGTAGCTGTTAAGGATCACTAACTTTGAGCTGTTCACCTTTTTATCTTCTAATTCCTTAAAAGTTAAAGGCATTTTAAAGCATATTAATGATAATTGGATGCCGCCAGGTCTTATAAAGAGAGGTGCAAAGTGAGGGGTTCTGAACAAGCTAAGGGGCACAACTGTAAAGCAAAGTCTTTTGGACAGAGGGTCACGGTAAAAGGCGTAGGCTGAATCGTAGTCAGATCAGGCTGGGTCAGGATACAGAAGTCAGAATCATCAGGAGCAGGCAGGGATCACAACAGGTAGTCAAAATCACAGATAATCAGAAGCTCAAATTGCACAGAAGCACCAGGAACAATATCCTATAACGGGCGAAGTACTCCAGCCATTAATGTGCCATTTAAACTTAAATTTGCACACCAGCGTGAATGTGCCTGTAAAATTAGCGCTCCCTAGGATTAGAATGCGGAAGAGGACAAGCAGAGGAAGTGGTTCGCGGCGGGTGTCCCTGCCGTCCCCCCACTAGACCACCACGGTACGTTGTTACATATAGACTGCTGCCCTTTCCTTATCATTTAAAAGCTCTAAAAAGTTCTAAATCCAAGGCCTGATTTTAGTCCTGTTCTCAAAATTTCAAAACTTGTGACATTACTCCATGATTATTATTACCCTTATTTACCCGTATTATTACTTTCATGTCTGGCAGACAACGATGTAGAGCAGAGAAATGTTTTGCAACTGATGTTTCTATTTTCTTTTCTAATTGTGCACTGTTGTAGAGTCATACTTCTCAGTTATTATCCTCTCTCTTCTACATACTGTAGATAGCATTTGTGGGACATTAAGGGGCAGATTTATCAGGGGTCAAATTGAAAATTCAAATTTTAGATTTTTTTTTTTTATGGTCAAAACTGTCAAATTCTAATCGTGTTTTTTTAAATAAGAATAAAATTTGATTCTAAATAGATTAGAGTTTTCGGGTTGATTTAATCCATCCAAGTTTGAAAAATTTGATTTTTGTAATAAATTGAATAATTTTGTAAATTGTCGAGTTTAGAATTTATGGGAGTTTAGGGGAGTTTTTAAAAACTCACATGAATTCTAATTTCGACCTTTGATAAATGTGCCTGCTTGTGTACAGTATTACAGTATGTGCGGTAAACAACATTAGCTGTGGCACATGTGAAGGTGTTTGGAATTGTGTAATCCTGTTAGCTATTAGGAATGCACATTTTATCTGTGCATAAGATGTAAGGGCATGTCGTAGATCTCTAGAGATTATAAAAAAATGTTAACGCTGCTGCAGGTTGGAATGCTGAACTCCTGACAACAATATTTATCAAATGTTCCTATTGCAAAGATGTGATAATACCAAGAACCTTTTTTGAGATGGCTGTTTTTTATAGCATTGTTTGCCACGAGTCTGAATTATATGCCTAGAGCTACAAAGACTATATAATAAGATAAAAATGAAAGGTTGAGGGAGCACTCCATGGCTAAATAAAAATATACTATAATACAATGGAAGTGCTACTGATCCGGCCAAATTAACTACAGACATAGAGAAAAAGATTATTCAATGCACATTCCCTGGTCCCCTGTCACATAAGTAATTTATGCAGATGCATGTATTTACAAAGACAGGGGTTTTTTTAGTTACAAAATTATGATCATAAGATTGATAAGCCACCATACCACGTCAAGGTAAAACCCATATGGCGGTTGCCAACTATTTACCTCTGGTCATAATATTCAAATGCTAAAGCCTCCCGGCATAACAGCATTACCTGAAATAAAGGTTTCCCGACCTGGGCATTGGTTTCAATCATAAGGCTTAGTCCTCCCCCACCATTAGCTTTTAAAGGTGAGCAATAACTTAAACCATGGCATTGGTTCCATGAGATTAATCCTCCCCCGCTTCGGCTTTTAAGAGAGAGAAATTGCCCAGACCAACACCCATTTCCAAAGGCATGGGGCCACCATTTAAAGGGACAGGTGTGGGGGTGCTAAAACGACATGGAAGCCCGACCTGCTGTATAACTGCTGAACTTCTGAGCAGAATAAATCTGCTACAATACAAAAAGGAAAGGTTGTGGGAGCACTCCATGGCTAAATAAAACTATACTAAAATACAATGGAAGTGCTACTGATCTGGCCAAATTAACTACAGAAATAGAGAAAAAGAAAAAAGATTTATCAATGCACATTCACTAGTCCCCTGTCACATAAGTAATTTATGCAGATGAATGTATTTACAAAGACAGGGTTTTTTTTTTTTTTATAAATCTTTATTTATTGATTTTCAAAAAGTAGGGGGGAAAGGATACAGAAAGAAAAAAGGGGGGGGAGAGGGACCAGGGAAGGGTAAAACAATATTCACGTATCAAATACAATCAGTACAGGGTTAACAGTGAGTTACATCTCAATATCTCAATATTAGAACCTAGTGTTCTAAGTACTTATGAGGCTATCGCATTGGACCTTATATAAACCAAAATATGCACTACACATTCATTCATCTCCGCAGAACAATTCTCTAAATGTTCCCCTAGGAGCCTAGTCGGGAGCTCACAATTTATGTCCTCTCAAATATGTCACCCAAGGCTCCCATACCTTTGCATATTGATCAGTGGTGTAGTTAAGTAAGCTAGTTATTTCCTCCATCTTCCTGGTTTCTTCTGCTAAGTTCATCCACTCTATGACTGAGGGGGAAGTGGACGATTTCCAGTTTTTTGGTATTAAGGCTAAAGCGGCATGGACCAGATAACGTGTGAGCTTATCAGTCACCCAAGTTTGGTTAGGAAGATCAATACCAAATAGTAAGAGGGGAATATCTAAGTGATCTAATTTTGTCCCCGTGATAGAAGAAACCGATGAACACACCGCTTCCCAAAAGGGGGTGATGGAAGGGCAGGTAAACCATATGTGTTTGAAAGAGCCTGAATCTGAGCTACACCTCCAGCATAGTTGAGAAGTACCTGGGAAAAGCCTGTGCAATCTCGTCGGTACATAGTACCATCGGGTGACAAGCTTATACAGCATCTCTCGGACCCTGACTGCCCTGGAAGATTTATGCAGCCTCAATAAAATCTGTCTTCTCACTGGTTGAGGTAGTACGACCTCCAGTTCCTTTTCCCAGGAATCAAAGAAGTTAGGGTGAGGTAAGGCTTTGCCGTATTGCAAAATCCGATATGAGAAGGATAACGGACGAGATGGGAATTTGTTGGTGTCTAATAAATTTTCCCACATGGTAGGGTGATCAGTAATTGAGTGGGTTTCTAGAGTGTCCAAGTAATGATGTAGTTGAGTGTAGCACCATTGATCCCTAGGGTGAGTACCCCATATTCTCTGTATCCAAGCTAGGGGGACTATCCTACCATCCTTGTAAAAATCAATCAGCTTGGTTTCCCTACCACCCAGTAAGCCCCATCTACCAAATGCTTGAGGATCTAGACTAGGAGGGAAATCAGGATTAAGTAAGAGAGGTTGTTGTTTAGGCAACTGAGACATAAGGTTAGAAGACCGCCTCTGTTTAAACCATACCTCCACAGTTGCCGAAATGGTTGGATGCAAAATAAGGGCCTTAGGTATCTTAGCTTTCTGGGCCCATAATATATTACCTAGGGGAATGTCAGTCATAGCTTGTTCCACTTCAGCCCATTTCTTCATAGTAGGTTTCAGACACCAATGAAGTGTTCTGGTCAGATGCACTGAGACATAATATAAATATGGGTCTGGTAGTGCCACTCCGCCCTTGTCCCTAGGAAGTGTAAGGGTGTCTAATTTAATTCTCGGAGGCTTGTTATCCCAGATAAACTTATTAAACAACCCTCTCAATTTTGAAAAAAATTGTTGGGGAATTTTGATCGGTAAGGTTTGGAAGTAGTATAAAATTTGCGGCATGATAGACATTTTGATAGCCTGAATTTTCCCAAACCAGGTAAGTCCCAGTGTCTGCCAGTTATGTAGCTGTTTAGTTAGTTTAGTAAGTAAGGGAGGGAAATTGATCTGGTATAATAAGGAAAGATCTGAAGTTATCTGCACCCCCAAGTATTTTATTCCCCCCTTTGGCCAATGGAAGGGAAACTGGCGATCAAGTAATGTTTTACAGGTGCTGGGTAAGTTAATATCCATGGCCTCGGATTTACTGGCATTTACTTTAAAATTTGAGAGTTTCCCAAACCGTGAGAATAAAACCATAAGGTTTGGGAGAGAAATAACCGGCCTAGTTATGAATAACATAAGATCGTCTGCAAAGGCAGACAATTTATGTTCTGCAGTTCCCACAATCAGTCCCGAAATATCCCTCGTGTTCCTTATCGTGGCCAACAAAGTTTCCATAACCAGCACAAATAGCACAGGAGAGAGAGGGCAGCCTTGCCGTGTTCCATTATGGATGTTTATAGTGGGAGAAAGAGTGCCATTGATGCGGACTCTGGCAGTGGGTTCAGAATATAACGCAAATATTCTAGTAATTGTGGTAATACTAAATCCAAATCCTATTAAGGTCTGATACAGAAATTCCCAGGAGATCCTATCAAATGCCTTTTCGGCGTCAATCGTTAAAAGGAGGGCAGGAATCTGTTTCATTTTGGCATAATGTATGAGGGAGAACATTTTATATGTGTTGTCCTTTCCCTCCCTGTTAGGGACAAAACCCGACTGGTCCGGGTGGATCAAGTGCATTAACTCTGTCTTTAGTCTATTAGCAATAATTTTAGCGAATATTTTTAGGTCTACATTAATGAGGGAAATAGGTCAATAACTCCCACAACTCTGCGGGTCTTTCCCTTGTTTATGTATTACTGTTATATGAGCTTCTTTCGCTTGAGCTGGAAATTGGCTGCCACTGTCTATCGCGTTAAAATATCTATGCATATAGGGAAGCAATTCTGTAGAGAAAACTTTGTAGTATAAAGAATTATAACCATCCGGGCCGGGACTTTTGTTTGTTGGTATTGTTTTTAAAGTCTCTTCTATTTCTGCAACAGTAATGGGTGCGTCAATACGGTGGCATTGGAGCTGTGATAACTGTGGGAGATTGGCCTCCCGAATAAATTTCTCTATTTCGGATTTCAGAGAGGATGATGGGCTGGAATCCTGTAATTTATAAAGGGATTGATAAAACTGATGGAAGCACTGGGCTATCTGGGGCGTAGAGAAGTAGGTATGTTGGTCTTTCCCTTTAACGGAGGGGATAAAGGTGGTCGGTTCCAATCTCTTTAAAATATTGGCAAAGTGTTTAGTGCTCTTATCTCCTAAATCATATGTCCTTTGCTTACATCTAAGATAGGCCTTGTAGGAGTATTGGTCTAAAGTCGATTTTAATAATAGCCGTTTACTTTCTAAAGCCTTCCATGTATCAACCGCAATGGTCTGTTTGTGAGCCTGTTCCAAGATGGCAATCTCTTTCAGTAAAGTATAAATAGCTTTCTCTCTGTCCTTCTTAAGTTTAGAGCACAATGCTATAAGATGACCCCGCAACACACATTTATGAGTTTCCCACAATATGGCAGGATTCGTTCCCGAAACATCATTATCCGAAAAGAAATTCTCTATCATAGATCTTATCTGCTTCTTTGTGGTGTCATTTAACAGCATTGTACTATTAAATCTCCATTGAAACTCAGTTTTAGTAGAATTTGGAATAGACATATGCACTACTACAGGCGAATGGTCGGAAAGAGTTCCCTGAGCAATAGTGGCAGCTTGACAAAACTGGAGCCATTTATGAGAGATAAAAACATAATCAATCCTAGAGTAGCATGCATATGTTTTCGAATAATGAGAGAAATCTATACTGTGAGCATTAAGGCATCTCCAGACGTCCACTAATTGTAGGTCCATTAAGGCTTTTTTCACTTTTTTGAGGCCTTTATAAGAGATATGACATCTTTTGGCGGATGTATCAGTTAAAGGATTGAGAGGAATATTCAAATCACCTCCTAAATAAATAATACCTTCTGCAAATGAGGACAAGGTGGAAAGAAAATGACATAAAAAGTGCACCTGATCAGAGTTGGGAGCATAAACATTAGCTATTGTAATGGTTGAGTTAGCCAATCTACCTTTTAACAGCAAGTACCTGCCTTCAGAATCTTTTTTCTGATCCATAAGAACAAACGGCAAATCCTTGTGAATCATTGTCAGCACTCCCGTGCTTTTCTTCACCGGATTGTTACTAGTAAACATTCTAGTATAGTATTTAGAGGAAAACTGAGGGACTTTAGTATCCTTAAAATGGGTTTCCTGAATCAGAGCGATCTGAGCACCTAATCTCTTACACTCATGCAAAATTTGGGAACGTTTAATGGGCTCGTTCATACCGTTAACATTGTAACTAATAATTTTACATTCCATGCAAGTAGGCATAAGTTATTGAAACAATCTTATCGAACATGCACATGGTCCAAACAAACATAGAGCTAAGTGTATTACTCACTAGTACCCTAATCCCAGGAGATAGGACAGAAGAGGGGGGAAAAGAAAGAAGGTGAAAATTTTGGGGAACAAACCGTTCCCAACTGGCCGAACCAGAGGTGGGTATGATAATAACCCAATTCTGGTTATCAATTCTGTTGGCCATTGTAACTTGGGGGGAGAAATTGGCAGTCGAGAGGGTATTGGGTCAGACTATCAAGAGAACGTATAGTAGGTCTGACCGTCGGCGGGCCTGGTGGCCTATACACTTAAAAAAGGGAAAAGAAAAAACAAAGGCAAATAATCATATAAATCAGAAACTCGTCAGTGATATCAGAAATAGAAAACAAAACAGTAACTTATCAACCAGGGGATCCACAGAAATGTCATCTGAAATCCAATGAGGAGAGCGTTCTCAACAACAATGATCCATCTACACTCCTCTGGAAGGGCATAAAAACCCTGAATCAAAAACAATAGAGGCCTTCCCTCAATGGGGGGGTGCTGTAGGAGAGGCGAATCTTTCTCTGGAAGACATGTTCCTCGGTGTCCTCGGGGTCTGCCTGGGGGTGCGTTGAACCGACCATCTCCCCTCTAACTCAAAATCAGGTACTTGGGCCCCCGTGGTGTCCACAGACCAGCCCGGTAGCTGTATCAGGGGGAGTTGCAGCTTTCTCAAGAAATGAGGGGTATCCTCTGGGACCCGTAGAGCAGATTGGGCGCCATCTTTCGATACCATCAAGGCAAATGGGAACCCCCATCTATAAGCAATGTTCTTTTCTCTGAGAACATCTGTGAGTGGCCGCAAAGCTTTTCGTTTCATTAACGTAGAGCGAGATATGTCTTGGAATAACTTAATTGCGTTGTCCTCGTAGGTTAAACTGCCAATATCCTTTGCCTTTTGGATGATTTCCTCTTTAAGTTTAAAACTGTTCAAGCAGCACAGCACATCTCTTGGGGCGTTTAAAGGGGCAGCCTTCGGTTTTTGGACCCTATGGGCCCTTTCTATCGCAATGACCTCACCAGCATCCCTTAACAAAATGCCGTTAAATATTTGGAGTAGTGCAGGCTGGATCTCATCAGTAAGTACTGTTTCAGGTAGGCCCCGAACCCTTATATTATTGCGCCTGCTCCTATTCTCGCCATCTTCCAATTGTCTCTGCATATCGGAAATGATACGAGCTTGGGCCGTCAATTGGGTATGGAATAACTTTTCATTATGGAGCAGTTTGTTTTGATTATTTTCAATGTCATCAGTACGAGATACAATGCTCACCATGTCCCGTTTTATGTCTTGCAGCTCCTCCTTTAATGAAGCAGTGACCTCCTGTAGCATGGTCTTGAGCTCCGATCGAGATGGGAGGTTAGCCAGGTAAGAGCGGATATTTGAATCCTCATCCGCATCACTCTCCGGTTCTGTGGTATCTCTCTCTGCCTCCGCGTACGCTTCTCTGGCCGCCGCCATCGGCGCCATTTTGGAAGCCGCGCGGTCCGGCTTTTTCTTCACAAATAGAGGGGCCAGATCCTGTTGTGCAGAGGTTTGTCTCCGCATTGGCGTCTGCTCCTTCTCCGCTCTGGTTTTACCGGTTTTCCCCATAGTATACCGTGCTTTTCAGGCCACAACCGACGGCAGGCTAGCAGAGCCCTCTTAACATGCGGCCATTACTCTCGGCGCCAAGCCACGCCCCCCAAGACAGGGTTTTTTTAGTTACAAAATTATGATCATAAGATTGATAAGCCACCATACCACATCAAGGTAAAACCTATATGGCATTCCCTAACTATTTACCACTGGTATATATAACTCCTTTTCCCACCCCTTGTGTGGCTATGCTTAGCTCAGGCTCAGAACAGTACCTGGTGCGCCCATAAGCCATATACCTGGCACAACAATTGGGCACTTTTACAGTTGGGCACCTTTACTATGCGGGGACATTTGAGGCCCCTATTATTGCCACGTGAACCGTTACCCTAAAAGCTTAGTTCCACAACAGTTCAAGACTTGGTTAATCTCTGGAATGGTGACAGCGCCTTACTTGGTCAGTCTTCTCTTTTTTCCCCCCATTATCCCCACTATTTCTCTGTTTCTTGATAACTACTTGATAACTAAAGCGTTGCCATGCTGCGTTTTCCTAGCAACCAGCACTTGGCATACTTGATATCTAAAGCGTCCTCTCATGGCCATATTCCTTCAACGATCCTCCTCCTAGGCCACGCCCCCTGTTACAGTTACGAGCAGAATGTATGTGCCTTGACTGCTTGCTCCTTCAAGCTGCTGCCAAACACCACGTAAATGCAGACTCTCTTCAATATATTTTATATGCAATGATACACTTTACCGCTTCTCTGTTTCCTTAGCGATTATTATGTTTAACGATCTAACACCTTTCTTGCTATATACCATTAATATCTATACACGCTGCCGCATATCAGCTCTATTTAGCGGCCCACATTTTAGGATCTGTTTATCTACTAAGATTGACACATTGTACTACTAATCACTACTTCTACAAAGAGTTCACTCTAACAGGAAGTTCTAATCTTTATTCTGTATACATTGTTACATGTCACTATGATTGTTTTGGCAACATTGTACATTATTGCAGCTTTACTGACTACTCAGTTTCTGTACATGCAATGTTGTTTTCTGTCACCTTTTGTGTTTGCAAACAGTTTTTTGTATATTTTACGCACTTTATTGTTGTTTTTACGTTTGTATATTGCCCCGCCCATGTCCATGACACTCTATGATGTCACACATACCCTTTTCCGGCCTTTGATGCTTTAAAATGGTTGTGATTGTTTGTTTCATTCACTTTGAGAAAGGCTAGGGACCAAGCCGAAACGTTTGCTTTTTTCTGTTAAAATAAAAACCTTTTTTTATCTCCATAAGTCCTGTGTGTGCTAGCTTCTTTTGACCCATTATATAGTGAATAAATTACCCCCTCTTGTAAAATATAAGGATATTATAAGTTACCGAGGAGTTTCATGACCATATAAAAACACGAGGCCAAAGGCCGAGTGTTTTTATACAGGTAATGGAACTCCGAGGTAACTTCTAATATCCTCATATTTTGCAACTGGGGTACTTTATTTATTATAATACACAAATCTAAGTGAGTCATGTGATAGAAATGACATCTGAACTCACTGTTTATAAGGATATAATTTACAAGATATTCATGGCTTTTGTGTATTATATACATTTTTGTAACAACTCTACAATTAACAGCACATATTTCTTAAATATCAATTTCAGTAAGCAATGAAGAGAAAGGGAAGATATGTTCTAAATCTCATTTACTGGTTTGTCATCAGAGAACTATGCTTACGCACACCAGGATGTGTAGTTGAAGAATTAAAAATTCATAATTTTATTTAATACTTTAAAAGACGGCCAACGTTTCGGTCTCCATCTCAGACCTTTAAATAAAATGAGCTAATCTCCTCCAATATAGATAGTGACAATAAAATTTACCAGACAGGATTTGATATAATTTTTATGTAATCAACCTTTAAATGATGTCATATCTTTCAGTCTTATTTTTTTTTCACTTTAGTTTTTTTTTTTTTTATTTATATTGAGGCTAGTGATGACTAAATAAACAAGAGCGATGAAAGAGATGAAAAAATATATTAATTATATTGACAACAAACAGGGAATGTAGTAAGAGACAATAGGTCTCATTTGCAAAAAAATTGGTAATGCAAAGTGAAAAAGGGGATGCCAAACACTTTGTCTCTTATATCTTGCTTCAGTGTTAATATAAAAACTCAAAGACATAGAGTACTTTGTGAATGAATTTGTTTCACAAAATTCATAAAAATGATTCTAAAAGAATGAGCTTGGATACTCATTCTGTAGGTGCTCCCCTGTGTTAGTCGCTTTAACTTTTAGTGGCATCAATAAATTTAATCTAACCTTAGTGCAGCAGGGATTCTGTAAACCATGCTGATTAAGACAAGATTCATATCTGGGACAATGTGACTGTTCCATATTTACCTCCTCAAATCCTTCCATAGGAATGTATTTATCTGAGAATAGTTCCATTTTTGCCTAGCTAAACATGGCTCATGGTGCTTAAATGATTTCAAGTCACAAAATTGCTAAATAAAAATAGTTCTAATAATAGGAAAGGTAACTGACCGGAGTATTGATAAAAACTATACGCCATTTTTCAAAAGTGACAATTTACAAGAAAGCATGTCCCTTTCATATTGATATATGTACAATAATACACACCAAAAAGCAATGCAATATGGGCAGATTGATTAATTTTGCCATTTAAATGTGAGCTTTATGGTGCAGGGTATAACCTGGGCCTAGATACAAAAAGTATTGGAATCATCTTCATTCTTTATTTCAGAAATTACTTTTTTACTGCTGCAATTATATGCTGTAATTGGCTGCAGTCCACATGTAACTACTTGATGCAGCCACACATTCAGCAGTTGACAGCTACAACAGGATCCAAGCAAACAAAAACAGGGTCTGTTTTAAAGTTTGAGTTTTAGTAAATGCGCTTATACTTCTACTGCAACTGAAGTGACGCTGCCAATGTCATGTAGATTTCAGTTCTGCCTTTTGCATGGCTGAGGAATTCAGTCTAGGCTAATTACAAGTATTATAGAGGTTATGAAGGAACAAAGTAATTGCATTGGTTAAATCCCCATCTGATTATTCTCAATACATTAAACCAGTCAAATCGAACTGCTCATTTACTGCTCTGGGTTATTGGAGTGGAACAAACATGAACCATGTTATGCCATATCACTGTACATAGATAAGTTACATGCTGAGAGAATTAGAAATTCTCTGAATACAAATCATTTAAAAAAAGGTTCATGATTGCAGAACACATGACATATATACAGACATATGTATGTTGTCACTGAACTAGATATAAAAGTCTCATATATATATATTGCATATGTTTTTCTTTTCAACATATTGATAGCCTAAACAAAAATCAAGGAGGGTAAGTGGAAGCACTCTTTTAAGGCTAAAACAAAATATTTTGAAGTATAATGGAAGTACTACTTACAATGCACTTCCCTGGTCCCCTGTCTCATAAGTAATTCAATATAAATGCAAATGCATATGTTTACAAAACAGGGGTTTTTAGTTACAAAATTATGATCATAAAGTTGAAAAGCCACCATACCACGTCAAGGTAAACCCCATATGGCGGTCCCTAACTTACTTGAACTCAGGTCACAATATAAAAAGATACTTCTCTGCATAATAGCATTACCTGTACACAATGTGTGTTGTGCATTGGTTTCAATCTGAAAGCTGGATCCTCCCCCGCCAGCAAGGGCTTTTAAGAGAGAGAGATTGCTGAAACCAACGCCCATATTTAAAAGCATAGGACCACCATTAGTATAAAGGGGTGGGTATGGGGTGCTATTAAAAAACCACATAGAGCTGAGCCACAGCTTCAGGCGAATAAACAAAAATTAAGGAGGGTTAGTGGAAGCACTCTTAAGGCTAAAACAAAATATTTTGAAATATAATGGAAGTGCTACTTACAATGCACTTCCCTGGTCCCCTGTCTCATACGTAAGTCAATATAAATGCAAATACATATGTTTACAAAACAGGGGTTTTTAGTTACAAAATTATGATCATAAAGTTGAAAAGCAACCATACCACGTCAAGGTAACCCCCATATGGCAATATAAAAAGATACTTCTCTGCATAATAGCATAATAACAGGTAATGCTATTATGCAGAGAAGTATCTTTTTATATTGTGACCTAAGTTAAGTAAGTTAGGGACCGCCATATGGGGTTTACCTTGACGTGGTATGGTGGCTTTTCAACTTTATGATCATAACTTTGTAACTAAAAACCCCTGTTTTGTAAACATATTCATTTGCATTTATATTGAATTACTTATGAGACAGGGGACCAGGGAAGTGCATTGTAAGTAGCACTTTCATTATACTTAAATATATTTTGTTTTAGCCTTAAGAGTGCTTCCACCAACCCCCCTTCATTTTTGTATGTTTGCCTGAAGCTGTGGCTCAGCTCTGTGTAGTTTTTTAATACTACACACCCCTTTATACTAATGGTGGTCCTATGCTTTTGGTGGTCCTATGCTTTTAAATATGGGCGTTGGTTTGAGCAATCTCTCTCTCTTAAAAGCCCTTGCTGGCGGGGGAGGATTTAGCCTTCAGATTGAAACCAATGCACAACACACATTGTGTACAGGTAATGCTATTATGCAGAGAAGTATCTTTTTCTATTGTGACCTGAGTTAAAGTCAAAATTGCTAAATAAAAATAGTTCTAATAATAGGAAAGGTAACTAACCGGAGTATTGATAAAAACTATACGCCGGAAAACATGTTTTTTTCAAAACACATCAGTTAATAGTGCTACTCCAGCAGAATTCTGCACTGAAATCCATTTCTCAAAAGAGCAAACTGATTTTTTTATATTCAATTTTGAAATCTGACATGGGGCTAGACATTTTGTCAATTTCCCAGCTGCCACTGGTTATGTGACTTGTGCCTGCACTTTAGGAGAGAAAAGCTTTCTGGCAGGCTGCTGTTTTTCCTTTTCAATGTAACTGAATGTGTCTCAGTGGGACATGGGTTTTTACTATTGAGTGTTGTTCTTAGATCTACCAGGCAGGTGTTATCTTGTGTTAGGAAGCTGCTATCTGATTGCCTCCCCATTGTTCTTTTGTTTGGCTGCTGGGGGGGAAAAGGGAGGGGGTGATATCACTTCAACTTGCAGTACAGCAGTAAAGAGTGATTGAAGTTTATCAAAGCACAAGTCACATGACTTGGGGCAGCTGGGAAATTGACAATATGTCTAGCCACATGTCAGATTTCAAAATTGAATATAAAAAAATCTGTTTGCTCTTTTGAGAAATGGATTTCTGTGCAGAAATTTTTTTTTTTCCCATGACAGTATCCCTTTAAGTAAGTTAGGGACCGCCATATGGGGTTTACCTTGACGTGGTATGGTGGCTTTTCAACTTTATGATCATAACTTTGTAACTAAAAACCCCTGTTTTGTAAACATATGCATTTGCATTTATATTTATATTGAATTACTTATGAGACAGGGGACCAGGGAAGTGCATTGTAAGTAGGGATGTAGCGAACTGTTCGCCGGCGAACTAGTTCACGCGAACTTCGACTGTTCGCGTCCGCCGAATGTTCGCGAACGTCGCGCGCCGTTCGCCAATTTGAGTTCGCGTTCGATTCGAATAAAAATCGTTCGACCATTCGACCATTCGATTCCTTCGACCGCTAAAATCAAACGATTTCCATTCGTTCGAACGATTGTAAGCATTCGATCGAATGAAAAGCATTCGATCGAATGGCTTCGATCGTTCGATTCGAACGAAAATCCTTCGATCGAGCGATTAAAATCCTTCGATCGTTCGAATCGAACGATTTTGCGGGTGTTCGAAGTTCGCGAACTGTTCGCGAACTGTTCGCATTTTTGCCGGTGTTCGCGAACGGCGTTCGCGAACACCAAAACGGCAGTTCGCTACATCCCTAATTGTAAGTAGCACTTCCATTATACTTAAATATATTTGTTTTAGCCTTAAGAGTGCTTCCACCAACCCCCCTTGCAATAAAACACTTGGTATATGAGGTCAGTGTGACAAACCATTCCAATATTTATGTATGAGGAGAGTTGTGCTATTAGTATGATTTATGTTTTCTGCTTGGATGCTAGCTAGCTTATGAATTCTAATCACTATCTTGCACAAGTCATTCACTACAGTTATGTGCTTAATAGGTTATTTGTAAGGGGAAGTTAAGACATACACTCTAGTAGGGATGAGTGGAATATTTCACAGAAAAATACATAAAACATGTTGCACGGTTTAAAAAATTGTCATGCAGAAAAACTTCCATTGTGTCACGGCCGGCACCCGATACCAGAACAAATGCCAAGTACCCTGGTCTCGGCTCGGCTTCATCAGTAGTTTGACCACCGTTGGGCTTCAGGAGGAGCCCTCAGCTTACTTGGGTACCACCTGGACTTAACAAGGGGTGCAAGGCGAGATGTTCTGGCTGGCAAAGGGGCACGGCTGTTAGCAGAGTCTTTTTGGGCCGAAGGTCACGGTACAAAGGATTGGGCAGAGTCGTAATCAGGCAGGCTGGGTCGAGGCAGGCAGATAGCAAGGATCGTCAAACAGGCAAAAGGGTCAAAACCGGGTGATCAATCGAAGGGTTAAACAGAAGAGTAGTCGTAAGCAGGCAAGGTCAGGATCCAGAAATCAGAATAGTCAAAATAGCCAGGCAGGGGTCAAAACAGGAATCAAACAGGTTCAAAAGGAAGCAGACAACTAGCACAAGGCTCAGGAGCACCAGGAATACAATCCTATCACGGGCACTGAATTTAACACAGAAGTTCCTTTAAATACTTTTCAAATTTCAAGCAACTGCGCGCTGACGTCATCACTTCAGTGCACATGCGCTACAAATCAAAGCCCAGTGTGCGCGCGCGCCCCTAAAGGAACCGGTGCCTGCAGAGGAGCAGCAACTCGGCGCGGCGGGTGTTCCCTGTTGAGGGACTACCCCACTAGACTACCAGGGTGAGATTTTATTACATTACCCCCCTCTCTAGGGGGGCCACTGGACCCCCAGGCTTCCCAGGAAATTTAAGATGAAACTTCTTCCTGAGTCGTCAGCCTTGATGTCATCAACTGAGACCCAAGAGTACTCCTCAGGGCCAAAGCCCTTCCACTTAGTAAGATATTGCAGCTTACCTCGCACAAAGCGGGAATCGAGGAACTCTTGGATCTCAAATTCAGGCTGACCTTCGACCAACACTGGGGGAGGTACAGGAAGATGACGGACCAGAGTGGCTGGTTTTAGGAGGAAGACATGAAAATAATTAGATATTTTAAATTCTGCAGGTAATTGAAGACGGACAGAAGAAGAATTGATTATTTCAGTAATTGGGTATGGACCAATGAACCTGGGCCCCAGTTTGAGAGAGGGAACCTTCAACTTAATATTTTTAAGTACCTTATACTGAGGTGCTTCTCTACGAGCCCTGTCAGCAGCTTTCTTCTGAGCAGAGGATGCTGCTGAGAGAGAGTCGTGCACCTGTGACCAGATTTTAGAAAAGTGTTCCACAGAGGAATCAGCAGAAGGGACAGGGGAACCAGAACTGGAAAAAGAAAATGCTTTAGGGTGAAATCCATAGACAATGAAGAAAGGAGACACTCCAGTGGAAGAGTGAGTAGCGTTATTGTAGGCAAACTCTGTCCAGGGCAATAACGCAACCCAAGAGGACTGGTTATCAGACACGTAACACCTGAAATATTGCTCTAGGGACTGGTTCACCCTCTCAGTTTGTCCGTTGGTTTGGGGGTGGTAAGCGGTTGAAAAAGACAAATTAATTCCAACCAAGGAGCAAAAGGCCCTCCAAAACTTAGAGACAAACTGAACTCCTCTGTCTGAAACAATATTAACAGGGAACCCATGCAACTTAAAAATTTGAGAAATAAACAGATTGGCTAAGGTTTTAGCAGAAGGGAGGTGTGGAAGGGAAACAAAATGGCTCACTAAACCTATCCACCACCACCCAAATTAAAGGGAGGCAAATCTACAATGAAATCCATCGAAAGATGGGACCATGGCTTCTCAGGGATTGGCAACGGATTTAACAGACCTTGAGATAAATGACGGGAGGATTTAGACCTTTGACAGACTGGACAGGAATTCACAAAACCCTTAGCATTCTGTTTAAAAGAAGGCCACCACACATGGCGGGACAACAAGGATGCCCGGATGCCCAGCCATCTTGGAGTTATGAACCTCTTCCAAAACTTGTTCCCTCAGCTCCTCAGGCACAAACAGTCTCCCAGAGGGAGTGTCAGCAGGAGCAGAAGATTGAACAGGGGATAACAAGGTGGAAAGGTCAGAATCCAATGCGGCTATGATCAACTCACTTGGGATGATGGGAATACGCTCACTAGAATCAGAGGATACAGGTTCAAAACTTCTAGAGAGCGCATCTGCTTTGGTGTTCTTAGATCCAGGCCTGTATGTTAAAGAGAAGTTAAACCTAGTAAAAAACAATGCCCATCTAGCTTGCCTAGGATTTAGTCGTGTGGCCGAGTCAATATAAAGCAAATTCTTATGGTCTGTGTAAACGGTTACCAAATGTTTAGCCCCTTCTAAAAGGTGCCGCCATTCCTCAAAGGCCCATTTCATAGCCAACAATTCCCTGTTCCAATGTCGTAGTTTGCCTCTGCGGGCGAAAACTTCCTTGAGAAAAAGGGGTGCATTTTGTTGGTTATCGGGTGCCTTTGAGAAAGGACTGCCCCAGCACCTACTTCAGAGGCATCCACCTCCACAATAAATGGCAAAGCAGTGTCTGGATGCCGCAAAATAGGGGCAGAACTGAACTCATTTTTGAGGAGTTCAAAAGCTTGAACAGCTTCTGGGGGCCAGATGCTAGAATCAGCACCCTTTTTAGTCAAATTGGTGATTGGAGCAACAACCAGAGAAAAATTCTTAATAAATTGTCGATAATAGTTTGAAAAACCGAGGAACCTTTGGGTGGCACGTAACGAAAGGGGTTGGGGCCAATCCAGGACAGCTCTCACCTTCCCTGGATCCATTTCAAGACCCTTGTTAGAAATATTAAACCCCAGAAACTGGACAGAAGTAACCTCAAAAGTACATTTCTCAAGTTTAGCATGCAGGTTATTTCCTCTTAGTCTAAGTAAAACTTCACGAACATGATTCCTATGTTCACACAAGTTAGAAGAGAAAATAAGAATGTCATCTAGATAGACCACTACGAATATCCCTAGCAGATCCCGGAAGATGTCATTGACAAAGTCCTGGAATACTGCGGGGGCATTACATAAACCGAATGGCATCACCAAATATTTGTAGTGGCCATCCCTGGTGTTGAACGCTGTTTTCCACTCATCCCCTTCCCTGATACGTATAAGATTATAAGCTCCCCTAAGGTCAAGCTTGGTATAGATCTTAGCGTCCTTGATTTGATCAAACAGCTCCGAAATCAAGGGAAGAGTATAGCGGTTTTTGATTGTGATCTTATTAAGACCCCTATAATCAATGCAAGGACGAAGGCCACCATCTTTTTTTCCCACAAAAAAGAAACCCGCCCCTGCTGGTGAACAAGAGGGCCTAATGAAGCCCCTTTCCAGGTTTTCCTGAATGTACGAGTTGCTCCAGGGATCAGGTCAATTGGGCAATCGTATGGCCTGTGAGGGGGTAAAATTTCTGCAGCTTTCTTAGTGAATACATCCTCAAAATCTGCATAAGCTGCAGGTAAACCTTCTAAAGATGTAGTAGCCATTACCTGAGGAATACAAAACCCCTCACACTTTGAACCCCAATGCATAACCCCCCTCGAGACCCAGTTAATAAGAGGGTTATGCCTCTGGAGCCATGGTAATCCCAGAATGAGAGGAGAGGTAGCACCCTCAATGAGGTACAGAGCTATCTCTTCACAGTGTAGATTATCTATACACATAGAAAGAAAACCAGTCTTTTTAGACACTAAACCTGACCCTAAGGGTCTTTTGTCTACTGCCAAAATTCTCAGGGGGAAACTTAGAGGAACTAATGGAATGTTGTGTTTGGCTGCAAATGCAGCTTCCAAAAAGTTCCCCTCTGCCCCAGAATCCACAAAAGCGGACACCTTAACAGAACCCGAAGGCCAGGATAATTTAACTGATAACAGAACCTGCCTTAGAGGCAAATTGGGGAAAGGAAACTCCTGCACCCAAATGAAGCTCCCCTTCTCCATTTAGGCTTCGGAGTTTCCCGGCCTCTTTGAACATTGGTTGAAAATGTCCCTTCTCACCACAGTACATACAAAGACCCAAAGAACGCCTGCATGCCTTTTCCTCAGGAGTTAAGTGGGATATGCGTAATTGCATAGGCTCCTCCTGAGGTAAAGGCATAGAGGAGCTAGGGGTCCTGATATTAGTCCTAAAACTAGTAACCCCAGAAGAGGTTGTACTCTCACCCCTTCTCTCCCTCTGCCTCCTATCTACCCAGCTGGCGAGAGACATGAGATTTAACAAGACTATCCTTTACAGAGTCGGATAACCCCAAACGGAACTGACTCCGTAGAGCCATGTCGTTCCACCCTGTTTCAACTGCCCACCGGCGGAACTCGGTGCAGTACACCTCCGCATCCCATTTCCCCTGGCGCAACTTACGAATCGCGGAATCGGCAGAGTTGGCACGATCCGGCTCATCGTACAGTATAGCCATGCTGTTAAAAAATATGTCAAGGGAGTGACGGGCAGGGTCAGAAGAAGGCAGCCTAAGGGCCCAAATTTGGGGATCTCCCAAAAGCAGGGTCATGACGAACCTTACTTTCTCCTCACCAGATTGGAACGAGTGAGGAAAGAAACTAAGGTACAGCTTGCATGCCTCTTTAAAAACAAAGAATTTAGTGCGATCCCCACTGAATTTTTCGGGGGAACACAATTTTGGGTTTGTGGGGTCTAGTTGAACCCAAAGGAGCAGGAACAGGTTGCTGCTGCGAAGCTTGCGTAGCCTCCAGCTGTTGGGTTAGATTGTGAAAACCCTGCAGGAGGTAATTTTGCTTCTGTTCGTGGTCCTCCAAGCGCTGTAACACAGTGGTAAGAAGCGCTTCGGTGGTAGTTGGAGGAGCAGCAGCAGTTTCATCGTGACTTTCGTCCTCCATTGGGCCCGTGATAATGTCACGGCCGGCACCCGATACCAGAACAAATGCTAAGTACCCTGATCTCGGCTCGGCTTCACCAGTAGTGTGACCACCGTTGGGCTTCGGGAGGAGCCCTCAGCTTACTTGGGTGCCACCTGGACGTAACGAGGGGTGCAAGGCGAGATTTTCTGGCTGGCAAAGGGGCACGGCTGTTAGCTTTTAGGGCCGAAGGTCACGGTACAAAGGATTGGGCAGAGTCGTAGTCAACCAGGCTGGGTCGAGGCAGGCAGATAGCAAGGATCGTCAAACAGGCAAAAGGGTCAAAACCGGGTGATCAATCGAAGGGGAAATTTTGCGCCACTGCGCGCTGACGTCATCACGTTAGTGCGCATGCGCTACAAATCAAGGCCCAGTGTGCCCCTAAAGGAACCGGCGCCTGCAGAGGAGCAGCAACTCGGCGCGGCGGGCGTCCCTGCCGTCCCCCCACTAGACTACCAGGGTGAGATTTTATTACGCATTGATTCCAATGTGTTTTACAATTTTTTTGTTGTTTTGTGATTATTTGATGAAGCAAAATGGCTCAGATTTACCCATCACTACTCCCCAGGCAATGCCACCCAAATATAAGGCCACAGAAGGAAAGGCAGTCAGGCTAACTTTCATTCATCCACTAGACTGGGTATTCATTAAAATTTCACCTAAAGGTATTGTGGCTTGTCCCTTTGTAAAACTGCTTAATCTTTGCAATAGCACAAAAGACTAACTTGCATATTTGTGGTGCACTTCTCCAAATGAGAAGAACATCAAAATCTATAAAAAGCTATCTGTTAATTTAATGAACTTCCCCTTTAACCCTCCCTTTTTTGTTTTGATTAAAGCACTATCTGATACATTATCTATAATTATCTATAATGCTACAAGGTGAGGAATTCAAGAAGTTGAATTTATTCATAACTGCTTCATAAAATGATCAGCCTTGTAAAGCTAAATGAGGTTTAGACGTTTGTACTAAGATTTAGTCATAACAGTTACTTCTGCTAAAAACAATAGGGATTTTAAGACTTCCAAGGAAGAGTCTTTGACAAGAAATTGAACAACATAGAGTGAAAGCTTTTTCGTTTTGTTATGTCTTTTTCAGTAAAGACATTTAATCAAATTGAGACAGATCTGAGTAGAAACCATTTACCATCAAAACATAAAATATATACATATGGATACATATGGATGGATTTTTACACAATATTCAAATGCTGCTTCAAATCAGGCTAAATGCACGGCAAATGTCTAAAAGATGAATATCCCTTTGCAAAATGCATATTTTTCATGGCGTTTATACATTAGAAAAATGTAATAAAACATGCAAAGTGTGCTGCATTTATACATAAATACCTATTTTGTTACTTTCTGTACCTTGATCAGATAAAGAAATGAACCTTTGGGGTCTGTATTAATTTTTACAGATATTGGGCCATATACATATCCTGTAGGAAAGGGATTCAGAGTTTTATCCCAGGACACGTGTATAGAAAAATCTCTGCTAAAATAATAGCACACACAAAACAACATTTGTTTGAATGCATATAAAATGTTTGTGTGTGAGCTGTATCCTTTATTAAGTCAGAACCATCTGAGTAAAGCTAGGTCTTGTACATGTACATTACAATAAAACACATATTGGAAAAACCACTGATGCATTGTACTTAAAAGATAAATTAAAATAGTAAAAATAAACTGTAATAAACACTGGTTCTTATGAGCTGCATTTTCCTACTTGCTCACTTATGCAGCTAAAGCCTTGCAGTAATGTAAGATTTAGCTTAATTGACTAATAGGGGGTTATTTATTTAAGTTTGAATGCCAACAACTCAAAAAATTTTACTATAAAAAAATTGTTAGTAAAAAATGTTGGAAAACAACAGACAGAGATTGTTTCAGTGGATGTCACTTAATGCAGGGAGGGTCTATTGTTGCTTAGCAATGTGATGCCATGTTTGACCTGTAATCCTGTGGGGTAGATTTACGAAGGGTCGAAGTGAATTTTCGAATTTCAAAAACTTTGAATTTTGAATTTTTGGATACTTCGACCATCGAATAGGCCAAATTCGACTTTGACTTTGATTCTAAGTGAAAAACGAAGTACTGGTATTTTTAAAAAAGTTTGACTTCAACACTTTGCCATCTTAAACCTGCCGAATTTCAGTTTAGCCTATGGGGGACCTCCTATAACCTATCTTGAGTGTTTGGGCAAGTTTTGAGAAATCAAAGGATTTTTGATAAAATCATACGATTAAATCGTTCGATTCGAAGGATTTCATCGTACGATTGTACGATTTTAAAAATCCTTCCACTTCGAATGTCGAACTAACCTATTCGATGGTCGAATTTCGAAGTTTTTTGCACTTCGAAATTTGACCCTTGCTGTTTTTCTTCTTCCTCTTCCTGTGTATGCTCTCTATGAAAAGTTCCTTTCGCAGACATGTAATGCTGAGTTCTATAAAGCAACCAAGTTACTGTTCACACAGAGGTCAGTGTGTCTGTCCTCACTTGCAGAGAAGCTGCACATGTAGTTCAGATCAGCTCTCTGCTAAAAAAAAGATTTATTATACCCTGAGGAAGAAAAAATTTGAATCTGAAAATCTGCCATCTCAGACCTGCCGAGGTCATATAGAAGTTAATGGGAGAGGTCACTATCCTATTGAGGAGGTTTCTATGGTCTGCGCTGGATTTAGCCAATTTCTGGCTTTTTGGGCAAAAATCCAAAAAATAGAGAGATTCTGGAAAAAAAATCCCAAAAAATTGTACAATTCAGATTTTCGCTCGATTTTATCAAGCTTTTTTTAATAATAAATAAGGTCAAATCATGGATTCTAGGACTTTTTAATAAAATAATCAGAAAAATTTGGAATTTGATAAATAACCCCCAGTATCTATGTATAAAAACTAATTTGACAACCCTGTGTGTTTTTCTTGGTATATTATATTTTATGAAAAATCACAGACAGTATTTTATCCTGTAAGGCTTAATTCTGATTGGGACCTGGGTTGTTCCTGATAAGGGGGTCTTTCTGTAATTTGGATCATGATAGGATTTTTTTAGACCAATATTTATTCATGCAGCATAGATAACATATGAGATACTTTTTTAAAATTACAGAGAAAACAGATTATTTTTAAAAATTACATTTATTTACTAAAATGGGCTCTATGGGAGATGGCTTTATCCAGCTTTCTGGATAAAGGGTTTCAGGATAAGGGATTCCATTGCTGTATTAAGATTAATTTCACAAGATGCTTCCTCTACACAGAAGCTGAGGGAACATGAAACAAAATCAGTTTTAATTCATTAACATATCACAATTAACAATTAGTTGTCGCAAACATTATTCTTGACAGATATTATGAATATGTGTGTGTCTGATTGTCTGTCTGTGTCAAAGTATATGAACATCGTAGAAGAAATAACTGTATAACTAATGTAGTTCTGGGATTTTATAATAGGAATGTTCATGTTCAGATAAAATTAATGAATATCATGGGACAGCATATTACAGTTCTGACCTGCTTCATCAATTTAAAAGACATAGATCGATGTAGGACACAGATCAGAATATTGCCTTATAATTAGTGATTTTGATCTAGTTTCTTAAAGGTATATGAATTTTATTTGTTTTCCGTCTTGATGATTCCTGATTAAAAAACAAAGAAGGAAACAAATTTTCATTCGCTTGTAGATTCTGATATAGTTTGCAGTTCCTTAATTTCTAAATCATTAAAAATATTTTTATTCGGTCTTCCCTTGAATTAATTACATCATACATGTTTTAATATTTAAAATTTGTGAAACATACTGTTTACATACACATAAAGGCAAGAATAAGTGATGGGCGAATTATTCGCCAGGCGCAAATTCGCTGTGAATTCCCGCTATTCGCCAGCGGTGAATAAATTTGCGAAACCGCAGCAAATTTGCGCCGGCGTAAAAAAAACAGACGCGCCTTTTCGTAAATTTTTCGCCGTGTAGCGAATTTCGCGATAAATTTTTGAATATTTCAGCGCCCCAAATTATATATATATATATATATATATATATATATAGACACACACAAATACAAGAGTCCTCTGCACTCAACCCATTATCAATATATTTAAGACATTTTGTGCATACTGCTACTGAAAAATGCCTTACCCTTTAAACAAAACAGGGATTGTTTGTCCATATATTGCAATATATTTAAGCTGGCCAACTACGTCAAAGTCAGCCCACCCTTCCCAACTATAGTCAGGTGGTCCCACTGGTGTCTAATAAAAGGGCAGCCAAGTTTTACTTTGAAAGCAGCTAGTAAGTTGCAGGTAAAACTTAGTATCTTTTGTAAAATGAAGCAATAGAATTCTTAATGAATCAGATGAAAATTGAGCATAGGACTGGCCAGATATGGGATGACTTAGACGTAGTTGGCCATCTTAAATAAATTGCAATATATGGACAAACAATCCCTGTTTTGTTTCAAGGGTAAGGCATTTTTCAGTAGCAGTATGCACAAAATGTCTTAAATATATTGATAATGGGTTGAGTGCAGAGGACTCTTGTATTTATCGATATGTATTTTGTGGTCACAGCCTCATTGCACCCTCGCCTAATGGTTTTAAAAATTAGTGGTGAGCACAACTTTTCCTTGTTTGTATATACATACATATATACAAGTGAAAGTCATGAAGTGATTAAATAAGTCATCAAGATTGATAGATTGAATGATAACTGTTACATGATAATCAAAAAATAAAATATACACTAAGCTAACATCATTGAAAATACATGAACATTTCAAAGGTGACTTTGATCTGAAATATAAAATACTGTACAATGTCAGAGTATTCTTTTAATACCTAAAAAAACATAGCAGGTGTATGGTAAAATCCTCTCTTTAATGTGATGGAGGATAACAGTTGATATGTGTATCAACACTGACATTTTAGCCCTCATTTTAAAGCAGAACAACACTGAGATGGAAATGTTGGCATTTATTCCTTTTAGCTTTAACAAATAAAAATGTTGTTGTGCCATTTACCCTAACGTAGACCTAGAGCTAACCCTTGGTATGGTATGATGCAGTAAGCATAGTTCTCTGATGACAAACCAGTAAATGAGATTTAGAACATATCTTCCCTTTCTCTTCATTGCTTACTGAAATTGATATTTAAGAAATATGTGCTGTTAATTGTAGAGTTGTTACAAAAATGTATATAATACACAAAAGCCATGAATATCCTGTAAATTATATCCTTATAAACGGTGAGTTCTGATGTCATCAGTTATAAACGGTGAGTTCTGATGTCATTTCTGTCACATGACTCATTGAAATTTGTGTATTATAATAAATAAAGTACCCCCAGTTGTAAAATATGAGGATATTAGAAGTTACCTCGGAGTTCCATGACCTGTATAAAAACACTCGGCCTTCGGCCTCGTGTTTTTATATGGTCATGAAACTCTTCGGTAACTTATAATATCCTTATATTTTACAAAAGGGGGTACTTTATTCACTATATATTGCATACAAGAGTAAAATGGTATATTATATCAGACCTCTCATTCCCATTTCTATATGACATGGGGTTTGTCAAAATTAAAATCTGGACATCAGTATGCGGGGTTGGTGATGTCAGAGGGCAGACCAGAATGCATGTGGGCGAGACTTTGTTTGGTATTTGGACTCACAGAAACTGGGAAGCAGACCAGACATCCCTTTCGAAAACTGGGCTTTCCAGTTCAAAACTGAACAGATACCAACCCTAATATGATAGTATGTGTGACTAGATAAAAAATCTCTCTCCTATTCAACACTAATAACTATAACTAGTGAATAAATTTGTCAGGCATGGATTTGCAGCGAATTTCCACGTTCCGCCACCCGTAAGTAAAGTCATGAAACTGCGGCAAAAATCTGCTGTGACAAATAAAAATTATCGTGTGCATAAAAATTGTCACGTGTCAAAATTATTTGGCTTTGATTGACTTTAATTCATTTGGACAAAATAGTAGCGCGTATATAAAATGTTTTGTCGGCCATTGACTTTAATGTGTTTTGCAAATTTTTCATTGTTTAGCGAATTTTCCCTTTAAATTCGCAATTTTTTTAGCAAAGCGAAATGCCACAGATTTGCCCATCACTAACTACAACACCTCTGAGCTCTGAAATTTGAGTTCAGAGAACTCTAATAAAAATTATTGCAGTTTTTGTTAAAAAATTGATCTTGAATATCCATAATTTTGCTTCTTTGTAGCATCATTTTTTTATTTAAAAATGCAAGTTCAATGTGCAAAGTTTAATGCTATGTTAATTCCCAGAATTCCTAGCATGTACAGTACTACATTTTGTGTGAAATTTACAAATGCAAGTTTTTCTTCTGAATTTGTGTGTGGATGATGTCAGTTCCACTGCATTGCATCATTAATGGTGTTACCATACTGTATGTTTCACTAAGTGCAGGTCGGTTGTTTGTATAGGCCCAAACATGCTAAAGGAACCCTGGAACGAACTTCACCTCAAGGCAGGATATTTTAAGAACATGGGGCAGATTTACTAAAGGGTGAAGGGACTAACCTTTGCGAAGATTCGCCAGCGTTATCGTTTTCAGGGACTTTGACGATTTACTAATGGCCGCAGGTGTCACTTCGATAGCGAAGCACATAGATGCTAGCGGTGATTTGCACTCTATCGCCAGGCACTAGAGTGCATACATCTTCCTCATTCTTCTGTTACTAATATCATATTTTTAGTGGAAAAAGTCCAAAAAACGCTGGTGTCTTTTCTTTTTTTCAGAGTGATAGCCTGCAAAAGTTGTTAAAATTTTTTTTTGGGTAACTGGGTTCCCCCATACATTTTCTAACTATTTTCTTTATTAAGGTTCCCTGGACTTGTGTAATGTAATGTATTTGCTGCAACATATACGTCCATTCAACTTTAAATTGCCAGCCGCATGCAAATTAGCCTGATCTCTAACGAAGAATTGAACGATAGCGCATCTTCACTTTGATTAGCTAGCATTGGCGAAGTAATGCTAGCAAAAATTCGACTGGCGAAGTATTGCGATGGCTGCAAAGCCATCGCTGGCGAATTTTCGCCTCTTAGTAAATTCACCCCCATGTGTCCTGTATTGATAAAAAAATCACGTGATCCAGGCCATCTGTATCCTTTGTTACTATACAACCTTTGCTGTCAAGTCTTCCATTTCATCCCCTTGTAGCATATTGTAAGACTAATGGACGCCGTTTTATAAATTACTCCAACTGAAATCTTACAATAAATTAGGCTGATTTAATCTGGTTTGCTAACCATATTTTTGTGTGATAACTTCAAAATTTGTATTAAGAGCTCTACTCTACAAACAATTACCATGTGATTTCCTTTACATTACTGTACTAAATACAATTAAAAAATATTTAGTTCTTTTATCGAGCATGTAATTTATATATATATATATATATATATATATATATATATATATATATATATATATATATATATATATATATATATATATATATTACATGCTATATAAAAGAACTAAATATTTTTAGTGGTAGAATAGCGAGGTTCATAACACACCATGACTTATGCGTACAACAGATTTTTTACAGACAGCTTAGATAAGTATTCCTTTCAAATCCCCACCTAAAATCTATCACCGGTACCAAATGTGCCTTTCAAATGAAAGCAACTTCTCTTAGCAAAAACACACAGATATTCTACAGATGTGTTTCTTCTTTCTCTTTTTTGTAACCAGTCTCATTACTTCTAATATGATATAACAATAACATGGATACTATATGCAGATGAGATACAGACAAAAGCAGAGTTTAGGTTTAGCTGTTGTACACCTGCTAATTTCTTCTAACATTAAAACATTTTGATTAATCTACACATTCTGAAGCAAAGATTGCCTAGCTTTTTTTGCTGTCAGTGCTGGTCAGAACATTTTACTAGAAAACTGCGAGACAGTACATTTTTCACATAAAAAGAAGTAAAAGGCTTGCAAACAATATTAGCCTTAAGAATATCTTCTTCAAATAACGACCCATTAATTGCTCTAAGTAATTTAATTTTATTCACAGAAATATACATTTAATTATTTAATTGCCTACCACTTCTTTCCAGGTAACCTGATGCTTGAATTCATTTATTTTTGTACAACTTTAAATTGACTTTACTTAATCATCAACTACAATTGAGATTCATTGGTTTAGTTCTTTGAACTAAGTCAGCAGTAAGATCATTGCCTGAAGCACACTCATTAATGCTGACAGGAGAAACTGTTCACCATTTCATTCAGAAATTAGAACTTCACTTTTGGCTAATCAATTGAAAAACATGTCACAGTCAAATGAAATGATTCAAATTGAATGCAAAAATTTCAGGGTCAACATTAAAGCAGTATGACATTTACTCTTAAAGGGCAAATATATATAACATGTTCACAATTCATCAAACCATGTAAAATAATGTAAAATAGAAGAAAAACCTTTTGGATCAAAAAAAGTCTGTATTAGCTTGAAAACTGTTCTCAGCCCTCCCCCTTTGCAACTTCCTGTCCAAGACTCTTCAGTATCTGAATCTGCAGCCGTAGGCTCTTTCTGCCTAAGCTACACATCAGCAGCCAGTGAGGGAACAGTGGGTGGGTCTGTGATGTCACACTCAGTCCTTCACTGAAGACATCTGTTAACCCTTACTGCTGCTTTTCCCTTCTCTGAGCTGCTCCTTTCTCTCCCTCTCTGTCCTGTTCCTTTCACCCCCTGCCCTATTCCTTTCTCTCCCTCTCTGCCCTATTTATTTAACCCACTCTCTGACCTGTTCATTTTCCTCCCCCCTCCCTTCACTGCTTGTTCACTGCCTTTATCTGTGGAAAAGATAGAAAAACAAACTTCTGTATAAATAAAACATAATCTGCTACTAAAAGTATTTTATTCTTTTCTGGAGGCAATGTGTAACGTGTAATTTAACTACCATAGTAATTTTCTAGATAGTATTATGTTGTATACAAAAAGCATTCAACATCTTTTGGGGTTTCCTTTGTAACCCCCACATCTGTTAACTATTAGCTGCTTTTTTACCTTGCAACTCCCTGCACCTGACCATAAACTGTTCCACAACAGCTGCATTTATTCCCTTGCAAGTTCCTGCACCTGACCATAAACTGTTCCACAACAGCTGCATTTCCCCTTACAACTCCCTGCACCTGACCATAAACTGTTCTGGAACAGCTGCATTTCCCCTTACAACTCCCTGCAACTGATCATAAATTGTTCTGGAACAGCTACATGTTACCTTGCAAATCCCTGCACCTGATCATAAACTGTTCCACAACAGCTGTATTTCCCCTTACCTGACCATATATCAATATGAAAGAAAACAAACCTACAGCTGCTGTTATCGTTGTCATAACAGTAAAAACTAAAGTACGCTGTTTGTATATCTTTTATAATGTAATAGAGGCAGGGAGTTGCACAGTATGTAACAATGTATTATGGACTGTAGATTATGTCCAGCTGGGCAGGTAGATTTGTGACTGATGCCTATTTGCTGTGGAACACAGGACCATACTGTTGTACTTCAAAAAAAAGAAAATATTACTGTTACATTACTATAACTGTTTGTATTAACCTTCACATCTTTTGCTTTATGTTGAGCATGTAAGGTATATTGTTATAAGTGAATGATCAGGCAGCAGCATAATTTTGTGCAGGCTGGGAACACACAGGACAGAGGGTGGGAGGGGAGGAGTTTTACTGCTACAGCTCCAGAGTTCAGCCTGTCAGTTAGTGCTGTGACCACTTCCTGTGAGAGAATGAACAGACACTCCCACTCCTCTGATAATAATGACAGTTTTAGGAGGTAAAATGCTTTCAAAAATTTTTCCTCTGCATCATTACATGTTTTGAGGAAAGATGAGTAATATATTTGAATATGAAGGTTATATGAAATGTCCACTTTAAACTCCCTCTTCCAGAAACACAACATAAATACACACTCACCCAAACAAATATTATTTTACATATTATATGAATTGCTGCTTGTTCCTTGAATGATGGAAAAAGCTGCAATACAACCTCATATTTTCTAGCAGCTTCCGTTTCTTTAAAAATAGCATTATTTTTCACTTTAGATTCAGTTTTTCCTTTTTTCCTTATATTTGAGGGTTTTTTTTTTTTTTTACAATTTGCAATTTGTTTATAACATGTTTATTCATAAGATTTTGATCTGGAATATATGTTTTATCTTCTCCATATTATTGATGACTAGTACTCAGTGCACAGTAATTGTTTAAGAGCAACTTCCTCAGAGTGTGTGGAATGGAATTATTGGAATGCATGGGTAGTGTGCCTAGAATTAGAGGGATGTGTTAAGTTGTGTAGGGGAGAAGAATGTATCAGTAGTGAACAGAATGGTTTAAATGTGTGACATATAGTTATGGGAAGGTATTGGAAAAATGGTGCTAAACAATAGAAATTAACGGAATAGAAAATCATAACCAACATAATGGTTAAAAGAAGTGAAATAAAAGTGTTTAATCAAAAGTACATACACTTACTATGCTGAAATTACTTTAAACTCTGGTAACAAACTAAGAGCATTTAGAAAATGAAGGGAAATATAAATCAGTGTGATAAAAAGAACTCAAATGTTGCATGTATTGAAGCTTTTCACTTAAAATTAACCCAAACCTTTTCACTTTCCAATTTGTTCAATACAAAGTATGCTTACTGAAGCAAGAGAACTCTGGAGCTACTGCCACCATGAGCATAGCAATATAAGCACATTATAGCTGTATTTATTGTTTAAATGCAATCATATATGTCCAAATCTGCAAACACATGCAGGGTAGGACTGGGCCCTCCAGTCCCCCTCGCTGCACACTGTTTTTTTGCCGCGACCGACCCAAAGAATAGAGGTCGTGGTAGAAAGAAAAGAGCAGGGCATGGTGTTGATTTAGGTCATGCCCACAAGAGCCGTTGGCCCATAGGGTTTTTTCCCAGGGTCCCACCAACCCAGTCCCACCCTAAACACATGTACATAATGAAGCCTTAGAAGGCAGCAGAAAGGGCAGTGATGCCACTGGTTCTAAAAAAATGTAGTGAGAAGTTGAGTGGAGAGGGAATCAGGATTAGAGGATTTCCCTGAGGTGATCCGGGCCACTATGGGGTGTGTTGAAGAGGTGAAGTGAGATTCCTGCCAAGTCTGTCCCAGGGGAGTGTCAGCCTGTGTTATGCTCTGCATGTGATGTGCCTACACCACTTGTCTCTGAACCACTGTGATGTGAGTAAGCCCTGTGGATGTTCAATAATCCCTTTTGTTCTATTATTTTCAAGAACCTCTGGTGCCCTCTGTCTTATTTTTCTGCATAACAGCATGAGAGGTGTAGTTGCACAACACCATTACCATCCTCTCCCACTTTGCGAAGGCCCACTCTAGGTGAGAGAGTCCAGTGTAACCGGTGTGCTACTGGTACTAGTCCGGGAAGGCTGTTATTGAGCCCAAAAATGTGTTAATGTGTTAAGTCAGTGCTTGTACTGGAATGAAAAAAGTTGAGCTAGATGCACCCGTCCCATTGGTCCCAAAGAGAGTACTGCCCAAGAACTCACTTCCCTTTGGAGCCAATCTAGCAGAAGCCAGATATTCAAATTAACGAAGTCAGCAACAGGCAGTGCTATAACTATGCCCAGATAGGTCATTCTAGGTACTATTTTATAAGGAAATAGGGACAGATCCTCATCACGGCCCTGGGGGTCCACTAGGAGGGCCATAGATTTTGAATTCATTGTGAGTAGCCCAGAATTTTGTACCAAATCGATGTAGCTGCTCCTCTATCATTCCCATCGTTGCACCTCTATCACACACATATAGAAGGGTATCGTCAGCGTACATCTGTAATGCGCTCTTCCAAGTGACCAAACTTAAAACCCACTATATCTGAATGTAATCTAACATGTTGTGCCAGCAGCTCCATAGCAAACGCAAACAGAAGCGGAGAGAGGGGACAACCCTGCTTAGTGCCCCGTCCCAAGGGAAAGAAGTCTGTGAGTTCACCATTAATTCTAAGAGAAGCTTTAGGGGCTTTATACAGCAGCTGCACCATACAGATAAATTTCCTGTCAAGTCCAAACTTTTCTAAGACTAACCAAAGATAAGGCCACTCGACCATATCAAAGGCCTTAGCAATATCCAAAGCTACTACTGTACGTTGCCCAGGATTATCAAGCATATGCAACAGATTCACATATAAACGTCTGATATTGAAAGCAGCAGATTTACCCGGCATAAACCCTGTTTGATCTTCATGTACCAGATTCAAAATAACCCACCCTAACCTGAGCGCTAATAACTTGGCAAGTATTTTTATATCTGCCGTCAGCAGGGAAATGGGTCGATAGGCATCACAGTATTTTTTATCCTTACCAGGTTTAGTGAGCAGCACTGTTGTGGCATGATATAAGGAAGGTGGTAAAAGATCTGTATCCATGGCTTTATTGAAAAGTTTTGTTAAATGGGGAACTAGGGCTTTATGAAACCTTTGTTAATTAACAATGAACGAAACAGCTGCACAGTTCCGCAATGGATCGAAGTGGATATGCCTAAATTATCTAGTCGGATGAAAGGTAGGAAAACCCTGCTCACCCGGTAACAGACGTGACCTGGGTGTAAAAACCCCAGGTCCAGCGCTTGATTCAAATAAACGGTCGCTGATATATAAGTGGAAAAACACTCACCCGTAGTCTTTAGTGGTCCGGGTGCTTCGCCCCGAACCCGTAGCAGGGGGTGTGTGCACAGTCAAGTATAGAGGAAAAGGCAAGCACAGCCGGACGTCACTTCGTATGGATAAAATTTCAACTTTTATTTCAAATACATTAAAACCAGAATGTCCTGACGCGTTTCGTATCTAAGCGATACGTAGTCATAGGCATGAGTTCACACAGACTCGCAACGGCTTTTTAAAGAAGTTATCAAAGGAAATGACATCACTAATTTGATTTAATCACAGCGAATTTCAAACAGATGTTAGCGATGCCTTTAACATTATTATAAATCAAACAAAACCTGCCGTATAGAACCTTGCGTGTATGTTAAAATTGGATAAAATATTATTTGAGAACAAGTTGAGAAAAAGCCTTAGGAAAATACCTGAAAAAATAGACAAATATATATATTAACTAGTAAAGAAAGGACCTTCAATATCATTAAATGGATCTTAAATTAAATCTTTGAAAGAGGCCATAAGTTAAAGTTATATTTGGATTCATTGAGTAACTTGGAAAAATTAGGAAAATTGATTAATTTAGGTTTATTGTGTCAGTACTATTTTAAATGTATTAACAATCATTAATTATTTATTTATAAATTCCTTATGATCTATCATGAATTGTAAATGAGTAAGGACACCAAGACATTTAACTAAAAAATTAATTATAATAATCAACTCTCAATATTAAATAATTCACAATTTGAATAATTCAAACGTGACAGGCTATATCGAACCTAAGATTCAAGCCTGCGGGTTGGCGAACTCGCCAACCCGCAGGCTTGAATCTTAGGTTCGATATAGCCTGTCACGTTTAGGGTAAATATTTGCGGGCCCGTGCAAAAAAACAGCCTAATGACCGAGATAGATACCGTCCTTATATCCACTAAGTTTTGTCCTCACAAAAGCCTTTGATCCTCATATATCCTGTGTTAATATATATATATTTCACCACTTCATCCGGTTGTCTAGAAATAAATAATTATAGATCGCTAAGAAGTCCTGACATACCCTGTGTGCTTCACTATGATCAAATAGAAACTTTACTCCCATTCCAGGTATAGCTCATTTGGGTAAAAAATTCGTTAGCCTAGGAAATATGATTCATTTGAATTATTCAAATTGTGAATTATTTAATATTGAGAGTTGATTATTATAATTAATAACTGTTAATTAATTTTTTAGTTAAATGTCTTGGTGTCCTTACTCATTTACAATTCATGATAGATCATAAGGAATTTATAAATAAATAATTCATGATTGTTAATACATTTAAAATAGTACTGACACAATAAACCTAAATTAATCAATTTTCCTAATTTTTCCAAGTTACTCAATGAATCCAAATATAACTTTAACTTATGGCCTCTTTCAAAGATTTAATTTAAGATCCATTTAATGATATTGAAGGTCCTTTCTTTACTAGTTAATATATATATTTGTCTATTTTTTCAGGTATTTTCCTAAGGCTTTTTCTCAACTTGTTCTCAAATAATATTTTATCCAATTTTAACATACACGCAAGGTTCTATACGGCAGGTTTTGTTTGATTTATAATAATGTTAAAGGCATCGCTAACATCTGTTTGAAATTCGCTGTGATTAAATCAAATTAGTGATGTCATTTCCTTTGATAATTTCTTTAAAAAGCCGTTGCGAGTCTGTGTGAACTCATGCCTATGACTACGTATCGCTTAGATACGAAAAGCGTCAGGACATTCTGGTTTTAATGTATTTGAAATAAAAGTTGAAATTTTATCCATACGAAGTGACGTCCGGCTGTGCTTGCCTTTTCCTCTATACTTGACTTTATGAAACCTTTGATATATTTCTACTGGAAGTCAATCAGGGCCAGACGCCTTACGCGAAGGGAAAAGTTTAAGGGCCTCATATACTTCCTGTTCAAATATATCCTGGCCTAGAGAAAGATTAAATTCCTGTGAGAGCTGCGGGAGCTGGGCTTCATTCAGAAATTGTGAAATTTCCTGTACATAATTTTGCAACTTGGATATATATAATGATTATAGAATTTAGCAAAGGTTTGTTTAATTAGATTAGTCTGTGTAATGAGCTGGCCATAGTCATCATATAGTTCAGATATTATGGGAGGAGTGTCGTGTTTTAGGAAGATATGCAAGTAACTTGCCTGCTCTTTCACTATGTTCAAAATAATTTGCTCTATTAAACAATAAACTTCTCTTGGCTTTATGTTGTAACAGGGAAATATATTCAACTTCAGCCTGTCTTAAAAGTTGGAGATTCTGTACAGTCAGTTGACACACTCGCTGTTCTAGAGCAGTTTCATCACATGCAGAAGCTTTATTAATTGCAGTGATTTCAGAGTGTAGTATGCCTCAAAAATAGGCCTTAAATGTATCCCATGTTATTTCAATGTTATCCGTGGTCAGATTATGGCGAAAAAATTCCTCTATTTTAAATTCTAATCCCTCATCATTATTTATAATATCCAACCAAATAGGATTAAAGGACCGTGGCTGTGACTGAGGATGGAAAGGGATCCCAGTATCCCAAATCACTTGCAACAGGGCATGGTCTGAAGTTCCCCATGGGAGGTAGATGGCCGTGCGAATGTTAGGCAATAAATCTTTAGAGACAAAAGCCATGTCAATCCTAGATAGGGACATATGAGAAGCTGAAAAACATGAAAAACCCCTTTCTTAAGGGGTGCATATGGCTCCACGCGGAGAGGTTAGTGGGTATAATCTCCAGAATTGTGCCACTTATACGCTGCCTATTCATACAATCATCCAATACAGCATTGAAATCACCTGAGGCTATTATCTGGGCCCTTGGATAATTGGCTATAAAATACATTAGTTGAATAACACATTTATCAGAATAGGGTGGTGGGAGATAGATATTAGCTAAGATGGTTTCTTTCATGTTGAGATAGCAGTGAATAAAAACAAAATGCCCTTGTGGATCTGAGCGTACTGAAATTAGTCGAAAATTCGTCGACTTTCTGATAATTTTAGTTACTCCTCCTGTATATGTAGAAAAAGAGGAATGAAAGGCCCAACCAACCCATGGTCTTCTTAACACTTTACTCCCTGTCAGGTGAGTTTCTTGTAACATGATTACCTCTGATGACTTTTTTTTAACGAAATCTAATACTAGCTTCCGTTTCACACAGTCATTAACACCTCGAACATTCCATGTTAAAATTGAAGGGGGTTTAGTCATAATGGATGGTGTTCCCATGAGTTAAACTGCTTATCAGAAGTTTAGGGACCATTGCATGTCTGATGCCTGAGCTACCTGAGGAAAAAATCACTAAACTATTTACAGCCCAGCCCATGTTAACCGCCAACATGACGGTGAACATTACCACTCTTTCTGCTCAGACCCAACTTTGAGCAGAATTAAACCCAAGAACCCAACAAGGGCAAACATATTGCTATAAAAAGCAATGGGAGGGGCTAACCTTGGTAGGGACACCGCAGAAGGTGTTGAGAAGTAAAATAGTGAGGGGTGGGGCTCCGCTGCTCCGAAGCTATTGCAAGCAAGCAACATATACATATATGCCTCGCCTAATATACATTCAATGACAGCTTTAAGGATACTCATTGGACCCAACACAATTATATATAACAACAGTTAAAGGATAATACAAAAAAAAAAAAAAAAAGGGGACTGCCTTTCCCAGCTCACTGAGTAGTTCAAACAAGTCCTCATATACACCAGAGGTTCCACATCCAAAAGAGTGATCATGCGTGGAACTAGAAAACCCAATAACTCTGAGGCAAGTATGTCTTAGAAGGTGCTGGCAAAATAAGCACAGCTCAATGTAACAAGTTGCAGCCTTTATCATAGAGATACTCCCATGTGTGTAGAGTTCAGCAGTTTTGTGTAAACTTCTGCCCCCAGGGAAACACATGCAGAAAACCAAGCATTAACTGGCATAATTAAAAAACATTGCAAGGGGCAATTGTGTCGATCCAGTTGAGCAATTTCAGTTTTCCAAAATTATTTATGCAGCCATGTAACAAGTGGGCATCACTCCATCCATCCTGGCGACAGAGAAATACTTTTTTACTTTAAATAGTAAAAAAGTGCGTAGTTCCATTCGCCTGGACCCTAAGGCACGCTGGATAAAGCATAGAATAAACAATTTTTTGGTCCTGAAGCTTTCTCTTGACTTCCTGGAATCTAGCCCGTTGTTTTTGCACTTCAAGCAAGAAGTCAGGATAAATTGCAATTTTCGTGTTTTCATATAATAGTTGCCCCTTAACTCTGGCTATTGAAAGGATTGCATCCCTGTCTTTAGCATTCAGAATACGGGCTATCAAGGCTCTAAGAGGGGCCCCCGGAATAGGGGCCTTCATTGGAATACGATGCACCCTTTCAACAATGAAAGTAGAGGAAAGATTATTTACCGCAAAAGTGTCTCGCAGCCATTCCTCTCAAAAGCGATCTGCGTTGTCTCCCTCGGTCATTTCCGGAAAGCCGACGAGCCGCACATTATTACGCCTTAGGCGGTTCTCTAGGTCGTCAGCCTTAGACTGCCACAGTGTAACTGTACGCTGCAAATCCTGTAGTTGCTGTGAAAGGGGCTTGCAGACATTTTCCAGCACGTTAATACGCTGCTCAGCTTCCACAGTGCGTTCACGTAGCCGTTGCATGTCTTGCTTTAATATAGAGAACTCTACCTTCAGCTCCTCCGTTTTCGCCGTAATAAGAGTTGTTGAGATATCCCTGTTGGCCTTTATTTCCATTTCCATTAGCAAATCCGGCAAGGAAGGTTCCGGATTACCGGCAGGGCCCTCAAGAGGTGACAAGTCGGAGTAAAGGGCGCGGTGCGAAGCTGCGCCATCTTGCGCGGGCCGTTCCTCTCTGGCAAAACCATTTTGTTATTTTCATCTAATGAACAGTTTGATGCACAGTATGCATAGATTTACCGAAGTATTCTCTCTCCATTCCTCTGTTTTCTACCTCTCTCCTGTTTTCTAGAACCTTCTCTGATGCCTCTACCTTTTTCATCTATATAACACTGCTCCATATCTTTTCTACTTCTCGCACAGCAATCTTTTTTTTCTCCTTTTATCTTCTATATGCTCTTTTAACTTGTGCTTTTTTAACCTCTGTATTTAATTTGCATGCATAAGTAGGAAGGAGCAAAAGAAAGCTCCGGTATTAAAAAAAAGTTCCAGGATTTAAAACTTGTGCATCCCCCTGAGGGAATGCTATTTCACAGAAATAAAGAGGTGGAGTGATGGCATTCATGAGCATCTCTCCCCAATTCCAGCACTGCATACAGTATGTATGGATAACTGTTTTTCAAGACACAATGCTATTGGGATATTCTTTAACATCTAAACAAAATAAATTAAAACAATCCCTAGCTCATAAGAAGCACTAAGCTCACACACATACTAAGGGTCCACAGACATGCAAGGTTATGTTAGCAATTTTATGGTTAGAGCTGTGTCTTTTTCTTCAACAATTCTTCCTGTTTCAATGATGCACATCTCAAAATGGTGTCTTGAGGAAAAATATGTAAAAGGGTAAAATTACTGATACAGGTATGGAATCTCTTATCCTTGGTTTTTCTGCATTAGAGCTCCTTCTGTAATTTTAAATGTTAAAAATCATTAAACATTAAATAAACCCAGTAGGATTGTTTTTCCACTAATCTGGATTTATGCATCTTATCTAGGTTCAAAGCACTGTTTTATTATTACAGAGAAAAAGGAAATAATAAGAGAATTAAAGTGGACTACCTAGAATTAGAAGGTTTCTGTATTATGGGTTTCTGGATAAGGGATCCCATACCTGTATGTGCTGTATATGTGAGTATATGGAGTTTATGGGAACGTTCCGGTGTTGCATAAATGTAATAGCGTGGTAATCAATTATTGAAAAAAAAGGTAGTTGGCAGTGTAAATCAATTATAATAAAAGTCCTTTTCCAATTAAACATGAAATCCAAATTATTTTTTTAAGGCATTTAGCTGTTGTAAAGTCATTTTAACAAGCTGTCAATCAAATATTGCCTGCCCCTCCTCTAAATCGTAAGCATAAAGGCGGGGCAGGCAATTAGTTTCACTTTCAATTCAGCACTTACTTAGATGTCACTGCACTCCCCACATCCCCCCTCTCTCCTTACCATTTAATAGTGTAACCAGTGCATGGTGATGGGCATCAGGTCCCCCACATTCTGGTTCACAAACAAGATTTTGCGATGATGCAAGGCTTGCTATAATTATGAATTCCTAGACCAAAGCAGACAAGATTCAAATAATGTATAGAGTGTAATTAAAGTTTATTTTGCTTGACTAACTTGATAAAATTGGATTTGGAATAATTTTTTTCGGATGACAGGTCCCCTTTAAGCATTACTTAAAAGGTGTATGAATAATCCTAACAAGGCAGTGAACTGTGAAAGACTTTGTTCATCTTTAAATTAACTTTTAGTATTATGTAGAGAACAATATTCTGAGACAATCTGCAATTGGTTTTCATTTTTTAATATTTGTGGTTTTTAAGTTATTTAGTTTTTATTCAGTAGCTCTCTAGTTTGCAATTTTAGCAATCTGGTTGCTAGGGTAGAAATTACCCTAGCAACTCTGCACTGATTTGAATAAGAAAATGAAATATGAATAGGGGAGGACCTGAATGGAAAAATTAGTAATAAAAAAGTAGCAATAACAATACATCTGTAGCTTTACAGAGAATTTGTATTTTAGATGGGGTCCCTGATTTGAAAGCTGGAAAGGGTCAGAAGAAGAAGGCAAATAATTCAAAAACTATAGAAAATAAAAAATGAAGGCCAGTTGAAATATTGCTTACCCCAGCCAGATACATTGTGAAGTCTATCTATGTGTTAAGTATTGAATTTAACTGCTAAAAAAACCTATACATTGCCCAATCTATGGTCACCTGCAATGAAACAAGGGCATATCAGAACTTCGACATATCCTGCATGACTGCAAGCTCAAAACATTTGACCAACTCAGCTATAGCAAGTCTTCCTCTCACAATTTTCAACTCAAATCATAAAATCTCAAGGAGCATGTATTAATTGATGGATAACCCCATCTGACCTCCAACATCTATAACAATTGAATTGGTTCCAGATCCATTGGAGAAAGCTAAGGTCTAATGGAATTTAAGACATCTCGGACCTCGACCAAGACAAATGGTGGGATATCCTCAGCCAAACAAAAGAAACCTCCATTCCAGCTAAAGACATACTCAAACAGATAAAATGTGTAAGATGTATTTATTACACAATGGAGATGTTAGTGAAAATGTGTCTCACTCTTATGGAAGCTTGCTTTAGCGGTACTTTCATTTGTTCTGAGAGTGTGAACTTTAAAACTTTACTCACAGTTGGGGTTCCTTCATTTAGCTACCTTGATGTAAAGATTACTGGGCATTGCAGATGATTTTCCCCTTAAAACCCATGATAGACTACAGGTATGGGATCCATTATCCATAAACCCATTATCCAGAAAGCTCCAAATTACAGAAAGGCCATCTTCTTGATTAAAATTATTTATGTTAAAATTGCTAAATTTGTCAGAAGAATTCAGTTTTGTAAGCTGTACAGTATTCATCTGTGAAAACATTGCACATAATTTGACAATACAATGTACACAATGATTAGATTTATTGTACTTGTTTATTTTCTTTGTTTGTTACATTTTGCTACTAAATAAGAGGGAAATAGTACAATTCTAAATTAAAATATAATATGTTGTGGGTATTATCATTTATCTCTCAATATAACAGCATGTACTACCTCTGAATAAAATATACTTACAGTATTAACATAATAAATCCTTGCTTGGCAGAAGCTGCTAACTACAAATGGAAATGAGCTGTCAGTGGTGCAAAGTGACACAGATTTTGATGTACTGAATATTCTAATATAATCCTTTGATTCAAAAGAAACCGCAAGTTATGAGAAACAGAATAAATAAGATTACTTTTCATTAGTTTTTATTTGCAGCAAGACCATGCCTTCTGTTTATCCACCTGTCCTTCTGGCATGTGATTCCTAGTTTTATTTCTGGCCACATTAATCATACTTTCTGTTCTCTGACCAACTTTACACATGAAAAATAAATAAGGGTTGGGGCTCACTTTCATGATGTGAAGATTCTTTGTGTCCCACAATTCTTTATTTAACTATTTTTCTTAGGGATTTGGATCAACTAAAACTTTTAAAACTGTTCTGTATTATCCTTCATGTATAGTTTTCTTGCATCATATATCATCAGATCTCCCTTGATACTGATGACATTGTCTCTTTTTCTCTCTCTTCATTTTCATCTGATAGGTAGGGTCTCAGCTTCTCAATTTAAAAGCAAATATTGCTTTTAAACTGAGAATCTACAACTCTGTTAATGGGATTAAATAGTTTTCTTAAGTGGATGTCATTTTATTGGTGTTGCCCTTATGTGGATCCTTTCTATCTTATTGCACATACAAACCATGTACTCAACAAAACCATATATATATTTATTCAATGTAACACACATTTTGGTACTTCAGGTACGTCAAGTACTCAGGTACTATAGTATCCACTATGGCCACCCAAGGTTCTTATTGTTCATGTAACCTGAAAACACAGCAAGTCATGATGTATAAACTGTTTCTTAAAAATCAGATCTACAAACACATGACAAATTTACATCGACGTGTGGCTCAGATGGCCCACCAAATCTGATTGTGTCACTTTACTTCTTTTAAATGAATAATGTGATATGTCATACCATATTGCTACATCTGAACTGTGGTCAATAAAAGCAGCATGTGGGTTTAACTGGAGAAGAAAATAAAAATATACTCTCGGTTTAGCAAATGGCTGTATTCCTGAATCTGTGTACATTCCCATCTCAAAATGATCTTAAATTTGCTACCCATGAGCCACATTCAAATGTAAATAGAGTTGGGGAGCAACAAAAGCATGAAAAAGTCCCTTGGGGTGCCAAATAAGGGCTGTGATTGGCTATTTGGTAGCCCATATGTAGACTGGCAGCCTACAAGAGGCTCTACTTGGCGGTATACTTAGTTTTTATACAAGTAAAACTTGCTTCCAAGCCCGAAATTCAGATTTTAGCACCTGGGTTGAGGACAATGAAAGCAACATCCGAGGGGTTGAAGAGCAACATGTTGCTCACAAGCTACTGGTTGGGGATCGCTGATGTAGGGTTTATAGATGAAGACTGTAGGAATTGTGCATCTGACACAAACACCATACGGGGTCATTTACAATTATGAAGGAAATGTTCAAAGTGCAAAATTTGCACTTTGAAAATGGCAAAACACCTGTTGTAAGGCCACTCACCGTTGTGTGGAAGGGATGTCTGGTTCTGTCCGTCCTTGCAGGCAAGTAGTTTGTCGCAGTCGCCTGCGCTCTGCACTCTCATCTGTGGAAACCTTCTTTTCTGCCATGGCTGTCATTTATGACGATCCACATCGTACTGAGACTGCTGAAGCTGCATTAAGAGCTCTCACTCAGGGCCGACGGCCTGTAGAGGACTATGCTATGGAGTTTCGGGAACTTGCTGTGGAGACTGAGTGGAATGATGCAGCACTCAAACATCAATTTCGTTTGGGATTATCCATAGGTTTAAAAGATGAGGTTGCTCGTGTGGGAATTCCTGGCTCCCTGGAGGAATTGATTCTTCTGGCCGTACAATTGGACATAAGACTGCGCGAAAGGAGAACTGAAAGAGTTGCTGAGACCTCTCCTTCTTGGGTCACTCCCAGAGCTCCTCCTCCAGTGAGAAACATTCCTGTGCTTCCTGACCCTGAGCCAATGCAAATCGGGACTATCAGACCCACTCTTTCGACTGAGGAAAGATTGAGAAGACGAAGGCTTAACTTATGCCTCTATTGTGGGCAAGCAGGACATCTTCTTCGAACCTGCCCTATTCGTCCAGCTTCCCCAAGTAAAAGAACTTCCTTTTCTGTTACTAATCAGTCATTAAGCTACTCCCCTTTACTGATTGTATCTCTTTCTTTACAGTGGGGAGAGGAACAGGTGAATCTTCCAGCCCTTGTTGATTCTGGTGCAAGTGGGTGCTTTATTGACTCTCAAGTAGTGGATAATCTTCACATTCCTCTTCTGTCTAAAGAGAGTCCTGTCTTTATTAAAGTCGCGGACGGTTCTGCAATCAGCTCCGGACCTGTGACTCAAGAGACTATTTCCCTGATCACTTGTTTGAATAAAATTCACTTTGAGCAATTGAGTTTTGATGTTGTTGCCTCCCCATTATTTGCAGTCATCTAAGGTCTTCCGTGGCTTCGTAAGCATAACCCTGTTATTGATTGGGTCTCCGGAAAATTAACCTTTTACTCTGAACTTTGTCGAACGTCTTGTCTACAACCCCTTGGGAGACAGTTATGTGCAGTGCCTTCAAGTATCAAACTTAATCCTCTTCCGGAACAGTACCAAGAATTTGCAGATATTTTTGACAAGAAAGGTGCGGACATATTACCTCCTCACAGAATATATGATTGTCCGATTGAACTTTTGCCTGGCAGTCAAGTACCCTTTGGACGTATTTATCCGCTATCCGAGCCAGAACAAAAGACTCTTAAGGATTATGTGGACGAGAACCTGGCCAAAGGGTTCATAAGATATTCTACGTCCCCAGCAGGAGCTGGTATTTTTTTTGTAGGGAAGAAGGATGGTTCATTAAGGCCATGTATTGATTACAGGGAATTGAACAAAATAACCATTAAAAATCGATATCCGCTTCCTCTTGTTCCAGAACTGGTACAACAGCTTCGAGGTGCAAAGATTTTTTCAAAACTTGATCTGCGAGGAGCCTATAATTTAGTGAGGATCCGCAAGGGAGATGAGTGGAAGACTGCTTTTCGTACCCGATATGGGCATTTCGAATATCTGGTTATGCCATTCGGGCTTTGCAACGCGCCCGCAACATTTCAGCATTTTGCAAATTATGTTTTACGAGACTTTCTTGATATTTTTGCAGTTGTTTATTTGGATGATATTCTTATTTTTTCACAGTCACTTCAGGAGCATCGAATCCATATGAAAAAAGTCTTCACTCGTCTCAGAACCCATCGTCTGTATGTGAAATTAGAGAAGTGTGAATTTGAAAGAGAATCTGTGGAATTTTTGGGTTTCATCATCTCGTCTAAAGGAATTCAAATGGATCACAAGAAGGTCTCTGCCATTCTGGACTGGCCAATCCCTACTAATCGCCGGTCTGTTCAGAGTTTTATAGGATTTTCTAATTTTTATAGGAAATTTATCAAAAATTTTTCTCAGATTATTCTTCCTATAACTAAACTTACATGTTCCAATAAAAAATTTGTTTGGACTGACGAAGCACAAGTAGCCTTTTCCATTCTGAAGAAGACTTTTACTTCTGCCCCTATTTTGTGTCATCCTGATTCAACTCTACCTTTTGTAGTTGAGGTCGATGCATCAGAATCTGCAGTGGGAGCCATTTTGTCTCAAAGAACTACAGTCAAGGAGGAGCTACATCCTGTTGCTTTTTTTTCTAGGAAATTGAATAAAGCAGAACAAAACTATGATGTCTCTGACAGAGAACTGTTGGCGATTAAGCTCGCATTTGAGGAATGGAGATTCTTGCTTGAGGGTGCTAAACATCCAGTCATCGTATATACAGATCATCGAAATCTTGAATATTTACGTTCCGCTAAACGTCTCAGACCAAGACAGGCTCGTTGGGCAATGTTTTTTATGAGATTCTGTTTTCACATTACTTACCGTCCAGGTAGTAAAAATGTTAAAGCTGATGCCCTTTCTCGCATGTTTTCCACAGACCCAACTCCAAACTCCTCTTCTGAAACAATTCTGAAATCAAGTAATTTTTTCTCTCTTCTTCAAGAATCTTTAATGGATCGTTTAAAGAGAGCATCATCTTCGGTACCTGATGTTATTTCTGGTCGATATTTCTTGTCTCGAAGGTCTAATTTATTATTTTTTGGAGCAAAGATTTTTGTACCAAGTGAGATTCGGCTCGATGTTCTCAAAACTGTTCATGATTCGAAACTTGCTGGTCATCCTGGTATTAAAAAGACTATTATTTTAGCTAAAAGATTCTTTTGGTGGCCAACTTTAGCCAAAGATTGCACGGCATTTGTATCATCATGCGAGACTTGTGCTAGATTCAAGAGTCCACGTTCCAAGCCAGTGGGGTTACTTCAACCTCTTCCTATCCCAATGCGTCCTTGGGGATCCGTTTCAGTGGACTTTATTTCTGAGTTGCCACCTTCACAAGGACAAACTACGATTTTTGTTTGTGTCGACAGATTAACCAAGATGGCACACTTTTCATCATTACATAAATTACCTTCGGCCGCAGTCACGGCTGAAACTTTTATTAGAGAGGTGATTCGTCTACATGGAGTTCCTGATGAAATTGTGTCTGACCGTGGTGTTCAGTTCACTTCCCAATTTTGGAGAGCACTATGTAAGGCACTTCAGATCAAAGTTTCATTATCCTCTGCCTTTCATCCACAATCTAATGGACAGACGGAGAGGACTAACCAGACTCTTGAGCAGTATCTACGATGTTTTTCTTCCTTTGCTCAGGATGATTGGGTAACGTTATTACCTCTGGCAGAATTTGCCTATAATAATGCCCATCATTCTTCGATACAACAATCACCATTTTTTGCAAATTTTGGTCTTGACCCGGCTATGTTTCCAGCTTCTGTACCTGAAGTACCTGTTCCTGCAGTCCAGGATCGCCTTGCTTTTCTGTCTTCAAATTTCAAAACTCTACAGGAGACAATGGCCACGTGATTATAAAGACTATGCGGACCGTAGACGTTCTTCGGGGCCAAACTTCAAAGTCGGAGATAAGGTATGGTTGTCTTCTGTAAATTTGAGACTAACTTGCCCTAGTAAGAAGTTGGGTCAGAAATACCTGGGACCTTTTTCCATTATTAAACAGATTAATTCTGTTACATTTCAACTTGAGCTACCGTGCTCTTGGAAGATACATCCTGTTTTTCATATGGCTCTTCTTAAACCTGTGATTCCTAACATCTTTCAAGAACGGACTATTCCTCCTCCTCCTACGGTTTTGGTTGATGGTCAGGAGGAGTTTGAAGTGGAGAAAATTTTGTATTCAAGATTTCGAGGTAAACGAATCCAGTATCTTGTCAAATGGAAGGGTTATGGTATGGAAGAGAACTCTTGGGAACCCGCATCTAATCTCCATACTCCCAGTCTTCTTCAGAGGTTTCATCGAGCTCATCCAGAGAAGCCAGGTTCGTTTCGCGTCCTGAGGCCGCTCCTTGGGGGGAGGCACTGTAAGGCCACTCACCGTTGTGTGGAAGGGATGTCTGGTTCTGTCCGTCCTTGCAGGCAAGTAGTTTGTCGCAGTCGCCGGCGAAAGCGCGCCTGTGTGTCTGTGCGCGGGCATGCGCTTTGACGCGCGTGCGCATTGTCGCGCGCGCTGCGTATGTTCGTGCGTGCGTTGCGTCGCCCGGCGTTTTTGCGCATGCGAGTTCACGCCAGGCCTATATCAACTCAGTTGACATACAAACAAACTGCTAGGTTATCTTAGTTCATTTCCAAGAGACCCCAGCGTTATAGATTTGATCTCCTGTTGTTGACCCGGCTATTCCTGACTCGCTTGAACTCTGCCTGCACCCGACCTCGGCCTGACTTTGACTACGAACCTATTCTGCCTGCATCTGACCCCGGCCTGAGCCCGTTTATGAACCTGAGCTGCCTGCCTCTGACCCGGACCTGTTTGACCTCAGCCTTCATACTCCTGTTATTTCATCTGGACTCTCCGGCCTCTTTTCACAGCGCATTCTTCCTGTTCCATCCTCAGGTTAGTCTGTCGCTGGTGAAAGCTGCTTGTGAGCCCTCTTCTACTAACTGATCCGCATAAAGCCTTATACCTGTGGTTACAGTATTGAATACAGTGTTGCCTGTGTTCATAATGTAGGTGTCCCCCATCCCATCCTTTAACTTGTGTATCATTTAGACATGCAAGTAATGGAGAGGTAGAGGACCCAAGCTATAACTATGGCAGTCAGGACAGGGCTGGTATGTGCCCCAATGCTGTGATCTGTACCCCAGCCGACCAGGGTGGAAAGTACTGGCTGAATGAGCACTAAGGGGTACTGTTGCATCAAAATGAGTGGTATTCATTGTACGCATGCTGTAATTCAGCAACAAATGGGAAGTTGTTTTTGACTAAAAGTAGCAACATAATAGGTGACATAGGTATGACTATATTAGGTGTGTTATGCATGATGGACATTTATTAACCTTTAATATGAATGGTGTTTTCCAATGTTAATACTGTCATTTTCAAGATAAGAAAAGCAGGCCTAGTGATTCAACAGGATTCTAATGGGAGCCCTGCAGAAAGAATGAAATTGCAAAGAGTGAGAAAGTTATGTTTAAGCAGAGATTGGTTACATGCCCTGTGCAACTTTAAGAATAGCCTACCACTATAAAGGTGTAATTTATTTTTCTGAAAATTAGAATTTTAATGAGAATTGGTTAAGGCTTATCTCCTCTTTGTAATTCTTACTCAGGTTAGTTTCACCAAGGGGCACAGCTAAACAAGAGTAAAGCAATATTTGGGTATTATCATCACGTAGTTCTTCATTCATTTTCAGAAGTTACACACTATATTATTATATAGGCTTGGGCGAATTTGACCCATTTTGGCAAAAATTTCCGAAATGTCGATGACGCCCATTAAAGATTTAAAATATTTTTTGACGAGCGACACCATACAATACTATGGGCGGCATTTCTGCCGTGAAACAAGGCGAAAAAATTTGCTCATCCCTAATTATACACACTATTGCTAAAAGACATACTGCACAGGAAACTAATATAGAATAACTATGTATGTGCAGACTGTTGATTAGCTAGAAGTTTTGATTTTTGAAAGGAGTTTTGGGTTTTGAAAATGACAATAAAAAGGATGCAATGATCATAAATTATGTTGTGTAAAGAACTGACATTTTGTCACCCAAATCAATCTGGGCCAGTCATATTTTTAGCTAAAGAAAGCATATAATCTGCTAATTATAAACGGTAGTGGTTTTAACTACTGTATAGTTGATCGATCAATACAATTTACATTTTAAACACTTGGGGACATATTTATCAAAGGTCAAAGGGAAAATTCAAACTAAAAAATTTGAATTCCAAGCAAATTTTTGTGTACTTGACTAGGGAATACTCCAAATTCGATACGAATTTAATTCGATACGAATTTGAAAAAAAAAAACGAAAATTCGAATTTTGAAATTTATCATGTACTGTCTCTTTAGAAATTAGATTTGGACCATTCACCATCTAAAACCTGCTGTTTTAGCCTATGGGGGACCTCCTAGAACCTATTTGGAGTCAATTGGTGGACTTTGAAAATCTAATGTTTTTGTTGGTGGAAAACTTTGAATTGTACTATTCAAATGCATTATTACTTTGATTTGTACAATGTAATATGATCGAATATGGACCTATTTGATTGCAAATGGACCTATTCGGCCAAAAAAAACCTTTGACTTAATTTCGGTTGATCTTTTTGAATAAAAATTTCGAAGATTTTCAAATATGAAATTTGACCCTTGATAAATCTGCCCCTTGGTTTATATATGCACATGGCTTTCTTTTCTTGTTGCTTAAAGGGATCCTGTCATCGGAAAACATGTTTTTTTCAAAACACATCAGTTAATAGTGCTACTCCAGCAGAATTCTGCACTGAAATCCATTTCTCAAAAGAGCAAACAGATTTATATTCAATTTGGAAATCTGACATGGGGCTAGACATTTTGTCAATTTCCCAGCTGCCCCAGACATGTGACTTGTGCCTGCACCTTAGGAGAGAAATGCTTTCTGGCAGGCTGCTGTTTTTCCTTCTCAATGTAACTGAATGTGTCTCAGTGGGACATGGGTTTTTACTATTGAGTGTTGTTCTTAGATCTACCAGGCAGCTGTTATCTTGTGTTAGGGAGCTGCTATCTGGTTACCTTCCCATTGTTCTTTTGTTTGGCTGCTGGGGGGGAAAAGGGAGGGGGGTGATATATTTTATATAAGTCAAATGACTAATCATAATTTCCACATACAGCTATGTATATCTAGAATCCCAATAATAAATAATGACTCTTGATTTTTAATGAGATTCTTTAATAATGCAATGTGATGATTTTGACTGTTGACATGTCAAAAAAATGTTTAGCTGTGGTTTCCCCATGACAACCAATGACCAGTAAATATTATATATTGATTAATTGAAGGGTTAGTATAAGAATAACAGACTTAGGGAGTTATATATCAAAGGTTGAATTTTAGAGCTTATGGTTTTTTCATACCTCGAATGAACTCACAACTCAAACATTTTTGGATTTAAGAAAAAACTTGTAATGAAAAAACTTGAATCAGAGAATTTGGGGTGAACAACCCAAAAACTTGAATAAATTGAGTTTTCAGCGTGGAAAAAACTCGCTCAGACTGATCGAGTTTTTGAGCGAAACCCACAAAAAGAAATCAAACATAATGCAGGCTTCAAATGGTTAAATGGACCTCTGCCATTGACTTCTAGATTACCATGACAGGTTTTAGCTGGAGTATTTTGGATTCAAGCTATTTTCAGCTCTGGGTATAATAATTCTCCAAAAATTTAGGTTTTTTGTTGTTTTTTTTTACAAAAACCCCCAAAAATCAAGTTTTTATTTAAACCCCCCCCCCAAAAAAATATTTTTTTTAACTGAAATTTTTTTTTGACTGAATACCACCCTTGAAAAACTCAATTTTTTTGGGAAAACACAACTCGACCTTTGATAAATCTGCCCTTTAATGTTAGGCATTACTCTGCAGTAAAATAAATGAATAAATAAATATACCAATTAGCTCTTTGTGATGGATCATTTCAATGATTGTGATTCAAAAATATTGATACATTATTTATTTTATACAAATGTTATACAGTTCTGTGTAAAATATTTTACACTCCTTTATAAACATGACCCGTGATCTGATTAAACTTTGTGTTTATGTTATTATGGTATTTCAGTTATTTATATATTCCAGTAATACCAAGTTTGCTCTCTTTACCAAGCCTTTCAAGTTTGCAGACCTTCTAATGCAACATACAGTTTATAGTCAGGGAAGCAATTATTTTCTGTGCCGCTTACATTTTCTACCCTCATATATACATTGTTTACTGATAATACTGAACAGACATACAACCTGTATTCTACATGGAATAAACTCAGATAAATGAACTGAACAGCTGTAAGGGAAATGCTATTTCATTGTTCAGAAATACTTCTAGTAGTTCTTTGAGTGAAGAGGGAAAGTTTCAAAAAGGAACCCCAAATACTCAATTACATTTAAACTTTATACAGTATATGTGTTAGCCAATGGAGAAACTTAATTGTAATGATCCTGAATTCAAGGTTGAACAAATCTAGTTGGCTTTTTACTGGTGCATTTTTATGTGAAACTATCATGGTACCAGTGTATGTCCTTCTTTACTTAAAATGTCTACAAAGTCAATTGATTCATCTATTCATGGAATTAAAAAAGAAATATATTGCATAAAAGAAATCTTTAAAGTATATTTTATTTAAATAAAAATAGATAAAATATTACTGTCCATTTGTAAAACAAAGCTGTTAAAATGAGTGACACGTTGAATATATTGAATAAAGTACTGCTCTAGTACCATCTGTCATAAACTGCTGCACAAAGAAAGATTCCTTTAATATCTATATATTAAGTTCATTACATTGCCTATAAAAAAGTAACAATGGATGTTCAGCGCAGCATTTGCTACTTAGATGGATTTCATTAGCCATCCTAATTGAGTGAGTTTTGCCTTACCATCTGCCATATATTTGTACTTTTATTTCAATTAGTAAGCGAAGACAGGACTGGGTGAATTTAAAAAGGGATTACAGACAATCAAGGGCTAAATTGTTCAATGTCTGTGTTTCCGAGGTCATGCATTTTCTACCTAGCTAACTGTGATATTAATTATGCAACCCTTTTATATGTTGTGTGGCCTTTTCTGATTATCCTGCCTATTTTGGTTACTGCATTAAGATAAGCTGCAACCAGTTATTTTTTTTCAAGCTTAAATCCCTCCTGCATTTCTATAAAGCATAACTTCTTAGCTGATGAGATGGATACAATTAAGCGAAAGCAGAAAATACTGTAATGAGACATTTGTCAAACTTGTTCTAAGACATAACCTTGCTAGTTGCCAAAACTTACAGTAAAACCTTTTTGAGCTGTTTGCTGCTCGAGGGGCTTAGACAAAAATAGATATGACATTAATATAATAGGGAAAAGGGAAGACCTTACTTTCTTCTAGAGGACAAGTTAAAGTAAAGTACAGTTGATGTTATTTCCATATTAAAATAAACTTGTAAAAAAGCCCCATGTCACATCAGAATTGTTTCACTCATTGGTGGTGCGGGCTAACAGAAAGGATTTTTTCAAGGATATCCTCTTCAAGAGCTTTATACCAGTGAAGCCATGTTGGGGCACACACATGTGGATATTGAGTGAATACCCCAGCTTGCTCAGTATGTATGTATGTATGCACATGTGATTTAGGATCAATGTACATCTATGGGATCTCTTATCCAGAAATCCATTATACAGAATGCTCCAAACTACGAGAAGGCAATCTCCCATAGACTCCCTTTTAAGTAAATAGTTCTAAATTTTAAAAATGATTGTCTTTTTCTCTGTAATAATAAAAAAGTAGCTTGTCAAGCTGCACGAATCCACATTGGTGGCAAAACATCCCTATTTGATTTATTTAATGTTATTTAATTGTTATTTTTAGCATATTTAAGGTATAAAGATCTAAGTTATAGAATACTTCCAGAAAACCCAGGTACCAAGCATTTTAGATAATAGATACCAGTACTATTGTTTCCCCTGACCAGAATCGAGCCTCACATTTTGATGTGATACACACCCTTAATCCACCTAAAGCAGCTTTTCCAATATGCAAATATCAGATGACACCACTCTCTTTATTATTTTAACTAAGGTGTTATGTTGTTGATTAAAAATAAAAAAAACTATGAAAATGCTATGTCAAAACATTGCAAGCACAGGTATAGGAATACTTGGAATGCTTCACATTGCTTTATGTCTAATGAAACCAATTTTGCTATTAAAGGAACAGTTCAGTGTACAAATATTCTGTGCAAAATAAAAAAATATTTCAAATATAGTTAGTTAGCCAAAAATGTAATCTATAAACACTGGAGTGAGTGGATGTCTAACATAATCACCAAAACCAGAGTTCCTCCTTTTCAGATCTCTAGCACTTAATAAGTCAGCAACTTTAAGGGGGGGGGGCGCACATGGACAGTGAGTTTGCAATTGATCCTTAGCATGCAGGTCAGATCCAAAAGCAACAGTTATGACTCATGTGACCCCCCCCCCCAAAGTCACTGATTGGTAACTGCCTGTTAACCAATCAGTGGAAACAAGAGAGTAGGGTTCTAACTATTAGGTTACACATCCAGCCACTCCAGCCTTTATATATTTCATTTTTTGTCTAACTTCCTATATTAGAAACATTTTTTATTTTGCACAACCTATTTATCCAATTTTTTTACTCAACAATTCTTTTAAATAAAAACTAAAGAATAGTTGTTCCACTAACATGGGTTCCACTAACATAGCTTACTTAGAATCAAGTGCAAGATATTTATCATTATAGAGGTAAAGAAATACTTTAAAACAATTTGAACCATTTGCCTATAATGAACGTTTATGTGAGATAGCCATCACATTATTCTGAGCCTTCTGGATATTGCATTTCTAAATAAGAGATCCAATACCTAGGAAAAAAAGGTGGTTTTCTATAGGACCCAAGAACAAATGTATTATTGTTAACTACTTACTGCACATTGGTTAGAGAAAGGTGGAGTTAAAGGATATAATGTTTCATTTTATAAGAGTGTGTAAGACCCGTGTTTAGTTATGCACTGAATACTGTTTTCTTCAAATTTGGTTGAATACATTCACAAATGATGTAGCAAAATCATGCATTGCATACAACCAATATTTTGCATATGCAAACAGGGGGAAATTTGCCCCACAAAAAAAATTGTATTCAGTGCATCCCTACCCCTGTTTGATTTGGTTTATTAATGTGCAATATAAAAACAAATCAGTTTTTTGTTTTTACTTAGGGGCCCATTCATTAAGTTCGAGTGAAGGAATAGAAGAAAAAAAACTTCGAATTTCGAAGTGTTTTTTTGGTTACTTCGACCATCGAATGGGCTACTTCGACCTTCGACTACGACTTTGAATCGAACGTTTCGAACTAAAAATCGTTCGACTATTCGATAGTCGAAGCACTGTCTCTTTAAGAAAAAACTTCGACCCCATAGTTCGCCACCTAAAAGCTACCAAACTCATTGTTAGCCTATGGAAGGTCCCTATGGAAGGTCCCCATAGGCTTGCCTAACTTTTTTTGGTCGAAGGATAATCCTTCAAACGTTGGATTAAAATCCTTCGAATCGATTGATTCGAACGATCTAATCGTTCGATCTAACAATTATTCCTTCGATCGTTTGATCAAAGTATTTGCGCAAAATCCTTCGACTTCGATATTCGAAGTCAAAGGATTTTCATTCCCCAGTCGAATATCGAGGGTTAATTAACCCTCGATATTCGACCCTTGATGCATCTGCCCATTAATGTTAACATGTTTTATTAGATTTAAGGCAACACCTTAGTTTTATACAGATTTGTGCAAAAAGGCTGTTGCAGTTTTCCCTTGTGTTTATGAATTACAAAATTTTTAGATTTTAAACTAATTAACAGAGAGGTTTAACATGATATGCAACTGCCTTTTCATATTGGAAAAGCTGCTTTAGGCAGTTAAAGGGCGTCTATCACATTAAAATGTGAGCTAACAGAGCCCACACTGCAATTGAGAGAAGCAGTAGCAAAGGATTGGTTGCCAGAACCCTAATTCTATATAACACGCAGTTAGAGCCAAAAAAAAGTACCATTTGTGCTAAATAAGCTCAGACTGTCTATTGTTTTAATTGCAGAAAATGTATACAGTGGAAATTTGTCAGTTGATCCCATCTCTTCTACTTCAGAGAAATTGGAGGAATGAAGGTATTTAATCATCTTCTGTGCAATTAACTGTCACTTATCTGGAAAGGTGGCCATTTATTCTCAAATTTGGTCATGCAGTCTGAAAAATGTTGACCATACTGCCTGCACATATGCACCTGTATGCAATTTCTGCATTTTTGACACACTATACTCAGATCAAGTCACACAATATCCGTTTGCTTGCACTGAAGGGTCATTATCACACCATTGAAGGTGTCAAAAAAAACGGACCATGTGTCTATTAGCAATTTTTTTTTGCTAAATTCTTGTCAACATTCTCATGTATGAAATACTTATTAGGACACTAGAAAATACAGACAACATGTTCAAGTGTTAAACAGCTGCAAGCAATTATAAAAGATATACAGTATAAGTATAAGTATAAGTATAAAAGTATAAAAGAGACCAGGTAAATACAGGGTCGGACTGGGGGGCTCGGGGCCCACCGGGACTGCTGTCCAGGGGCCCCCCTCCGGCCCCCTGCACCCCTACTAAGATGCGTCGGGCCAGCAACACCGCCGATTGGGTCGGGGCCCACCGGGTTTTTTCCCGGTTTCCCGCCGGGCCAGTCCGACACTGGGTAAATATATTTTTGATATAGAAGAGTTCAACTGATGAATATATGTATTTGAATAATGAAGCAGAGTATTAATACATAGAAAAATGTATGAAATACAGCTTGTTACTCTAATTGACAACTACAGGGTTTCAGTTCTGTTTATTCCTACCACATTCATTTTTTGACACATTTCAACTATTTAGTATGAAGCACACTTCTCTGCTTTCACTTTACTGTCAACTAATACATTATTTTATATGTGTGCAAATTATTTTTAGAAAACAAAGGAATTCATTTTATTCTGTTAAACAAGGTTCATATTCAGCAAAAATACAAGTTAAAGAAGTACTGGGGCTCATTTATTAAAGCAGCGCAGCGCATAAGTGGACGCAAAAGATTGTCTGCACCATCACGAGCGTGATCGCTAATATATTTGCGTGATATTGCACATAACACAGAGCTTTTGCGATGGTTTTGTTTATGCGCATTGCACAAAAGATTGGGCATTTATGTCGCAAACGATGCCGTGGTTGTTAGGGGCGTGGCTGTGGGCGTGGCTACAATGCGCTTGCACTGTGGCCGTCGCAGATTTGCGTCTGTATATGTGCAAAACTGCACCCGGGCAACAGCACCACAATTTTTACGACTGCCTCTTCATGGCGTAATAGTAACACTCTTCAAAATGCGCATTCCTGCCCAGCTGCGCTAGTATATTCACATTTTTGCGTTTCATGTTGCTTAAAAGAGAATTTTATATATGTGTGCAGAGCCACACTGCTAAACTGGGTTCTGGCAAATACAATGGTGCTGCTGTTGGTGGGGATGTTTGTTAACTCAAAGTTAACTCAAAGATGAACAACCCCTGTAAAGTGCATATTAACCACGCCTTCCACCCAACATGTTTATATTGACCAAGGTTCCTTTAAGGGTATCAGGTAGGCTAAACACCTTTGCAACCAAACAAATATTAGCACAGAAACAAATGCAGATGCGTCTAAGTGAACGCAATATGCGCAATATGTGACGCAACTAATTAAAGCAGCGCATTCATACATGAGCACAACTAATCCTTACCTTTGCGGTATCTTCCTGTGCGCACAATTTATTATAAGCACTGCGACAGCTGATACGCAGTTTCACACGTCGCACCTGTCTGTGTCTACATTAGCGCACAAATTGCACTGTTAAGGTATCGTGCACTACATTATTAAATACTCGCATGCGCTGGGCAAATGTCAGGCCACTGCGCTCTTTTTAGCGCTACGCTTAATAAATGAGCCCCACTGACAGCAAAAAATAACCCTTTTTTGTATTTGTCATAACATTGTTTTTGTATGCTATTCATAATTTGACATAAAATTATTTGTGTCATGCTTTTACATTACCTTTCTTACCCCCGTGTTTCTCTAGGAAGGGGATACCATATTTGTACAGCAGTAGTCCATAAGTATTAGAAACTCAGTCAGGTTTAGGAACTTCAAGTACCAATTACTTACAAAATCAGAACTATCAGTGAAAAATGACCAACATGACCCATAGACAACTTTTAGGGCAGATTTATCAAAGGTCGAAGTGAAAATTAAAAACTCAAATTAAAAAAATTCAAATTTCGAAACTTATCATGTACCATCTCTTTAAAAATTCGACTTCGACCATTCACCATCTAAAACCTGCTGAATTGTTGTTTTAGCCTATAGGGAACTTCCTAGAAACTATTTGGAGTCAATTGATGAACTTTGAAAAATTAAAGTTTTTTCGGGCAAAAAATGCGTTATTACTTTGGTTGGTATGATTCGATCGAAAACTGACCTATTTGGTCGACAATGGACCCATTCGGGCAAAAACAACCCTTCGATTTAATTTTGGTTGGTCTTTTCTAATTGATACCATTGATAAATCTGCCCTTTAATGTAGATTAATATTTTTAACGTCAGTATCACTTTAACTACATGAAATATTGCAACATTTTGTGATGTTTGAACTGTTTTATGATTAAAATGCAGAGCAACAACAGGGGTGGGGTTGCTTTATAATAATCCTATGACACTTGTTGATCACTAACATTGTTGAAAAGTATTGGTCTTGTAGGCATCCTTTGGGAATGGTGCTTTTGTGAGCCCTTCATTTGAATAGGGAGTGATATCAGGCATGAAAGTGCAATTTGAATGTAATGGTTCTCCCAAAAAGCTACTGGGTCGAAAAAGCTACTTATATATTTGTGTTGAATAAAGTATATCTACCAATATTGAATTGTATCACAGATAAATGTGTATAATATCATAAGAAAGAACAGACACTACAAACAAACAAACTAATGCTTAAATTTGTATCCTAATTTGTGTTACACTATGCTATTTAGCAACACTTGGGGGGCTATTTATCAAAGTCAGATTTTATCTCAACATTTTCTGCTACAAACTCCAATCAAATCCCCTCAGATTTTTTTACACTTATTTATTATTACATTTTCCCGAAAGTTTGCTTTGCTGGACAAAATCAGATTTTTACGATTTTAAGATTTCTTATGCTTTTTTGACCCCCGGGGTATTGCAGGAAACCCAGCGCACATCAACAAAATCATTGGGACTTCTCCCATTGTCTTATATGTAACCTCAACAGGTCTGAGATGCCGGATTTTCTAATTCAGACTTTTCCATCCTCGCTGTTCCAAAAAAATCTTGATTTAAAAAAAAAAAAAATTTATAAACAAAATCACGACTTTTTTGGGATTTTTGCATTTGTAGTTTAGTAAATAACCCCCTTGGATTTTGACAGCTTTGGTTTAATAGCAACCACTATGAAAATCATGTTTAATAATTATTGCCTTTGAAAGCTTATTTATAGGATATAACATATCCTATAACATATCTTCTTAAATTGTGGGGTTGGTCCCTTTTACAAGTCCTCAGTATTTATTATCCTATTTTCATCACTGTTTGTATGGTCTAAAATCTGTGGCTAATGCGTATAACACTTGTACTAGAACGGTGTTGTTAGAAAAATGTTGATCTCTTAGTATATAGTTGCAAAAACCTAAAACAAAAAGCTTACGTCAAAGCAGCTGGGAGTATCTGTGCTTTAGCGTGTTTAGTTTTTCTCAGTTAAAACTTGTGTTTAATCTGTGCACCAGGGTTGGCCTGGGCTGGAGGGATACTAAGGAAAAAAGTGGTGGGGCCCCATAGACTCAGGCCTGCCCCCTCCTCTGAACCTTGGGTAATCCACCTCCACATCTGATCATGGCTGCAACTAGGAAGTAAAAGGTATGCTGGGGTCGGGGTAGATAGAGGCTGGTGATGGGTTTGACAAGTAGATGAGTTAGCTGTACACATCATACTTAGCCCAGCCCAAAAGTTAGTCTTCAGGGCTTTTGTGAACACCATCAACCACACATGAAAATCACCTGTGGATGTGTATGCCCATTTGCTATTAGCATCTTCTCTAAAACAGAAATTCACCTTCACATTAACTTGTATGTTATACAGTAAATGGCCATACCATTTTTTTTTCATCTCAGCCTTTATAAAATAGTCCAATATGTGTTTATATTTATGTGTATATTGTCAGGTGAAAAGATAGCTAGTGTTCTGAGTCTAGATACAATGGAATTCCCACTTCCTTTTAGGCCATACGGATAAAATGAGGGCATAGCTACATGCTATTCATACAGATACAGACAGAGCAGGCATTAGAGCCAGAAGATATTTGTTTTCGACGTCATAATATTTTCCTATTTCCACTTTTTTTTTTTTTTTTACTATTTTCTATCTTATAATATGTTAAACTGCCGAACCTAAGCCACCGTCTGAAGAGAAGAGTGTAGCTTTACTGAGTAGATCAGTGCAATTGTTACAATATTCTGATTTAGCAGTCTATTACATGTTAATAGAGTATATTTAAAATGAGATGCATGGGTTGGAGTCCTTTAGCTACGTTTAAACAGATCAGTGAAAGAAAAAAAAATAGCATGCTCCATAATATATAAGGGGATGTTTGTTTTTGTTTTTTTGTGTCTTTTAAATGTCAAATACGTTTAAATACTTTGGAGGTTGTGCAAGAAAAGTAACCAACACATGCTATCTGATTATTGGGTTACAAGACCGTGTGCAAATTTTGTGGCTTTTCTCCCAGTATCCAATTTGTCTCCCTGGTATGTTTTAAACCTACACAACTAAAATGTGACATTCATGAGTCAATCTGATTGCCATGATAAATCATACATAAGTGTTACAAATGGCCTAAGCATTTCATATGAACAGATCAATTTCTATCATTGAAGTAATGTTTGCCATAAATCTGAAAGATCACTTTACAAATAATAATAGACAGGCCAGACTAAGAAAATTATTTTTAAAACACACAGTAAAGCAGATATTCATGGACAAGAACTATCTAGAAAGGTAATGGGGCATGATTAAATGTTCAGCCAAGCAATATGTTTTAGCTGGATTAATTTTTGAACGCATTATATGCTTGCTAACATACAGTATTGTAACATATTGTAAGAGACAGAGTTCTAGGAATGAAATTAGTTTGCATATTGCAGCAACATTTTTTTACATTGGCTCATAAAAGTAACAATGCAGAAACAAAATAATTTACATCTTGTTCAGAATTCTATTTTTGCTGAAATTGAGAAAATGAACTAAACCCTATTCTATTTACTTTTTCTTAAAGGTGTATCATGACTTTCATTTATCATTATTACAGATAAGAAAAGGAAGACAGTTCAAAAAACGTTGTGTATATCTCAGTAGTCCAATGCTAATTCCAAATTAATCTGCAAAACTTGTTAAAGAGTAGACTAATTTTTTGACAACATGCAATGTAAAGGGCCATTTACGAATGTAGTGCAGGTGCAAAGGGCAATTTTTCTGAGTATTTTACCCACAATGCAGTTTTTTTTTTACCACAATTCCGGCATAATTGCATTATTTCTTACATAGACAGCAGAAGATAGTCTTGCTTGGGGGGCCCAAGACGAAGGATATAGGCGGCGCAGTGCGCCGCAGCAAAAAATGTGGTCACGCCCCCTTTTGGCCACTCCCTTTGGACTCCACCCACTTTCCAGTGTGCTTTCCCTGAATTTTTAGGAAAATCAAACCATAGCAATGCAGGCAAAATTTGCTTAATGTCTTGCACTGCAGGAAGGAGTTATTAACATCACATGTACAATTTTAACTGAATGCTGCAATACAAGCACATTATGGGGAAAAAGATTCCCCATAAAGTCAGGGCCGCCATCAGGGGGGCACAGAGGGTACTGTTGTACCGGGCCAGGGCTTAAAGGGGGGCCCGGCTGTGCAGCACTTTTAGAAATAGCCGGGCCCCCCTTGTTGGCTGTGCCGCATCTGCGGTAGTCCTGAAGAGCCGAAGTCAGCTTCCAGAGGAATGAGAATAACGCCGGGCAGCATGGGCTTGGTGACTGGAGCAGCTGTTATTCGCTCATTCGCACCCTAGTAACTTGCGTCGGCTTCTAGCTGCCCACTCCCCACTTTGCCAGTGCACCACGCCCACTCATCTCGTCATTGCCTTTGCCTCTTTACCATTGGTCCTTCACCTGTCGCCTTAGCAACTACCGGCCCTCGGGAACACAGGGAGGAGAACAGGACAGGCAGCGCCAAAATTCGCCTTCTGTTACCAGAATGCCGTGCCGAGTGAAACAATCTAGCGTTCTGTCCTCAGCGGCAGCCAATCAAAGTGGAATATGTCCTCAGCATCACAGTCACAAGACAATGAATAGAGACTAGTGCTGAAATTGAGTTTGAAATAAACACAAGTTTCTTGTGCCATTATTAGCACACTCTAATGTATAATATGAAAATCTACTGTAGTAAACGTAGGAATATTAGCTCTCCATTTCTGTAATTATACCTGCCGTGCCTTGGGATGCCCATAGGTTTATAGCCTGGACCCCAAATAGGACTGCCATCTTTGACCTCCAAAAAAAGCAGATTTTAAAAACTTTTATGAGGGGCCCTGGCATCTGTTTTTTTAACTCATGGGGGGCCCTGGTCACCAATTGTTTTTTTTTTAACTTGTAGGGTGGCCCTGACCACCAATTCTTTTAAAAAAAAACTTTTATGGGGGCCCTGGTGCCACAGTTTTTTTTAACTTATAAGGGGGCTCAGACTATCAATGGCTTTTTATAACTTGTGTGTGTGGGGGGGGTTTACCATTTTTAGCGCTCATGTCTGTGTGGTCTTTTACCTGTGGCATGGGTGGGATCTGGGGTGGGGCTTGGGGGCTGGGGTGGGCAGGGCCTAGGGGGCCCTGAAAATTTTGTTGTATGGGGCCCCGTGATTTCTAATGGCAGCCCTGTATAAAGTACATTACATACAGAGACTGTGAGGTACTCAAAAGACATACAAAGGAGCAGTAGGTACTGATCTCCCAAGAACATAATATAGAGAAGGCACCACTAGCACTATAAAGAACATTATATAGTAAGAAGCAGAGGGCACTGGCACACCAAATACAATACCAATACCAATGCTTACATAGAGAGCAATGGACAATGGCACCACGAGCTGTAAGATATAGAGAATACTGGCAGGCCAAGCACAATATACAATAAAGCAAAGTGTGTATAGGTACAATAATGCATTATATTGTAAGAATCAGTGAGCACAGGCACTCCAAGCCTATAAATTCTTGATGTACTGCCTCACTCTATTGCTCTGCCAAAATGCAAAGTATGAGGAGCTGCATTAGTAATGGGAAAAATATCTCTCACTACATGGATCCCTTTTATGCTAGTTAGACAGCAATGTTATATTATGGGACATTTGTACAAATGCTCCAATCCCAGCATAATAACATAGTAATTTAGTTTGAAAAAAGACACGTCTAGCCTTTTGGCCTAAGTAAAACCTGTCTAACTTTTAGCTGATACAAAGAAAGGCGAAAAGCCCCTTCTAAAGCAATTTGCTTCAAAAAATGTCTTCCCGACTCCAACATGCAATTGGACCATTTTCTGGATTAACTTTGTACTAAGATCCTTAACCCTGTATTTTCTGTATACCCCCACCCAGAAAGCAGGATGGCACAGAAGAATTCCATGTATAAATATCCTTAGAAAGCATAGCGGAATGGCAACTTCATTTATAAATACCCCCAGAATTCATAGCAGAATGGAAATTCCATGTAAAAATATCCCCAGAATTGATATCAAAAAGGCACGGTAGCAATTCCAAGTATAAATACCCCCAGAACTTATACCAAGATGGCACAGTGGCAATTCCATGTATAAATAACCCCAAAATTCATGGCAGGATGGCACCATGGCAATTCCATGTATAAAACCCCAGAATTCATAGTAGGATGGCACAGGCGCAATTCCATGTATAAATACCCCCAGAATTCATGGCAGGATGGCACAGGCGCAATTCCATGTATAAATATCCCCAGAATTCATGGCAGGATGGCACAGGCGCAATTCCATGTAAAAATACCCCCAGAATTCATGGCAGGATGGCACAGGCACAATTCCATGTAAAAATACCCCCAGAATTCATGGCAGGCTGGCACAGGCACAATTCCATGTATAAGTACCCCACACTGCCCATAGCAGAAAAGAGACAAATAGATCAGTTCATACATTGACAAATGACAATGAGGCTACTACTGACCCTCACCTAGGACAATTCACGAGGATGCCTGGTGGAATCACAGTCAGAGGATCAGGAGGATTCTCGGGAATCTCAAATGCAAATGCATTATGCAGCAGTGTGTGAGGCGCAATGCAAAACTAGTTGATGCTGGGCCCAGACGCCTTACCCTCTAGACGTGGAGGAGAAGATGCTTTACGCGCCAGCCTCCACTGTCTCCTCTTCCAGCTCCTTCTCGGCGGCTGATTGAAACTTTTTTGCTAAATATATTTTATACGTGTACTGCCCTTTAACTGTGCAGTGGTTGAACTGAAGACTCTTCACTCAGAAGAAAAATGTGTCTAACATTGGGAAATAAAGAAAAATTACCCTAAACTATATTTTTTTTTCTTGTCATCTGTCCCTCTAAATCAGTTTTCCAGAGTGTAGGGCCACTTCCATAAAGGAGGGCACACAAGAAGCTTAGCAGTTATATTGGTAAAGTTTGGGTGACCCTGGCACTGGGTAAATTATTGTTGGCAGGACTCACTGTTTTCTTTACGCTTGTTCTGTTGTTTTGTGTGTTTCTGTTATACTTCAACTATGAACTGCAATGCACTTAAGCATATAAATATCTCATGTGATGGCAATTTGTAGGGCAGCAAGCAAGCAACAACTAACGCGCATCACAGATATTCACAAAGCAGCACCTGCCACCTCCATGTTTTGAGTTGGACTCTGCCGGCTCGGATACCCCTTTAGTGTTTCGCAGCGGGGACACCGTGACAGGGAAGGTGCTCTTGAAACTGATGGCTGAAGCGAAAGTGGAGTCTGTGAAGCTGCATGCCTGGGGTTATGGCAAGGCTCATTGGACTGTGATGCAATGGCATCACAAGTGCAGTGCGACAGATGCCGCCGTGGTGTAATTGTGCCGTGACATCACAGCGCCACAACATTAGGGCGGCGAGCCCCTAGAGTTAGGCGGGCTCTAGGGCACCTACCAGGTAATCCGGCCCTGGGCACACTAAAAAAAAAAACGCCCAAAACTAAAATTGTATAAAATAAAAAGAGGAGCACAATTTTTCTAGGGGGGGGGGTAGCTACAGACCCTATGATTTCTTAATGTTTTTGCCCGAAATGCCCAAAATGATCAGATTTTTGATCTAAACCCAGCATAGACCATGATACCTTTAAATTAGGATAGGGACCTCTGCCACTGACTTATACACAACCTAGGCAGGTCTGACATGTCGGATTTTCAGATTCTGGCTATTTGCAACATCGAGCTTTAAAGGCCACCTATCACAGCCAAAATCAAACACATATTAAAAATCTGACCAGTACAACATAAAAACGTTTAATTGAAATATCGAAATAACTATACATATATAGTTTTTTGAAAAAAACTGCAAGTTTTAAAAAATTGCTTACTTTGTCAAATGGGTCCTTTCTCTGAGGGAGTCCATACAGTGACTATATCAGTGACCATACCATGCAAATTTTAGGAGCATGCTCAGATTGTAGCACTGCCTTGAGTATTCTACCCAGGATGCCTTGTTTTAGTAAACTCCTCCATTAGAAGTATCACAGGATTTCCCTATCTTGTCCCCTGCTGGTGATGTTATTATGCAAATTAAGGGAACACACTAACTTCCAGAAGGTGGCAGCACTACTAAACAGCAGCTAACACAGAGGTTTGGCTGATTTGAAAATAGCTTAGAAGGGTTGCTAAGCAACCAAAGAATTTCAACTGAGGATGTGCAAGATTTCAGAGCTGTTGTTAGCTGTGAAGATATAGGTAGGATGAACCAGTGAAATCCAAGATGCCGGCCTCGGCTAGAACTACAGTGGAGATTTGGGAGATCTCGCAGAAGGTATAGTGAGCTGATGATTTACATTAAACAAACAATTCTAACTGTTTTAAAAATTGGATTTCTTGAACTTTCACATAGTGTATTTACTTAGTAAATGATTTTAATTATGATTGGTGCCCTTTAATAAATCTTGAAAAATTTGAGTTTTTTTTTTAAAAAACGGAGAGAGTTTTTTCCCCCAGTGGTCACTACACTGGACTTATTATCTGTTCACCTAATATTGTTTCTCAGTGATTTATTTACTGTAGAATAGAATCAACATAGTTAGAAATGGTACATGGCAAAAGGGATGTTGCACAACAAAAACCCGAACCAGCAAAAGGACTAAAAAATCCTGCAGAAGGTGCCAAGCACATCTTCCAGGTGATCAAGGCATTCCTATTCTTATTGCCTGCTATAGGACAATTTGTGGTTGCATAGGGAGGATGGAAGGTGGGTAAGCTGATACAAATAGCCTTCATAAATCCCCACAGAAACTATTTTCCATGTAAAAAAATTGCAACACAAATTGTATTGTACCAAATATTCTTAGGCTGCAAATTTATATCTATATTTTTCTTTTATTAGATTTTTGCAGGGTAATGTATTAAATGGTACAACGTTTCTACCTGATATTTGAATGTATATATTTATAAATGTGTTTATAAATATGTGCTATCATTGCCATTTTATTGCAACAATAACCAGTCTAACATCTAATAAAAACCTAATTATAAAGCTGTGCAATAAATATGGTGCACATGTAGTTGGGTGTGACTTCTGGTGTTAAAAGAGGTGCTAGTTAACCCTTAACTGCCTGCTTGAGTGGTATTCCAGGGTTGTACTTTTATTATGAGTATTACTCATCAAAGCAGCCTGGAGGTGGGGGCACATTGTCATTCTTGCAGGTATTTGGAAGTGCAAGGAACATATAAGGGGAGGACTCCTTTTATGAACTACTACGATAGCAAACAACATTTTTTCCCCATTTTAAGCACTGCACTTGCAGTCATAATTAAACCTTTAAATCTATGTCACCTGCCACTTTGTAATTGCCACTAACATATATTCTGTTAGGTGTGCTTAAAGGGTATAAAAAGATGTTGAATGAGTTATGCCAGTCTGAGATGGTATAAATTATTTTGGGCATTATTCAGGAGCAAAATTTATATCATTACCGTGTTGTAGAAAATACTGATTTTTAAAAAATCAATTTGTTACAACAGAGCAAACTGCAAAAACATAAATTACTCTTTTACAAACAAAGGTGCACAAGTGCAGTTGCCAGAAGCAGCCAATCAGAAATTTGTTTTGATCAGTCACTTCAAGTTAGAAAATGTAGCAAATATCGGATTCATTGACACAGGCAACTACAGTGGAGCATTTAGCAGCTACCTTAGTTAATAAGTCTTAATGCATTCAGAAGTCTGGTATTAAACAGATGTTTTTATTAAAAATTCTCTTTCTTAATTTAGATAGTGCTAATGTTACAGAATTTTCAAATTCACTTGCTTCAGATATGGGTTTGCAGCTGATTTGATGCATATTTAATTGGGTGATTTATAGATTTGTATCTAAAATAACACTGATTTATGGCAAAATATTTGTAACTTCATTGCAAGTCAATGCAATCTGGTTTAAAATTAAATTGCCCGAAAAATCAAACCACAACAAAGTCATACTTTAATCTCAGTTAGTTTGCTATTTGTATTTTTTAGTAAAGCTTAAATTACACTAACATTTTAAATTACAGTACATAGAAATTAAATCTGATATATTTATTTGAAGCTGATTTGCAAGTGACTTGAGACTGGGGCAGAGGTTCACATTCCAGTAAGTCAATGACCCACACAATGGCACACAAGCAAAGCTATATTAGAATACCCCCATGAATTCCCAGTGCTCAGTCCGATTAGAAATGGGTGGCATGACTTGATGCTGTTTACCAAAGTCCACTAGTAATCTGAGTTTGAGTAATTTTACCTGGAACAATGGGCAAAAATTGCAGAATCCAGAAATGGAAACCTAGTTAAGGCATAATCCAAAAGGCTTGCAGTGGTAATCACAGCCAAAGTTTGTTCTCCCAAGAGGGTAAAATACTTATTATACTTCTGATCTGTCACAATAAAGATATTTAGCAACTTTAAACTGTTAAGTATGTTGTGTAAATCAAACTGTAAAAACCCCATTTTAATTTTAAGTTGTAACTGAATTAATGTGAAAAAAATCAGTGAGCTGAATATTCATGCCTTGTTTGCTTTGTTTTTAATCTGTTATTTTGTACAGAGCTGCAGAGAATGTTCCTCTTTACAAACCAGATATTGTCATCATCTCAAAATGAAATGTTATTTTGTACAGAGCTGCAGAGAATGTTCCTCTTTACAAACCAGATATTGTCATCATCTAAAAATGAAAAAAATAACTAGGTCTTGGTCTGTGAATTACATAGAAACTTTTCTGTCATAAGGAATATACTGTATATTATATCACTACTTTAACCTGTTTTAGGAGGTTTTACATACTCTGCTCATTTTTTCAATAAAGATAAATATTTTTTAACATAGGTTGCTGAGCTGTGGTTTGCACATAGTAAAGGGTAATCAACTAATCATGTAATTCCAGTCAGCAGAGGTTAATGGCATAAGACAAGTTGTAATTCTGTTTTTTGTTTAATAGCCTTCCTTTGATCCTATTTTAAAGCTAAGACATTTTAACTACCTTGCAATCAAATTTTTATTTTGTTTAACTTTGCATTATTTTCTTAATGCACGCTGTCACTGGCACTATTAATATTATTATTAAAATTATGTGGCTCTTTAAGATATGTTAGCATTAATCCCCCTATTCATTTTTAATAGTTCTTTAATGAATCAGAGCCTTTTCACAAAAGTTCTCACAGTATACAATGTGAAAAATAAAATAGAACAATCACTGTGTGTATTGTGTTTATGAAGAAAAAGAATGGGTAAACATTGTATAGGTATGGTGAAACCCCTAAAAAGCTCTAAATTACAGGAAGTCCATCTTTCAAAGAGTCCATTTTAAGAAATTAACGGAACAGTAACATCAAAAAATTAAAGTTTAATGAAAATATCATGTACTGTTGCTCTGCACTGGTAAAATTGTGTTTTCTTCAGGAACACTACTATAGTTGATATAAACAAGCTGCTGTGTAGCAATGGCGGAAACTAAAAAAAGGCTATATGGCACAGGTTAAATAGTGGATAACAGATAACACCATTATGTTCTACAGAGCTTATCTGCTATCTGTTGTGAGGAACTCCCTGGTTTACAAACCAGGGACCCATTGTGTTCCAGGCACTGCTCCTTCTGCTTGAGCCACAGGAGGCAGTGTGGTGGTGGCCTGGCTCTAAGATACCTGTTGCTTTGCTGACTCCAGTCTAGCCGTACTGCATGCATACACCCCCCCCCCCCGATCCATGTGAGGGCAATTATGAATTTGAGGGCTATTTAAGCCTGTTTCCCCAACACCCTGTGCTGGATTATTAGCTCAACTGCTACTCCAAGCCTTGTCATCCTGATTTCCTGTTGTGTTCCTGAATCCTGTTTTCCTGAATATATCCTGGTAATCTTGACTTGTCCCTGCCTTGTTCCTGTTCCCTAGTATCCCTCCTTGCTCTGTTTTTGGACTTCCCAGTTTTGACCTCAGCCTGACATTCAGTGGTGGATTAACACTACATGAGGCCCTAGGCTACACTTTATACAGGGGCCAACCCCGGCCCCACCCCCTTATACCCCCACATACCCACGACCGCCATATTGAAAAGGCACAGAATGACCAACTCTCTCTACGCCTGGGTCTCTCTCTCTTTCTTCACTAGGCCTGTGTGTGTGTCTCTCTCTCTCTCTCTCTTTTCTCTATGCCTAAATCTCTCTCTCTTTTCTCTATGCCTAAATCTCTCTCTCTCTCTCTCTCTCTCTCTCTCTCTCTCTCTCTATTCCTGGGTCTCTCTCTCTCTCTCTATTCCTGGGTCTCTCTCTCCCCCACTTTAGCTGTGTCTCTCTTTGGTGTGTGTTCCCCTGTCCTATGGTGTCAGCAAAGCCCCTCTATCTCTGCACCCCCTCCCTACTCCAAGCTCAGGGCTCAGTTATAGCGGGGGGGGGGAGAGGGTTGTAGGCCGGGGAGACCCATGTGAGGAAACAGGGTGCTGGTGGTCGGTCGCTACTCATTGAACTTGGAGGTGCTGCTGCCCCTTAGACCGAGCAGGGCTTTCCCGGGGCCACTGTCACATCAACCAGAAGCAGCTGGGGGATCGGGCAGCTCGGGTCAGTGGTTGTGATCCTGCCCCATGTTCTTCCTCCTGCATAGCCGCTCTGCAATTTCACCACATCCCGAGCTCCAGCTGTCAGGCCCAGAGTTCCACAAAGCCTGGGCACTGCTAGAGAGTCCAGGGGAGCTGTGGGGAGATCACAGACCAGGCCCTTAACAGCGAGAAGTCTCATCTCACCAGACTTGTGACGTCAGGGCCATGAAGCGCCGTTTAAACTTCTGGCAGGTTGTGGTCTACCAGGAATTTTACTGGCATCTACTGGTAGACTGGTGTCCGCGATCGACGTCATGGGCACCCCTGAGCTACAGCCTACAGACAGACGGTGCAGACAGTGGATGGTGACATTTTTTTTTAATTGCAAAAACCCATGGGCCCCTAGGCTATAGCCTAGAATAGACTAGACATTAATCCGCCCCTGCTGAAATTTGACTTTGCATGAACTCTGCCCGTCCTTATCTTTTTGCCTGTACCTCATTCTGTTTTGTCTGCCACCTGCCCTCGAATTTCAACCTAATTCTGGACTTGTGTTTTTTGCTGCCTTATATCACTCTGCAAAGGTCTGTGATTATTTTTTATTTAATAAATACCTTTAAGTTACCCAGCTCCTTAGCTCCTGTCTGTGAATCAGTCATCCTAACATCTGTTGTGTAACCTGAGCCTTTCCTCCTTTGAATGACTGCCCCCATTGCTACACAGCAGCTTATTTATATAAACAAAAGTAGTGTTTCTGAAACAAACACAGCAATTTTACCAGTGCAGGGCAACATTGCATTATATTTGTATTACTTTAAAACACTTTAATTTTTTTTATATTGCTGTTCTTTAAATTCTAAAATTAAAAATTATTTTCTTTTTCTGCAATAATAAGACAGGATCTTTTACTTGATCTCAACTAATATAAATCCATATTGGTAGTAAAACAGTCCTATTGGTTTATTTAATGATTTTAGCAGATTAAGGTTTGGTGATCCAAATTACGGTAAGATCTATTATCCAGAAAACCCTAGGTCCCAAGAATTCACATATCCCATAACTGGATCGCCAAGCAACAGGAAATATACTCCTCTAGCACTATACAGTATATGCATGACACTTTTATTTTACCATATTTTATTGAAGCATAAAATATATTTATCCTAATGATTTTTATAAGGACACAGAGTTAAACTGGCATAAAGCTTGAATTGATTGAGTTTTCGAGTGAAACCCAAAATCAACTCGAACATCATGAAGGCTAGTAACATCTCAAATGGTTCAAGGGACCTCTGCCATTGACTTTTACATGGCCTTGACAGGTTTTAGATGGTGTATTTTTGGATTCAAGCTAATTCGAGTTTTTAAAGAAAAGTTTTTTTACCCGAAAAATTGATTTTTAACTCAAAAACAACCTCAAAAACTCAATTTTTTTTGTGTGGTTAAAAACAACAACTAGAATATTAATAAATCTTCCCCTAAGTGTCACTTTCGAGTTCCATGACCTTTATAAAAGCATCATGATCATGAGACTCCTCAGTAACTTACATGTTACAATATGGGGTACATTATTCCCTATATAATATATAACAACACAGAGGTTTTATTGCCTCTACACTACAAGCAAACTACAAGTTGGTGGCAAGTTCCCATTAAACCCCCCAAATACTAAGAAATATATTTCCCACAATGAAAAACATTTGCTGGCATTGTCAACAAGATGCAGGGTCACGCAATCATATTTGGCTCCATCGCCTTAGTGCCTAATACATGGTTATTATAAAGGTGTTTTCAATATCTCATGTTAACATATTCTCCCCTTTTTTCCTTCTGCTTCCCAGTAGTTCATGAAAAACAGAAAATAACATATAAGTTAAAAAAAAATCCCCACTGATAATACATCAACTACCTGCCAACCGGTTTATAGTGGAACAATTACAATATAAACTAAATGAAAGGCTGCTGAAATGTGAAGATGTCTTGTCAAATACTAACAAGGATTCAAGGTCTCTCCCTGCTCTCCCTAAGAGCAATTCTCTAAAATATTATTGTCATTATTATTGACCATTTCTTACCTGTATGGAAGAATAATTATGAAGACATTCAATGAAGCTAAAAATGCTTACTAATAATTTATGTTACCCTTCTCCTAAAATAAATTGAGTTTAAGCAGAAAGATTTGTTGTTGTTTTTTTTTTGTTTGTTTTTTTTAAATCAAGTTTTTTTTACCTAAAAAACTGATTTTTGACTAAAAAATACCCTTGAAAACTCACATGTTATCATGTAAAAAAACAACTAGACCTTTGATAATTAACCCACTAAGAGTTTTGAAATGGGGGAAAAACTATATGGATCTGTTTTTGCTCTAAACTAGCAGAACTTCACATAATTACATTTGCTTCCTTGGTGAAAGAGATATCAGTCATCAGCCACCTTTTATCTGTTTTATGTAGAAAGCTCTGCCCTGTGGACTATCCACTGTGAGGTGCAAAGTGCAGCCATCCCCCCAATCCAAAGTGCTCCATGCATTCCTGCCCAGCAGCATAGTAAATGCATCCATCACGTAAATGTGCTAAGCGGCATATTTCCAAAGCTGTATAATATATTTTATGAAAAAACAACATAAATCTCATATTTAGAGTTTCAGTCCTTGCACTGGAATTAACACCATGCATCATAATTGTGGACATTATCCATGACAAGATCTTTTTTGATTATGGGTAAAGGTGTGTTATTTTTTTATTTCTATTATTTTATACTACCTTTAACCTGAAGTATGTCAATTTGTTGGTCAAAATCAGGGGGCATAGGAATGACATAAAACGTAGTAGCAATGTTGTAGCTTTAAAGGCGGCTCATCACCCAGACACAAAGAGCTGTATAATAAAAGTCCTTTCCAAGTTAAACATGCAACACAAATTCATTTTTATATTAAAACGTGCATACATATTATTAACACTTTTTAAAACCTCATTTGTGAATCATATATTGTCTTCCCCGCCTCTAAGCCTCAAGCACAGCATCCAAAGCAAACAAAAATACCCAAAATATGACTGGAGGCAAATCACATTATCCAAAGTAAGTATTGAGAAGGAATGGAGTAGATTTCCGGTGAGCTACAGCAGAGGGTGAATATGTGTAATGCAATAAATACAAAGACCACATTTTTTTTATCAAAGGAGCAACAATAAGGCATCAGGGCATCCACTAGAAATGAAGGTCCCAATGTTTTCTGAAGAAACCCAATAGATGATAAGCCATATGCGTTTTACATGGTTAACTTAACTTTCTATGCAATTGTGTGGGTAAAGAATTTGTTCTAATAATAGATTTATATTAATATAGTAGCAGTATCGGTTAACATCAAGATATTTAATTTAATATTCATGGCCAGCAAATTACCTGTTAAAGATTGTAAGTGACTGATAATGAAAACGAGAAGCAAGACATGTTATTAAGGCTTTAACACAGGAGTTTCCAGTCACTAACTGAATCCATATGAATGTGCTAAAATTATAGATAAGGAGATGCTGCACTTTATAGGTAGTACTGACACTGATCTGTACAGCATCCCATGACAGCATCCCATGTTTTTTGAGTGAGATGCTTGGTATGTGCTGTATGTAGTTATGCACAAATATTAAACATATGTAACGCCAATCTGGGCTCTCCACACCCCAGATAGTCACTTTCCAGCTAGTGAGCAGAGCATGGTTACATTGGACACATCAGGATCAGGGCCTTCGCTAAGTGGAAGCATTCCCTCTAAGGTGTAGTGCAACTACAACACTCAGGCTACTGTGCATACAAAACATACAAAATGGATGCAAACAAAGAAATTGTTTATTAGTCCGAATGACAATATCCCCAGGTTTACTCACGTACACAGATGAGGTGTTAGCACATGACACACAGTCACATCAGGTAATAGGCAATTGCAGTATTCAGTACGCATTTCCATCCAGTGCACTGTTCAGGAAGCTGGAAGCTAACCTAACACCCTCTTCACTGAGGTCCCTGCACTGGAGACATTCACACAGAGCCTCTGGGAAGCTACTCCCTGCTGCAAATCCTTGTTGGAGCTTCAACTGCTCTTTCTCTTTACCCTATCTACATTTCTCTCCTAGAGAGACTATTACAAGTCTGCCCTACTATAGCTAAACCTCATTCATGGGGTTTCCTGGTCCCCGACTTCTCTCAAGAACACTTGCTTCTCTGGGCCTTGCTGTACCCAGGCTCCTTTGGGCACACCCAGCTGGATCACCATCCAGCAGTCAAAGAGGAAGAGGCCACTCCTTACACACACTATAGTGCAGTGTGTACCGGAAGTTGTCATTACACCTCTCGGCCAATAACACTGAGCTTAAACTCAAATGGATACATAGGCCTTTGCTTAGTATCTAAGGCAAAGGGTAGGGCCTTAAAGCCATAGGAGCAGAGTAACCCCTATGGGCCCCTACATACACATAGAGAAAACCCCATTTCGTCCCGACAATGGTTTAAAACATCCCCACACATATCAAACACTACAGTACCATCGCATCCTTCTTCTGGTACCCTCTCCTGAGGCATACCTGGTAACAATGGTCACTGTAGAAAGGAAACAGCATACACAATACTGTATCAAAACATTTTCAAATGCATAATAAGCAGTTGCAATTAGTCAAACTTTATTACACATCACACCAGCTATCCCCCCCCACCCAAGGGTCCACATAGGTCAATCCTTGGGATGGTAGAAGACACTACTCTGCCAAGTAGATAAAGGTAGAAGAATTGTGGTGGGGATCAATAGTCTTTCATTAGAACCCACTATTCCAATAGTCCACAGTCCTTCAAGCCACAAATAAAGCTGTACTCTAGTCATCTCAAACTCTGCAGTGAGTTTGTAGAGAAGTTGTAGAAATCTCAGGAGGGGATCCTATCATCAGGGTCCATTCCTCACGGTCTATGACCAGGGGGGTTCACACATCGAACAGGGAGTGGTCCCAGCCAGGACATCCTCATTCCATCCATCCCAACCGATATCCGCCATCTTGGGATCAGCACAAGTTCCATGTGGCAGACGATCAGCAGAAGGGTTGCACCCGCAGCCACAGGGTGATGGGGCAAAAAGATTGGCAATCTGCCCACTGGATCCAGTGACAGCCATGGTCCAGACCACAAACAGTGGCAACACTCCGTCTCCGATGGAGTCTTCTCTCAAAAATGGCGCCAGCAAAATCTCGCCCACAGCGAAGATTTGTGGTACCACAAGCCTTTCGTGAAATTTGGGAACAAACCTCCAAGCTGAATCCACAGCCAAATAATTTGTACGAAAAATTCGTACTATCCAAATAATTTGTGAAAAAAGTCGTGCAGGCCTGCCCTTTACCTATCGGGTCCAGCAGCCACAACCACAGTAGCACAGCCACGTTGGGCGCCAAAATGTAATGCCAATCTGGGCTATCCACACCCCAGATTTCCAGCTAGTGAGCAGAGCATGGTTACATTTGGACTCATACTTCAGGATCAGGGACTTCGTAAGTGGAAGCATTGCCTCTAAGGTGTAGTGCAACTACAACACTCAGCCTACTTTGCATACAAAACATACAAAATGATTGGGCGCCAGGAGGTTCTTATGCTAAAAACAAAGAAACTGTTTATTAGTCTGAATGACAATATCCCCAGGATTACTCACATACACAGATGAGGTGTTAGCACATGACACACAGTCACATCCGGTAATAGGAAATTGCAGTATTCGGTACGACATTCCCATCAGATTAACCCCTATGGGCCCCTACATATGTGTATTTATATCCTTAAATCTTAATACTATCAGCCAAATGTTTTCCAAACATTTATCTATATAATTCTAAATGTGAGGGGGGGAGTCAATACTTTGTAGCATACATAGGAACAAGTTTATCTGTAAGAAGTTTGATGTTCTGTACTTTCATTTCAAAACAAACAGACATTAATGTTCTAACTGCTGGTAATAAACCCATTTTGTGCAGTTTTTCTTTTTTGATCATAAATGGATGCTTTAGCTAACACCCTTCAGATATTCCATATTGCACGAGCAATTTCTCAGTGGCGTAGGGAATCATTACTCACCTTTTGAGCATTTCCAAAGCACTTTGAGAACAGAAGGCTACTCTGTAGGTGCTCAAATAATGTTCAGATTGACACTATCACCTACGTTTAAATTTATTCAAGTTTAATATATTGTGTAAAGGTTTACATCATCAAAATTGTTGACAATTTTATACTCTACATGTCCAGAGGGCATTGTGGATTTTTTACTTTCTTTATAAAAGCAGTAACAAACAGACCATATTACAAGCTATACTCAATTTCTTTCATACTGCTTCATAGTTGATTAGGCTGCAATACAATTTATTGTAATTGCTTAAAGGGGACCTAAGGACAAATATATAAAGTACACATGCTCAAATTGTTGTTCTGAGCACATTTGAAATATATTTTGTTTCTCTATGTTTAGTTATATCTGAGATATGAGAGTTTTTATACCCCTAAAACAGGGTTAACAGCTCTCATTAAGAAATGCTGCATGTCCAACAAGAAGCTGCACTGCATACAGATCTTTCTTTGCCCTTGGAATTTTAGAGCTGTGCTGGCAGCTGGAGGGAAGCAGCAATTGCAGGATAAATATGAGGTCCTGTCAATGATCTGGCATGAAGCTCTTCACGTTGTCTCTTTAACTGGCAACAGTATTGAGGCAAGTGAGCAAGTGCATTGAATCCATGTCATATTAATGATAGGAACCAATATTTTAAAAGTAAAGGACGTTGTGCTGGATGGAAGCAGATGCATGATATAGACCCATAGAATATGTTTTCTTCCTGTTTTTATTCAGAAATGTGACATAGGTAATTATTACTCACCTCTTGCGTATTTCCAAAGCACTTTCGGAACAGAAGGCTTCTCAGTATGTGCTCAGATGTTCAGATTGACAGTAATTCTTTATATTTGCATATGGAAAACCTGTAGAGTCTTACAACATCAAAACTACAGATAGTTTCATACTATGTATATCTAGATGGCCTTATGTAACAGAGAAAGCACTGTTAAAGAAACAGTGACTACTGCAATGTTTTGTCGAGAATTTTTAAGGGTGTGCCAGTTTTTTATATATGAGTTGTAACTTTGTAAACTAAGGTCTGTTGGGCTTAATGAAGTAGTTTTCACATGGATAGGAAACTGGCTACAGGATGGAGTACAGAGGGTGGTTGTTAATGGTACATTCTCTACTTGCATTAAGGTTCTTAGTGGGGTCCCCCAGGGCTCGGTATTAGGTCCACTTTTAACTTGTTCATTAATGACTTTAGGGGAGGGTGTTGTAAGTAATGTATCAGTTTTTGCAGATGACAGAAAACTATCCAGCCCAATTAATTCCATCCAGGATGTGGCATCCTTGCTACACGATCGAAAACAAACTGGCAATCTGGGCAGCTAAGTGGCGAATGAGATTCAATGTTGATAAATGTAAAGACATGCACCTGGGATGTCAACAGCATCAAGGGCAAATAAGGTCTTGAGTTGTATTAAAAGGGGCATAGAGTCAAGGGAGGAGGGGGGTCATTCTTCCACTGTATAGAGCACTTGTAAGGCACCATCTAGAATATGCCATACAGTTTTGGTCTCCATCACTCAAACAGGACATTATTGTATTAGAGAGGGTACAGAGAAGGGCAACTAAGCTGGTGAAAGGTATGGAAAATCTTAGCTATGAGGAAAGCCTGGCCAAATTGGGGATGTTCACGCTGGAGAAGAGGCGCTTAAGGGGTGATGTGATAAATATGTAATAATATATATGGGGATCATATAATAATCTCTCTAATTCTTCATTTACCAGTAGGTCTTTCCAGCTGACACGAGGTCACCCATTCCGATTTAGAAGAAAAGAGGTTCCGCCTAAATATTTCGGAAGGGTTTTTTTAGAGATCTGTGAAGATGTGGAATTCTCTACCTGAATCAGTTATACAGGCTGATACATTAGATAGCTTTAAGAAGGGTTGGATGGCTTTTTAGCAAGTGAGGGAATACAGTTTTATGGAAGATAGCTCATAGTACAAGTTGATCCAGGGACTAGTCCGATTGCCATTTTGGAGTCAGGAAGGAATTTTTTCCCCCTCTGAGGCAAATTGATGAGGCTTCAGATGGTTTTTTTGCCTTCCTCTGGATCAACTGGCCGATGGCCTCAGTTGGAGCGCCAAAACGTTGAGCAAGAATAAACCTTCACTTGGCTTTTGAGACACGAAGTCTTTGGAGTGCGGTTTGTTTGTTTTCTGCTATACTAATGTGTTGACTGGCACCCAGGCATTTGAGGACAGTTTAGAGTGCACCAGTTGTATGGGATTTATATATAGATATATATATATATAGTGAACAAGGATTGCTTGATAAAGGGCTGGAAGGGCTCGAAACGTCAATAAAGTTCCAATTTTTTCACCATAATCGGAGTGCTGCTGAAGTATTTTCTTGTACGTGAACAAGGATTGCGGCACTCACAGGGTTTTAGTGAAAAAACAAAAAAATGTTTTATTATTAAGCCTCAACGTTTCGATCCCTCACAGAGATCTTCATGGGGGATCGATGCTGGCACCCAGGTATTAATTTTGTCTACGGAGTGCACCATTCCTTTGGTTATATATATATATATATATATATATATATATATATATATATATATATATATATATATATATATATATATATATATATATATATATATATATATATATATATATATACAGTATATATATTGGCTGCTAGGGTGGGAGCTACAACATGGAGCTGGTCACTGCTCCTGTATAAACTATAACAAACAAGGGAAATTTGTGCTCACCACTATTTTTTAATCAATATATTTAAGACAGAGACATTTTGTGCGTACTGCTACTAAAAAATGCCTTACCCTTTAAACAAAACAGGGATTGTTTGTCCATATATTGCAATATATTTAGGCTGGCCAACTACGTCAAAGTCATCCCATATCTGGCCAGTCCTATGCTCAATTTTATCTGATTCATTAAGAATTCTATTGCTTCATTATACATTTTACAAAAGGACTAAGTTTTACCTGCAACTTACTAGCTGCTTTCAAAGTAAAACTCCCAAACTTGGCTGCCCTTTTATTAGACACCAGTGGGATCACCTGACTATAGTTGGAAAGGGTGGGAGCTACAACATGGAGCTGGTCACTGCTCCTGTATAAACTATAACAAACAAGGGAATGTTGTGCTCACCACTATTTTTTAAAACCATTAGGCGGGGGTGCAATGAGGCTGTCTATATATATATATATATCCATATATATACATATATCCGTATATATTCATATATACAACAGCAAAAGTGCTCACACCCAGCTTCTCAATGTGCAGTGTACATCCCCAGAGGTGTCTGGCAAATCCTCAATATATAGTAGAAGTAACAGACATCACTTGCATCTTGTTGCAAAAGATTATATAAGATAGTATAAAACAATTACATCACCATCCATGTGCACATTAACAGCGACGTTTCAAGTCTCTTTCTCAAGCCATGTGAACAATGGTTTCAAGTCAGCAAAGTCTATCAGAGGAAGTGACCTAGCTAGCTTTTCCATATACCAAATGCAGGGTTCTCATCATACACACGGTATAAATATAACATTGCATAAACAGTATCTACTTTTTTTTTACTAAAATGTATTAACAATTGGATGTTTTTGCAATAAGATGCGAGTGCTGTCCCTTACTCATATATGTATATATATATATATATATATATATATATATATATATATATATATATATATATATATATATATATATATATATATATATATATATAAATGTCCAACACGTGTAATGCACAGTATAAGTGATAAAGTTATCTTCTGATGGTGCGTCTCCCCAATAAGCGGTGAGTCAGTCCGCTAAACTTATGTATAAATATTCCAAAAGGGTCGCACTCGTGTTCAGTAAAACGTAGCATTTATTTCAAACGCAATAAAAGCATGTATAGTTTACAGCCAACTTATCTGTTCAGAATTCTGTTCAGAGACGATACATAGCGACGTTTCGGGAACACCTCGTTCCCTTTCTCAAGCACGGCTCTGCCACAGGGTACAACATACGGAAGCGTCCATTTCTTGGATCGTATTATCGCATAAAGACGGAAGTGACGTAGTCGGTTACCATGGACACGCGTATCATGAGATATCGCGCGTACATGGAAGCGGATACATCTACTACCCCTTAGTAACCATGAGCATTATTACATAGCAACATCAGATCAGTTACAATAGTATGATTATAATGGCAGATGTATTGAAGTATGACATATATATCAACAATTACAACTCACATGGGAAAACCTTCACAAAAATAAGTGCAAGTCAAAGTCTCGATTTAATCCTTTAGGGGTTAATGTTTTCAACCTGTCAATCCACTGGACTTCGATTTTTTTTAAAATCAGACTACGATCACCCCCTCTTTTGGGTGGGGGGGATGTGCTGAATCACCCTAAACTTTAGATCGTCCGATGTGTATCCCATATCTATGCAATGTCTTGATACAGGTAAAGATCTATTTTTAACCTTGATGGTTGATCTATGTTGGGAAAACCTGTCTCTAACTTTCTGAGTGGTTTCACCAACATAGATCAATCCACATGGGCAAACCAACATGTAGACCACAAAATTAGTATCACAGGTATGGAATCCACGTATCTTATATTTTTTCTTATTTTCAGTGTCATTAAACTCGGAGCCCACCAGTACATATTTGCATTGGGCACAGCCTTTGCATTTAAACATGCCCTGTCTCTTTGGTCCCAAAAAGGTCTCTTTCATAAGAGGTAAACGTACATCCGCATTAACCACTTTATTGCCTATCGTGGTTCCCCTACGGAATGACAGCTTTGGTATTTGTTGAAATTCCTTAATAGTGGGATAAGCCTCTCTTAAAAGGTGCCAAGGTTTGTACAATATTGACTTATAATCATTGCTATATGCATTATATTGTGAAACAAAGGCCACTCTCTGCTGGTTTCTCTTTGTATATCTTTTTTGTCCTAATTCTCTACCTTGTACCTTCTGTATATTTTTTTTAGTATGATATCATTTGGATACCCACGATCAGATAGTTTTTTACTCATACCCTGTACCCTGTGGCAGAGCCGTGCTTGAGAAAGGGAACGAGATGTTCCCGAAACGTCGCTATGTATCGACTCTGAACAGAATTCTGAACAGATAAGTTGGCTGTAAACTATACATGCTTTTATTGCATTTGAAATAAATGCTACGTTTTACTGAACACGAGTGCGACCCTGTTGGAATATTTATACATAAGTTTGGCAGACTGACTCACCGCTTATTGGGGAGACGCACCATCAGAAGATAACTTTATCACTAATACTGTGCATTACACGTGTTTGACATTTATATAATAAGAGTTGTGATTTGCACGTATAAAAATGGATTCCAGTGATGGGATGTATGGGACCTTTTCCTACAGTGAAAATGACTTGGCCAGGATCACTGGTATTTTTGGGGGGTCCAGAGACTTTCTTGCTATGCCATCAATCACAGCATGTAGGCGTAAATATGAAGCAATTAGCAAGAAACAAGTCGAATTGCAACTACATGGGTTAACACTCACTGAATACTTGCATGTACAACGAATACCCAGAGGCCTTAGGGTGAATTTACAGCCTACTCTCTTTGCACGAAATGATGAATTCAAAACTAAATTTGCTGGAATTATTAACAAATGTTCACGTGACTTGATGGCGTTGAATATTGAATTCATAGAGAGAGAATTGAAGGATATTGAAGTCGAACTAGTCACGCTACAGAGTACCATGACTAGTGCTATGCCACCGGACGAACTGGCACAATTTAATCACAAACTCACCGAAACATTGGATCGTTTCAAAAATGATGTGGTGGCACGTAAAAAACTAAAATTTGATCGAGATACTCTGGATTATGAACGTGGTGCAGTATACAATTGGACACAGACCACGCGGGGAAGGGACAGAAGTAGATCGGCTCCCTTATATTCACGAGAGTCATCGCAACAACATGGCGACCAATCCGGAAACAAAGAAAGTCTTTCTTCTACTTCTTTTTTATCCACAGGTGGAGACAAACAAGACGAGGGAGGAAACGAAAACAGGAGAGACAACAGACCCTACAAAGAACGGAAACAGCAACCTCGGAGGGAAGCGCAAAACAATTAGTATACAATCTATCACAAGTAAAACTTACACCTATACAAATGAGAGTTCTATCGTATGGCCTGAACTTTTGTCCAACGTCCCAGATAGATCCGTTCCAATTACAAGTGGATTTATATCGATTCTTTCAAGCATTGAGACTAAAAGTAAATTTTTCTAACCAACATGAGTATTTGACACCAGAAACACAATCAGGATTTGATACTGGGAAATAACATGACTAAACAGGAGGTTGATACTTTGAATGAATTGAAATCATTGTCCAACATAACGATAAAGCCTTCCGATAAGGGAGGAGCGGAAATATATAAATGAGATACTGAGACAGTTGTCAGACGATACTGTATATGTGATACTTAGAAATGATCCCACTGATGTATTTAAACGCGAATTCGATAGTCTCTTGTCTCATGCTGTACAAAATCAAACGATTACAGCATCTTCTAAGCGATATATGACTGTGGATTTTCCGGTAGTACCTCTCATTTATGTTCTACCGAAAATTCATAAGGACCCTATTAACCCGCCAGGTAGACCCATAGTGGCGGGTATAGGGTCCTTAACATTTAATGCAGCAGAAGTGCTAGATAAGATACTCAGTCCATTGATACAATAAACCAGATCTTATATCCGAGATACAAGTGACTTTTTGGAGAAACTTTCCAATGTACAAAATGAGGATGGTGTACTTTGGCTGGCCACAATGGATGTGGCCAGCCTATATAGATCCATTCCCCATATAGAGGGTCTGCAGGCAGTGAAAACTATATTAACGAATTGTGCACTGTATTGCGATATGGAGATTAACTTTTTATGGAAATGCTCAGCTTTATATTGCATAGGAACTATTTCAAATTTTCAGGACAAATATTACCTGCAGACGCGGGGGACGGCCATGGGCTCCAGAGTCGCCCCGGCATATGCCAACTCATTTATGAGCTGGTTTGAGGAGGTGCACATTTATTAGAATGCACTCTTCACAGGCCATTGCGTGGCCTGGTGGAGGTACATCGATGACGTGTTCCTCCTATGGCGGGGTGACCTGGAGTCCCTGTCCACCTTCCGTGATGCCGTTAATGATGCCCATACTGACATTAAACTGACAATTACTGAAAGTTTACAAGAGGTAGCATTCCTAGATGTATTGGTCTCACGCACAAAAACAGGTTTCAATACTCGTATATATACAAAGCCTACAGACCATAATCAATTGCTTTTATATGATAGTCACCACCCTATAGGTGTAAAAAAGTCCATACCAATTAGTCAGTTCTCAAGGGTATGCAGGATCACAAATGATCCAGAAATTCGAGATGAGGATTTGAGAACTATGAGTAAAAAACTATCTGATCGTGGGTATCCAAATTATATCATACAAAAAAATATACAGAAGGTACAAGGTAGAGAATTAGGACAAAAAAGATATACAAAGAGAAACCAGCAGAGAGTGGCCTTTGTTTCACAATATAATGCATATAGCAATGATTATAAGTCAATATTGTACAAACATTGGCACCTTTTAAGAGAGGCTTATCCCACTATTAAGGAATTTCAACAAATACCAATGATGTCATTCCGTAGGGGAACCATGATAGGCAATAAAGTGGTTAATGCGGATGTACGTTTACCTCTTATGAAAGAGACCTTTTTGGGACCAAAGAGACAGGACATGTTTAAATGCAAAGGCTGTGCCAATGTAAATATGCACTGGTGGGCTCCGAGTTTAATGACATTGAAAATAAGAAAAAATATAAGATACGTGGATTCCATACCTGTGATACTTATTTTGTGGTCTACATGTTGGTTTGCCCGTGTGGATTGATCTATGTTGGTGAAACCACTCAGAAAGTTAGAGACAGGTTTTCCCAACATAGATCAACCATCAAGGTTAAAAATAGATCTTTACCTGTATCAAGACATTGCATAGATATCGGACACACATCGGACGATCTAAAGTTTAGGGTGATTCAGCACATCCCCCACCCAAAAGAGGGGGGATCGTAGTCTGATTTTAAAAAAAACCGAAGTCCAGTGGATTGACAGGTTGAAAACATTAACCCCTAAAGGATTAAATCGAGACTTTGACTTGCACTTATTTTTGTGAAGGTTTTCCCATGTGAGTTGTAATTGTTGATATATATGTCATGTCATACTTCGATACATCTGCCATTATAATCATACTATTGTAACTGATCTGATGTTGCTATGTAATAATGCTCATGGTTACTAAGGTGTAGTAGATGTATCCGCTTCCATGTACGCGCGATATCTCATGATACGCGTGTCCATGGTAACCGACTACGTCACTTCCGTCTTTATGCGATAATATGATCCAAGAAATGGACACTTCCGTATGTTGTACCCTGTGGCAGAGCCGTGCTTGAGAAAGGGAAAGAGATGTTCCCAAAACGTCGCTATGTATCGACTCTGAACAGAATTCTGAACAGATAAGTTGGCTGTAAACTATACATGCTTTTATTGCGTTTGAAATAAATGCTACGTTTTACTGAACACGAGTGCGACCCTGTTGGAATATTTATATATATATATATATATATATATATATATATATATATATATATATATATATATATATATATATATATTATAATACTGCATGCCCTGAAGGCGTTTTGTTCCTATTCAGGTATTCAGGTCCTCCATATTAATTTATATTGATTTTGCTTAAATTGATCTTATCTTTCAACTGTTGTTGTGACGGGTGTGGCCATGGCACCACCCTATAGTAATTTATACATGTACATCATGCTAAACTTTGGTGATAGGTTTCTTTTCTTTCACTGCTTTATTGACAATATGATCATTGTGTGGTGTGGTACTGAGGCTCAGTTCATTGAAATAGTGAATGAGCTTAAAGGAGAACTAAAGCTTAACTAAAGAAGTAGGCTAAAATATTGTACATTATGTTTTGGGCTTCTGTACCAGCCCAAGGCAACCACAACAACCATATTAATTTATATTGATTTTGCTGAAATTGATCTTATCTTTCAACTGTTGTTGTGATGGGTGTGGCCATGGCACCACCCTATACTAATTTATACATGTACATCATGCTAAACTTTGGTGATAGGTTTCTTTTCTTTCACTGCTTTATTAACAATATGATCATTGTGTGGTGTGGTACTGAGGCTAAGTTCATTGAAATAGTGAATGAGCTTAAAGGAGAACTAAAGCTTAACTAAAGAAGTATGCTAAAATATTGTACATTATGTTTTGGGCTTCTGTACCAGCCCAAGGCAACCACAGCACTATAGAAGTAAAGATCTGTGCCTCAGAATTTGCCCCAGTACCCCCCCATCTTCCTTTTTTGCTGATTAACTGCAGATGCTCAGTGCTACTGTCAGTTACTGAGCTTAGGGATTTAATCAAAATATACTGTACACATGAAATACAAATGTTGCAATATAAGGCTAATTCATGCTTAATACAGATAATTACTACATGACAGCACAGAAACCAGTGCAACTAGCATCAGTATTTAATAATCTACCCTGTAGCATGTTTATATTACAGGCAAACTTCATTTTCTGATGGAAATGTGTGATGACCCCTAAGCATTGCTCAGAGCCCACTGAGCATGTGATTGTCTAAGACACTTTACAAGATGGTGACCCCCTGTGACAAGTTTGAAGTCTATATAAAATTTGGCATTTTTAGCCATTCATTTTTATAGTTTAGTTCTCCTTTAAAGAACCAGTAACATTAAAAAATCTTTAAGTTAAAAAAACATTATAGCCCCCTCTAGTACCTCCTCCTTACAGCGATATGGTGACATGCTCTCAGCTTTATCCTACATGCACACTCCCTTAAAGGTTAAATGAACATTGTTCTCTACTGTGTTTTCTAAGTCAAAAGGTATCCCTTAATCCTTACTCTATGTAACTATGTTTTGATATATTGTATGATAGGCCCTGCTATTGATTTCTCGGTTACTCTGTGTTTTTAAACAATGTTGGTTATGTGGATCACTATAACTTGGGTGACTCAATACTTTTTTCTTATTATTTTTTCTCCTTGGTAAAGGGATACGCTTTTTCCTCTCTTTTCGCACATGACCGGATTAGGTGTATTTGATTGGTGATGTCTTTTTTCACATGACCTGGTTAAATTCACGTGATTGGGTAAGTGCTTTTGTATTTTATCTATTTAAAGTTGTGATTTATAGTGATTATGGTCTTAATAAAGGTCTTAGATGGAGACGGAAAACCTTGGCCTGTTTTTAATTGTTTCAATAAAAATAATGAATTTTTAACTTTTTCAAAAGATCCTGGTGTGCTCCTTCTCATCTTGGAATTTATATATACTATATAATATATAAATGTGTGTGTGTGTGTGTATCTCACTGCCTACTGGCAATGATGAAAGCCCTCTTTTCAGATCTCATGAAGGTCTCCAATACATAGATCAGTCTCAATTTCTGCACTGGACAGAAAATAGAGTAAATGCCATATGTTTTACCATGCTGTCCAAGATCCCAGCATAAGAGAAATATAGTATCATCTTCCATTACATTTTTCTCTCATATCTTCTTCTTACATTCTGTAGGATAAATACTGTATCTACCTTTCTGTTCATTAATGATAAGTAAGAATGGATGAATGTATATTTGTATGAATGAACATTAACAGTGATAATAATATTAATTGTGCTCTGTAAAGCACTGTGTGATATATTGGAACTGTATAAAGAAGAAGATGGTAATGAAGACGACTAGCTACAGGCTGGCAAAATATTCTGTAGCTCTGCACTATAGGACATGGACTTAAATATATTTGTATATGAGAAGATAACAAGAAATACATTATTTCAATGAATTAGAGAAGATTGAATTGAGATGTCTGTTCCAGAATTAGACATCTCCATCTACAAAAGGGTGTGTCTTTCAAGTAGCAGGGAAAACTCTGTAGATTTTAATAAGTGGGCAAAGTCTGCCCTTGTTCAATAACCCTCATGCTTTCTGAGTATTCCCATATACATGATCTAGGTATTGTTTATAGGTGTTATTTCTTCTGTATTTTTTGTATGACATATTTATATTGTATGTATTGCCACTGCCATAGTAACAGGGCTACTGTTCTTATTTTCATTATCACAAAGGTAACTATTGAAAGAAAGATCAGAGGTAGCAATTCCTAAATGTGGCAGATATTGCATTTTGCATAAAGAAGTGTTTCTGCAGTAGTGTGTGAATTTTATGTACATAACTGTGAGCACATTTATATTTAGTCCACATTTCTTACTGTTCATAACATCTAGTGAGCATTTTTTTTCCCTGTTCCTTTGAAGTACACATTTTACTTTTTGAGTGGACATTCTGACATACTACTGATACATGATACAAATTATGAGAATGTTTTCTCAAAATATACAGCACTTGGTTATATAGCATGCCATACTTTGAGAGGGTCACTTGTATGCAAGCAAAAAAGATATAATCTAGCCTGAGCTCATGTTACAAATCTCTGATGAATTTACCTACAGGAAGGACATCACTCACAAATATTGGAATTAGACATGGATGAGTTGTGCTCCCTTAAATTGCTTGCATTGCCGTAAATAGTATGATGAGAATAACCAGTCTAAATTGTTAGTAAATTACTTTACTTTGCACCTCATTACCTTTGATTGTTCCTTTATATTTTGGTATGCTTGATTTTGAGTGTTATAATTAAGAGCAATACCTCTGCTATAGTATATAGTTATAATTAGATTTTTATGGCTTATGTGGAACAATACAGAATAAATTCAAGCTAATTAAGAAATCATTCATTTCATTTCTCTATTTACTTCAATTTAATATTTGTGCTTGGCCTTGCATTACAGAGCTGATGTCCCATTAAAGGGGTCGTTCAACTTTAAGTTAACTTTTAATATGTTATATGATTGCCAATTCTAAGCAACTTTTCTACTGGCCAATTCTAAGCAACTTTTCTACTGGTCTTCATTATTTATTTTTTATAGTTATTGAATGATTTGCCTTCTTCTTCTGACACTTTCCAGCTTTCCGATTGGGGTCACTAACCCCACCTAAAAATCGTGTTATTTTTTATTACTCATCTTTCTATTTAGGCCCTCTCCTATTCATATTCCAGTCGCTTATTCAAATCAGCTTATGGTTGTTAAGGTAATATGGACCCTAGCAACCAGATTGCTGAAATTGCAAACTGGAGAGCTGCTGAATAAAAAGCTAAATAACAAAAAAACCACAAATAATAAAAAAATGAAAACCAATTGCAAGTCATCTCAGAATATCACTCTCTATGTCATACTAAAAGTTAATTTAAAGGTGAACAACACCTTTGAGTAATTTTCACATGTAACAGAAGTTGTAATTCACTTAAATATCTACACAACAGTGTAAAATACATATACAATGCGAAAATTATGCTACAGAGTTGCCTGCATAGTTCAGCTTCATCATCCCCACAGTATGCAACTTGCACTCCCTACAATGAGTTACACCTAAAAAAGTTTTATTAAATGTACATGCTCCCAAATGTGCTTAGTCCTTCCTGCCTTCAATTCCAAATGCCGTTGTGCTTATTCATGCACAGTAGCGTAACTAGAGGGGGGCGGGCCCTGGTGCGTGACGCGCAGCCGGGCTCCGTACGGCCGTATTTTCAGTGGCGCACGGGCTGCCGGGGGGGCCCGGAGGGGTGCGGGCCCTGGCCTCTCGCACCCAGGCCCGGATTTGCGGCAAGGCCGCATAGGCCCGGGCCTAGGGCGGCAAAGAAATAGGGGCGGCATGCCGCCCAGCCGCCATTCAACTGCACCAGCTGCGCCGGCGTTTTTTCGCCGGCGCGCTGGGAAGGCGGGCGCTAGGACCGCGCGGCCTAGGGGCGCCCAAAAGTGAAATCCGGCGCTGCTCGCACCCCCTGCTCCCCTGGTAGTTCCGCCACTTGTTATGCAAGGGAACCCCGGAGCTACTGTCACCTTCTAACCTGGTGGTAGCTCCAGGTTCCCTCAGTACTCTGAGTCAAGCACTGCAGCGCAACTGCAACCAATTTGCAGTGGAGTACATAGGCAGTTACATCTATTTGGATTAATTGAATGCATTTGTGGTAGACTGCACAGTTGTGCTAATCATATTGTCCTGCATTGTCGGGGGAAAAAACATGGTGACTGTGCTCAAATTGCAATTTGAACATTGCATCAAGGTATGTGAATGCACCCTATTGATTCTTCATTGGACTACGGCTGCCTTTCTAGTTGTCAAGTTCTATATCAGTATATTTGGTTAGCAGACTGGGGGGAGAATTCCAGGTGTCTAAACTTATATCATCATCCAGCTGTGTCGGACTGGGGTACCTGGGGCCCACCAGGAAACCTCATCTCAATGGCCCACCCTCCCCTAAAATACATAGTACCAGGTCAAGTGCAAATCACTCAGCTAAGGGATCCGGATTTTTACACTTATGTAAAATCCAGCAACCAGTGACAGCTCCTAAACACAAACCAGAGCTCAAAACAAACCCCTCCCCTATCCCAGTGCAAGGGCACCACAGACACTTGCTCTGAGAAACTGGAATACAAATTGTTCCATTATATCTGTGTCCCCTTGCACAGTGCAGAAAGGCTCACTTTGCTGTTCCTCGTTCCCCTCCACTGTCGCCATCTTCCAGCTGCTGAGAACTGAGTGTAATAAGCCCACACTTAACCCTCTCCTTTTACCGCCTGTCACAAACACATTTACTCCTCCTACCGAGTAAGCCAAGAGTTAACTCTCTGTTAAACTGCACATTCCTACCTTAGCCGTCCTGACTTCTAAACACATGTGACTTTCCACAATACAGCAGTTTCTTGAATGAATTCCCTTTATCCAAGGGTACAGCTTTACGTTGTCTGTTTCCTGCCTGACTCACTGCATGGAATGTAGAATCTTTCACGCAGACGCAGTGCAGCTAATCGCCAGCAGAAATGGATAGCCAGGTCACACGATAACAGAATCCTCAGCAGCAGCCTCGACTCCAACCAGAGGTACTGGCAGCTCACTGTGGGTGGAAGCAAGTTGACGGACACGGTCAGCGGGAGGAGGTAGGCCCACTGCCAATACCAATAGAATTCTGATTTTATTGAGGCCCACACTGCCTGCATAAGTGGTTTGCACGGACCTCACTGTACAAAATAAATTATTTTACCGGGTTTTTTACCAGTACCCCGGCAGGCCAGTCCGACCCTGTTGAACGGTACTACATAGTCATCAGCCTTATGGCAAATAAGTAAGCAGAGCAGAGAGCATTTTTTTTACCTTAGCCAAAGCATGTATCAGCTTTTAAAATGAACACTTACCTTTGATATACCTAATATTTCATTGCTATTAGCATCTCTTTCTTCCCTGCTTTGTGTGCCTGGAATAACCTGAAATGTAAGTGGAGTGCCAGGGTACACCTATCCCATATATTGTATACAATATTTATTCAGCTTCTTGCTACATCATGATGAATAAAAAAGTTTGCAACTCATAAACTCAAGTCAAAAGTCTTGACTTTTTAATGGACTGAGAGGGAAAGGAGATCAGTTTGTTTATATTTAACTTTTTAAAAATCAAAAATAGCATAACAATTTGAAACCTTACCCAGACATTTAGTAAACAATGTTAAAACACTTTCTGTTCACCTATCAAGATTGTGACAAAGGGGAGAGCTACAAACTGGATCATTGAGCCTATTATTTTTTAATGAACCAACAAAAACATTGAGTTTGCTGAGCATTCATTAATGTTAAATTGCTTTTAACCTTGGATTATACCACAAGCAATTGATATATACACAAAAATACACACAAACTTCAGCTCTACTTGTAAGTAGTAAATGTCAAAAGATACAGTAGCTACCATCATTAAGCCCAACAGACCTTAGCTAAGAAAGCAGTCGTTTGTGGGGCACGGTATCAAACACTTTGGCAAAATCAAAATAGATCACATCTACTACTGCCCCCCACTCTCCAGCATCTTACTTACCTCATCATAAAAAGCAAATCAAATTTGTCTGACATGACCTATCCTTTATAAAGCCATGCTGATTGCTGCTCATAGTGCCATTCACTAGGACAAAATTTTGAAAGTTATCCCTTAACAAGCCTTCAAATAATTTGACCACCACATATTTCAAACTTACTGGCCTACAATTGCCAGGCTGAGATCGTAATCCCTTATTAAATATTGGAATGACATCAGCTTTTCTCCAATCCATAGGTACCATACCAAATGAAAGTGAATCTGCGAAAATCAGAAATAGGGGCTGGTGTAAAACTGAACTAAGCTCTTTTAGAACCCGGAAGTGTATGCCATCAGGCCCTGGAGCCTTGTTTACATTAATTTTTATTAAAGATTTATGGTTCACATACTGAGTCAGCCACTTGTTTGAGCTGAGCCATCAGTGCAGCTATGAAGTGAGCCTGGGAACTCAGACTCCTCTATTGTATACACTGAAGACAAGAACTGATTTAGCACATTTGCCTTTTCTGTATCTGTTACCATACTGGTACTATTATTTAATGGAGCAACACTCTCAACCTGCATCTTTTTACTATTAATATATAGGGATGGGCAAATGTTTTCGCCTTGTTTCGCCTCGGAATTTATGCCCATAGACTTGTATGGCATTGTGCGACAAAAAAAAGACGCACGTAAAAAAAAAAATTTGTCGCGCGACATTTTTTTGATGCCCATAGACTTTAATGGCCGTCGCTGACATTTTACTGGCGGCAAATTTTTGGCAAAACAAAACGGGTCAAATTCGCCCATCCCTATTTATATTCAAAAAAAAAAACTTTTTGAGGTTAGTCTTCCGTCGTAATGCACTCTTCATTTCCTTTCTTTGCCTTCCGGATTGCTGATTTAAAACATTAATTATAGTGTTTATATTCATTTAATGCAGCTTCTGTCCCAACAGACTTTAGTTTTTAAATGCCTTTCTCTTCTTTCCTATTACCGTATATACTCGAGTATAAGCCGACCCGAGTATAAGCCGAGGTACCTAATTTTACCTACGAAAACTGGGAAAATTTATTGACTCGAGTATAAGCCTAGACACAACTACAGCCCTGTCTCCCAGCAGCACACATTCTGCCAAAGCGACCACCCATCGATCACCCGGACTTCTTTGCAAAGTTGATGGTGACAGAGAATTGCCAAACGGATTACTGTGTGCATTGTCCCACTGTCCCACTACAATGTGCAGAGGGTGCTGTGTGATATTGCCATCACTGTTAATCTTTCGTATAACCAACAGAGGGCGCTGTGATATTGCCATCACTATTAATCCTTCATATAACCAACATAGGGCGCTGTGTGATATTGCAGTCACTGTTACTCTTTCATATAACCAACAGAGGGCGCTGTGTAATATTCCAGTCACTGTTAATCTTTCATATAACCAACGGAGGGTGCACTGTTATTCTTTCATATAACCAATAGAGGGGGCTGTGTGATATTGCAGTCACTGTTAATCTTTCATATAACCAACAGATGGCGCTGTGTGATATTGCAGTCACTGTTATTCTTTCATATAACCAATAGAGGGCGCACTGTTATTCCTTCATATAACCAACAGAGGGCGCTGTGTGATATTGCAGTCTCTCCCCAAGCGAACTGTTGGTATAGAAATGATTAAAAGTGACTGCAATCTCAGCTACTGCCCACTGACTAGAGTATAGGCCGAGGTAGACTTTTACAGCACATTTTGGATGCTGAAAAACTTGGCTTATACTTGAGTATATACGGTAACTTCTTTACTTCTATATTAAGCCACATAGGGTGATTCTTAGTGCTTCTACATTTACTCCTTAAGGGAATAAATTGAGAACAGTATTGTTTGATATCATTTTAAATGACAGCCATTTCTGTTCTGTGTTTTGAGCTGAAAACTTAATGCCCCAAATCAATGTTCTGAAGGGCAGCACTCAAGGCACTAAAATTAGCTTTTCTAAAATTCATGGGTTTTGTTGCCCTAGTGTATATTTGTTTTTTGCACCAGACATTAAATGATACAACATTATGGTCACTATTACTTGCACATTTGCTATAAGTTCTGGGTCATTTGAGATCACTATATCCAGAATAGCATTTTTTCTGGTTGGCTCCACAGCATATAAATTTGTCCTGCAACAAGTTTATAAACTTGTTCCCATTAACTGATCTGGTAGTACTGTTACTCCAGTCAATATCTGGGTAATTAAAATCCCTCATTATCATTACTTTACCCAAACTAGCAGCCTTTTCTATTTGCATCAGGAGATTAGCCTCCTCCTCCTCACTTAGGGGGTCTATAAAATTTTAGAAACCATTAGTGATGGGCCAATCTAAACCGCTTCGCTGTGCAAACAGCACCTATGATGTTGCCCATAGCAACCACTCAACAATTAGATTTTAACAGTCAAATACAAGTTAAAAAACAAAGATCTGATTGGTTGCTAAGGCCAACATCACTGGTGATGTTTTAATCCAATGCGTTAAACATGTTTTAGCATGATAAGCAGGCCTCATAGAGAATCCACAGTGCTCCACTCCATAGGTGTACACTTTTTTGTTTGGCTTTAGTAATGATGTGTAAGATTACTTATGAAGACTATATACATATAATCACCTACTTCCTTTAGCTCACCCTTCCACTCAGCAGGCAAACAGGACAACAAGTATCTTTGATCTTACATTTTTGTTCTCCTGGTTTACAAATATGCTCATTAAATTAGGAATCTGGTTGAGCATATTTTTTAATATGGTGACCATGATTCCAAGGGTTGGTGGAAAGATAGTTCAAGCAGATGAACAAGTTATTATGGTATCTAAACTAGACTTTCAGCAGGGATGGGGTTATACTGACTATATACAAAAATTGATGGTAAACCTTGGCTTTCATTGTTGTATTGGTTGCTGCACTGGCTGTTTTGTAAAATAAGTGAAACAGACCCATCTTCCTCTAATAATTTTAGAACTTAGACAACAAAGCAGAGTTTTCCAGACAATACATTGTTTCAAATTTACAATGGTTATCTTCGTACTTTTACTATAAAAAAACATCTTAATCATAGTGACAATTCAAGAAGCATATGTATGCCTTGACTAAAACATTTACTATTTCAGGTGTGCTGCCACTACTGCAACACTTTGGCAAACAAGTGATAAAGCTTGGCAATGCTTGAGTAAAATGAAACAAGAAATCATTTTGCTTTTTATAGTCTTGCTTTCTGTTTCAAGGTCATGGTTTCAAGAAATATTTGGTTTTCTGTATTGCATATTCTGCCATTGTTGTGAATAAAATAAATACATGTAATACAAATTATATGTACAGTGTGTTTATTGTACAGGTATAGATCTATTTTAGATTCCATTTTATCCAAAAGAAAATGATTCCCTTTTCTCTGTCATAAAAAAATAGTACTTTGTACTTGAGCTAAACTAAGATGTAATTAATCCTTATCGGTAGCAAAACCAGCCTATTGGGTTTATTTAATGTTCAGATTATTTTCTAGGAATAAACCTCTTCATATGAACCTTTATACAAAGCCAATTACCCTACATTAATAGATAAGTTGAAAAAGGAACTAGTCACATGGCAAACCTATAATCTCTCATGGTTTGGTAGAATAGCAGCTATGAAAATGACACTATTACCACGACTGTTATACTTATTCCGAACCCTGCCAATACAATTTCCTGAGACAATAACATTTTCGCTCCAAAAAGCTATATCAAACTTTATATGGGGAGGGAAAAACCCCAGAATTAAGGCAGTTATTATGACTAAACCAAAATCATTAGGAGGTATTATTTGATATTATTTGGCCAGCAGATTAGAAGTCATGGTACACATACACGCCCCAACAGAGGAACCCTGGAAAGAAATTGAGGACCATTTCACAGCTCCATTGCATTTAGCTCATCTTTTCTGGATGCCTAAGATGTCCAGAGACACACCATCCGACATCTTACCAAGCATAGATAAAGATAAACTGGATCAGAGCAATGGAATCCATAAGAAACAGACTTCAAGACAGAAGCTAACGGGGGGAGCTGGAGTGGCATCAGTGGGCCCAGTACCTGGATAACCTGCAGGCTAGAGGTACCACTTCTTGAGCAAAAGAGGTTTCAACCTTTTATTTAGCTATAACCTGTTAACTTTCCTTTTCTCTTTCTTCCCCTTTCTCTTTCTCTCTCCGATTCTCCCCTCACCCCCTTACCCAACCTGATCCCAAAATAAACAATGGCACACAGTACGATAAATCAGGAACATTGGGACAAGAGTTGATTCACTCTATCATAGATGGATAATAATGTATGCATAATATGTTATGCTACTGACTAATTATGCAATCAGACTACAGTTATGTATATTTTGTGTAGAAAGTTAATCCTTTGTTTCATTTGTTGACAATATTTTCTTTTTTCTTTGGCAATTGAAAATAAATAAAAATTTCAAATGAAAAACAAAAAATATTTTCTAGGAGACTTAAGATATGAAGATGCAAATTACAGAAAGATCCTTTATCCGGAAACAACAAGTCTTGAGCATTCTAGATAAAAGATCCCATTCCTGTACAGGTTCTACTGTTTATTCATCAAAGTTTGTTAGTAGTGATGGGCAAATGATGGGCAAATATGTGAAACGCATTGAAGTCAATGGGCATCGAAATTATTTTGACATGCAACAATTTTGACGCAACTTATACGCGTGACTATTTTGTCCAAATGCATTAAAGTCAATGGGCGTCCGAATAATTTGACAATTTTATGCACATCACTGCATTTTCGGAAAGTTGATCTTTGTGAACTGTGCACCAGAATACAGTTGAATGCAAACGTTTAGATTCCCAAATGGCCAAATTACATATTTAATTCATTTGCAAACATGTTTAATTAATTTGCAAATATTACATTTGTGAACTTTAAAACATAGTAACAAAGAAAATAGTAATTGTGGCATATGCAATTGTCCAGTGGTAAATACTGATTTTCAAGGTAATTGCTGACCTTAATCATATCATTAGGCCTTAATAGCCATTAGAGGTTATCAATTTTTGTCACAATTTGCAGAGCTTAATAAAATCTCTGACATCCAAAACTGAACTTTCACCACAATCTCTTCTAAAGCTGGTCATAGATGTTGAGATTTTTAAAAGATCAGATCCTGATCGTGAGACCACGATCTTCTCAGAACGATCGTACGATCGTACGAATTTACAATCAACTAAAAAGACCAATTTACCAGGAAAACAAAGGGGAGCTGCCTGCTTGGCCCTGCAAACATAGAGAGATTGCACTGGGAGCGACAAAGATTTTTTGACCTGGCCGATCAATTTCCAGACAGATGTCGGCCGAAAAATCGTAAGATGTACGATCGTTCGAATACCACTAACCGCACGATAATTTCGAAGGATTGGTCGGGCTTCCCTAAAATCGGTCGTTCGGCAAGAAGAATCGTCGCGTCTATGGGGAGCTTAAGCAGCTGAACAAAGATCTGTAATTCAGATGCCTACAGAACAAGAGCTTTAAAATATTGCAAAATGTATACAGACTGCAATTTACATTGATCATAATGTCATCATGAAATAGTTACATAGTTACAGAGTTAAATCGGGTTGAAAAAAAGGCAAAGTCCATCAAGTTCAACCCCTCCAAATGAAAACCCAGCATCCATACACACACCCCCCCTACTTTCACATAAATTATATATACCCATATCTATACTAACCTTAGAGTTTAGTATCACAATAGCCTTTGATATTACGTCTGTCCAAAAAATCATCCAAGCCATTAAAAAAAGGCATTAACAGAATCAGCCATCACAACATCACCCGGCAGTGCATTCCACAACCTCTCTTTCCTGACAGTGAAGAACCACCTACCTACGTCACCTGGTAAGGTGATCCACTTTATAGGTAAAAAGGTCCCCTGATATTTGTCTATAATGTCCTCTAATGTACTTGTAAAGTGTAATCATGTCCCCTCTCAAGAGCCTGTTTTCCAGAGAAAACAACCCCAATCTTGACAGTCTCCCCTCATAATTTAAGTCTTCAATCCCTCTAACCAGTTTAGTTCCACGTCTCTGCACTTTCTCCAGCTCATTTATATCCCTCTTAAGGACTGGAGTCCAAAGCTGCACTGCATACTCCAGATGAGGCCTCACCAGGGACCTATAAAGAGGCATAATTATGTTTTCATCCCTTAAGTTAAAGGAGAAGGAAAGGATTTACATGAAAATCCCTTTAATATAATTACCATACTGCTGCCTCCCAAACAGCTATAGCAGTTCTTCTGGATGAGCATTATTTATCCAGCTTGCTGTCTTGAAAGTAAGCCCTCTCTTAAATAGATTGCAGTTGCCATTTTCAAGCTGCTGACATCACTTCCGCCCGTGTCTCCTACACTGTAAACTGCAGCTTTAGGGAGAGGGGCTGTGCAGGACTGTCTTGAAAAAACAGAGGAGAGTTCCGATTGGACAATGGGATTAAGTGGGCGGGGCTAACGAGGGCAAGACTTTCAGCACGTACAGGCTGAATATGCTAATGAAGAAAAAAAAAAAACGTCAGCAGCAGCTCAGCAGTGAGGTGCGCATGTGTTTGCCCGGGGAAATCTCTGTTGGAGGAGAAAGGAAGCAGCTCTGGATTGAAACAGGTACCTAATAGCAGGACCTGACTTTGCCATTACAAAGTCAAACTAAGCAACATTACATTGAGCTGGGGGAATATGTTAGAGACTATATTAAGGCTGAGATTTTTAGGGAATGTTGTTTAGAGACTTTCCTTCTCCTTTAATGCCCTTTTTTATGCAAAGCAGAACTTTTTTTGCTTTAGAAGCCACAGAATGACACTGCCCAGAATTAGACAACTTGTTATCTACAAAAACCCCTAGATCTTTCTCATTTAAGGAAACTCCCAAACACATTGCCATTTAGTGAATAACTTGCTTTTATATTATTTTTGCCATAATGCATAACCTTGCATTTATCAACAATGAACCTCATTTTCCAGTTTGCTTCCCAGTTTCCCAACTTAGACAAATCAAAGTGGCAGCATCCTGTGTGGAGCTTATAGTTCTGCACAATTTAGTATCATCTGCAAAAATAGAAACAGTTTTCAATGCCCACCTCCATGTCATTAATAAACAAGTTGAAAAGCAAGGGACCCAGTACAGAGCCCTGCTGTACTCCACTAAAAATACTGGTCCAATTAGAAAATGTTCCATTTACCACCACTCTTTGTAGTCTTTCTTTTAGCCAGTTCTCTATCCAGGTACAAATATTATGTTCAGGCCAACATTCCTTAATTTAACCAGTAACCTTTTGTGTGGCACTGTATCAAATGCTTTAGCATAGTCTAAGTAAATCACATCCACTGCCATCCCAGAATCGAGGTCCCTGCTTACCTTCTCATAAAAAGAAATTAAGTTAGTCTGGCAAGATCTATTACGCATAAAACCATGCTGGCACACACTCATAGTATTATGATTTGCTATAAAGTCAGTATCTTATCCTTTATAAAGGATTTCCTACCACTGACGTCAGACTAACTTGCCTATAGTTTTGAGGCTGAGAACGGGATCCTTTTTTGAATGCAGGCACCACATTAGAAATTCTCCAGTCTCTCGGCAATATGCCAGCCCTCAATGAATCCTGAAAAATTAAGTAAAGAGGTTTGGCAATCACAGAGCTAAGCTTGCTCACTTCCTGCTTAATTTTAACATATTTAAAAAATAATTTTGGATTATTTTTACTGCTTGCTGCAATATCATTTTCCATATCAATTTTAGCTTGCCTTATAGCTTATTTTCAGGATTTATTGGCCTCCTTGTACCTTATATAAGATTCGGCTGTCCCAGCTAACTTGAAAGCCTTAAAAGCTCGTCTTTTCTTACCCACCTCAACACCAACACTTCTATTGAAGTAAAAAGGTTTTGCTTTGCAACAACGTTCCTTGCTTACAAGGGGAATAAACTGACATGTATATTTATTAAGCAGCATTTTAAAGACTTCCCATTTTTGCTCTGTGTTTAACCCTGTGAAAATCATTTCCCACTTAATATGTTGCAGAGATGCCCTTATACTCTCAAAGTTTGCACGTCTGAAATTTAGTGTTTTAGTTACTCCCTTATAGAATTGCTTCTGCAAACGGAATCTCAAAGGAGAGATCACTATTTCCTAAATGCTCGCCCACACAAATGCTAGAGATGAGTATTATTAGTTATTACAAGGTCCAAAAGAGAGTTATTCCTAGTAGGTTCTTGAACGAGCTGGAATAAAAAGTTGTCATTCAGCATATTTACAAACCTACTAGCTTTTTCTGTCTTGGCAACCCCATTACCCCAGTCAATGTCTGGATAATTGAAGTCACCCATAGCAACAACTTGACCCAGCTGTGAAGCCGTTTGTATCTGCAAGAGTAACTGGGCTTCATACTTGTCACTTATATGAGGTGGTTTATAGCATACACCAATGATAATTCGCTTTGTAACCTTTTGCCCAGTCAAAATCTCTACCCAGAGGGATTCTACACCCTCACCAGTGCCAGCTATGGTTATTTCTTTAGTGCATGGCTTTAATTCTGACTTTAAATACAACCACACTCCTTCACCCTTTTTAATCCCTCTGCTAAAAAGGGTGTAACCATTTAAATTCATAGTCCAGTCACATGTTTCATCCCACCAGGTCTCAGTGATACCAATTATATCATAATTTTTAGAGCATGCAATTAATTCTAGGTCTCCCATTTTACCTGACAAACTACATGCATTTACCCCTTATTAATCCCACTGCCCCGTCTATCCTAGCTTCCCCATAATTCTTTATCTCACCCCCCCTTGCCTAGTTTAAACACTCCTCCAACCCCTTAGCTATTCTTTCCCCTAGCACAGTGGACCACCTTCCATTGAGGTGCAAACTGTCATGACTGTATATGTTATACCCCAAGGAAAAATCAGTCCAGTGCTCTAGGAACCCAAACCCTTCCTTCTTACAGCAAGACTTGAGCCACGCATTTAGCTCCCTAAGCTCCTGCTATCACTTTCGTAATAATTGAAAACCGTACAACCACAATTTGCTTGACTCTGCTCTCCTCCCCACCACTACTAAAGAAACTGGTCTCCCGGCTGTTAGAGAGATCAGTCCCATCTAGAAGCCAATCCAGAGTTCATACTCCTATCATCATCACACAATCTGGCAAATTTGTTGCGATGTATAAGCTCCGGATCAGCCTCCATTTTTCTTTTGCCCACCTTAGATTTTCTAACTGTCACCCAGCTAACTGCCTCAAAATCCTGCTGCTGTTCTGTTCCCCCAAAACTATCTGACCCCGCTAGGTTCTGTTCAGGGAGCAAGAGACTCCTTTCAAGATTGTCAATTGACCGCAGTGTTGCAATTTGCCTCTCTAGTGCTAACTCGAGCCTCCAAAAGTGTCAATTTTGGTAAGCAGATAGACAGAGGTAAGCATTTTGGATCTCATGTTCCAAATCTGCATAAATATGGCATATGTGCACTGGGTCAGACCTTCAATCTTGCTAGCACTCATTATCCCAGTTACAGATCAAAACAGAAATAAAAAAATAAATAAAAAAAAATTAGGGTTTAGAACAAACTATTAATATAGTTTGAAACTCCTGTGTTTGCTACTCCATTTATAGACCCCCCACTAAAAGAGCAAACATTTAAGAGCAGTTAAACACTAGAGCAAGCTCCAATTAAGTCCAGGGGTGCTATTTATTCATTCTGTTTAGGTGCAACTAATCAAAACCCACCCACTCAAACTGAGGGAAAACTAACTGCAAAGTAAAGCAGTTTGTGACAAACTTGCTGTAAGCACACTAGCACACCAAACGTTGCTATTTAGCACCCAAGACAGAAAAAAACTATATAAAAAATTAAACTATAGTATTTACATATAAAACCTTGCTATAAAAAAAGCAGTTAATAACAAATACTTATCCTTTTCAGTTGATTTGTTTGCTTTTAGTTGCTTTTTCTAGTCAGTAGCATGTTTCAAACAGCACCTGAAAAGGAGAATCATAAGGAGAAAGTCATACCTGTGACCTCATTGCAGATGTCAACATGTAAACAAGCCAGAAGTGGTGTGGACTGATGAAGTAAAAATGTAACCCTCTCTTAATTTTGATAGTTTGTACACCCATTAATAATTATTAGAATTTGAATTTGCTGCATTTGAGTTTCCTGTTTTTTAATCAATCCAAGTTTAATGATAATAAACTTGTAATTAAACAAACTTGTTTTTCAAAAATCTATGAACTTGTTACAAATGAATTACTTTATATTGAAAGCAGTATTTATGTAGACTCAGTTTGGATCATATATTTTAAAGTAAGCCTACTTTATCAAGCCTACTTCAGCCCTTTTTTGTATTTGCTCAGTTGACACTTTTCCTTCTGTTACTTTACTTTTCTTTTAGTTTACTTCTTATTCTTTAGTTTCTCCCATTACATTTTTTACTCTTCTGTATTTTTGTCCTTCCACCCTTTACCCCATGTTTCTGTAACATTTTAATACATCTTCCCAGTTTGTTTTGTTCTTTTCTCTCTGCTTTTCTTCCCACTCCTCTCCTCAACATTTGTCTGGATGTCCTATTTTCTTCTTATCATCTAACATCCTCTACCCATCGCCTTTCTTTTTATCTCTCTATTTTTCCTTGCTGCAATTTTTCCATTTTGTACATTACATTTTTATTACCGGTTATAACCACCTCCTCCCAAAAAAATGTAAATTCATTAAAAAAAAATGCATTATGTGAACTTATAACACATTTCATAGCCCATGCATAGAAGGGTGTAAAAAGGTTTCTACCTTCCAATTAGCTGTTGCAGTCAGAGGCTTTCTACTCTTTTTATGCCATGGATATTGGTATTTTCTGTTTTCCTCTTTCACATTTTATCAGTACTGGCAAAATGAATTTAATACATTTTACTCAGTGACATTCTAAGGCTTAGAATAAAAAAGAACTTGCAAATGGTTACTGGTTTTTCAGCACTGATAAAACATGAAAGAGGGAAATACTATCACAATAATATGCAGGTATGGGACTTGTTATACAGAATGCTTGCATTTGATTACTTGACTTAACCTTCCCTTAGTTTGGAGCTTTCTGGTTAATGGGTTTCCGGGTTTTCCTCACTTGTCTTTTTGGTTATTCCCAAAGAACTAGAACTTTGTTCCATTGTAATTTGTTATAAATAATCCCTACTTGATCTAAATTACTTCCCACACCTTGCCATAACAACAGTTAACGCTTGATTTCATTTTATTTTAGTATTTTATTTTTTGTTAGGCTGGTTTTAGCTTCTTTTTTTTTTTTACACCAACTTCTGGTTTCTATGGTGTCCAGATAACCTTATATGCCTCACTTGGCTTTTTGGTTATCCCTAAGGAACTAGACTAGCTACTTTGTTCCATTGTAATTTGTTATAAATAATACCACAACAGCTGATTGATTTAAATTACTTCCCACACCTTGCCATAACAACAGTTAAAGGACCAGTAACATCAAAAAAAAATATTTAAAAATTTGTTAGTGCACAATGAAAAATAAATGCCAAGACAAATGAAACTTTTAAAAAGCAAAGCCTTTATTAAGAAATAACTTACAGAAAATCCACTTCCTTTCCTCTTTAGAAATGGCGAAAAGGTGACCATCCACACTGCATCGATCGATTTCTCCTCCCTGGCTATTCACTGACAGGCATCCTCCTCCCGGCGTCCAGCAGCAGCTGTGTCTCAGGCTCTTTACTCCTTCCCCGTGGATCGGCTTCCTTCCTCCGCTCTCCTAACCTCGCTCTCTGTCTTCCCTCCTCCGCTACTCTCAGAGAGAGACATGCGGCACCTGATTCCAACCCAGGCAGAGCAGAAAGGCCCACGTTACAGGCATCCAGCAGTGTCACAGGCTCTCCTCTTCACCGTGCATCGGCAGCGATAGGGTTAATCCCAGGCCAGTTCCCACATGGGAGGGCTCAGGCAAGGATCGCTCACTGCTCAGTGAAGGAGAGCCTGTAACGTGCACCTTTCCTGGGTTTTAATCAGGCGCCGCATGTCTCTCTCTGAGAGTAGGGGAGGAGGGAAGACAGAGAGGGAGGTGAGCGGAGGAGGGAAGCCGATCCACGGGGAAGGTGTGAAGAGCCTGAGACAGAGCTGCTGCTGGACACCGGGAGGAGGATGCCTGTCAGTGAATAGCCAGGGATGAGAAATCGATCGATGCAGTATGGATGGTCGCCTTTTCACCGTTTCTGAAGAGGACAGGAAGTGGATTTTCTGTAAGTTATTTCTTAATAAAGGCTTTGCTTTTTAAAAGTTTCATTTGTCTTGGTGTTTATTTTTCATTGGGCACTACCGAATTTTTAAACATTTTATTTTTGATGTTAAGGGTCCTCTATTTTATTTTTTGTTAGGCTGGTTTTTGCTTTTTTTTTACACCCACTTCTGGTTTCTATAGTAATTAATGGGATTCCTGTTTTTGGTGCCATGTTTTGCACGGGGGGGGGGGGTTAAGGGTTTGCACTGCTTACATTCTTGTTTGTTTTTTTTCTCCTGAGGAAGATCACAACATATGATCGAAACTTTGGAATTCTTTTGTTTGTTTATTTATCAGTTACTCTAACCATCAATTAACCATCTAACCATCTAACCATCTAACGTATTAATTTTGTAAATATAATATTGTAATAATAAAGTATTAAAATACATGTACTAATCAGTTACAATGCCTGTATACCAGTGTTAATAAGATATCTATGCATATACTATTTTTAACTAAAAAAGGGTTATATTGAGAAATGTGTTTAATTTTTTCTACTCATAATACTTTTTTCACTTTCCTGCTATGATTAACATTATAAGCATATTATACATTTCCTTCTCTGGAAGTCTAAGCCTCAAACAGCAGCAACCACTGTGTAGGAAGCATCTTTCCGATGTGGTTTGCAAAGCTATGCCAAAATGACAAAACCAATGTAATGCTTTATAATACAATTGCTTGGACTTTAAGATTCATTTATTGATAAAGCAGAACATACATTTTTTTTTCTGGTTTAGGGAATGAAAATTATAAAATGATAATAAAATAAGATTGTGCTCCAAATATAATCTTAATTTTATACAGGTATGATTCATATATATGATTCATATTATGTAAGCCTTCAAAACATAGAAACTGTATAATTAATAAAAATGCAATAAAACAAGAACATGAAAGTAACCAAATAAATAAAATTGCAGTGCTTATTGCACAGTAATAATGTAAGATGGCTTAAGGCAACAAAATATTAATCTTTTAGCACAGTGAACATTTGTAGATATGGACGTATTCTCTATCCTATGAATAAAATAAGCTTACTAATAATTATTCTGCTTACATGTGCAGAACTGAACACATCAAATGCACATTTATCACATTAAATCCTGTCAGAGTAACATATAAATATTTATTCAAAATAATGGAACTTGAATTTCATATACTATGGATGCAACCATTTTTATTGCATTGATTTTAACTAATTATTTCCATCTACGCCCAAGAATACAAACCATCTGGAATAGCATCAAGCTGGTCATACACTAGATGACCTTACAGTTATATGATGAATAGGCCTGTTGAAGATATTTTTCAAATTCTTCATTTATGTAGATCGCTAAATAGCATTGCTGCATTTGTTCAGGCTAATGGCTCAGATGAGCAGACAGGTTGCACAAATAATTAGTGGGTCCATGTGGTAAAACTACTGCTATAGATGCCAAATAGATGGGCAATATCTTTAACATCAGCTTCCAAACTTTTTGTATTTGTTCATTCTCCGTGTATTTTCCTTATCTAAATATTAAAGAGCAATGTTCTTTTTTTTAACACAGACTACTTTATATTTCTATAAATACATGAGTAGATTCTGTCATAATTTTGAAAATGTTCTCATTGTTTATAAGAGAATATTAACATTTATCTCATTTACCTCAAGACAAAAGTTTTCTTGAATGATGTTGCTTTAATGTTGGACTCCCTTGATAGTATGTTGGAGTATGCAGAGAGGTGTCTTATTGACAGTGTTAAGATCCCCTTATAATACAAAGGCTCTGCTATGTACAGCGATACTGACAAGTTCCTATAAAAATCATAGGAACGTGTTAGCATCAAGTAAATGCTGCATCCTGAATAGGACGCACAACGCCATACAAGTCTATGGCCGTCATTTTTCCGACGAGACAAGGTGAAAAAAATCACCCATTCCTAATCCTGAACAGTTCCCCTGAAATTCCCCTGCAAAGGCGTCTGCAGCCCCCGCAAACCTGCGTTCACCTGACCCTCCGACACTGCTAAATAATCTTCTGAACCATTTCAGTGATGCTGGGGGTGGCGCAATCCTTCCATAGGCTGATTACAAATGAAAGCATGAATTCAGCCTATGGAAGGATCGCTCCTCCCCCAGCCCAGTGTCACTGAAGCAACACGAAAGAGCTATTAGTGGTTTCAGCCAGTCTGCTTTACACAGGTTCACTGGGCTGGGGGGGCTTTGCAGGGAACTATTCTGTGTGCAGCATTGACTTGATACTGATAAGATTTTTATAAGAACGTGTCAGTATCGATTTAAATCAACCGTCATTGTCAGTAAATGTATTGAACAAATAGATTAATAATTACACATTAAATTCAGCCAACAGCAATTTTTATTAGGGTCTATATTTTTTTCTGCTGACAAATTTGACATTTTCCAGAAATAGCAATAAATTTTTTTATCAAATATATTTAATCAATACAATTATTAAAGACAACATTGATTTATATATCTGAAATGCTGTACTGAATAAACACTTAGGGGCCCATTTACTTAGCGCGAGTGAAGGAATGAATAAAAAAAACTTTGAATTTTGAATGGTTTTTTTGGCTACTTCGAACAATCGAATGGGCTACTTCGACCTTCGACTATGAACGATTCGAACTAAAAATCGTTTGACTATTCGACCATTCGATAGTCAAAGTACTGTCTCTTTTAGAAAAAACTTCGACCCCCTAGTTCGCCACCTAAAAGCTACCAAAGTCAATGTTAGCCTATGGGGAAGGTCCCCATAAGCTTAGCTGGCTTTTTTTGGTCGAAGAAAAATCAGTTGATCGATGGATTAAAATTTAATCGTTCGATCAAACGAATAGCGATAAATCCTTCAACTTTGATGTCGAAGGATTTAACTTCAACAGTCGAATATCGAGGGTTAATTTACCCTCGATATTCGACCTTAAGTAAATTTGCCGCTTAAATTGTTTGCCAGCTTCCAAAAGTATTTATTTTGTTCATTAGCCCTAATTTTTTATTTGAAGTAGGTTTGGCAAAAGCAGGGAATTTTTTAAGAGTATTTGTGAATTGTGAAAAAAGTCCTTCTGCTAGAATAAGTCATCTTCTATCTACATTTAAAACCTTGTTTTGGAGGAGTAACTGGAAATATTTGCTATTGAAAATATTGTAGTGAAAATTCTTGGAGTGAAAAGATAGGTTTCCTGTGGTAAGATGCGGTACTTACTTATTTCTTATTTATGTAGAAGAAACAAATTACCAAACTTCTTGTCTTTTCTGCAAAGTATACAAGTAGTTTTAATGATGTGTCTAACAGAGAGATCGTTCCCATTATATGAACACACAAATAGGATTTGATCTTGTGTAAGCAGGGTTCTTGTCTGAGTCAGCATTGTTTTCTTTTGATCATTGTTACTCTGTCACTATGTGTTATCTGCATTTGTTTCCCCATTGAGGAATCTTCTGTAGCTTTTCAAGCTGAAATTACAACATTTCTTGCTTTAAAAGTTCATGCAAACATTCTCTAAATATGGCGTTATTTTTAACATTTTTCAAAATAAAATGATAACAACAGAATATATGGAAAGAGAGGTTCAAATATTTTTGTAGATTGGAGGACTCATTTGGAGAATGGAGTCATATCATCTTATTGTATGTATACTGGTCATGGGTGTTTATTTTCTTATGATATCCCAGCCTTATGATTCCCAATTTGATTAAATGACAAGATGTGAAAAGTAGGACATTGATAAAAATAATCAAGTACCAGTACATAATACAATCATTAGCACACAGTTGCTTAAAGAAGCAAAAATAAAAAAGTGCATTGATAAAGTAACACATGAAAAGAATTGAAGGTTGTATCAATGAAATAATGTTCAAAATACAGTGGTACAAAGTATTTCAGAACACTGTGGGGCAGATTATTAAACATTGCACAGGTTCATGCAAAATGATTGCAGAAATTGCAATTAAAAAAAAAACATTTTCCCCAAAAGTAATTTTTTTCCAAAAAATAAAATCCTTGTCACCTAAAATCTGGTGGGTTTTTTATTTTAGGCTGGTTTGGTAGCAAGGAAATGCATTCAACTGCAGAAAATGCAAGTGATTTAAAGAACTAACTTATGCAATCATTTTGAATTAATCTAAATCTGTCAGGGGGCTTATCGGCTTCCAGCAGGAGAAGTCCGGACCAAGAAGGAAGCTTAGGGTTAAAGTGCAAGTTTGTGGTATCCAAAAGGGGTCAGGGGTAAGCATAGTCAAGTTTAGGCAAATGTTCAATAAGGCAGGCAGCATGAATCAGAATCAGGGTAAAGCCAAGGGTCAGGGAGCCAGGAACCAAGAATTCAGGAATTTAGGAAACTTAGGAATACAATTCAGCAATTCCTATAATCGGGCATCAAAACCATGACCTGGAAGTCCTTTTATTTTCAAAGTTCACATCGGACGCCTGACAGCGTCATGCCAGCGTCAAGACGCCAACGTTGGTCCACGTGGATCATGGGCACCGCCATTTTGGAAAGGACACCGCCGGAGAACCAAAATCTTGAGGGTTCTTAAATCTTCCTCCCAAATTTACAATATTTTATAAGCATAATGTTAATAACAATCAGTTATAATGTAAATTCAGAAGGTTGAAGACTTTGGTATTTTCTTTACAAATAGAATACTGTCTTATTCTAATGCTACACCCAGCTGTGATGTTAAGGCCCTCCTACTCTACTAACTTTTTAGTGTCAGCTGCTTCTGTTCAGAAACTTAATGCTGTTGTACAAGGTTGTCAACATTTTTAGCATAATCACATGATAAAAGATAAAAAGTGCCATGATGCTTTAAATGTTTGGTTAAATTAATCACTCAGTTATGGAGTATTTGAAATAAATGTAGACTAGTATGATTGTTTTATCAAGAAAGATAACATTAAAAAGTAATATTTTTATCAACTTTTAGGGCTTATTTAATGAACTCCAGATTTATTAATATGTTGCAAAAAGCCGGAATCAGAAAATCCACCATCTCAGACCTGCCGAGGTTGTGTATAAGTCTATGGCAGAGGACCCTATTATATTTGGAAGTTTCTGTGGCCTGCGCTGAATTTAGCACGAAAATCCAACCATTTCTGGCTTTTCCAAAAAAAAAAAAAAGCCCAAAAAATCGAGTGATTCAGGGAAAAAACTCAAACCAAATAAATTGAGCTTTTTAAATAATAAATAAGGTAAAATTTGTTATGGGAGTTTGGTCATGTTTTTTTATTTAAATAATGAACTAAAATCGGATTTTAGTAATTACCGTATATACTCGTGTATAAGCCGACCCGAGTATAAGCCGAGGTACCTAATTTTACCTACAAAAACTGGGAAAACTTATTGACTCGCGTATAAGCCTAGGGTGAGAAATGCAGCAGCTAAGTTTCCCTAAATGTGGCTCTTCTAGCTCAGAGAGCACAATTGTGCCTCTCTGGGCTAGCATCGTGGAACCCACAACCTCCTCCAGAGCCAAAAAGATGAGGGGGGGCAGCAGCAAGCAAATGGGCCAGGATCACCCAAGTGGCAAAGCTCTCTGTCAAGCATCACCTAATATCACTTGAGGTTCAAAGCAGCCTGGCAGTTCCAGTGCTCTCGGGTACCATATAACAATAGGATGGTGATAATAAAACTGTTTAGAATGTATGTGATAAATGTATGGCAAAATACCTTCTTCAGAAGAACTGCTGTCTCCATCGTACCATGTTTCAGAGCAGTCACACTCAACCTTAGCAGGGAAGGGGTTAATCATCACCCCTGGCTAGCTTCTATTACCGGTACTAAACTGCAATGTTACCGTGGTAACCCGTACCGCACTCTCTACTGGCCACTGCCATCTTGCCCACTGAAAGTCTCGTGAGAGTTGCAGAGGCTGAGCGAGAGCGGACGGGGAAGAACTTGTACCGGTAACTTGTGCAAGATTAATTTGGAGTCCGGGAGGATCTGGCGGAGACCGTCGCAGTTGTGGCGGACATGTTTGCGGACAGTGGCGAGAGAAGAGGCGCTGGTCTGTGAGCGCTGCCTGCAGGAGCAGCCGTAACACAATCCCAGGTACTGTGTGTTGTTCTGCAGGGAAAGCGAGCATGGACATTGTCCTATTCACTATTTTAGTACCTGCCACAGACCCCCAATAGTGAACCCGAACCTGCCCGCGGATATCTCTGGTGCGCATTGGCTTTATCGCTCGCTTGTCTGCAGGGTCTGGTCTGGTACTGACTCGAGTATAAGCCGAGGCAGACTTTTTCAGCACATTTTGGGTGCTGAAAAACTCGGCTTATACTCGAGTATATACGGTAACCCGCTTAGTGTTTACAGACAATATACCACACTTTTTTTTTCTTTTTCACAGGCTTATACAACTGAAATGTTTTCAAGTATATTCTCTTGAATTCTTTTAGCCTCTGATAAAAATAAACTAGCACAAATAATCAAAGAAGTATTAATTGAGGCCAAGAGACAAAAATATTCCATTTGTATACTTAATTTTGTAAAACAAAATATTTTATATTCTTCTGACAAAACATTGCTGTGTCTGTGTGCATGTTTGTGTAAGTGATCCAATACACTGTACATATGGCTAGCTAATAAAAAGAATACATCAGGAAATTGTCTTCTGAATTCACTCTTTAATTTCAGAATTAACAGTTTATGAGGATATAAATTATAGTTACTATATTACTACTGTTATAGTAATAGAAGCAGCCCAGATGCATTATATCTCAATAAGTATAGCTCATCCAAATAGAATACTGATCAAGTCGTGGATTTAAAGAGATGCATAAAAATAATCAACTCTTTAATATAAAATCACTTTATGAAATGTTTAAACCCATGAGAAAGAGCAAGAGCATACCATCTATATATAATGTAAATAAAAGACAATTTACTTTTTCTTCTGGTTTCTATTTAAAGGTTTCCTCCGCCCATATTGTACATTATGTTTTGGGCTTCTGTACAAACCCAAAGTGACCAAAACCCTTTAGCACTGAAGATCTGTCTCTGAAGATGCCCTAGTAGTTTCCCATCTTATTATCTGCTAATTCACTGCACATGCTCTGTGCTGCTCTTACTTAGAGTTCCAAACTGCTTACCTCTGTGACAATTGTGAGCAAATTGCCACTTAGAGGCTCGTGTTAGAGCACTAGAGCAACAAATTGCAAAAGTGTGGTAGATTGACAATCTATGAGTTATGTTATGCCTTTATTACACATGGGGCAAAGCTATTGCAATTTTTTGGATTTTGTCAATTACAAAAATATATCTTATGTCTCTTACTTTGAAAACAGGATTACCACTTCTGCCATATGGGCAAATTTGCAAGTGTGCGAAATAAGCCATAGTGGAATGTTTAGGTGGCATTGGTACAAATTTTACAACAAAACTGATTTTTTTCCCCCTTAATTTGAAGGATGCTCTACAAGCAGAGGCATATTTATCAAAGGTTGGATTTTAGTGGTTTTCGAGGTTTTTGAAACCATGACTAGACTCACAGACTTTTTACACTGAACAATGCTAAAAAAAATCTGAATCCTTGAAAACCTCCAAACATGTTGATGTTTTTTTTTGACAATTCCTAGACAAAAAAAAAATTACAAAGTTTTGCCAGGTAAGTTTTCATAGTTTTTACACTTAATAAAGCTTAATAAAGCTTGCATTTTTAGAGTTTAAAAAAAAAGAAACAAAAAACAATATCACAAATATTTAGAGGTTCATGGAAAAAAAATCTAAATTCAATTGTTAGAAAAAGGGCCCCTTAGTGGCATATTTATAAACCTGTTTAAAAAAAAGTTATAAATCTCACATACTGTAGCCTTTGTAATGCCATTGTAATGCATTTGAAATGATACACAATTATAAAACGTTTTTCTTAAAGAAGATACCAATTGAGTTTCTAGGTTATTCAAAGCCATTCGAGTTCATTTGAGGTAAAGAAAACGCTTATGCCATTTTACACAGTATTATAAATATTGGACTTAGTTTGCTTATAGTAGCTTATACCAGCTTATCTATTTGTCTTTTGGTTGTCAGCTTCTTAATTAGTAAATTTCTTGAAATGCTATTCACCAAAAATAAATATATTTTACTTGTGCATTCATTAGCATTTAGTTGGCAACTTTACATTGTATATTTATTCATTTTATTTATATATTTATGTGACATTTGAAATGTGTCAATAAATGTTTACCTATATTGTCATATTGAATATATAGCTCGTTTTGATACAAATAAATACATTTCTTTATCAATCAGCTGTACTAAAAACATACATTTGTTTCCTTTGTTTACATTTTTATGCTTTTAAGCTAAATTGTACTCACATTTAGTGCCAGGATAAGCACAGTAATGTGTGGGATGACTGGGGGGAGGGACATTTATTACAAGTCAGTTTTCCAGCAGCACACCAAGTCAGTTGTAGTGATTGCAAAAATTGATTTATTTAGCCCAAAAACCACATATCAAACAGGCAACGTTTCTGGCCCACTGGACCCTTTATCAAGCCTAATGTTACCCCTTACAAAAGCATCTTATATAGTGACTGGATGAGGTATGAGTAAGAAACCCCTCCTCTTCCTTAACGTGACATCAACAAAACACCTCCCCCCTATAACAGGTGAAGTTTTATTTACAGTGAATAAAAGTCCATTCAAAGTCTTGGGTTTTTGTGCGGTATAAGATGCTAAACCGCTGTGAGAACATTTTTGTTTCTAGATGCAAAACCAATACAAGTGACATATAATTACTCCACATATGATCCAGCATACCTGAGACGCCAGTGAGACTCCCCTCTGCATATCGCACTCAGCACATTCCTGAGACAAATTTCAGATATGCAAAATAGATGTCGGCACTCAGGGTGTCCTATGCAGATCTTGATAGCCTTGAAAAGATAGAATAGAAGAAATATAGTTAATAATCATAACAGCAGCTTCAATGTAACATCAAAATATGTGTAGGACTACATCAACATCCCTAAAAAATGAACATGGCTGGAGTATATTCTCTATTTAATCCCCGGGGCCAAACAGTATCCAGTTTGTTTATCCACATCATCTCTAGTTTTTTGAGCATCGGGAGTCTGTTTCCTCCCCTTCTTGGGACCTCCACTGAATCAATAACTTGAAATTTAAGCTGGCTGATTGAATGTTGTGCTGCATGGAAGTGTGCTGGAACAGGTAATGTGGTAAGTTCCCTACGTATGGTGGATTTATGTTTCGAGATACGATTCTGTATCTTTTGTGTAGTTTTACCCACGTAGATCAAACCTCAGGGGCATTTCAATATATAAATAACGTATGAAGACTCACATGTGTAGTATTTCTTTATCATGTACTTATTGCCCCTATGTGGGTGGTGAAAAAAATTGCCCTTTGTGACCGAATTGCATTGGGTGCAGTGTAGACAGGGAAATGTACCAAATTTAGGATTTTGTAGAAAGCGCTGATAAGACTTTGTTTTGCCCCCAATATCGGCTCTCACCAATTGGTCCTTCAGATTCTTGCCACGTCTATATGCTAATAGCGGTGTTTGTTGAAAAGCTGTGATGTTAGCTGTGATTGTAATATATGCCAGTGTTGGCGAATGATGTTCCCTACGTGTCTGCTTGCCATAGAGTATTTACTTATAAACACCAATCTATCCCCCTTATCAGTGTCTTTCTTAGCAGGGGAAAGCAGTCTTTCCTGTTCTTATTCTGTATCCTTTCCTTGTTTTTCACTAAGACTTCATGTGGGTACCCTCTTTCCATGAATCTGGCTGTCATTTCTAGTGACTGCTTTTGATAATTAACCTCATTACTCACTATACGTTTAAGTCTTGTATATTGGGTAAGGGGCAGTGAGTCCTTAAGCAGTTTTGGATGGAAACTGGTGTAGTGTAAGAGGCTGTTTTTATCAGTGTTTTTTCTGAAAAGGTCAGTTTCTAATGAATTGCCGACTCTTGTTATCTGCACATCAAGAAAATTTAAGGAATTTTTATCAGATACACAGGTTAATTTGAGTGTGTCCTCCATGTTGTTGAGGAAAGTGTGGAATTCTTTTAAGCTCTCAGGTGTCCCATTCCATAAGATCAATAGATCATCTATATAATGAATATATAACATGCAGTGTTCCTGATATAGCTCATTTCTATACACCATAGTCTCCTCAAGGAATGCCATGTACAAATTGGCATAGGTGGGTGCCACATTACTGCCCATTGCAGTCCCCCGTTGCTGCTGGATGTAGTCTTCATCACCAAATAGGAAATAATTTTGGTGTAATACAATTTCCAATAGATCTAACAGGAAGTTTCTTTGTGGCCCAGTATACTCTGTACTGTCTAGGTGGTAACTCAAAGCCCTTAAACCAGAGTCATGTGAAATGGATGTATAGAGAAAAGTCACATCAAAACTTACCAACAATATTTCGCCCTCCGGTAGCTGTTATGTGTTTAAATGTGTTTAATGTGTTTTTAAGCAAATCTGTAGTATCCTACATGATCTGGTTGTTTGTACCAGTGGTTGTAACAGGTTATCCAGAAAGATGGAGAGGGGTCTCAACACTGACTCAGTTCCTGCCACTATTGGTCAGCCCTGGGGCCTCTCAAGGTTTTTATGAATCTTTGGAAGTGTATATAAGACTGGTGTAATGGGGTCCTCCTTAATCAAAACATTCTTCAAATCCTCATCTATTATGTCCTCATCAAATGCACTGTAAACCTTGCTCATTATACACTGTTGTATCGATGTAAGGGGATTTGCACTCACTTTTTTATACATATCTACATGTGCCAGCTGTGAGCGAATCTCCTCTATATATGAGTCTTTATTCATGACCACCAATGCACCCCCTTTGTCTGCTGGTTTAATAATGATATTTTCCTTATTTAATAATTCAGTTAAATATAACCTCTCTTGATGACTTAAATTAGATTCATGCCCAAAACCAGAATTGCGTATGGCTTTACGTTTACGTTTCAATTTTTCCATATCTTTAGTGACCAATTTTATATATGCCTCAGTTACATTGTCAGATGTAGGGGGTATAAATGTGGATTTATTCCGTAAACCCATCTGTTGTAATGATATATATGAACCACTTGGTGGCATATTGCTATCAACGGGTACCTGTAACTTTGGCTATTTAGAGAAAAACGTTTTAAGCCTTAATGTCTGAAAAAATTTCTGCAGTTCAATGTCCAAATTAAATGTGTCACATCGATAAGTGGGACAAAACGAAAGACCCCTCTGCAAAATGTTCAACTGCTGTTTAGTAAGAATACAGTTTGAAATATTGTATACTAACGTATTTTGTGCTGATCCAGATGTTGATCCTGTCTGGCCTGTCTCTGTGGCTGTTGCCGCCGTTCCTGTGGATGCTGATGATATCGCAAACCCTTGTTGCGGTGTGTTCTCTCTCTTATGTAGTGTCTCTTAAATCCCCTCCTGGTCTTTGTGGTTCCGGAGTGCTGTACTCTAAAAAAGAGGATGAGGTCCGATGTGGTGTCCTCAGCAAACTCGATCCGGTCCCTGTATTGGCCGCCCCGGGGGTTGGTTCCGTCTCTCTCGTTCTCCCCAATCTCCACGGGGGTATCGCAGCGCTGATGCAGATCCCCCTCTTTCAATGTAAGACACTGTAGCAGTATCTGGTCTCCGCACGTTTCCCTGCGCAGTTTGTGAAGGGGATTCCCTCCACCGATAAACGTTTCCCACACGATAACCCTGTTTGTCACGCTGAAATTTTGCGCGCTTCCTGTCCTCCACTGTTCTCCGGTGCCTCTCTATGATGTCATCAACACCAGCCAGTGGTGTTCGCACATCCTCCGTTCTCTTTCAGCCTGCGCTCAATGTCATCAACACTGGCCTTTACCTGTGGTATCTTGGCTTGTAAGTACTCAATGTTTAATAATACGATATCAAAGGAGCATTTATTTATAATTTGCTCGTATCTCTTGGTGAATGAGCTGTTCTCCGAGAAGATAGTGGGTCTCAGTCCAATGCGTAACCCGCGTGGTATCCGTTTGTTACAGTAGTATTATGCAAGGGTGACTGAGTGCAGTTCTAAGCCCACAAGCCTTTTCCTTTCTTTCTCGAGTTCCCTTGTCAGATTTTCATCCGTTGGCATAGATAGAAAGGCAGGGACATTTATTAAACCTTGATTTTTCTAGTCAAGTTTTATATAGAAAAATAAAACTCGAATTTGTAGAGATTTATTATACTACAAAATGTCGCAAAAATCTGCAACATATGCCTATACTGACCATGAGGCGGCAAAGATCATTACTGCAGTACCAACACAGAGGGATTTTTTTATCTCAGACTGATGCAATTTATCTATATCGTGAATGGGAAAAAGCATGCAAACACCATATAGCACTTGATTTGCATTTAAGGACTTTAGCCGAATATTATAAACTGAAACATATTCCACGTGGTCTACGATCTAATTTGAGACCAACTATGTTTAATGATGATGAGGAATTTGTGGAGCGCTCGGAATCTATACTAAATAGGTGCTCATTTAATCTTGAATTGGCCTTAAAGGAATAGTTCATTGTGAAAATAAAAACTGGGTAAATAGATAGGCTGTGCAAAATAAAAAATGTTTCTTATATAGTTAGTTAGCCAAAAATGTAATGTATAAAGGCTGGAGTGAACAGATGTCTAATTCAACAGCCAGAATCCAACTTCCTGCTTTTCAGCTCTATAACTCTGAGTTAGTCAGCGACTTGAAGGGGGGTACATTTCTGTTCAGTGAGTTTGCAATTGATCCTCAGCATTCAGCTCAGATTCAAAAGCAACAGATATGACTCAAGTCAATCCCTCAAGTCTCTGATTGGTTACTGCCTGGTAGCCAGGGTAACCAGTCAGTGTAAACCAAGATAGCTGAAAAGCAGGAAGTAGTGTTCTGACTGACTTGTTATACATCAAATCACTCCAGCCTTTATACATTACATTTTTTGCTAACTAACTATATTAGAAACATTTTTTATTTTGCACAGCCTATCTATTTACCCAGTTTTTATTTTTACACTGAACAATTCCTTTAGTGGAACTCATCCAAAAGGAAATACTGGAATCCTTACAAAAGAAAATGGCGATGGAACAGAAGGTGTGGAAACTAGATACGCTGGAAAAGTTTCAGGCCAGTAAAAACAAGATGCGGGACATATTACTTCAGTTCCAGGAGGAGACCGAGAAGCGGAAGCTTTAGAAATTCTACCGAGATGGTGCGATTATGAGAGCGGCAATGTGTATCGCCGGCCGCAACTGGCAAATCTTGGCTTTCGTAAGGGTGAGTATGGCCGTAGATCACGACGCAGAGGAGAATGGAGACATATGGGAAATTCAGCAAGAGAGTCAGACACTGACTCTTTAGTGTTTTCACTTGTGTCTGCGGATTTTTTAGGTGGCTCACAGATAACCCACGCCAGGACGGAGAAGGAGGGGTGGCCGGAAACACTGGAGGCACAAGACAGCATCGACACCAGAGAACGAAAAAGAGAACAACGCACTGGTGGTAAATATATTTACCTATATACTAACTACCGATGAATTGTCAATATTTCAAAAGGGTTTATCTTTCTGCCCAGACGCACAACCAAATTTCCTTGAAATTGACCTAGCATTGGCACGGTTCTTTAGACTCATTTAACTTAAAGCCTTCTTTGGGACTCAATTAAATGTACAGAAACCATTGGACAATGGGTGCAATGCCAATGTCTATGAAAACACTTTCACTCTATCTATGTTTGACTTACATTTACTTTACACCTAACAAGGTTTATAAGGGTATTGACACATATATGAATATTGGTAAAAAGTGATGTAATCGATCTGAAATTGCAATACAAACAAGTGAGTCTCAAATGTAAAACTTTTAATCTAACCAAAAGTGAGAATATGTCTTTAAGAAAATTACAGGAAAATAACAATATTGTAATTAAGCCAGCGGATAAGGGAAGGAATGCTAGCTGTTAACAGCACATATACTCCATTACACTCCTTCCTAATATCCCCTTCCTAATATCCAATTATACTTGAAAGAAACTATTTTATGTTCCAAGATACTTTCTATGAACAGCGTTGCGGTACTGCAATGGGATTGAATGTGGCCCCCACATATGCAAATATATTTGTCAATTTATTTCAGGAGACATTTGTCTATAAAAACTCAATATTTCAGCGACACTGTAAAACTTGGTATCGCTATATAGACAATATCTTTATGCTGTGGGCGGGGCCACATACGACCCTTATAAATTCTTATGAAGAATTGAATAATTATTTACCAGCCTTAAAATTCACTATGCAGTTGGATCTTTCAAGTATAAATTTCCTGGATATTCTGATATATAAACATGAAGGCAGACGAGCAACAGATCTGTATGTGAAACCAACAGATAAAAACACCCTGTTACTTTATTCTTCATTTCATCCACCTCATATAAAGCGATCGGTACCGAAATCACAATTCTCTAGAGTGAAGAGAATAGTATCAGAGAAAGAAAATTTAATAGAGAGGTTGGATGAGATGAATAAATTTGTAACTAGAGGTTACCCAAGCAAAACCCTTGATAAATGTAAGAGGGAAGTGATGTCTGGACAGGTAATAAGGAAAAATAATGTAAAGATGGATGAAAGAATGCCATTTACTAGTGGTTATAATAACCTGTCTAGACAGATTGGTAAAATTGTCTGCAAACATTGAGGTATATTAGGTGTAGAATTTCCAGGCCTAAGTCTATTTCGGAGACCACCAGGTATTGCGTACAAAAAAGCCCAATCATTAAGGGACAGGCTTGTTAAGGCGGATGTAGGTCCAGAGAAAATACTGCAACAAGATACTATTGGTGTGCGGAAAAATGGTACATTCCCCTGCTTGTCATGCAAACATTGTAATAGTTGTCTAAAAGGGACACTATTTATCATCCGTACAGATGTACAGCAATTAAAATTAAAGGCTATCACACTTGTCTTTCTACTTATGTGGTTTATGCCATAACATGTCCGTGTGGACTTATTCATGTGGGACAGACCACGAGGCAGCTTAAAGACAGAATAGGTGAACTCAAGTCTGATATTAGGAGAAAGGTGAGATAAAGCCCTGTAGCAGGACACTTTATTGAAGCTGGCCATTCTGTATCCCAATTACGGTTCCAGGTATTACAACTGGTTTCTAAACCCAGGAGAGGGGAAGATAGAGTTAAACTACTACTAAAATGCGAAGCGGGTTGGATTTGTAGATTGGAGACTTTAACCCCTAAGGGCATGAACAAAGAATATGAATTAAGTGCAGTGATATAGATTTGACACAGGTTGTTTTTAAATAATTTTATTCTCTGTTTTAAGCTGGTTTTAATTGCTTTATTCTCTATAGAACATCAACAAGATCCATCTATGGGAGATACAGAATAAATTATTTGTAATATGATAAAACACAACGTTTAATACTATTATCTTAAATTTGACATGATGGAATATATGTAAACAATGGTGTTGTTTAGTCGTATGTGAACTAGATACAAATCATATAATATTAATGTCTCAATACATGTAATTATTGGTGATAGACACTAGTGGATTTGGGTATAAAAGGAAGTTACAATGATGCTTTGCTAGCTTGAAAAAGCATATTTTGTGTCCGAAACGTCACTATGCTATATTTGGAATAATGAAAAAACCTGGAGTGCTGCAATTTATATATACGAGATTTATTATACCCCAAAGCTGCAAAAAATCAGAAAATGTTCCATCTCAGACCTGTCGAGATCATGTAGAAGTCAATGGCAGATGTCGCTGAAGTTGTTTTTTGACATTGTGATCTGTGCTGGATAGTTCGGGTTTTCATACACTAATCCAACAAAGTCGAGTTTTCACAGCAACAATTCAATCAAATCAAGTTTTCGGAGCATCAATCGTACAATACAAATTGATGCCCGATTTTGTTGCACTGTTTTTTTGCTCCGACTTTTTTGAGAAAAATGATTGAGAATGAGTTCAATTTGTGAAAGGGGGTTTGTTTAGTCGACTTTGTTTTAAGAAATAAATTAGATACATTTGAGTTTTAACAAATAACCCCCTAGGAATTTGAAATTATTTGCATGTTATAGTTATACATAGTAACATAACATAATAAGATAGTAAGTTAGGTTGAAGAAAGACACCCGTCCATCAAGTTCAACCTTTTAACTTTTTTTTAAACCTGACTAACTACCAGTATACTTGGCTTTAAAGTCTGTATTTTAAATTTATCATTAACACCCTTATATATTTCTGTTCTTTATTTATTTATAAAGACTTTATCATGCAGTTATTACATTACAGTTATTCTTGGAGTTTGAACATTGCCTATCTTGTCCTTTTTACATACATTTTCTTGACTTGGTAATATTCAATCCTATGTTACTTTTTCATTGGTATACACCCTTATGTTGCTTAGTATTAGTTTAATTAGTTGAATACTTAGAATTTTAATTATGCTCCACAGATATTCAGTGGTTCTTGTTTAATTATGCCAGCAAGTCAGTTTTTATTTCCTGTTAGAAACTTTGAGGAAACATATTACTTTTTATAATCAGTACTTAAAATATGTACTTTAATTGCTGCACTTTTTTTGCCAAGAGCATCATTGCTTAGTAAAAGATCAGTGAATTTTCTAGACTTCCTAGCAAAGCATTCTATAATTACAAAATAAAAAAACATCTAGACTAAAACACTGCTAGTTTTACCAATTCTGTTTTATTCCCTGATGGGCACAAATGGCATAATATTTCCACTTCAGCTCCCTTGCATACTTAAAAGAGCACCAGTATGCATAATAAAATCAAGAGTTCTTTGGAACACTTCACTTGAATTTAAAGAGATTCTCAATAGCCCATCAAACAAGTGGCAAGGGTCATGTAATATAAAAGCTTTAAAATCTGGTTCTCTGTGAATTAACACCCTTTGCTATATTGTCATGCAGAGTCACTGGCTATACAAACAATATTTGAATTTTTTTCACAATGTATGGGAAAATATTAGACAAAGTATCACTTTGTAAAATTTAACTGTACTGTGCATGTATGATTTTTTTTTTTTTTTTTAAACCACTGACCAAGACTGGTACAGGCAAGCTTGTAAATGTAAACCCTTTCCATGGACATAGGTGGATCTGGGAGGAACTATTTTGCCTCCTGCTTTCCTAATGAGGTTAGACAGATTGCTATATGCCATAAAGTGGGAAGTGGTAAATGGTTGGGCAACCCATAATTAAATATATATAATTATGTATGAATTTTATATATATATATATAGATATATATAGATATATATAGATATATATAGATATAGATATATAAATATAGATATATATTTATACACAAGAAAATGTGGTGGCGCACTCCTGGGATTTCTTCAATAAAAAATAGTTTATTTCGACATGTTTGCTCTGGACACGAGCCGAAACGTTGATTACTGCAAACATGCCGGAATAAACTATTTTTTATTGAAGAAATCCCAGGAGTGTGCTACCACATTTTCTTGTATCTATTACTTCCCAGGAGCAGCACCCTGATATGTACAAGAGGGATTGCTGATAGGAGTGCGGATCACAGAGACTGTTATATATATATATATATATATATATATATATATATATATATATATATATATATATATATATATATATATATATATATATATATATATATATATATAGTTCCTCAAAATCCCAGCACTCTCCATAAACAAACTGACGCTGCCTGGGTGCACGCCTCACAAAACTGCAAAACCGGAGAGGATTATATATATATATATATATATATATATATATATATATATATATATATATATATATATATATATATACAAAAAATCCAATGCTTCAATTTCAATTACTAAATTATGATATTCCTCTGATAAAGACATTGTTATAGTTAAACCAGATGAGTGCAATACTGTTTTGTATTACTAAATGTTGTTCCTTGATAGATTTATACTCGTGTAATGCTAATCTGGGCTATCCAGACCACAAGTAGTTAATGTCCAGCTAGTGATATGAGCATGGGTTACATTGCGACTCACACATCAGGATCAGGGAAAGTTTCCCATAAAGGTGTAGTTGAACTACAACACGCAGGCTACGGTATAGCAAAAATAGGAAATGATGGATGCCAGGAGGTTCTTTTGGTGAAACAACAGAATGGTAGTTTATTGTTACAAGAACAATGTCCCCAGGTGATGTAACATCACATGCTAGAATAGGTTGGATGACACATCTGAGGAATGTGGCTCCAATAAGGCATTGTAGTCAAGTAGTTATCAGGAATCCCAGGCAGATGTACCTTAAAGTGGTCCGGATCCCACCCAGCAGAGTGGTCATGGAGAAGAAGTCTAGCCTGACACCCTATCCACTGTGGTCCCTTCACTGAAGGCTTTTGGGAAGCTACTCCCTGCTACAGATCATTGATGGAGCACAGAACTGCGCTTGCTATATAATCTCTCTATCTCACTCTCCTAGAGAGTCTATAACAGTTTTAACCTAATTCGAGTTAACCTCGTTCAGGTCCCTTTAGGGCGGTGGCTTTACTGGGCCTTGGTGTACCCAGGCTCAATGAGCAGAACCAGTAGCCGAAGAGGAAGTTTGCAAAAGTGTTTAACCTGAGTAAGTTGCTTCAACACCAGCAGCTGAAGAGGAAGATCCACTCCTTACCAAACACTATATGGAAGTATGGCACTAAGTGGTCATACATAAAAAAATTGTAAACTTACTCAGGTTAAACACTTTTGCAATATTTGCATTATTAGATAATACCAGCAACCCTCATACTTTATTAACTAAATCCAGGAAGTGCATAGACTGTTAGGGGCAAATTTACTTATGGTCGAATATCGAGGGTTAATTAACCCTCGTTATTCGACTTCCGAATTGAAATCCTTCTACTTTGAATTTCGAAGTCAAAGGATTTACCACAATTCGTCGATTTGAAGGATTTTAATCCATCGATCAAACGATTTTTCTTCGCCCAAAAAAAGATCTGTTCCTTCACTCGAGCAAAGTAAATGGGCCCCTTAGTGTTGCTGACTCTAATGGCTTTTAAAGACAGCTTTTGAGCTGGAGTCTGTCCAGTAGTATAAAAATGGCTAAAACTTCTAATAAATCAGAGAAAATGAATGAGTAGAATCTACATTTTAATGCCTCCCTTGCTTTTTATATTGAACTGGAAACCTAATCCTATATTTTGCATAGAGCATTGGCTCACTCTATAGGGACAGTGTTATGATGCAAAAGTTAGTTTTGAGTATTATTATAGCTTGCAGCGGGAAATAGTTTTACTTATTTGTGGGCCTTTAATTTTCATTATTTTCATTTTTTTTTTAACCTAAAACACTTTCATTAAATTACCATTTGTATGGATCCTTGCATACTTTTTAGCATCTGATTTTTAGGATGCCAGTTTACTGATCTGTGTCCAATTTGCAGCTTTTAGAGCACTAGATTGTCCATTAACATGAAAATCAACATTAATTCATAGCCAAACTGCAGCTTTATCAATGTAAAATGATTGTATGTATACAAGTCTAGTCACAGCCTTCTCATCCACATCTAATGGTATCACCATTTTCAGTATTTCCATTACCACATTCATTTATCTATACCCACTGTACACAATAAGTAGTCACTGTTTTTAAAACATGAAAAGGTAAGAAACATGACCTTTCTTTTCGATGGTACCAGCAATTTTTATTGTTTGACCTGGAGACTAGATTTCTTTCCAATTAATCTTTAACTCATATATAAACTAGGGCTCTAATAAACTTGTATGCTACAAAATTTATACAATAATGATTTTGGCAGTTTTATACAGTACAATTATTGGGAATGACATTGAAATCACTGCCTTACATACCTATGGCCTATTATGCATCCATATCAGCTAGTTTAATAGCATAGCCAAAGTCTTCATTGAAATGTTTGCTTTCAAACGCAGATGTGCCAAAGTGTAATTTTAGAGAATTTTACAATAGCAAACTGAAACTCTACATAAACAGTATTTGCATTGGTAAATGTCTGGCTGTTAATAAGTAATGTTGCTTTATTTGTAGATTAGCAATTGCCCAGCTGCTTTAACTCTTCACGAGAGTATGTAAAGAGAGAAAAAAGTACTACTGATGAAATAAAAATAAATATATAGGAATATAATAGATTTATGACAAAATGTCATTAATGTAATTCTGATGATCCACCTTACTTGCAAATATTTCTGTGATTTATATGACAGTTTTCCTCTTTTACATCATTCTGCATTATTGCAAGCACACGTTCATCTCCCTTATTTGTTTTACTGTATTTTGCTCAACTGACAAACTGTCAAATTAGCATTGTGCATCCTATATAATAAAGTTCAAGTGTCTCTGAAAACTCAAATCGCTCGAGTTTTCGGGTGAAAATAACTTGAATCGCTCGAATCATTCGAGTTTTCAAGCAAAAACCTCTGAAAAACATAATCAACAGCATAAAGTAAAAATATTTTATGTTTACTCAATGGTTATATGACTAAGTGATCCAGTTTCAAGTGTTGGAGCTTTAACCCTTTAAGTGCCAGCAGAATTTCACATTTTGGTTACGCGAAATGCCAGCCGTTTTTGAAACATTTTGTGCTCTCTCACTTTAGGGGCATTTTCTGAGGGGAAACCTATAGTTTACCTAGGAAAACTATACATTGTTTTTTTCGGTAGAAACTGAGCTTTCTAAATCTGCCTGAGTTTTCATGTATTTCCACCTGTGCAAAAAAATTTATAGTGCTAAATACCAAAAAAAAATGAAAAATTACCATTTTTCATCGTATATCAATTTATACCAGAAAAATATTTCATTTTACGGATGAAAATCCAACTGATTTGGAAAGCCTTATGTCTCTCGAACGTGCCAATACCAGATATGTATAGTTTTAGGGAGATTTAGGATTTCTGTACAGCAAAAACTCCCGGCAGTATATTACCGAATTTTGAAAGCACTAAGGCAGAAAACGGCATGCTTTAGATTCCAAGGCAAAAAAATCCTGAAACCGTAGGTTTACCCCAGAAAACCATACATTTTTGAAAAGTACACATTCTGCCGATTACAAAATGGGTAACTATGTCTCTCTACTCCCAACTACCAAACATAAAAGCTTGTCTGAACATAGCGGTTTTTCAACAAAAAATTCAAAATTCTGAAAAATCATTTCAAAGGTTTTATTTTGCTGCTCCGCATATCCCAAACTATATTAGGTACCAAGAAAAAGCACCTGAAATATGATTGCCAGGGGTCCACTGAACAATTTGATACCCATTATGCATAGGTTTACCAAAGTATCTGGCATTTAGAGACACCAATATGAAGTTAGCACATCCAAATTGTTCAGGACTTTACTTCAGCTACTGAGAAATCAACACATTGACTGCATTTTTTGTGGGGTAAAAACACAGAAATATATGTTTACCCCCCAAACCCATATATTTTTGGAAAGTACACATTCTACTGAATCTAAAATGGGTACCCATGTCTTTCTGCTCCAAACTACTGAGTCGCAAGGCTTTCCCACAATTGTCGGTTTTGGTGAAATATCTGAAAATTTCCTCAAAGCTTCAACTTCCCAGCACCATATCGCCCATGTATCATTATGTACTAAGAAAAAGCACCCTAAATATGATTGCCAGGGTTCCTCTGAACATTTTGGTGGTCATTGTTCATAAGTTTACCAAAGTATCTGGCATTTAGAGGCCCCAAAATGAAGTTAGCGCATACAAGCAGTCCCGTGGGTAACTTCAGCTAATGAAAGATCAACACATTGACTGCATTTTTGTGGGGTAAAAACACAGAAATATATGTTTACCCCCCAAAACCCATATATTTTTGGAAAGTACACATTCTACCGAATCTAAAATGGGTACCCATGCCTTTCTGCTCCAAACTACTGAGTCGCAAGGCTTTCCCACAATTGTCGGTTTTGGTGAAATATCTGAAAATTGCCTCAAAGCTTCAACTTCCCAGCACCATATCACCCATGTATCGTTACGCACCAAGAAAAGCACCCTAAATATGATTGCCAGGGTTCCTCCAAACAGTTTGGTGGCCATTATTCATAGGTTTACCAAAGTATCTGGCATTTAGAGGCCTCAAAATGAAGTTAGCGCATACAAATAGTCCTGTGGGTAACTTCATCTAATGAAAAATCAACACATTGACTGCATTTTTGTGGGGTAAAAACACAGAAATATATGTTTACCCCCCAAACCCATATATTTTTGGAAAGTACACATTCTACTGAATCTAAAATGGGTACCCATGCCTTTCTGCTCCAAACTACTGAGTCGCAAGGCTTTCCCACAATTGTCGGTTTGGTGAAATATCTGAAAATTGCCTCAAAGCTTCAACTTCTCAGCACCATATCACCCATGTATCGTTATGCACCAAGAAAAAGCACCCTAAATATGATTGCCAGGGTTCCTCCGAACAGTTTGGTGGCCATTGTTCATAGGCTTACCAAAGTATCTGGCATTTAGAGGCCCCAAAATGAAGTTAGCGCATACAAACAGTCCCGTGGGTAACTTCAGCTAATGAAAAATCAACACATTGACTGCATTTTGTGGGGTAAAAACACAGAAATATATGTTTACCCCCCAAACCCATACATTTTTGGAAAGTACACATTCTACAGAATCTAAAATGGGTACCCATGCCTTATTGCTCCAAACTACTGAGTCGCAAGGCTTTCCCAAATTTGTCGGTTTTGGTGAAATATCTGAAAATTGCTTCAAAGCTTCAACTTCCCAGCACCATATCACCCATGTGTCATTACGTACTAAGAAAAAGCACCCTAAATATGATTGCCAGGGTTCCTCTGAACATTTTGGTGGCCATTGTTCATAAGTTTACCAAAGTATCTGGCATTTAGAGGCCCCAAAATGAAGTTAGCGCATACAAACAGTCCCGTGGGTAACTTCAGCTAATGAAAAATCAACACATTGACTGCATTTTTGTGGGGTAAAACACAGAAATATATGTTTACCCCCCAAAACCCATATATTTTTGGAAAGTACACATTCTACAGAATCTAAAATGGGTACCCATGCCTTTCTGCTCCAAACTACTGAGTCGCAAGGCTTTACCACAATTGTCGGTTTTGGTGAGATATCTGAAAATTGCCTCAAAGCTTCAACTTCCCAGCACCATATCACCCATGTGTCATTACGTACTAAGAAAAAGCACCCTAAATATGATTGCCAGGGTTCCTCTGAACATTTTGGTGGCCATTGTTCATAAGTTTACCAAAGTATCTGGCATTTAGAGGCCCCAAAATGAAGTTAGCGCATACAAACAGTCCCGTGGGTAACTTCAGCTAATGAAAGATCAACAAATTGACTGCATTTTTGTGGGGTAAAAAACAGAAATATATGTTTACCCCCCAAAACCCATATATTTTTGGAAAGTACACATTCTACAGAATCTAAAATGGGTACCCATGCCTTTCTGCTCCAAACTACTGAGTCGCAAGGCTTTCCCACAATTGTCGGTTTTGGTGAGATATCTGAAAATTGCCTCAAAGCTTCAACTTCCCAGCACCATATCACCCATGTGTCATTACGTACTAAGAAAAAGCACCCTAAATATGATTGCCAGGGTTCCTCTGAACATTTTGGTGGCCATTGTTCATAAGTTTACCAAAGTATCTGGCATTTAGAGGCCCCAAAATGAAGTTAGCGCATACAAACAGTCCCGTGGGTAACTTCAGCTAATGAAAGATCAACAAATTGACTGCATTTTTGTGGGGTAAAAAACAGAAATATATGTTTACCCCCCAAAACCCATATATTTTTGGAAAGTACACATTCTACCGAATCTAAAATGGGTACCCATGCCTTTCTGCTCCAAACTACTGAGTCGCAAGGCTTTCCCACAATTGTCGGTTTTGATGAAATATCTGAAAATTTCCTCAAAGCTTCAACTTCTCAGCACCATATCACCCATGTATCGTTATGCACCAAGAAAAAGCACCCTAAATATGATTGCCAGGGTTCCTCCGAACAGTTTGGTGGCCATTGTTCATAGGTTTACCAAAGTATCTGGCATTTAGAGGCCCCAAAATGAAGTTAGTGCATACAAACAGTCTCGTGGGTAACTTCAGCTAATGAAAATTCAACACATTGACTGCATTTTTGTGGGGTAAAAACACAGAAATATATGTTTACCCCCCAAACCCATACATTTTTGGAAAGTACACATTCTACAGAATCTAAAATGGGTACCCATGCCTTATTGCTCCAAACTACTGAGTCGCAAGGCTTTCCCAAAGTTGTCGGTTTTGGTGAAATATCTGGAAATTGCCTCAAAGCTTCAACTTTCCAGCATCGTATTGTCCATGTATCATTACCAGCATAAAGCATCCTAAATATAAACATATGGGTCTACTAAACAGTTTGATACCCAATGTGCATAGATATACCAAACTATGTGGCGCACAGAGACCCCCAAATGACAATATGTATAGACATTTTCACGGCTGACGCGCTGGCTGCTGCAATATAACCACCCGGTGTGTGTATTATGCGACATTAGCCCACCTAACAGTACAGAGACCCCAGAAAACCATATATTTTCAGAAAGTACACATTCTGACGAATCCAATATGGGTAAATAAGTGTTTCTACTGCAAACTGCCAAACTGCAAAGCAATGCTGAACATAACGGTTTTTATCAAATTTCGGAAAATCATCACAAAGCTTGAATTTTACCCCATTATATGCCACACATTTCGTAACGTATCAGCATAAAACATCCTAAATATGAACGCCAGGGGTCTACTGAACACTTTGATGCCCAATATGCATAGATATACCAAACTATGTGGCGCACAGAGACCCCCAAATGCCAATAGTGTATATACATTTTCACGGCTGACGCTCTGGCTGCTGCAATATGAGCACCTGGAGTGTGTATTATGCGACATTAGACCCCCCCTAACAGTACAGAGACCCCAGAAAACCATATATTTTCAGAAAGTACACATTCTGACGAATCCAATATGGGTAAATAAGTGTTTCTACTGCAAACTGCCAAACTGCAAAGCAATGCTGAACATAACGGTTTTTATCAAATTTCTGAAAATCATCACAAAGCTTGAATTCTACCCCATTACATGCCACACATTTCGTAACGTATCAGCATAAAACATCCTAAATATGAACGCCAGGGGTCTACTGAACACTTTGATGCCCAGTATGCATAGATATACCAAACGATGTGGCGTACAGAGACCCCTAAATGACAATAGTGTATATACATTTTCACGGCTGACGCGCTGGCTGCTGCAATATAAGCACCTGGTGTGTGTATTATGCAACATTAGACCCCCCTAATAGTACAGAGACCCCAGAAAACCATATATTTTCAGAAAGTACACATTCTGACGAATCCGATATGGGTAAATAAGTGTTTCTACTGCAAACTGCCAAACTGCAAAGCAATGCTGAACATAACGGTTTTTATCAAATTTCGGAAAATCGTCACAAAGCTTGAATTCTACCCCATTATATGCCACACATTTCGTAACGTATCAGCATAAAACATCCTAAATATGAACGCCAGGGGTCTACTGAACACTTTGATGCCCAGTATGCATAGATATACCAAACTATGTGGCATACAGAGACCCCCAAATGACAATAGTGTATATACATTTTCACGGCTGACGCGCTGGCTGCTGCAATATAAGCACCTGGTGTGTGTATTATGCAACATTAGACCCCCCTAACAATACAGAGACCCCAGAAAACCATATATTTTCAGAAAGTACACATTCTGACGAATCCAATATGGGTAAATAAGTGTTTCTACTGCAAACTGCCAAACTGCAAAGCAATGCTGAACATAACGGTTTTTATCAAATTTCTGAAAATCGTCACAAAGCTTGAATTTTACCCCATTATATGCCCCACATTTCGTAACTTATCAGCATAAAACATCCTAAATATGAACGCCAGGGGTCTACTGAACACTTTGATGCCCAATATGCATAGATATACCAAACTATGTGGCGCACAGAGACCCCCAAATGACAATAGTGTATATACATTTTCACGGCTGACGCTCTGGCTGCTGCAATATGAGCACCTGGAGTGTGTATTATGCGACATTAGACCCCCCTAACAGTACAGAGACCCCAGAAAACCATATATTTTCAGAAAGTACACATTCTGACGAATCCAATATGGGTAAATAAGTGTTTCTACTGCAAACTGCCAAACTGCAAAGCAATGCTGAACGTAACGGTTTTTTATCAAATTTCTGAAAATCGTCACAAAGCTTGAATTTTACCCCATTATATGCCCCACATTTCGTAACTTATCAGCATAAAACATCCTAAATATGAACGCCAGGGGTCTACTGAACACTTTGATGCCCAATATGCATAGATATACCAAACTATGTGGCGCACAGAGACCCCCAAATGACAATAGTGTATATACATTTTCACGGCTGACGCTCTGGCTGCTGCAATATGAGCACCTGGAGTGTGTATTATGCGACATTAGACCCCCCTAACAGTACAGAGACCCCAGAAAACCATATATTTTCAGAAAGTACACATTCTGACGAATCCAATATGGGTAAATAAGTGTTTCTACTGCAAACTGCCAAACTGCAAAGCAATGCTGAACGTAACGGTTTTTATCAAATTTCTGAAAATCGTCACAAAGCTTGAATTTTACCCCATTATATGCCCCACATTTCGTAACTTATCAGCATAAAACATCCTAAATATGAACGCCAGGGGTCTACTGAACACTTTGATGCCCAATATGCATAGATATACCAAACTATGTGGCGCACAGAGACCCCCAAATGACAATAGTGTATATACATTTTCACGGCTGACGCTCTGGCTGCTGCAATATGAGCACCTGGAGTGTGTATTATGCAACATTAGACCCCCCTAACAGTACAGAGACCCCAGAAAACCATATATTTTCGGAAAGTACATATTCTGACGAATCCAATATGGGTAAATAAGTGTTTCTACTGCAAACTGCCAAACTGCAAAGCAATGCTGAACATAACGGTTTTTATCAAATTTCTGAAAATCGTCACAAAGCTTGAATTCTACCCCATTATATGCCACACATTTCGTAACGTATCAGCATAAAACATCCTAAATATGAACGCCAGGGGTCTACTGAACACTTTGATGCCCAGTATGCATAGATATAGCAAACTATGTGGCGTACAGAGACCCCCAAATGACAATAGTGTATATACATTTTCACGGCTGACGCGCTGGCTGCTGCAATATAAGCACCTGGTGTGTGTATTATGCAACATTAGACCCCCCTAACAGTACAGAGACCCCAGAAAACCATATATTTTCAGAAAGTACACATTCTGACGAATCCAATATGGGTAAATAAGTGTTTCTACTGCAAACTGCCAAACTGCAAAGCAATGCTGAACATAACGGTTTTTATCAAATTTCTGAAAATCGTCACAAAGCTTGAATTCTACCCCATTATATGCCACACATTTCGTAACTTATCAGCATAAAACATCCTAAATATGAACGCCAGGGGTCTACTGAACACTTTGATGCCCAATATGCATAGATATACCAAACTATGTGGCACACAGAGACCCCCAAATGACAATAGTGTATATACATTTTCACGGCTGACGCGCTGGCTGCTTCAATTTGAGCACCTGGTGTGTGTATTATGCGACATTAGACCCCCCTAACAGTACAGAGACCCCAGAAAACCATATATTTTCAGAAAGTACACATTCTGACGAATACAATATGGGTAAATAAATGTTTCTACTGTAAACTGCCAAACTGCAAAGCAATGCTGAACATAACGGTTTTTATGAAATTTCTGAAAATCGTCACAAAGCTTGAATTTTACCCCATTATATGCCCCACATTTCGTAACGTATCAGCATAAAACATCCTAAATATGAACGCCAGGGGTCTACTGAACACTTTGATGCCCAATATGCATAGATATACCAAACTATGTGGTGCACAGAGACCCCCAAATGGATATATAGTAAATAAAATTTACAAGGCAAAACAAAATAAGGCAGTAAAGAGTGAAATGCAAAAAAATCCAATAAAACCACAAAATCAATGTTTTTTTTCCAGACTCGTGTTATCGGCCGTCAGAATCACAGTTTGAATATTTTAGCTGGGCCAAACAGGTTATATGGCTAGAAACAAGTGAACACAACATACGCAGAGCTGAAAATGCAATAAAATGGCTAAAAATTCAATAAAAATGCTAAAAATGCACCAAAATACCCAAAATTGCAATATAATCACCGAAATAACATAAAAAAGATATTGCACAGTACGGTTAGCGAATACGCTATTCGTAATGGCAATAAAACATTTTTTTCAGCCAAAAAAAGAAACGATGCGATAAGAAAAAAAAAAAAAAGCCACAATGCCATGTATGTGCGTGTGCGTGTGTACAAATGGTAAATTACATGTTATGTGCGCGTGTGTGCGTGTGCACATGTGTGTAAGTGCAGTGAGTGTAAGTGACCCCCCCAATCCCCAAAAATGTATGTGTAAGTGTGTGTAAGTGTGAATCTAAGTGTGTATTACTGTAATAAGTGTGTGTTGGTGTGTGTGTGTGTAATTGTTGCACTAACCTGAAAAAATCGCTGGAGACTGTTGCAGGCGATCTGGAAGGGCCTCAGGAAGAGATCTGCGACGTCCTCTGTGTGCCTGTGCTGTGGGGGCGGAGATATCCAGCGCGGTGTAGGCTGCAGCAGCAGGACACGTAAGTTACACGTGCCTGCTGCTGTTTTTGGGCCCCTGGGCGATCGCGCCCCAGGGGCCACTCGATCCCCTGCTCTGCTCGTTGCCTAGGGGCAGGGGATCGATGCGGAACGGAGCGAGCGGCTCTAACAGCCGCTCCTCCGCTCCAGAACCCGGAAGTGCTGCAGAACGTAGAATCTACGTTCTGTGGCATTTCAAGTTACTTTTCCACAGAACGTAGATTCTACGTTCTGTGGCACTTAAAGGGTTAATCATGCATTACATACAGGACAACATAAACAACTCAGCTTGTGTAGTTGTTGATTAATTGGGTTAATGGGGCAACTATTGCCTTTCTCTATACAGTGGATTGGTGCTTGTAGGTTCATCTACCCTATTTAAATAAAACCTAATTGCTAGCCTATTGGACTGACACAGTACAGGTATGGGACCCATTATCGGGAAACCCGTTATCCAGAAAGCTCTGAATTACATGAAGGTTGTCTCCCATAGACTACATTTATCCAAATATTTCAAATGTTTTAAAATTATTTCCTTTTTCTCTGTAATAATAAAACAGTACCTTGTACTTGAGCGCAACTAAAATATAATTAATATTTATTGGAAGCAAAACCAGCCTATTGTGTTTATTAATGTTTAAATGATTTTCTAGTAGACCTAAGGTATTCTGGATAACAGGTACCATACCTATACTGTACCACACTCCCTGTATGTGACTTTTTTAAGCACTTTACTATTATAGCCTAGCTATGCTGTATTGGATTATAGATGCTCTCATTATTAACTGCTTACTAGCCACTCTTCCCCTTTAGAAATACTGTATAAAAAGAACAGAGGCGCCAAAAGAATAAAAGGATATAAACGAGTTTAAAAACCAAAACTTGGTTATCAGAGGAGGCAGTAGTGGACTTACCTCCTCCAAGCAATGTTTATTGCCTGAAGAAGCGGGTCTGAGCCCGTGAAACGCGTTGCACTGATTGGAGTTCGTTAATAAATTTTGACTGCTTAATTACAGTCGTTTTGTGTCTGCTTGGAGGAGGTAAGTCCACTACTGGCTCCTCTGATTACCAAGTTTTGGTTTTTAAACTCGTTTATATCCTTTTATTCTTTTGGCGCCTCTGTTCTTTTTATATAATACTAAATCCACCCTGGGTGGAGGGTTGATACCCTTTTTCTATCTACAGAGAGCGACTTCTTAATCTTGAGTGGGGTCAGGACAATCTCCCCACCTGCCTTTACAGTGGTTGCCTATTGTAACCTTGGTTTGTGAGTATATGTTATCTACTCTTATTTCATTATCCCTTACCAATACATATTACACTATTGGGGCTCTTGGTGTTCCTTTTGTTAACACCTTTAGAAATACTGTCCAGTTAGTCTTTCATCTTGTGACAAATTTCTCTAGTCTGAGTCCCTTTCCAGCTGTGGTTTTACTTATTGCCTGTAGGCCTGCTGACTTCATTATGAATCTATCTGACAGTTTGGTAGTTAGTTGCCTTATCTGCTACTGAGTACACCTGCCTGACTTCAAACCTGTCTAATTTCTTCTATTATCTGTAATTTATTATTTAAATCCTGTACTGTTAAAGGGAATGTAAGCACTGTTAGTTAGTCTTGGTATAATAAAATGTTGCTTACATTTCCAGATACAACTCTCAGTATACCCCAACTAATTACGAAAAGGTTAAGATATGTTGTGGACTATGGTTTAAAAATTATGTTATGTGCCAAATTTTGTATATTTGCATATATGTGACAGGAGGCAAATAACATTAGTCAAGTAGTCTGCTCTCTCCAATCCATAGGCATTATGTAAATCCTCTCTCTGTTGGCAATGGGATTGCTGCCAAAAGGAAAGCTCTATATATTATACATGAAATAAGAGCAATGGAACCTCTACAATTCTGTCTTTGTGACTGGCACACTATTTAGAAACCTTGTTGAAAAGTTAAGTGATGAGCACTGTACCCCTGGCAAGTAAAAAGCAATATAAAAACATATAACCACCCAAACTGTTTGCCTCTGTAACTTCAATGAGCCAACAGTAGCTTTACAAGGAAAATTATCCAGAGAATGTGACATTTCTTTCAATGGATGCTCTTTAGCAAATAAATGCCTAAATATGATCCAGCATGTTTTGTAAAACACCACCTTATTAGAAAAATAGCAAAAATAACCAAACACTCAGCAGTATTAATGTGTTAAAATGCATGTAGCTGTTGCTACATAAACTAAGATTCCCATCACCCCTTAGTGGTTAGTAAACTGAAAAGGGCAGCTCCAAGAGAGGATATATGGAACTGATGTGTCAGATTTACATTAAGCAGCACAATGTCTAATCCTCATTCTGTTGACTACAGTGTGATGGTGACAAGCCAAAATTGTATAGTAATTGCTATTTTAAAGTGATATAGCACCGATAATCTGGAATTTTACCAAAGAATTCTCTTGCATCTAGTATTTAGTCTGGATCACATACATGGATGGAAACCATATGAGGGTCATACAGCATTTAGGGCCATCTTTCTATTGATCCCTTATTTTTGTCCCTTATTTTTGATTGGAGCGGCAGAGATGCTGTGACTCTTTAATTTCTCATCTATTAATGCACCATGCATGACATTGTCAAACCTGCCTGATTGACAGACCCACCAATATCCAGACTGATCAGAATTGCCTGCCCAGCATACACTAACCAAAAACTGTACAAAGCAATTTCGATCAGTTTGTGTATGACTAGCTAGAGGCTTGTAGTATTTGAATGCTTAAAGGACAAGTCAACCCCAAAATTAGTATTTGCCTATTAAAAAAAGCATAATTCTAAGCAACTTTGCAATATACATTCATTACACATTTTATATAGTTTTTAAGTTATTCATATGTGTATTGCTATTAAAATCATTGTTTTTATGTCCTTTTCTATCCTCTGCCCTGGTGGCTCAGACTGTTGATACAATGTAAGACAAGGCAGCTGATTAACAGATCTGTCTTTGCTGGGGAAGTAAGACTTTTGCACCATTGTTTAAAAAGTAACAACCAGGAGTTAGGCAAATGCTGCTTTCAATAGCAAATGTTTTTACCAATAATTTTACAATCACTGAACTTTTTTAATAAATGTATATTGGAAAGTTGCATAGAATTACATTTTCTTTTATTAGGCATAGTTTTATTTTGGGATTGACTTGCTCTTTAAGGGGAGCTGTATTAAACCAAAGATAGGGTGAAATATATGCCTTGCCTTGGTTTTCAGTATAGTTTTTGGTGATTGGGTGATTTTAAAGCTCACAGTTTAGCTGAGTGAGATTGCAGGCAAAATGCTCAGGTTATATAAACCATATTGGTTAGGCTGCAAAATATGAAATACAATGCATATTACATTGAAACACAAAGTAATTTTTCAGATCTCTATGGAACACTCATTAGTTAAAAAATGCTATATTCAATATTGGACACGCTCTATTTAGTACAATAATAATAGACCCTAGATTTCACGTTTCAAGTGCAAAAAATTGATGCAACGCATCCTGTGTTTTTTTAATTTTGCACATAATGTAGTGTTGTCTGTATTGGGTAGTGCTGAATGCACCAATAATAAGATTATTGGTGGAACATGGAATACCTAATGAACACTCCTAAGCTTGTGTTCCAGATGTGCAAACTAATGAATTCTAGGGATGCAAGACACAGTAGAACCCTGTACTTACTAATGAATTCTAGGGATGCAAGACACAGTAGAACCCTGTACTTACAAACTATCTATGACACACCATAAGTATAGGGCTGCCTTGAATCTGACATCATTGTGCTTTGTACCTTGTTTCAGACTTTAATCCAGTACATGATACAGAGCAAAACTTGTACATGTGCCCCATGTGTGCATTACATGGAAATAGCAGTAAGATATATTGTAGAATGTTCATAAAAAGAAGACTTACAAACTGAAAATAGTATAATGTAGATAAGGCATGTTTTTTTCTCTTTTCTAATGAGGCAGTAACTTGTACTTGGTATCTAGGCTAGTTTAAATATATATATATATATATATATAATAAAACAGAATGGAATGCACAACCATTAGTATGCAGAAACCTGGGTGCTAGTCTGAGAAGTATGTAGACAAAATGCAGGGATTGACAGCACTCCGAGGAAATACATCAAGTCAATAAATAGTTCAAATGAAAGTGGAGATTTATTGGTGATCCAACGTTTCAGCTCCTGTGCCGAAACGTTGGATCACAGGAACACATTTTTTTATATATATATATATATGTATATACATGGAATCCATTATCACGAAACCCATTATGGAGAAAGCTCAGAATTAAAGAAAGGCTGTCTCTCATGGAGTCAATTTTATTCACAAAATCCAATTCTCAAAAAATGATACCCAAAATTAATCCATATATATATCTATATATATATATATATATATATATATATATATATATATATATATATATATATATATATATATATATATATATATATATGTGTGTGTGTATATACATGGAATCCATTATCACGAAAGCCATTATAGAGAAAGCTCAGAATTAAAGAAAGGCTGTCTCCCATGGAGTCAATTTTATTCACAAAATCCAATTCTCAAAAAATGATTCCCAAAATTAATCCTTATTGGACGTAAAACCAGCCTATTGGGTGTATTTAGGGGCAGATTTACAAAATTCGAGTGAAGAATTCGAATGTAAAAAAATTCAAATTTCGAAGTATTTTTTGGGTACTTCGACCATCGAATTGGTTAAATTCGATCGAATTCGATCGAATTCGAACGATTCGAACGCTTCAAACTAAAAATCGTTCGACTATTCGACCATTCGATAATCGAAGTACTGTCTCTTTAAAAAATACTTCGACCTCCTACTTCGGTAGATAAAACCTACCGAAGTCAATGTTAGCCTATGGGGAAGGTCCCCATAGGCTTGCCTGTGATTTTTTGATCGAAGGATTTTCATTCGATCGTTGGATTAAAATCCTTTGAATCGTTCGATTCGAAGGATTTAATCGTTCGATCGAACGAAAAATCCTTCGATCGATCGCAGGATTTGCGCAAAATCGTTCGACTTCGATATTCGAAGTCGAACGATTTTAGTTCCCAGTCGAATATCGAGGGTTAATTAACCCTCGATATTCGACCCATAGTAAATCTGCCCCTTAATGTTTACCTGATTTTCTAGTAGAGATCCACATGACAGAAAAATCCCTTATCCGGAGAGCCCCCAGGTACCCAGGTCCCATACCTGTATGTATATACATATATATATATATATATATATATATATATATATATATATATATATATATATATATATATATATATATATATATATATATATATATATATATATATATATATATATATATATAGAAAGGCATAAGGAGCGCACAACCACGTGTCCATGTTCGCCCTGGGTGCCAGTCAAAAGTATATATAGTAAAAATGCAGCAAGCGACGGCACTCCTAGGAATTTCACCAAAACAACAGTGATATGAATCAAGAGTGAGGTTTAATAAATCCTACGTTTCGGTTCCTAACCGGAACCTTCGTCAGGGAAACATATAGATAGATAGATAGATAGATAGATAGATAGATAGATAGATAGATAGATAGATATGTATGTCATGGTTAAACAGAAAAGAGAAAATTAGTTAAATTATTTATTTTTCATTTATATGTACTGCATATACAGGTATAGGACCTATTATCCAGAATGCTGGGGACCTGGGGTTTTCCGGATAACAGGTCTTTCCGGATCTTCATACCTTAAAACTACTAGAAAATCATGTAAACATTAAATAAAAGCCATAGGCTGTCTCTGCTTCCAATAAAGAGTAATTATATCTTAGTTTGGATCAAATAAAAGGTACTGTTTTATTATGACAGAGAAAAAGGAAATTATTTAAAAAAAAAATTTTTTGTGTATAATGGCGTCTATGGGTGTAAGGAGAATTACCAACTGTCTATCCCCTCACATTAAACACAATCTAGAGTTTCTTGGATGCAATCACTCCAACTTTTATTTCTTCCAATTTCTCACAGCCAAACAAATTTACATACAATCAGGCATTCCACTCTGTCACAGTATAGGCCCACTTACATCACGGGTTTCCTTCTTCCCAAAGGGATCCACCCGGAATACTGGAGAAGGGCATTCACAAACAGCTCCAGCGTACCTGCTTCGACAATCCGGTGCTCACACAGCACCCCTTTGCCACTCTCACAGGCTCACCCACTTCAGCAATCTGGTACCCCGTCAGCACCTCTTTGCTATTCCAGTTGGGCTGGCAGCTTTCTGGCCCAAGGCCCTCGTACCATCTCTTCTCCTATTCTAACTTCTAGAATTCCTAACTCGTGGGGTATCCACGGGGGCACTATCCCCTCTAACCTCCTCGTTGGTTATTGAGCGTCCCTTACTAAATTTCCTGTCTCACGCACCAAGTGCCTGCTCAACTTAAATCTTACTACCTTAGCCTGTCACTACTTTCTGTCTTTTGTTCTTACCGGGCCTCTCTATCTGGACCTTCTTTCTTGACAGTGCTTTCCCATCACAAGACACTTAACCCTGGGTGTGGCTCCCTTTTATACCCCTAAGAAGAAACCAACTCCATCTAGTGGCAGGGGAAATAATTTCACTTGTACTTTTGTTACGCTTGCCTGCCATCTAGTGGCCATGTACCCACATTATTCTTATCATTCTGCACACACATTTTGTTCACCTCCTTACATGGGGGACAGTCTTTCCGTAATTTGGAATTTTTTGGATAATAGGTTTCTGGATAACGGATCCCATACCTGTATTTGAAAAAGTGCATTGCCCTATAGGCAATATATAATTTGTATAGGCCCTATATAAGTACAAACACTATTTTATAAAACAGCGTGTAAGAAATAGTTTGTGAATCTTAGTAAGTATTCTAGTTGCCTTTTAAGCGTCTGAAACATTTTCACAATGGATGCTTGCATGGAAACACTCAGTCTTTAGCAGTCATTCTAGTGAAGCAGTAACTGAGATAGATTTCATCAAACAATATATGCTCTCTCCATATCAGTAAGCCTTATAAGTACCTTTTACCAATCATGTAGTTGACTAAAGAGCTAAAATGCTATCAGCATCTCCCAGAACTGTGCATTTTTAATGTATAATTTGTAGATGGTCATCCACCAGCCAATGTTTATATTGGCCCTTTTCCATTGCCGGAGGAAAGGCCGGGTTATTTGTTATAGGAATTAAAGGGGATGGGTACTGGGTTATATTTTGCGATGCTGGGAGGCTGTCCCAGATCTCTAAAGTGTTGTTCAAGAGGGGGTGTTTCTTGGTCAGAAGTCTCCTATTGATTCTGTCAATCCATGGGAGATGTAGGAGATGCGTTGCTATCGCCTGTTGTTCAATTTGACCCCCACAATTTATTATCTAGATGGTGCGACCAATCTAGTATTCTATTCAATACTGCCGCCTTGTAGTATTTATGTAAGTCAGGTAATGCCATGCCCCCAAGGTGCTTAGGCCTAGTCATGATGCTTTTACTTATTCTAGGGTGCTTATCTAACCAGACAAACCTTGTTATAGATGCTTGAAATGTATTAATCCAATTTGCAGGATACTTTAGGGGAAGTGCTTGGAACAAGTATAATAGTCTGGGGAGTACATTCATTTTTACAACATTTATGCGTCCGAACCAGGATAGTGTGGTAAGTCTCCATCTTTTCAGATCTTGCTCTATTTTCTTGTATAGATTGGAGCAATTTAATTCTCCCCACGTATTGTACTCTTTTGTCAATGTAAGGCCTAGATATGTGATGTTGTTTGGTGCCCATTTGTAAGGATAGTTCTGAGAAAGGCCTTGTACCATTCTCCCTGCGAGTGAGATATTCAAGGCGTGTGATTTATTATAATTTATTTTAAAGTTACTCACTTCGCCATATTGGGTGAGGGTGTTGTTTAAGTTTGGAATAGAGATGATTGGGTTTGTGATATGAAATAACAGATCATCAGCGTGAGCAGAAGTTTTATGGTGTCTGTCACCCACCTGGAGTCCTGTTATATCTATATTGTTATGTACCACCAGTAAGAGAGGTTCAAGGGTCAATATAAAAAGCGTTGGGGAGAGGGGGCAGCCTTGGTGTGTGCCATTCTTGATTGTTATTGTCTTAGAAAGTATATTGTTGACTTTCACCTTAGCTGTTGGATTATTGTACAGTGCCTCAATCCATTTAAGAAGTTTGGGTCCGAAGCCATATTGTCTGAGAGAGTCAAACATGAATCTCCAGTTTACCCGGTCAAATGCCTTCTCCGCGTCTGTTGAAAGCAAAAGTAACTTTTTGGATCGGGTCTGTGCGTAGTAAAGTAGGTTTATTACCCTATTCATATTGTCCCTTGCCTCTCTGTTGGGAACGAAGCCCACTTGTTCCGGATCTACCAATTTGTCAAGTACTCGTTGCATTCGCTTCATTACAATTTTAGCCAGCAATTTTACATCATTGTTTATTAAAGAGATGGGTCTATAGTTGCCAGGTTCTGCGGGATCCTTATTAGGCTTTAATAGGAGGGTTCTAATGATTGAGGTGAGAACTGTGCGTCTTCTTGGAGGGCATTGAATGAATTGCACAGATGTGGGGCGAGGATATGCTGAAATTCTTTATAATAACTCATCGGAAATCCATCCGGACCTGGGCTTTTACCTGATGGGGTGGAAAGGATGGCTGCCAATACTTCTTCTGTGGTAATGTATGATTCTAACTGCTGGCTTATATCAGGAGACAATTTAGGCATATTTAGGCATTTTAGGCATATTCTTCTGATTTAAAAGGGAAGAGGCTATGGTGTGATATGTGTTTCCCTTATCGGATGAATTGGAGTTTAATTGATACACATTAGTGAAAAAAGGATTCAAATTCTTTTGCTATTTCCTCACTTATAAATGCTGTGGAGCCTTTAGATGTTCTTATCTTAAACTAGGATATTTCTATTAAAACTATTAAATGTTTTAAAGTTTAAGTACTGCCACATTTCTCATCTATGTATCTCTTTCTGTGTGGGACTGTAAATTAAACAGGGAGAAAAGGTTTTCTTCAAAAGTCTGAGTAGTATTTTCTGTATTTTATCCTCAATACGTATGTAATATAGGAAATATGTTTGCAAAGTAACCCATAGCAACCAATAAGATGTTTGGTTTTAAATCTGTTACCAGTAAATGCTAACTAGTCAAACTTTTTTTTATCACATAATCCTAATCGTGTCTATTTATGGTTTTAATGCTATAAATATAGTTACATTGTTATGTACTTTTAAGCGTGTTAGTCAAGATCCTTCCCCTGATATTTCAAGTGCAGAGAGGCCCAAACAGCCCCCACCAACCTGGTAAAAAAGGGACTTTCTATGGCATCTTACAGCAGCTCGTCTGGCAGCTGCCAGAATCCACAAATTGCCAGTCAGGGCCTGATAATGAGTGTCTAACTAGTGTTGATTTATGAATGACTTGGGCAGATAGAGAGAGTTTATGTTTAGATTAATTTGAAGATAAATACTGGTTTTGTCTTTATCCTTTTTAGCTTTCAACTGTAGTTTTTTCCTATTTACTGTTCTGTATGGCTGTGGAGTTTTCCTTATCATGAGCTGGGTATAAACGTTATGTTGGCTTTTGATTGTTATATGCAGAGTTCAGAAGAGGCACACCATTTTGACCATCTGTTTGTTGGAATTGCTGCTAGTCTCATTCGAGGGCATCCTAGCTTCATTTTTTTCTCAACGGAAATGTAGTTTAGTATGATGCTGTAAAATGTAAAAAGAGTAAATGAGTATAAAAAGCACGGTAGAAAGAGAATTCGAGAAGAGGTAAAAAAAGATGAAATGGAAGGAGAAAAGTTGTAGGAATGGGTGTAAGTCAAAGTGTGGGAAACGGAGGAGCAGTGGGGAAAGTGTATATAAGAGATGTTCCCTTATCAGGGCAAATTTAAAGGCTCATCTTACACAAGTTAAATGGCATAGCAGGAGATGCCCGTCTGCATATTCCAAAATGATGTACTGTATTGCAGTACGTAGTCAATTAGGATATGGAGGCCCGAGTAAGGCACTAACAATATGCCTTTACTGATTAGGAGGTGCATACAACTGATATAGTAAACAAATTTAGTGGAAAGGAGGGAGGTGTGAAATGGGAAATTATATAAAGTTTTCAATTAAATTGTATACACCAATTACACAAGCGTCAGGAACTTCTTGGTTTCAAACCTGTTGTGTACTGGCTGCTGCTCCTCCTGCTTGAACCATAGGAGGCAGTGTAGTTGTATAGTTGTAGCCTGCCAGGCTGTCAGTATTCCCTGATGCATGCCCACTTTTCAGCTGCAGGCAATATTTAATAAATAAATATTAAATACCTATTAAATAATTTTAAATAAATATTTAAGCCTGTCTGCCCTATACCCTCATGCTGGATCATTGGCCAATCTGCTAAATCCAAGCCTCATATTCCTGCGCTTGAGTTGTTCCATTGAGTTCCTGTCCTGTAAGTCCTGCTCTTGCCCGCTGATCTGACTTCCCGGTTTTGAGTTTGGCAGCATGGTCTGTAAAAATGGAGTCTTGGCTCCCACAAGGCACTGCTCTAGGTCACATGGTGGGAGTATGGTAGCCTAATTAGTCCAAATGCAGTTCTGCTATAAGCCATGTGGAGGTGCAGAACAAATACAGGAAGTGACCTTGTGCACTTACAAGTGTCCAGCAGAGGGAGTTAGTCAAAAGGAGCAATGAAATGTAGCAGCATGATGACAACTTGTGCTGGAGACATGACACTAACTATTTTCAGAGCTTAATCTTGTTTAACACTACTCTAATTATATATCATAATTATATATCATACTCCTCTCTAACTTTTTTTTTACTGATTCATTCATAAGTACCTGTTAGAAAATAACTGGAAAATAAATGTATGTTTTACTACAGTATGTTTTCCAGCCTGCATTAGTTTGAGTTTGAGGAGGGACATGCAATGGAATGCTTACTTATATAGGTAATTTAATCACTGGCCCACCACAAATCTGCCATGGAATGACTTCACGTCACAATGCCAGATCGCCCTATTCAGTGACCAGCAGATATTTTGTAACAAGTATTTATGGTAAATTCAGTAGAAAAAGTTAAGGGGAAGTATGCTTTAATTACTATTAGAGCAGTTTAGTAGGAATATGTTCTAAAAAAAGGAGTTTTACTGTTACTTGAACTAGTTAGTTAATACCACACTGCTATATAGCAACTGAACATATTATGGTATCAATACAGTTGCTTCTAATACATACAATAAGAAAAGGAGCAATAACAAAACCTAGTTGTGAATCTTGTTAATCTAGTTCAGAAAAAAATACATTTTTAAATTTGTATTTGTCATTCCCATCTGAGTTATAATGGAGGTAACTAAAAATTATTTTAAGAACTGGTCAAGATAGCAAGGGTAAAAGATGTGTTATCTGGAAACCTTTAATGCAGAAAGCTCTGAATTATAGCAAGGTCAGTTCCCATAAACTGCATTGAATCAAATAATTAATTGTTAAAAACCATGATTTCCTTTTCCTCTGTAATAATAAAATAGTACCTTTTACCGGATTCTAATACAATTAATTATTCTAGGAGGCAAAACAAGTCTATTGGATTGAATGAATGTTTCAATGTTTCTTAGTGGACTTAGTCCAAGATTTATTAAGATTCAAGTTGTGTTTTCCACGAAAAATTTGAGTTTTTGAGGTTATTTTTGAGTCAAAAAAATTTTTTTCAGTTATTTTTCAAGATTTATTATACCCTGACCCTGTAAATAGCTAAAATCTGAAAAAACACATCTAAAACCAGTCAAGGTCATGTAGGAGTCGATGGCAGAGGGTTTCACTTAAAAACTCAATCAATTCATGTGGTTTGAGTTTTTTCCCGCAGAAAATTTGATTAATTTGAGTTTTCAAACTAGCTGATTCAAGTTTTTTACCATTCAAGTTTTTTCTTAAATTAGAAACCATTCGAGTTGTGAGTTAATTTGAGTTCATTCAAAGGTCTAAAAAAGCTATCATAAATAACTCCTTAAAGTATAGCAATCTAAATTACAGAAAGATCCCATACCCAGAAAACCCCAGGTCCCAAGCATTCTGAATATCAGGTCCCATACCAGTATAGCTGGAGAGTTGCTACTATAGAGTTTCACTAAAAAAATGTCAGGGGGCCTATTGGCTCCCAGCGGGAGAGTCAGGACCAAGGAGGAAGCCTTTAGGGGTCAAAGTTCAGGTACAAGGTACAGACAAGGGTTAGGCAGATGCAAGGTCAAAGTCCAGGCAGGGGTTCAAAGGCAGGCAGAAAGGATCAGAATCTGAGTCCAGGCAGGGGTTCAAAGTCCAGAATAATAATAAAGCACCCAGGAATGCTAAATAACAATTCCTATACTTGGGCAAGGATCTGTTTGAACTGGGCGCACTTTTATTACAAATTTGGCGCCACTTTGGCGCAGGCATTATGACGCGGTGCACATCGTCTGACGCTGCGCCCTGACGTCCTTGCGCCTATGGGCGCCGCCATTTTGGGAGCGACGCCAGAGAGAGAAGACTCGCCGCCCGGCGCTCGTGACAAAAACAAAGAACTCACATTTTATCTTATTAGTGTCTCTATTCTGTCACCAATGAACTCTTACATCATCAGTGAAAACCTTACATGAAAGGTCTTACTGAGCAATGTACTTTATAAAATAACATATTAGCTTGACAGGCTGGTCAGTGATCCTTACCAAAGCACTGATAACTAAAACTTGAAGGACTTTCTTTGCGAAACTTACTACTGAGCCAGACTTTGATTGACCTTATTCTTTTTTTTTTTAACTTTGTTTTTATTTTTGTATAAATGCTAAACTAGACAGAGTCATTAATGTCAAATGCAATACGTTACAGTAGCAACGGTGTGCTACAGCGCTAACATATATTTCCAGATACATAAGACTAAAAAAAAGAATACAAAACAATAACAAACTGTGGTATTGTTGTTCATTTTGTTCTATAGTCAACAGGTATAAGTTGGGGTGTTGGGGGGGTGCATTGTTATTAATTAAAATTTCCTACTGTGGAATCATCAATACATGGGGCAGTATCCCCAAGGGTTTGCTGATCTATAATACATCCAATTAGTGCAGATTTCATCATATGTGTTCATTGTATTATTGTGCATTGCTGATAAATATTCCATTCTCTTAACTTCTTCGACCTGATTATACAGATTATGTTGCCTAATGTTGCGGTGGGGGAATATTTGCTTCCACTTAAGACTTATAAGTCTTCTGACCCACTGTAAGTACATGTGTAAGAAATTTCTGGGCTGGTTTGGTAAATATAACTTTAGGTGGCCTCTTAATGTTGTATATAGCATGTTTTCAATTTGAGACCAAAATATTTTTATGATTGGGCAATCCCCCAAAAAATTATGCTAAAGTGACTTTATTACCACACCCTCATCAACATCTATGTGTTACATTTGGATAAATAGCATGCAGTTATTCAGGGGTATAATACCAATTCAGCAATATCTTAAAGATTTTTTCTTTATTTCTTTTTTTCATATTTGTCTCCAAGTAGTGTAAAATTTGCTGATTATGAAAGCTATTTTCCCAGAAGCTCATGTAGGAGTATCACCAAAGTTCACCAAATATGAGTATATTGAAGAGATTTGGTTTTTTTTTTTTTTTGACAGATCTGTTCAAAAGATTAGGGAGTAGTCCATCAGGCCTCTAAGTAATGTGTAGAGGGATACTTGGAAATATTGGAATATCATTATCATTCGGTATATCATTTTTCTCTGAACTTTTTAAAGTACTTGTGGCTATGTCAGTATTTGATTACTCACTTGGTCAATAATATCAATAACATGAAATGTTTTTGGGGATTGCAAGTGACTTAATTAGGTGTAGAACCTGGTAGAAATTCACAATTTCCTATTCAAGAGCGTAAAAGTCCTTTAGATGAACTTAGGCCAAACGGTGTGTTGGCTTTTTTCCACACCTCATACAGTAGGTTAGATTTGACCTAACTCTTTTAATAACCAACAGGCAGATAGGATGTTGGGGTGATTATAATACAAAGTAAAGATTAGTTGCTATCACAATATAAAATAACATTATATTAGTTAAACTTGTTTTTTCACTTTTTATAATGATGCGTGTGTTATAGCTGCATTATTTATAGCATACAGGTATGGGACTTATTATCCACAATTCTCATCACCTAGGGTTTTTGGGATAATGGATTTTTTTGTAATTTGGATCTTCATACCATAAATATACTAGAGAATCATTTAAACGTTAAATAAACCCAATAGGTTGGTTTTGCCTCCAATAAGTATTAATTATATCTTAGTTGGGATCAAGTACAAGCTACTGTCTGTAAAAATTTGGATAATTTGGATGAAGTATAGTCTATGAGAGATGGCCTTTCCATAATTCTGAGCTGTCTGGATAACAGTTTGCTGGATAATGGATCCCATACCTGTAAATACATACATAACCTAAATTGTACATTTGTACAACATTTTAATGTGGCTTTTTAAAATAATACAAAGTAATTTCAGAAGGCTCATCAAACTAATGGATGCTGTACAATGCAAATACTCAATGAGCAGACTAATTTTAACAGAAACCCCAGTTCAACTGAGGAGTGTCAGAATGGTTTAATGTTTTTCATGCTTGAATATTAGTGAATTCTATTCCCTACTTAGCATGTGGTTCTGGAAACAATTTGGATAGATACTTGGCTAAATTCCATAATGCTTATTTAAAATTGCTCTAATAAATGTGATAAGGAAAACTTTAAACCTATGAAACTTTAAATATTTTGCGTGCTCTTTATCGAAAGCAATACAGAAACTAACACTGTATTAACAAGTGTGCTTGTAGTATTGTAGAAAGAAGAAGGCAAGAATACAGAATCTTAACAAGATTCACAGGAAAGCATTTATTAATGAACTTCAGTTTATGTTTAGTTTTTATATATTTATGTTTATTAATTATTTTAGTGTGCTTAAATTAACTTCTCACCAGAAGAATATTTGTCAAGTCCAGGCATGGAGGGGCAAAGTCATATAGCACTAATAATGGTGTGCAAAATGGCTTTTTTATGTGAAAGCAAGTGAAAATGTTACATACTGAAGTTGGGCTAAAAAAAATACAAAAATCCATTAAGTTCTATACACATACCTTAGTTGACCTATCTATATACAGTACTCACATACATAGGTTTGTCCTATGTAGGGAAAACCAATTTGACATTAAGGCTGAGGATGGATGCACACCGATCCGCAATAAGTACGGCTTTTCACGACGGGAAAACTGTTAAGCTGGTAGCTAAACATTTTCTCAAACAGGGCCATAGACTTCCCACTTTCAAATACATTGGGATTGAACATATCCCACCCTTGAGAAGGGGGGGAGATTGTTCCAATATCCTCCTCCAAAAGGAGGTATTTTGGATCAAAACCTTAAATACCCTTAGTCCATTGGGTCTGAATGAGAATTGCCCACTCACCTGTTTTTTAAAACAAAGATGAGTTTATTTAAGCTTCTGTGAGATCCCCCTTTCTTGTTATTTAGCTACTGATTATAGATACCTTTTTGCAACATTCTTTACAATATGTCATTTTTTTTCATTATTGCTGTTATATTGTTACAATGAATTCCTCCTTTGCTATGTATTTCAGGTTTCTTCTGCCGATCAAATGTATTACTTAGGTTGTACAGTGATTTTTTACAAAGTTTTTCTTTTATTTTCTTTACAACATTTTTATTCACACCAAATGGTTAATATACTACTTGTTGGTGATTGGTCCTGTTCTCTCTGTTCACATGATTCCCTATGTCGCATGGGATTGGGTGAGTGTTTTTCCCTTTGCTTATTTAAGGGTACATTTTAAAACAATCAGGGTCTTGATAAAGGTCCTAGGCTTGGACCGAAATGTTGGCCTGTTTTAATGTAACAAAATAAAATTATATTTTTATGTAAACCCCAGTGTGCACTCATGCCTCCCGGACTTATATCTATTCATGTTTATATGAGTAGCACCTGGGTGGCTTTTTGATTCCAGTGGAGTGTGGATCACAAAGGATTTTTCTGTTATACTACCTGCAATTGGTATGTGTTCCAGCACCCCTGTTAGTTTTAAATTGTGGACATTTTGATATTGTTTGAATAATTCACCAATACTTGGAAATATAAGGTTTAATACACAAGCTTCCTAATTATGGAGGACTATATCAATCGAGCTTGTTTTTCAACTGATTATGCTGAAACCTGGCATATTACTGAAGCGGATGCTGACCGTGTGTTGTGGCAACATTTCCATAAAGATCTGCCCTATAAACAGAATGATAAAGATATTTGGGCAGAATGGGAAAGACTTAGAAGAAAAGAAGTGGACCTCGATTTGCATGGAGTATTTCTATCCTACTATTATAGATCGAAACGAATACCTCAAGGTTTCCGCATCCATAATGTACCCACTATCGGTCGATCCAATCCTGAATTTTGCAAGAAATGGATTGGGGTTTTGAATCGTTGTTCCTGCGATTTGATGATATTAGTGCTGGAGGAGGTGTCGGGAGATCTCACCAATGTGTGCAAATCTTGCGCTACCTTTGAGCAAGAACACACCCACCTGTTGAACGCCATACCGGCACCTGAGGCACTGGGCCGCATCGAAATACAGCTGGAGACATACAAACAGGATTTACTCAGCTTTATAAAGGAGAAACTTAGGCATGTAAATGAAGATTACACTGCATTCCGGGTCTATCGCTGGCTCACTGGGGAACGCTCACAAGGACCGTACACAAACAGGTTCCGCAGACCGCAGTGACGTAAGTTAAACAAACCCCTTAATACCATAGACACTAGTTCTGGGGATTCGGAAGGTGATGAGCACCCATCCACTGCTAAACCTATTCCCACTAAAAGGGATGGTGTGGGCAACAACACATCGGGCCCATCTTTTTTAGACGATCCCCCGCTAGTAACCGACAGGCCTCCTTCGGGCCATGGCGGTGCAAGACCAAAAGTTACCCAACCAGGAGAGGCAAGAAGGGGAGGAAGTCGCAGAAATTTACATTCCCAATTTATAATTTGTCTAACCATACCTTGACCTCAGCTGAAACAAGTTAAATAAGGGGCTATCCTTTGTTCCTACTGGCCGCTTTAATACACTGGACTGGGAGATCGACTGTTTTAAACTTGGTAGTTTATTAAACTTAAAGGATCACTTTAAGAACTCTAGTCAGGATTCTGGGTTACCCACATCACTCAGGTTACAGAGTACGTTTATTCCCCCAATGACTAATCCGGCCATCCAGACTGTTTATGAAATCTGTGGAGAGGAGTATATCCATTTGTATTCCAACTGATACCCATATGGACAATTTGACAAAAGATGAACGTTCATCCATTACGAGTGATAAGAACATTGTCCTTCGTCCAGCGGACAAGGGGGGGTGGGATTGTTCTAATGAATTACTGTGATTATAAAACTGATATTGTGAAATTGCTTTCTGACTCTAAAACTTATGAACAATTACATGGTGACCCTATCTGTTGATTTAAGAACACAGTATTTGATGCAATAAATGAAGCATGTGAGGCAGGGTTTATTAATGCCCAAAGATTTTTTGTTACAGCAGCATCCTAAATGTCCAGTCCTATACACTTTACCCAAGGTACACAAGAGCCTTATTAATCCACCAGGTCGGCCAATTGTGTCTGGGCGTGATTCCCTGCTCCATCCTTTAGGGATATATTTGGATACTATCTTCAAATGGGTCCTAGGAGGTCCCCCATAGGCTAAAACAGAAATTCAGCAGGTTTTAGCTGGTGATGGTCAAAGTAAAATTTTTAAAGAGACAGTACATGATAGATTTCGATTGAAATTTTTTGCAAATTCGAATCAAATTTGGACTATTCCTTAGTCAAAGTACATAAATATAGCTCAAAATACAAATTTTTTCAATTCAAAAATTCACCTCAACCTTTGATAAATCTGCCCCCTAGTCTATCATAGCTTTACAATAACTAAGTACAGGTATTGGATCCGTTATTCGAAAGCCCATTATCCAAGCTCCAAATTAAGGAATGGCTCCCATAGATTCCATTTTATCTATTTAATCCAAATTTTAAAAAAAAATGATTTCCTTTTCTCTGTAATAATAAAACAGTGCCTTGTACTTTAATCCTCATTGGAAGCAAAACCAGCCTATTGAGTTTATTTAATGTTTAAAGGATTTTCTAGTATACTTAAGGTATTAAGATCCAAATTACGGATACAGAATACCCCAGCTCCTGAGCATTTTGGATAACCCATACCTGTACTTTATACTACTTTCCACAAGATTTTTCAGCAGAAATGAAAGTGCATTGTGAGTAATAATATATATTGAAATGATGACATTGAAACATATGAAGTATCCTCTAGTTCTTTTGCATATATAAAGCTTTTTTTTCTTCATTATATTAGTTCATTATTTTGAAAATGGCCCATTGGATATTACTAAAACCAGAACCTAATTAAAGTTATCACCTAACGACAATATAAAAATATTACAAATGTTATTACTGTATAATATTGATTCTTTGCCATTTGTAAATGTCATACTATTAATAGTTTCCTGAAATTCAGAAGTTCATATTCTAAGCTCTTGATAAGCCAGTTGTGTTTTGGTTAACACTGGAGTTTTATATTAAGACAATGTATTCAGTTATTACAAAAGACTAGTGTTATCCTGGTATTGTTTCGTCAAACAGATGAGCTCATAGTAGGTTTTGTAGGAAACTAATTCTGACAATTATATATAAAATGATATACAGATATGGCAATAGTTTACTCCAGCCTTTCTGTGCTAGCTGCCTTAGCAGAATACAAAAGAATCTTCCATTGGGAATCCTACCTTATCCGTATGTCTTCCATTTCATTGTTTGATTGCGGTATACAGATATAGGACCTGTTATCCATAATTTTTGGGACCTGGGGTTTTCTTAGTAATGGATCTTTCCATTTCCATTTGGATTGTTATACCTTATGTCTACTAGAAAATTGTGTAAACATGAAATAAACCCAATAGACTGGTTTTGCCTCAAATGAGGATTAATTGTAACATAACTTGGATCAAGTACAAGGTACTGTTTTATTATTACAGAGAGAAAATTAATCATTTTTAAAAATCTGGATTATTTGGATAAAATGGAGTCTATGGGAGACAGTCTTTCTGTAATTCAGAGCTTTCTGGATAACAGGTTTCCAACCTGTATCATGAAGGTAAATACACCCAACAATATCTTTATGTAAGATAACAGTAAGATAATTGATATTCTGCATAAATACCTAATGTTTTGGTCAACTGCTTTAAACAATAAGTGGCCACAATGGGACAAGTTTATGGAGTGTTCAAATCTGTTTTAAATTCTTTGGTGGCAATCTCACAAATCCAAGAAGAGCAGTGTAAACAGAGGAGGCAGAATTCTTACTGAATAATTAATTTATAACTAATTGGGCTGCTCACCCTTAAAGAAAAAAACAACTGCATAGGCAAAATAGTTCCAAATTGGTTGCATTTTAAAACAAAGTATACAAAATAGAAATTTGAATGAATGTGAAATAGCTTAATTATTTTAACTAATATTGTTTCTGAATAATCCTTCAAGCCTATATTAAATGTTTTAAAAGGGCCATCTGTCTTAGTGGCAAAAGAGTATTTAAACACCAGTGCCTTTTCTTATAGCTTGATGAATATATGCCTGTTAGTTTCACCGTTCCATTACCTCTTTGTATAAAAATGTGTGAGAGCCAATAGGGAATACCTGGCATGCATTATTTCCTTGTATCAAGCAGATGACTCTAGGCTACCCAGTAGTTGGTGCATGTCTCTAAAGGCTGACTGAACGATTTATGGTAATGTGACTTGATTGACTGGTGGTAAAATGATGCATATAAGAATGCTGTTGGGTACAGATATTGATACGAGTAAAACATATTACCCTTTACAGTAACAAGTAAGGTGAATAATAGTTTGTGGTTTTTTTCCTTTGGTTTGACTGTGCAATGTGTGCTTTTGATTAAGTTTATGCTTACTGTGTCCAAATAGCATTTCCTTTTATTTTATAACAACCCCTTAGGCCTAGGCTAGTACAAGAACTGAACTTTTATAACCCCTTCATGTACTGTAGACTGTTAGCAATAAGCTGCTAAAAACCACCTTATAGTAGAATACTGAAATCTCCAACTGCTTTATCATTGTATCTACATATATAATATACAATGTAAAACAGTAATTTATAATTTAATTATTTTACAATCATATTATTATGAATGTATCAAATATTTTTCATCTACTGGCCATGATTCAATTCAATGCAATATGGTACTTTTAGTATGAAAAGTGGGGTTTTTGACATGTTTGTAATTCAATTCCATGTGCTAAACACCGATTAATCTTTTCACAACCTAAGTTTTCGCAATCTTATGGCCCATTGAAAGTACAAAGGCAATGTTTACTTTTCGCAATTCAATTCAGCCTGGAAACGATTATTGGCTGAAGTCTTTTGGATTATCTTCAAGTTTACGTTACACCACTAGGCTTGGGCGAATTTGACCCGTTTTGTTTCACCAAAAATTTGCCGTTAGCGAAATGTCGCCAATGCCCATTAAAGTCTATGGGTGTCAAAAACATGTTTAAGGTCAAGTACTCTTTTGAAAAAACAATCATTAGGGAATTTGGGTTGTAGGTTAAGGCAAAAAAAATTCCAGATGTTTGATAAGTGGATGGATCTTCTGTATCCATGCCATCAGGTACCCACACACAGCTGATTGCGACATTTTCTTCCATAGCAATGATTCCCATGCAGAGAACTGAATGAATAGGTTGATATGGTTCTCCTCCAGTTTCTTGGCCTGAAGGGCTTCTTCCAACATTTTTTGTTTGACTATTCTTTTGCAGTCATGATACCTTTTTTTGATGACATCAGTGCTTCTGCGTTCATTTAGATTGTTGTACATGATGGATGTTACAAATATATTTGTTTAGATGTGAGTTATAGTGATGGGCGAATTTATTCGCCAGGCGCGAATTTGCGGCAAATTTGCTCGATTCGCCGTCAGTTAATAATTTCGCAAAACCCCCACGAAAATTCGCCTGTCAAAAAAACGGGCTCCAGCGTCAAAAACGCCGTTTTGCAAATTTCGTGGGAAATTCGCTAATTTTCCGGTGAAGCAAAACGGTGCAAATTCACCCATCACTAGTGAGTTATTTTGCCACTCATTATTTTGAAATACAAAACACACATAAGACAAAATGAAAACTTGCCAAAAACAAAACATAGATGAACTGTTTGGAAGGCTGGCAAAGTTCCTTATCAGACAGTATGGGATACACTATAAGATTATATAGAGGATATGATTTAGGGCACAGGTGGAAAATGTGAAAAAAAGATTGAAGTTGAAGTTCTTTTGGAAGTGTTCTGTCCCCACATGAAGGCGAATGAAGGTATAACTAACAGTAGCTGTGTGACTTCCTACCTTCGTATCCAAGCAGTGGGGCAGACCGGACCGGCAGACGATCAGGTTGGATGGATTCAAACGTAGACACAGGGATGAAATCAGCCTGGGTTTATTTGATCCAGAATACAGCAATAAACGGTGATACAATACTGTTCTGTAGTAGTGGTATCAATACTGTCCTGTATATGACTTTCCTGAGGCTAACTGCTGGTCAAAAACTGATGCCTTCACAAGCCCAAAATGTCTGAATGTCCAGTCACACAGTAATGAGGCACTGAAAATGGCTGCCGGAAGTGAGAAGGACTGAGCTGGCAGAAAACCACGCCCCCGAGAGGAAAAACTTTACTAACAAGAACAGAGGTGTGAAGCATGCAAATTTTGGCCAGCAGATGGCAGCAGTACAACAATGCACAGAAAATGACATAGATAAAGAAGGATTAATAATAACGTATGCAATTAACTATGAGGAGAACAGCACACTCCCCGTCTGAAATTTACTTTGGAGATTTCACTATGATGAATCTCCATGAAATATAACACAAACCAGCAACAAAAACATGTTAGAATGCAATAAACATAACAATATAGTTGGCTTTCTTGGCTTGTAATTGAGAAGATGGCTATAGTTCAACTTCAGTCCTGTTCATCCTGCAGGAACGTTCTCGATTGGTAATATCAAAATGAGCTCGTTAATTGGCCTTGCGAACGTTTTAAGCTCGCCCTTCCTGAAGATCTTCAACTCCACTTTTCGGACTTTGCCGTCCTTGCTAGGGAAAACCTTTGTAATTAGTCCCATAGGCTAGGCAATCCTTTCGGTTTGTTGCTCCTTCATCAATACAAGGTCTCCTTCTTTCAAGTTTGGTTTTTGGTGTTGCCATTTTCTTCTTCCTTGAAGAATATTGAGATACTCCTTTCGCCATCTGTTCCAGAAGTAATCCGCCAGGTATTGTACACGTTTCCAGTGTTTTTGGTAGATATTCGCGTGAGTAAATTCTCCACTAGGCATTAGTATATTCTCAGTTTTTTGGGTAAGTAGAGTAGCTGGAGTCAGTATGGCTGGTGTTTCAGGATCCATAGACACCGGCACAAGGGGTCTTGAATTGACAATAGCCGAAACTTCAGCAAGAAGGGTGACAAGAGTCTCATGTGTGAGTCTTGAAGAGTTTACATCCATCAACATAGAATTTAAGATGTTGCGTGAGATCCCGATCATTCTCTCGCAGGAACCCCCCATATGGGAACTATGAGGAGGATTGAAGATCCAGATGCAACCTTTCTCCGCCAACTGATCTTGAATGGGCTTAGTGTCGATGTTCAGTTCTCTACAGGCTCCAATGAAGTTACTCTCTCGGTCTGACCTCAACTGTTTCACTGGCCCTCTGATTGCGAAGAACCGTCTTAAGGCATTAATGAGACTGGATTCTATCACCTCTATGTGAACGGCTCGCACACTCATGCAAGTAAATAGCACAGCCCAACGTTTACTGTTTGCGTGACCGCCACGGGGTTCTGCGTGCGGACACCATCCATGGCCCAAAGACACCATGGCGTCTCTTTGTCCATCTATTAATTCTGCCTTGCTCAGTTCTGACGGGGCTTCATCATTATTAGCATCTTTCAGAAAGGTTATATACCTTGTGGACAGTCTCTTATATCTTTTATGAGCTGTATTCAGCCGCCAAATAGCAACTTGTAAGCTTGTGGCATCACCTGAGGATTTAAGTCCTGACATGATGGAGGAGACTCGTTCCCATAGCACTTCCAGGCTATTGCATAGCACATCTTTCCTGGTTTGATAGTTTTCTCTGACCTTTATTGTCGGTTTGAGAGAGCGTCTTGGTCGCACGACTTGGTCTGCTGGAAGTGTGGAATCTGCTTCCTGTTCTTCATAATGATCAGTATCAGGTTGCATTAGCATTGTTTCATCACTGGGAAACTGTGCGAGGTCTTTTTCGGCCATTTTGATTTAAGGTGCGCTGTCTCTTTAAGAAAATAAACTTTTGAATTGAGGGCTGAAAATAGCAGTGCGGCTCCACTGAGGCACCCTGACAAGGTTCCTAAAGTGTTTTCAGTGAATTGTGGGGTTTGGATGGAGGGGGACCCCACGTGCATTAACAGTTCTTGTACTATGCGAGCAAAGGTTAATACAGGATGTAGAAAATGGCTTGATGGGTTGTGGAGGACTTTCAGGTGAGAGTATAGATACTGCAGACACGTGGTGCTTGCCTTTTGGCTTCTGTGACATGCACTGTATCTGGGCAGATTTGCTGCAGGTGGGCCTGTTGCCAGGGAGATTCCTGAGTGTGGTACTGAACTGTGAGGTAATCTGTGGCCGGGGTATGGGCATTAAGGCAGTTTTTGACTGTTCTGTCCCCACATGAAGGCGAATGAAGGTATAACTAACAGTAGCTGTGTGACTTCCTACCTTCGTATCCAAGCAGTGGGGCAGACCGGACCGGCAGACGATCAGGTTGGATGGATTCAAACGTAGACACAGGGATGAAATCAGCCTGGGTTTATTTGATCCAGAATACAGCAATAAACAGTGATACAATACTGTTCTGTAGTAGTGGTATCAATACTGTCCTGTATATGACTTTCCTGAGGCTAACTGCTGGTCAAAAACTGATGCCTTCACAAGCCCAAAATGTCTGAATGTCCAGTCACACAGTAATGAGGCACTGAAAATGGCTGCCGGAAGTGAGAAGGACTGAGCTGGCAGAAAACCACGCCCCCGAGAGGAAAAACTTTACTAACAAGAACAGAGGTGTGCAGCATGCAAATTTTGGCCAGCAGATGGCAGCAGTACAACAATGCACAGAAAATCACATAGATAAAGAAGGATTAATAATAACGTATGCAATTAACTATGAGGAGAACAGCACAGGAAGACAGTTAAGTTAATATGGTGATCTTTTGGGTTGCTAGAATGCACCTGGCTGTATGTTTTGTGTGGTCAAATTAACCTGGAATGGTAGAGTTAAAAAACACAAGCACCTGCAGCATGAAGCACAAACAGTTATAGAAAAATGAGATATATCTCTGAAAAGCTGGAGAAGGTCCTTTTCGGCCGGTATGGGGTACACTATAAGATGATATAGAGGATATGGTTATGTGCATAGGTGGAAGAATGAGAAAAAAAGAAAAGAATGAAGTTGAGGTTGTTTTGAAAGATAGTTAAGTTAACACGGTGGATTTGTGGGTTGCTAGAATGCACATATTTTGCAAGGTCAAACATACCTGGAATAGCAGAGTTGACGCACGCAAATACCTGTAGCATGGAGGGGCAAAAGCAGTCACAGGAATCTTCCAGAAAAGCAACTCCTTTTTATAGTGTTGCTACAGTATGTCTAGGTGGGATGTTGAAGTAATGTAATTTGGTTGAGATGAGCCAGTAGAAGATGTTGCTAGGAGTCCTAGGCAGACTTGAACTTTAAAAAAATGTAAAAGTTTGAACTTGACATAAGTTTTATTTATGCAACTTTAAAAAACAGCAATAACCACCATTTCCGCAAAAAAAAGTGTCAAAACTGGAAACTGCACTAATGCAGTACCGCAAAAAAGTTTTTGCACCTTCACAAAATGCCATATCACAGTGAATTGATTAAGGTAGATTAGCGCATTATTAATGCAGGTAAACACATCTTATCATTATCGAACATTTAGCATATTGAATTAAATTAAGCCCACTGTGTGTAAAGAAATAACAGGGATTTGTCAAATTCTAACTTAATTTGAGCAGTTTTAGTAGTAGTTTGGAAGCACATTTTTATGTATTTTATATTCAGAGTGCAGGGTGCCTTATGTAAAAGATTCTTATGCTCAGGGGTAGCTAGTCTGTTCTAAATACACCTTCACACTCTCATTACAATCTTATATTGCCTCTTTCGAACATTTGTCATTTGTACAGTACATACTGTAACTCAGGAAGCTTAATGCAAATTCAGAGTAAGCACAATTCCATTTCTAACACCCACCTTTGGTATGCTAGGTAAAGCCACTCCTTGAGGTCACAAAAAGTGGGCCCAGAAACCAGCACAATTTATTGAAGGTACTTGCGTCTAAAGCAGCTCCTTGTATTTGTGAACTTTGGCACAAAGCATTAATAGACCATGTCAGTCTATTTGGATGAATCACACCCTTAAAAATGGTGGTAGCTTTAGGATTCCCACAGTGGCCTGTGGCAATAGACTTTTGTTACAGAGCACCAGGAATGACAACATCTAGATTTTCAGTCCATTTGCATCAGATTTGCTATTGACACCTATTTTAACTTACTGGATGCCAGCACAACTCCCTCCTTTGATTAATAATACAGTATGTAGAGTTTTAGTGCCATTGTTATAGCTTTACCACTCCCTATATTATTTATTCTATATTCATTTTTCCCAAATCTAGGAAACGTTTACCTTTCTTTTGTTAGTGAAAAAATGTCTCAGTACACTTTAGCCTTACATAGAAGACATTGTTTGCATTTTTTACTTATATTGCATATTTTATAATTTTATAATATTTATAATATAAAAAGAAATATTCAATTAGTGGCACATAGGTGTCATTTACAGTTCAGAAGAGTACATATTATTTAGAAGGCAGTTTCCCTAGTGTTATAGACACCTAACTGGGTCCTAAAATACAGTTGGGAGGGGTAACTGTTTCCTATTCCTGCTTTAAGCTATGCCCCTTGTTGTTTCTCACAGTGACCAGCAGAAGGCATTGTGCTAGAGTATAAAAGGCTCTGAAGCCATGCTTTCAGTGTCCATCTTATGCTGGCTCTAGCCTGTGCAGGAGGCAGAGCTCGAGTGGAACCTAGACAGGTCAGGTCTAGTAAGAATAGGCTACTCACCTTTATAGTAATCTCTCAAAAACGATAAGGACCGCTTCAACTCACCACCACTTAGCTGTTCCTCTGTAGTGCCGGGTGCTCAGTCAGCAGTGACCCCACTGCCAACAGTAATATACGAACAGGAGGACGGCACTCCGGTAAAAAACAGGTTTTTATTGTAGAGTACTGCAAGGGTACATAGGCCTTACACGTTTCGGGAACACCTTCCCTTAATCATAGGCATACAAAATGGATCGAACACATGCATTATATACTATAGATGTCTAGCGACCTCTGTTGGTTATCAGAGTTCTTACAGCTAAAAAATATATACATATATTTTCTTGTACTTTATTATGTTTTGTAAATCAATAAAACCAACCACACTCTGTTAAAATGTATAAAACCAAAAAGGGAAAGGGAATTATCTAGCCTTGGAAATTGCATATAGTTGTTAATTGGAGTTGAAGTGTAGCAATGTAATAATACCTTAAATCCTTACTATAGGGTTTATCCTAAGGCAAATCAACTCCTATATAATTTAATTTAAATCTTGTTATTTTGATTTTTTTCCTCTATATGCTGTATTTATATTTGAATGTACTAAAAAATATATATAAATTGGTGTATGCACGCATGTATGGGGATGTAAAGGGGTGAAAAAGGAAAAAGAAGGTTGGTTTTTGATATTTATTCGTTTTTATATATATATATATTGATCTTAAGGAAATCTTTTATATATATGAGCATATACAGTCGGATTAGATCGGAAACTATGGGTTAAACTTCCATTAATTTATATAGTAGTTATATGAACAGGCTTAGATATCCTAGTGGGTTGTCCTTTTACTCGACCCAGATCTAATAGGTATCTGCATATTCAAATGATACAACCTATATTTCACATATGTCAGTATAGGTAGGTGATATCGTATCTAGTGTTCAAGCCCTTTGGTGTTCTCGTTTCCAGTTTTAGGATCCAGAAGGCTTCCCTTAAATTGATTACATGTAGTGGGTCACCCCCTCTAAATGGTACCTTTACTTGTTCAATGACTTTAACAGCCAGGTCCTGGATACCTCTCGAGGAACATAGGGCAAAATGTTTACCGACAGGAGAACCCTCGTCCTTTTTATCAATTGCCCTAATATGCTCCCTAACCCTTTCCTTTAGGCAGCGGGTAGTGCGTCCCACATATTGTTTCCCACAACATGTACATTCCAGTAAATAGATGACTCTCTTAGTGTTACAGTTATAAAAGCCATAGTTTTGGAAAGTTCTCCCAGTAACATTGGACTTGAAATCGGATCCTGTGGAGATAACCATGCATGTCTTGCATGGCATTGTCCCACATCTATATGTGCCTCTAACCGAAAGCCAAGTACTGTCGGTATTGTTTGGACCTTTAGTCACCAAACTGGGTGCCAAGATCTTTCCCAGCGTGGGGGCTTTTTTCGAGACATATCTGATGTCTGTCGACTTCAGGGTCTCCGCTAGCTTGGCATCATTGTATAAAACTGGAATATGTTTCCTGATGATGCCGCAGATTTTATTATATTCCTCACTATATTCCGTTATGAAATGGACTTGATTCTCCCCTTTAGTGGCGTATGTCTTGGGCTTGGATTTAGAATAAGAGCGGGAACCATTTTTCCTTATGGAACTCCCTGCTTTATCAAATGATGTCATTACAATCTCTTTAGAGTAGCCCCGCCTACGGAGCCTATCTCCCAGCATTCAAGACTGTTCGTTAAAGGTATCATCTTGACTGCAATTCCTTCTATACCTAACAAACTGGCTATAAGGGATACTGCGTATAGTGTGCTTAGGATGACAACTATTGGCTTTTAGTATCGTATTGAATTTAGTAATGGGTGGAGGGCACACCAATTCAGCAAATGCTGTAGGTAAACAGTGCAAGAGGTGCAAACATCAAAAGGGTACCCCTACAATGGGTACCCCACAACGTAACAATATATAGATAGGTATGCACACTCAAAAGAAGGCAAGTATGGTATATTTAAAATAAAGTTTTACTTGTTTATGCAAATAATACACACAAAGCCACAATAGTATAATACAATACATAAGCTTACATGGTATATACCTAACGTTTAAACATAGCCACAATTACATAACAGTAAACAGTAAGTATTACAATTATACAGCAAGGAGCAGATACACCTACCACCAGTATGAGAATGGCCCCAACGTTTCGGCGTAAGCCTTTGTCAAGGGGATTCTGACGTTTGCCCTATCGTGTGGAGCTATAAATACCCTGTTCAATTACCACATGGTGTGTGACGTCACTTCCGCCTATGTCACTTCCGCGGATGAGTCATCCGCTTAGCAACACGGCTCTCTATATTCATTGTACTTGCCTGCATGCTTTCCCTGTAGTGCAGGCAAGTACAATGAATATAGAGAGCCGTGTTGCTAAGCGGATGACTCATCCGCGGAAGTGACATAGGCGGAAGTGACGTCACACACCATGTGGTAATTGAACAGGGTATTTATAGCTCCACACGATAGGGCAAACGTCAGAATCCCCTTGACAAAGGCTTACGCCGAAACGTTGGGGCCATTCTCATACTGGTGGTAGGTGTATCTGCTCCTTGCTGTATAATTGTAATACTTACTGTTTACTGTTATGTAATTGTGGCTATGTTTAAACGTTAGGTATATACCATGTAAGCTTATGTATTGTATTATACAGGCCTACTATTGTGGCTTTGTGTGTATTATTTGCATAAACAAGTAAAACTTTATTTTAAATACACCATACTTGCCTTCTTTTGAGTGTGCATACCTATCTATATATTTTTAGTATCGTATTGCCTGCCGTTGGTTTCCTAAAAATATTGGATTCAATGCCTCCCCTTACATAGTTACCTCTTAGATTAAGATCCAGAAAATTAATTTCCAGATGGTTGTGCTCAAGTGAAAAAATTAAATTGTGTTGGTTTAAATAAGAATGAAAATCACAAATCAACTCTTGTGGACCACCCCATATAAACAAAAGGTCGTCTATATAGCGGCCATACCATATTATGTGATGACGAAAGGGGTTTTCCGTTCCATAGACGCGGGTCCGCTCCCACCACCCCATATAGAGGTTGGCATAGGATGGGGCAAATGAGGCCCCCATGACGGTCCCCCGTCTCTGAAGGTAGAAACCCCCGTCAAAATAAAAAAAGTTGTGTGTTAACAGATATTCTAAAACTAAAAGTGTGAAGTGAATGAAATCTTCCGTATATTGTTGTGCATCCCTCAATATCTCTGTGACGGCAGTGACGCCTAATGTATGTGGTATCATTGAATACAATGACTTCAAATCCATTGTGACCCATGTGTACGTGTCTAACCATTTCACGGTAGACAACTTATCCAACAAGTGACCTGAATCCCTAATAAAAGAAGCCAATTGAGGTACCAGGGGGCTCAAGCAAGCATCCACCCAATCGGAAAGGCCTTCATTGACTGACCCTATACTAGCCACAATGGGTCTACCCTCTGGGGATGACAAAGATTTGTGTATCTTAGGGAGGTGGTGGAAGATCAGGACAATAGGTTGTGTTCTCACCAAATATTCCTTGTCCCGAGGATCCACCACCCCCAATGACACCCCATAAGAAACCAATTGCTCAATGATTCTCATGTATTCATTTTGTGGATTGGAATGTAATCTTTTATAAGTATCGGAATCACTAAGCTGTCTTTCAGCTTCGGATATGGAATCCGTGGTGTTCATCACCACAACGCATCCCCCTTTATCTGCTTGTCTGATTGTGAGAGCTGTGTTATCTCTCAAAGATTTTATGGCTGCTCTTTCTTCACTAGAGATGTTTTCAAGGGTCTTCCTGGACCTGTCTAAACTCAATTTGGTTAAGTCTCCCTCTACCAAATCTTGAAATGTGTCCATAGAGGGGCATCTAGAATGTAGGGGATAAAAGTTAGAGGGTAATTTCTTAGACAAAAAAATATGACCTATGGAATTATTTTGACCTTGGGACTCTATTGTATTTTCCCTCTGTAAAGAGTTTAAATCCGTAAGGCAACAATATTCCCGAAAGGAATCAAAATTGGGGGACCCCTTCTGATTTACCCCAATACACTCACTTCCATCCTCAACCCGCTGACTATTGTCACTAGCTATCCCTATTCTGCATGGGCCGAAGTGTCTACGTAGGGTGAGTTTTCTGACAAACTTGTTAACATCTAATATAGTATTAAACAGGCTAAAGTGATGTGTAGGTGCAAATGACAGCCCATTGCTAAGGACTCTCTCTTGAGATGGGGTCAAGGGCAATGAGGAAATGTTAACCACATTCAGTGAGTCCTGTTCTTCTTTTTCGAATTTGTCCTCAACCGGTAGTGCCCCCCTACGAAATCTTCCTCCTCCTCTTCTTGTCTTCTTTCCGCCTGATGATTCCGTTTGGGCCAATCTTTCTTGTCCGCTTTCTTGCGTTTTGGAAACGTATCCTGGCCATGGTAGTTTTTGCCTTTCTTGGTGTTTCTGATGCATCGAAATCATCTAAATCCAGTTCAGTCAGATTAGCCCTGGTAGTACGTAAAGAAGTAGGCTCAACATCCTCGGTACAGAAGGAGGTTTTCTCTCCTGAATCACTGGGGGTGCTTGAGAAAGATACTGATTTTTTGTTGTTATACTTGTTCTGCTTTCTCCTTAAAATAGACTTCGATTTGTTCCACAAGTAAACCATCTCATTATCATAATCTCTTTTATCCCTTTTCAAGATGTTCCTGCAGTTTCGTATCCAATCTGTCAAAATCAGGAGATTTCTCGAGGGGTGTTAACTGTATTTGTGATTCTTTGATCCCCTCTCTGATATTCGAAAGTTCCTGTTGTTTGTAATCAATTATGAGACCCATCAGCTCCATAGAACATTTAGATAATGCATCGTTCCACCTGTTAGCAAAATCCTGATCCCCCCTAGCAAATGTGGGCAAACCCAACTTCATCTAGCGCTGGGAAGTTGTGTGCGGCAGGTCTGCTGGGGAGAGATGTGTCCTCTCCTTATTCCCCTGTAGCGTGTGCATGTAGCGCGCCTGTCACGCCGAATCCATACAGGGGAGAACCCGCTGCGACAGAGGTCGCTAGACATCTATAGTATATAATGCATGTGTTCGATCCATTTTGTATGCCTATGATTAAGGTAAGGTGTTCCCGAAACGCGTAAGGCCTATGTGCCCTTGCAGTACTCTACAATAAAAACCTGTTTTTTACTGGAGTGCCGTCCTCCTGTTCGTATATTACTCACCTTTATAGGTCACTCTAGGAGTGACAGACAGTCAGGATATTTAGCTGAGCAGTTTGAGGCTCCTACGAGGATTGTAGTGGGATTAAGATCCCAGGGTACTAATTGCCCAGAAGTAGGGACTAAGTGTACAGACCTAGGGTAGATAGTATTGCCCTCAGGTTCCACTTAGGGAAAAAGCTGAAAACTGGGTGTACCTCCTCAAAGCTGCATGTATTGTTCCTATCTCTGAGGAGAATCATCCTGACCAAAGGTGCTGTGAGTACTGCCTATTCAATGTACTGTATGATCCTGCAAATGTTCTCTTTATGTACACTCCACTGAGGATTGTATATTGTGCTCAATAAATCTGTTCTATGGTTAAGTTATAAGAACCACTGGCACCCAATTATTTGCACCCTGAATACAGTTACAGGGTTACAGTTCTACATCGCTGCAAAGGCTCACTCCCTAAGGTTTTAAGGTCTCATCCGGAGCATATGTACTGGGAGTGAAGCTTATAGTAGAGTAAGGTGCACTCAATATACTGTAGCGCTACATTTTGGCGCCCAACGTGGGGCTTCAAAGGGTTAAACTGTAACACCGCACTGCAGCCTAGTGACAGGTGCTGCAGGTGTGGACTCAATAGGAATATGGCCAGGAAAGAGGTGGGAGACTGTGGTTTTTCTCTCCTGCACAAATATTCTGGCGCAATTACATTATAGTACTTAGCCATAGTAAAAATGCCTACTATACTGCCCTCAGTTATCCTAGGCTTGATAACTTCTGATGCAGTGTATGCCTGGGCTATTAAGAAAGGCATTAACCCTCGCCGGGCAGTGGTGTACTTAGCTGCATGGCCCTTAAGTATGCTTCCAAGATTTGTAGGGTACCAGTTCATAGCCCGTGCCCCTTCAGGGATTCAGCACACTGTGCAGCTGCTGTGGCAAGTAGAAAATGAGCTCCATGATGATGGTGAGGGGCCCTCTATGATTTTCCCCCATGGATTGTCGGATGGCTGCCCCTGTGTTCATGCAAGCCTGCCAGCACAGTCCCCCAAAAAGGAGAAAATGGTTGTGATTACCCCTTCTGCTGTGTATCTGTGGGCTCTTTTAGAGAAAGTGGAGCTGTGTCAGGCCATTGTAGTTGATGGCATACCCGAGCGTTGCCCTCCAGATGGATAGCCCGTTGGATAACCCGTTATTCGATGGGCTTGAATATGTCACCCAGGGGCCCTCAATGGAAAAGGGAAAGGTCAGGTTCCTATACTGGGTCCCTGATGAGCCTTACAAGGAAACTTGGCCCTCCAGAGTGTATCCCATAGGAGCCACTGCAGAAGGCTGCCCGTGTGTCTATCAGGACTATTTTACACCGCAGAACCTTAGTGACGCCCGTGCAGCAAAACTTTGTTACCAGCCTTCTGAAGATGAAGAGAGTGTAGGGGTTACTGGGTCCGTTGACAGAGTACATTACCCGGAGGAGTCCGGGGTCCCCACTGGCGAACTACCGTCTGAGCCGGAGGGCCCGGTAGAGTCATTACCAAGGGAGAGTACTGAACTTATTGAATCAACTGGGTGAGGGGATTGTTCTACAGAGGAGGTCCCTGCTACTGAGCTGCCGTGTGAGCCTGAGAGCCCAGTAGTGCTGTTGCTAGAAGAAAGCCCTCCTATAACTGTTTACCAGTTGACAATGGAGATGCGGATGATGAAGTGGCCTTGCCCCAGGAAGAGTCTGGGCCCAGTGCTTATGTGTCCCCATGTTTGGAAATGGATTTGAGTACTACTTTATTAACAACGGAGTTGTGTGCCTTGAATATGGAAAACTCCCCTGCCATAGAAGTGGCCTGTGTTAATATAATGCCCGAATGTGCCTCTGCTGAGAGTGATCCACCAGGGGGAGTTTCCGAAGAAGTTACTGCTGTGGACTTTTGTACTACGCCATGCTCACCGTCACTACCCTGCTCAGTAGGGATTAAACTGGTGAGCGCGCGAAAAAGACAAAGGAGGCGTGCCAGACCAAACCGAGGAGGTGTCTCCAGAGTCATGGCAAGGCGCCCCAGTCTAGAAGATAATACTGCGGATGCGAAAAAGCAGATGGCAGCACCTGTTGCTGAACCTGAGGTTCAAGCGCCTGAAGAAAAGCCAGTACCGTGCACTCCTACTCTTGTGGAGCATGAGCGGCAGTTTGTTTATCAAGGGACTTTCTCACCCAGTGCCCGGGGAATGATCGTTCCAGTATGCAGCCTATATGATCTGGAAGCACCCAACGCCCTAGAGGATCCCAATGGAGCCTGTCTGCAATGCGGCTCTCAACTATGGATGGGACCTTTTCATCGGGCAGACCAGCTTCCATTGGTGGGGAAGACCGAGGATGCGGTGAGAGGTAACTCTATACTAATCTACGTAGAGATAGAGGAGGCCCGGGGGTGTCAGCGGCTGCGACTCCCGCACCGGAATCCCATGTACCTATTCCCCACACTGAGGCCTGCTGTAACGAGGAATGTGCATTCCCCTCCGAAGTTGCTTCGATTGAAGGTGAGGCCCTAGAGGCTGCAGCGGTTAGTGAAGTGACCCCGCTCAGTGGCGACAGTGCCGGTTGCACCAGGGGGAGATGCAGACAGCAAAGTTGTATTAGAGCCTAATGCAGATTTTGGGCCTGACGCTGCAGCGGTATTTCCTGATGTGGAGACCCTGCAGCCTGAAGTGATGATAGAGCTTGTGGAGTCGGATACCTCACAGGAGGTGAATGCTGCAGATGACGTGTTTAATGGAGAAAAGCCCCGAGGATGCCCGGGAAGATACCTCTGTGCTAGGCTCCAAAGAGAGCCCCTCAACCAGTGAGATACGTTTGAGGAACTCTGGGCCTTTGGTGGACTTAACCATTACCACGTACACTGCCCTTATCACACCGACTTGTGCTCCAGTTGTAACTCATGATATTGATTGGCGAAAATTCTCATTTGGGCGGATCGGGTCTGTGTTGCCAGTGACCCCAAAGTTCAGAGATCCCCCACTGTCTGAAAGTCAAGTGGAGAAAGAGCTGACTTTCCTCCAGGATGAGGATGAAGAATGGAAGTCAGTGTCAGAGAACCTGTAAAGTCTTCAAGTCCTAAAGTGATGGTGCATGTAACCCCTAGTGAGCCAGGGGAAAGCACCCATGTATCTGAACTTTATCACCTTGAGTGGGGAAAGATATCCTTGGCCGCTGAAAAGGACTGGGTGGCGAATTTTCCCAAACCTAATGTGGATCCCACCATGGTGACTGCCCCAGGATCGGAGGAATACGAGGAGGAGAGCCCAGAGTTGGATGATCAACCTGCTCCCAAAGAGTTTATGTCTCGCAGCTTCATTGCACCTCCCAAGATAGGCCCAGAGGAAGAGAAAGATTTCTGGGTCCTGCCTGGACGAGCAGATCCCAACATTTTCAGGTCTGTTTCCTGAGTGCAACGAGTGATAAACTTTCGAGTTTTCCGAAAATGGGGCTATTTTATGCCCTATGCTCCTTTTTGGGTATATGAGAGGGTGGCTGCATTTTATGAGGATTGGCTCATCGACGAAATCCTGAGGACAGAGTAAATGCACCACAGTTGTCTCACCAACCCAAATGAAGTGCAGCGCAAGCAGGATTAGGAGTACTTGCGTTCTATTGAAAGAGAGTGGTGGTACGGCCGTACCATTCTAAAGAATGCGTCAAAAGCTGTGGGAAGTACAATCCCACCAAATATTTCTCATTGGAGGTCTATGAGGGAGATGGACAATGGGTGGACAAGCCTCACCCAAAGTATTACATCTCCTATGAGGACACCAAAGCCTGTTTCCTCCACATGATCTGAGGTTTTTGGAGGAATTGCCTTTTGCTTTGTTCATACTCCACTGGGAGTGATTTTGTAGTTAATTTGAACTGCCTATACCTGTCCCTTTAAAGTGACTTGACTTTCTCAAGGGAAGGATTTTTCTGTTTCTACACTCCAGTTGGAGTTAAGTCTAAAGACTAATAACATTCCAGTTAACACCTACCCGTTTGTAGGTTCATCCCATTTCCCCTTACCCTTCTAAGTGCATATACAAAAGGACTGTGGGTTTGGGTTCTTATATGGACTGGAATGCTAAAGTATTTTAGGAAATGAGTATGTCTAATTTGTGCCTTTTCAGAGATTCATTGACCAAGGGTACCTGGACAGTACCCAAGTGTGGTTATATAATGTGATGAATGTTATGGTGTTGCAATAATAATATGCAATGTGGAGCTAATATAGGCACAATCCAGGACAGTAAACTGTTTTCTATGCTGCTGTTTTTCTTTCAGATATGCCATTGTACCTGGGAACACTCAGGAGAGTGACCCCAAAGAGGTTTTAAGGTAATGGCTAAGTATCACTTTTTGGTAAAGTGTTTGGTTCTAAAAGGTTTCTAGCAAGATGTACCTTAACTGCTTGTTTCTCAAAAGGTTGCTCGCAATATGTGCCTTAACTGCTTGTTTCTCAATAGGCTGCTCGCAAGATGTGCCTTAACTGCTTGATTTTCAGGTTAACCATTGCTCCCTGGTAGGCCTATGGAGAGGCTACTAAGGGAATGTTAACCATACTGTAAATGCAATACTTGTGTTATTGTTGCAAAGTATTTTTGTTCTTGTTATTTGAATATGTTCCTTGCCAGGACGTAAAGATTTCACCAGGGGGAGACTGTAGGGATGTGTAGGATAGTCACCCCCAATATTATTTAGCAGGCAGTTTCCCTAGTGTTATAGACACCTAACTGGGTCCTAAAATACAGTTAGGAGGGGTAACTGTTTCCTATTCCTGCTTTAAGCTATGCCCCTTGTTGTTTCTCACAGTGACCAGCAGATGGAATTGTGCTAGAGTATAAAAGGCTCTGAAGCCATGCTTTCAGTGTCCATCTTGTGCTGGCTCTAGCCTGTGCAGGAGGCAGAGCTCGAGTGGAACCTAGACAGGTCAGGTCTAGTAAGAATAGGCTACTCACCTTTATAGGTCACTCTAGGGGGCAAATTCACTAACATTCGTAATTTTGCCAGGCGCTTCGCCGCGCTTCACCGCACTTCGCCAGGCGTAGTTTCGCCAGCGCTCCGCAAATTCACTAAAATCCGAAGTTGCGCTCAGGGGTAGCGTAAGGTTGCGAAGTTGCGCTAGCATTGATTCGCTATGTAAAGCGAAGTTACGCTAGCGAAGGCTAATTTGCATACGGTGCCAAATTCAAATTTCAATGGCACTACAAATGCCTAGAAAACCTTCAAATCATCAAATAAAAATTTTATTTTGCCCTACACATGTGCCCACTGTCTAGGTAAGTTGGCATGAGTCAGGAAATGTAGGGGGGAAGGAGGGGAGCCCCAAAAATGTTTTCGATCTTTTTCAGCCTATCACCCATAATGTAGAAAACACGCCAAAATTTTGACTTTTTTTTAAACAATCCCTATCTACAGTACTCTATTGCGCTTTGCCAGGTCTGAGGTGGCGAAGGAAGTCTAGCCTAAAAGGTACCGTTCAATACACTGCGCAAGTTAGTGAATTTGCGTAGTTACGTCGCTAGCGAAAATTCGCCAGGCGTAAGGGTGCGAAGTAACACTAGCGAAACTACGCCAGTGTTCGAATTAATGCTAGCTTCGGCGCTTCGGCGCTTAGTGAATTTGCCCCTAGGAGTGAAAGACATTCAGGATATTTATCTGAGCAGCTTGAGGCTCCTACGAGGATTGTAGTGGGATTAAGACCCCAGGGTACTAATTGCCCAGAAGTAGGGACTAAGGGGCCGATTCACTAACTTCGAGTGAAGGATTCGAAGGTAAAAAACGTCGAATTTGGAAGGTTTTTTTTTAGGCATTCGATAGTCAAAGTACTGTCTCTTTAAAAAAAACTTTGACCCCCTAGTTCGCCATCTAGAAGCTACCGAAGTCAATGTTAGCCTATGGGGAAGGTCCCCATAGGCTTGGCTAACTTTTTTTGATCGAAGGATATTCCTTCAATCGTTGGATTAAAATCCTTTGAATCATTCGATTCGAATGATTTTATCGTTCGATCGAAGGAATTATCCTTCGATCGTTCCATCGAACTATCTGCGCTAAATCCTTCGACTTCGATATTGAAAGTCGAAGGATTATAATTCCTGGTCGAATATCGAGGGTTAATTAACCCTCGATATTCGACCCTTAGTGAATCGGCCCCAAAGTGTACAGACCTAGGGTAGATAGTATTCCACCTCAGGTTCCTCTTAGGGAAAAAGCTGAAAACTGGGTGTACCTCCTCAAAGCTGCATGTATTGTTCCTTTCTCTGAGGAGAATCATCCTGACCAAAGGTGCTGTGAGTACTGCCTATTCAATGTACTGTATGATCCTGCAAATGTTCTCTTTATGTACACTCCACTGAGGATTGTATATTGTGCTCAATAAATCTGTTCTATGGTTAAGTTATAAGAACCACTGGCGCCCAATTATTTGCACCCTGAATACAGTTACAATTGTACTACACCCTGCTTCGACATTGCTGCGAAGGCTCACTCCCTAAGGTTTTAAGGTCTCATCCGGAGCATATGTACTGGGAGTGAAGCTTATAGTAGAGTAAGGTGCACTCAATTTACTATAGCGCTACACAGTAAAAAAAAAAAACAAACAACTCTTATTTCAAAATGAGAAGGTCGTGTTTGTGTGCCTGTATTATAGGCTCCAAGAGTTACTACTATTATTCAGTGATATTTTCTTCTTAGAAAGAGTACCAGGAACATTGTAACAAGTTATATAGATTATGTGTAATTAACTAGTACTAAGTAAAGTTTGTGCCCTCCATAAAAAAAGATAATTGTTGGGTAATAGATTTCCATATAGTATTCATTCTGTACCTTTTGTAAATGCTTTGGTGCAAATAGAATAGCCATCAGTCTCATAGAATGTGCTAATGTGCACCACCAGAGTTATGATTAACATAAACCTTTTATGAGACATTAAATTCATTTAAATTCCATATTTCAAAAAATAATTTACCAGTCAACTGGTATATTTGTGTTAGAATTGCATTAATAAACTAAATGAAAACACAAAAGTACATGTTTACTTACAAAATGAAGTACAATAGCATGGAATGTAAAAATAGGGGAAGAATAATTACTTATTAATTAACATAAAGTTGTGTATTTCTCGATAAGGATTTTTTCTGTTTTCTGTCCTGTGGATGTCTGTACTCGTTGACTACATTTTGAAAAGCACTGCCTGGAAACATTGCAGTTGCAATGTCTTGAGTAGAAAGCAATACACATAAATAAAAGTCAGACTACCCAGTGGAGATTGATTATCTTGTTTCTGATGGACAAGAGAAATAAGGTATTATCCTGTTTGCAATGTAGTGCATTTGGAAATTAGGTATTTTTTTCTGTTAATACAGCAGCACAGCAAGGAATACTGAAAATGAGAATATTTTCACTGTATTTACTGTATGTATGAAGGGAATTAATGTGGCCACAGCTTTTATGTCTCAAAGAGCATTGCATACCTTTGTACTTCTTAATACAGTATGTCTGTTTGATGTTGTTCTGAATATATGAATTAATAAAGTATTATAGTTTCATTTATTTAGGGTGCAGTGTTGGACTGGGACACCAGGGGCCCACCCAAAAACCTTTGAATAGGGGCCCACCAATTAATCTTAGACCAGGGGCCCACTCTTATTCTTCCTTTCCTCACTCATCTATTCTCCCTTTCTTTCCATACTATAATCCATTATTCCATATATTTAGCCACTTTGTTCTCATAGAAATAGGGAATGGCCATGAAATAGGCCAAATGTCTAGCAGCAGGAGGGCCCACTAACACCTTGGCCCACTGGGACTTTTCCTGGTATCCCTGTGGGACAGTCTGACACTGTTAGGGTGTGCTTTGCTGCTTTGCCATAATATATTGAAGTACTTTGTAGACATGTTTTTCATACCCTGTGGACACCCAGTATAGGCGTGAGATTCTATCCTTAATTTCTATTGATTTAAGCTATGTAAGCAATAAATAATAAAGATAAAATTACTGCCCAAAAGACATTTTTGTTATCTTGGATGTACTGTATGTGCCAAGAACATATCTAATAGGCATCAATAATGTAAAAAGTATTAGCAAATCATAGCAGTTTTATAATGATATCTTAGTTGTAATGAAGTGCAAGGTACTGTTTTATTATTACTGAGAAAAAAGCAAATGATTTTTAAAAATGTTATTTATTTGCTTAAGATGCAGTCTATGGGAGATAGCTACCGGTAATTCAGAGCTTTCCCGATAAAGAATTCCATACCTGTACATTAATTTTCAATATTTTTAAAGTTTTATACCTTTCCTGACTACTCCTACTACTGATACATGGGAGTATATTTATCAAAGAGTAGTCCACTAGAGTGAAATTCCACCACTCTCAATTCATTTCAATGGGTTTTTAAAAGGCGTATTTATCAAAGGTTGAACGTTCACTTTCACCCATTGATAAATACTGTTTTATAAATCCCATAAAAATGAATGGAGAGTGGCGGAATTCCACTCTAGTGGACTGTGGCGATCTCTAGCTTCACTCTTTAATAAATATGCCCCATTGTTTCTGTAGTCAGTTCTCCTACTGCCAAAATGCTAGTTGCATATTTTGTAAAAAAATTGACTTGAAGAAGGAGACTAACAGAAGTGTGCAATGCAATGTGGAAACTGGGTTCCCGACTGGAAATTTGGAAAAGCAGTAAATATAATAGTAAGGACAGAAAAAATCTACTTTCTGATGCAATTACATTTAGACATAACTTATTGAACATGTTAATTACTGTACAATGGAAAGTTGCTTAGAATCATATTTTCTTAACATTATAATGTAATCATTATTTTAATAAAATCATCCCTTTTTAGGAAATTAGCTTCATTTTAACAAACACATCCAGAAACACAAACCTAGCAAAATATAGGCCATGTCTGTGAGCATAACAGGTAATTAGACCTGTAATGAAACAAAGCGAAGTAGAATGAATTTATCTGAGTTCCTTTTATGCATTTTATGTTCAATGTATACAGTAATATGGGTACCAAATCAAGTATAAAAAAGAAGCAGTTTCTGGACAAAAGGGTAAAGTTACAAATGGAACAGTCCATGTAAATTCATTTAGCACACATGAATGCTTCTGTTCCACTGAAATGACCCTAGTATTGTCTGAAGGATGAAAATCTATCTACTGGAAATCCAGATAATGTAGTGTAGTTTCTATTTATCCAAAGAATAAGAGGTGTGGAGAGTTTTATAACAAATTTGGTTGGATAGTCTTTATGGCATAGATAGAAGAAATAGATAGATAGATAGATAGATAGATAGATAGATAGATAGATAGATAGAAAGAAACGTTCCAATAGCATGATTGGGCATAAGAAAGAGGAAAGATTGTGTTAAAGAAAAACTATACCCCCAAATGAATACTTAAAGTGGACCTGTCAACCAGACAATTCTGTATAATAAAAGTCACTTTCAAATTAAACATGAAGTCCAATTTAAATTTTTTTTTTTTGAACCGCCTTTTTGTCACCTGACCAAAAAGGCAGCTCTAACTGTAACAGGAAGAAGCATGGGAGCAAAAGACAGAACTTTGTCCATTAATTGGTTCATGTGGCTTAACATGTATGGTTTGTTTGTGTGCATCATGAATCATAGGATCCCAGACCATTTAGAAAATGGTTTAAATGACATATAGGCATATTTTGATGAAGAATTCAATTATGCTAAAACTTGAAAAGTGTTACTATCCCTTTAAGATTTCTTAAAGAGATATTGACACTTCTCAAGTTTTAGCATAATTGAATTCTTCATCAAAATATGCCTATATGTCATTTAAACTATTTTCTTCAAAGTGACCTCTTTCTATATAAATTGGACATAGGTCACTTCTCCTTTAAGAGAGTGTCGGACTCCGACATGTTCTTATGGTCCCTTGGGGCTTGTCAATCAGAGCTTGCAAGACAGAAGTTAAATGCTTGACTGACAGGAAGAATCTGGCACAGTTAAATGGTGTTGAAGGCTTATACTACACAGTGTCACGATTTACAGCTTCCTTATCACAGTGCTAATGCTTCATTTCATGTTCAGTTATGTGACTATGCAATAACAATGCTCCACTGCTCTGCAAAACCATTTTGCACCACTCTGTGCTGCTCATTTTTTTAAATGGTGCTTTTAACTTATTCTGCCTTGCTTGATTTTGTGTGGCCCTTGCCTGCCTGCCTTCCCTGCACAGAATGATCTGTGCCAGGACTGCTTGCAAGATTAACCTTTTAACCCCCAGAGCTGGAGTAGATCCTTAGTGCAGGAAAAGTCAAGCAGGCAGGAAAGGGACACACATATATAACCTAATAAGGGTGAATGAGCTAAAAACACCATTTGAAAAAAAGTGAGCAGTGCAGGAGAGGAGATTTTCAGAGGAAGCTTTTATTTTTGCAGGAGTGGGTGTGAGATAATAGAAGATGAAAGTGGCAGTACTCACCCCCTACAGGAAGGAGTATCCTTCTCCATATGAGGAAGTGGAGTGTTTTTTTAATACAATATATTTTACTAATTTGTGGGTTTATATCAGTAATTTTGGGAATAATAGTTATTATTGCCATCAAAATAGAGATCTAAGCACAAAACTAGAGGTGTCACTATCACTTTAAAATGGCAATTCTCTACTTAGGATTACCCATAAGTACATACTGCACTACTGAAAAAGTATATTATTATGAAAATGGTTTATTTACATGAAGCAGGGTTTTACATATGAGTTGTTTTATGCAATATATTTTTATAGAGACCTAGGGGCACATTTACTAAGGGTCGAATATCGAGGGTTAATAAACCCTCAAATTCGACCCTCGAATTTAAATCCTTCTAATTCGAATATTGAATTTGAAGGATTTAGCGCAAATCCTAGTAAAAATCGTTCGATCAAACGATAAAATCCTTTGAATCGAACGATTCGAGCGATTTTAAGAGATCGATCGAAGGATTTTTTTTCTGTCAAAAAAAGCTTAGAAAAGTGATGGGGAAGGTCCCCATAGGATAACATTGTACCTCGTTAGATTAAAACTGCCGAAGTATGTAGTCAAAGTTTTTTTTTAAAGAGACAGTACTTCGACTATCGAATGGGCGAATAGTCGAATGATTTTTACTTCGAATCGTTCGAATCGAAGTTGAAGTTGAAGGTCGTAGTAGCCTATTCGATGGTCAAGGTACCCAAAAAAATATTTCGAAATTCGAAGTTATTTTCATTCAAATCCTTCACTCGAGCTTAGTAAATGTGCCCTTACTGTACATTGTTTGTGGGGTATATTTTTCCTTAATGACAGTTAAATAGGATAGATGTTGTTCATTTTCTAATTTGACTTCTGTGTATGGCATCATTGTTGTAATATAATCCAGCCTTTATGAATGCAGTGCATAATATATATCATCAAACATATTGCTCTAAAAAGTGGGACAACACTGATTTTGCTGGTATATTTGCTTATTTAATGACATGAGCATACAGTACATCATCATTACAAGTATTCATACCAACCAGATAACAAATAGTTTTAATTAATCAACTGCAAGTTATAAAATTATATCAAGATATCTTCAGTTGCTGTGGAAAATGCACTAGAAAAGCCTTGGAGCACAGTGAGAGTAAGATATTTCCACAATAACTGAATCTGCTTTGTCATATTGAGTTTCAGATCTCAATTTTCCAATTAGCGTCAAATTGTATTATAGTCATTTAGGTTCAAAAAAATTTCCATCTAGTTCAAGCTTTTGGCCTCAATAGAACCTAACTCCTTGTTGATACAGGAAGGCAGTAAAATTGTGATAAAAGTATAAATTGAAAAAATCAAAAAATATGAGGTAAGTATGTGACTAGACAGTACTATATCTTAATAGTTATTTGTCAGTTGTTCACATCTGATAAATATATATATATATATATGAGGTTATTCGATAAGTATTTTAGATCACAGGTGTCAGATAGTGTTTAGGAGAGAGCTAAAGACTCGTCTCCTAAAAAGAAGGAAGGGAATAATATTAGCATAAAAAAGGGGAACTAGGGAAAGGCAGAAAGAACATCTGACAAGAATTAGATCATCAATATGCCTGTACAAATGTCTAATAAAAACAATGATATATCATAGAACATGAAAAAAACAACAATTAGGGGGTTAGTTACTAAAATCCAATTTTATCTCATTGTTTCAATAAACAGCTTGACTAAACTTAAATCCCTGATTTTGGCTTATTATTAATAAAATAACTCAAATTAATTAGATCGGTAAAAAACTCGTTAAAATTGAGTGAAAACACGAATCGTACGATTTTTTTCTGACTTCTCTCCTAAAATACAAATTTATTCGATTATTGGGCTAAACCAATTACCAACAACAATATTTTCAAATTGGGATTGGGACATCTTCCATTGACTTATACATGCCCTCAACAGGGCTTTATGCAACATCGTGATATAATAAATCTCGAAAAATGATATATTTTTTTCATGAAAAAATTTGAGGTTTAGTAAATAACCCCCTAATGTTAATTGTAAAGAACAGAGGGAGTCACTCTAAAGATGAAAATGGTCGGAAAATAAGTTGAATAATGTGCAACTTAAAGGAAGATAGACAGGGAAATATACATTCTGACAAATAAATAAGAGGGAAGAGAGAGAGAGAGAGAGAGAGAGAGAGAGAGAGAGAGAGAGAGAGAGAGAGAGAGAGAGAGAGAGAGAGAGAGAGAGAGAGAGAGAGAGAGAGAGAGAGGGACAGAAAGCTTCAGTACAGCTTGAGGCACAAGAGAGCTTGTTGCTTCCCTTAGGTGACAGGAAATTCTATGGTGGAATCAGCAGTCCGTAAAGATATAAATTCTGTAACACACTAGAGAACATTTTGCATAACATATATTGAAAAACAGTGAATATTTCTATTGTTCATAGTCGTTAGGAGAGGTCTTGAGGGAAAAATAAGAATGGAGCATATTTTCAGTGTTGGTAGTCTGGCAATGTAGATTTTCAAATTTGGGTTTGAATATAAATAGAAAACCAAGGGAAAAACAAAAAAGAAGAAGGGAAAAGAAAAAAAGCCATAGCAAAACTCTTTTTATTAAGTCGAAAATACAAACAAAGACTGAAACAAAGGATGAAAAACATTTATAATAATTTACTACAACATACCCCTTCTATCTTCCATTTTATGTTGCTGTAATCTATTCAGCAATGATGAAGATATGAGACACCACTTTAAATAATCTGAACATCTGCTATAGATCTACCAATGACATTTTTGTCATGCATGCAGCAGGGATACTTTACAACACCTGCATTAGTAAAAAAGGTTATAGGGTGTGTTTCGTGAATTCTGTAGGAAATTGCTTCTTCACCTTTATGGGTGAAATGTAGGGATTTATGAAAAATACATTAGGGGGTGTGAATACATAATAAATCTATTACTGCCTATTTTCTCTTATGATTGTTTTATATTTATTAATGTGTTATAGAGTTCTGTAACATAACATTTTCTCTCTTTAAACAACACAAACATGCCTGAAATCAAGGACAGATTTACCTGTGTAAAGTCCATCATGGTTCCAGAATATGTTATCCAGTTGACAAACAGCTGAGTTGTTGCAGTAGTGAAAATATTTGTTTAGTTTGGGAATGCACCCTAATAAAACCATTTATATTTTTTTTAAAAACACTTAGGGGCAGATTTACTAAGCTCAAGTGAATAGTTCGAATCCAAAAATATTCGAATTTCGAAGTAATTTTTTGGGTAGTTCGAACATCAAATTGGTCAAATTCGATCGAACCGAATGATTCGAACGATTCGAAGTAAAAATCGTTCGGCCATTCGATAATCAAAGTCCTGTCTCTTTAAAAAATCCTTAGACTCAATACTTTGCCAAATAAAAGCTACCGAATTGAATGTTAGACTATGGGGACATTGGGGCACTTTTTATGATCGAATAAAAATCATTCGATCGATCACTTAAAATCGTTCGAATTGTTCAATCAAAACATTTTTATTCGATCTTTTGCACTAAAATCGAATTTGAAGGATTTTACTTAGAGGGTCGATTTCTAGGGTTTCTTAACCCTCGAAATTCGACCCTTGATAAATCTGCCCCTTGCAATGAAAGATAATTGTGAGAAAATCTTACCCTGGTGGTCTAGTGGGGGGACGGCAGGGACGCCTGCCGCCCCCTCGGCGAGGACGCTCGCCGCATTAGGTTGTTTCTGCAAGCGCCTCAAGCGCCGGTCTGTTAGGGCGCGCGTGTGCCTCTTCCTGGGTTTTATGCGCATGCGCGCTGACATGATGACGTCAGCGAGCAGTGGCGCGAAATTCAAATACTATTTAAAGGGATTTCTAGTTTTTTCCAGTGCCCGTGATAGGATTTGTTCCTGGTGCTGTTAGCTTTGCTATTCCGTTTGAAGTCTGATCTTGATTATCTGTTTTGACCCCTGCCTGCCTGTTTGACTATTCTGATCTCTGGAACCTGACCCCTGCCTGCCTTTCGACAACTCTTCCTGCTATATCCCTTGATTGACAACCCGGTTTGACCCTTGCCTGCCTGACGATTCTCGATATCTGCCTGCCTCGACCCTGCCTGTCTGACGATTCTCTTGCCTGTTCCATTTGTACCGAGACCATTTGCCTAACTGACTTTTACAACAGTCGTGCCCCTTTGCTTGCCAGAACTCCTCACTTTGCTCCTCTTGAAAAGTCCAGGTGGCATCTGAGTACGCTGAGGGCTCCTCCCGAAGCCAAAGGCGGTCACACTACTGGTGAAGCCGAGCCGAGACCAGGGAGCTTGGCATTAGTTCTGGTTTAGGGTGCCGACCGTGACAATAATAAGGGAATGTCAACAATTCAGGTGCAACTTTTTATCAGGGACAATTGCCCTATAATAAATATTCTTCAAACAGAAACCTCTATTTTACACAATCTTATTGTTTTATGGTTTAAGGTTAAACTGTAACTGAAGTCTGCAACTTAATTTCTGTGACTTGAAAGCTTGTGGTTTTGATTGGCATTAACCCAACTATATCATTTAGCTTAAACCTCTATTTTTGCATTACAATGAAAAAAAATACTTGTATGGAAGAAATGTGTCAATTTTTCCCATATATAACAATGATGGTGAGAATGATTATGTGAACTCTAATTTATTCTTGCATTTAAAAAAAATTGACATTGCTGTAATAGTAATATTTTGATCCTCAAATTCCTATAAAGGAATTTGTTTTTATTTTTAGAGAGCCAACACATGTACATTCTTAACTGTTTTATATTGTGTCTTCAATGCCCACTATACACTAAGATTGATTGATAAATAACCCCAGACTAAAATGTCACAGCCCATGCTATTGCTTAATAACGTTTTTTTAATTTGATGATATTTGTGGAGTGCTGTCCAGAGTTTGTACAGTATATTTGTACTCAATCCTACAACTATTAGCACCAACCCTTGTCTAAGCATGATTGATGGAATTGGCTCTTCCTGTACACCTAGGCTGGAGTATCTGTTGCTGTAAGTAACACTGTGCTGGAGGGAGGCATAGGAGAAAATGGAAAAAAAAAAAAAGACTGGTGTGGTCCTGAATTATTAAAGGAGACATTTTGTGTAAAAAATAAAAATGTACCATGTCTCATTTAGATATAGAAAAATTGTGCTTTAAAAAGTAGTGTTTCAGGCTGGTTTATTGAATATTTCTGCAAAAACCCTAATAGTCCCCCCCTGAATTCCCAGGCTGTGCAGGGGAGCCGGTGGCTCTCAGCACACCTTGGGGCACATTTACTTAGCTCGAGTGAAGGATTAGAATAAAAAATACTTCGAATTTCAAAGTATTTTTTTGGCTACTTCGACCATCGAATTTCGACTACAACTTCGAATCAAACGATTCGAACTACAAATCATTTGACTATTCGATAGTTGTTTGACGTTCGACTATTCGACCATTCAATAGTCGAAGTACTGTCTACTGTCTCTTTAAAAAAAACTTTGACCACCTACTTCGCCACCTAAAACCTACCTAGCATCAATGTTAGCCTATGGGGAAGGTCCCCATAGGCTTTCCTAGCTTTTTTTGATCGAAGGAAAATCATTCGGTCGATGGATTAAAATCCTTCGAATCGTTCGATTCGAAGGATTTAATCATTTGATAGAACGATTTTTCCTATGATCGTACAAACGAAGGAAATTCGGTAAATCCTCCGACTTCGATATTCGAAGTTGAAGGATTTTACTTCGACGGTTGAATATCGAGGGTTAATTAACCCTCGATATTCAACTCATAGTAAATGTGCCCCCTTGTGTAGGACAGGAACCAATCAGCAGCTAGCAGGACCTGATAGGGATCTGAAGCATGTATTTGCTTGTGTGACTGCTGGGCTGTGATTGGATGTCTGCTTCCTACTGTGCTTCTGGTAGGGACAGTTAGGACACTCCACCCCTCATTTGAAACACAGACAGGGACCAGAGAACATCTATATGGAGCTCCAATAAAGGGGCTGTTTTTAAAGATAATATAAATTTTTAGCACCATGTAAAAGCAACATCATATATTACTTATTATTGCCTACAAAATTAAGTTTTTTTCATTTATCCTATATGGCTCCTTTAAGTTTGTTAGTGACACTGATGCCTTTCCATCACCTATAAGAATGTGCCAGTATTACTTAAATGAGCTGGATTGCGCAATGTATGCAGTAACATAACAATGACTGATGGGGCCTGGGTGCAAGACATGCACCCTCTAGATGGTAAAAATTATGGAAAAATAAGATACATATAAAGAAAAACCTGGGTTTCAAATTGTCACTTGTCTAGGGACATGATAACTTTTTACAAATATGTTAGCACACATTATGAATAGAGGATATTTTTAACTCCAAATAGATACAAGACCACCCATTTATAATTAGGAAATGGCATATTTTGCCTCCAGGTCTACAGAGTCACTCAGTTGGAAAATAAATCATTTTCTTTTCAATATTTTTTATTTGGGTTATACTGTAAAACACAAATAAATAACAACTGCATTTCCATATATATTGGTCTCAATAAGGAACAGTCAGTGCAAAATAAATAAATGGAGCAAAGGAAGAGAAATTAAGGGGAAAAAAAGGATAAAGTGCATCTTATCCATGAACGTATTGCATTGAGAAGAAGTTGTTACTGGCAGTTAGTAGAATAGGTAAAGGTAATACAAAGCAAGAGTATAAGAGGCTTGTAATTGTGTGTTTTATTGTGTGTTTTAGGCAAATAGTAGCCAAGAGTTCTAGTTCTTATGAAACTTAAGAAGGTTTGCATTATATTGATTTACATCTGTTCATACAAAGCTTGGCGTATATGGATATCAATTGTAAGAGTAGTATAAGATTTACAGATGGAAGCTATAACAGTTCTTGCCGCAGAAAGAATATTCAGTTATCAATGCTGATATTCACTAAAGCCAGTGTTGGTGAAAGGTGGATCTGCACTTTAGATATTATAGAGATAAGGTGAAATACTGTGATCCAAGATTGTTGCACATAGGGGCATGACCACCACATGTGAGATATGTTAGCTGGTTACATAGTTCCATAGTTAAATCTGGTTGAAAAAAGACCAAAGTCCATCAAGTTCAACCCCTCCAAATGAAACCCAGCATCCATACAGACACACACTGACTCTGACCCCTCCATATGTTCACATAAATTATATAATAATTTACTATTAGCTATGAATGTGTAACCTCTGCCAGTTTATATTCTACATGAACAGCACACTCACTTAAATAATGTCCTTTTTTATATCAGCAAAGAGTTGTTGACAGTAGGGTGGATTTCATACTTTGCAGAAGGTTTTTTATTCAGCTCTCAGTTACCAGGGCATCTGTGTCAGGTTGTAAATCATCTGCTGTCCTTGGCAATTCTAATCCTAGCTGTTTAGGAAAGTCATCACACTGTGGAATGCTCTGTGACCCACCAGTACCATCTTGTGAGACTTTGGAGCGGTGATAACTTGATGGCAAAAACTCTTTCTTTGGGTTGCCTTTCCCCATATTGTAGGGCTTGGTGATGTATAGCAATGGTAGTTCTCCTCTGTTATTTGAGCCAATTCAAAAGCCTGCAGAGACAGGAGCATAAAGAATATACATCCTACGCCCTTAGCATTCAGGCCATGCCCCCCGGCAAAGAGCTAATTTTATTAATTTAGTATACTTGCCAGTCATTGGCATTTTCCATTGTTACCTGCATCTTGCCTCTTTTCTTACCTTTCACTGGAGGTCATTTATAAGTTTGTACAGCACATATTTATTTGTAAATGGTTGTATTGGTCATGTTTTTTCCTGCAATATTGCACTGCTGTGCCCATATTTCTGGGGTTTTGTGAATTCATGTTGTGCACAAAAATTCATAAATGACTCTCAAATGAGACAGGTTTTTTGCTTGAGTGTGGCCACAGCTGTTGTGTGCTAAAATGGAGCTGACAGTAATTAAAATTCACAAAAACTGTTTTGTAAATATTTTCTCCACCAAGTTATGGAGTAACTCAAACTCAGAGTGTTCAAATGTTTCTTATACAATATTGCCAAAATCCTTCCCTTTCTGCATCTTCTACAGCTAAAATGGTCATGCATGCTCTCACCCAATCCCTCCTAGACGAGTGTAACCTTCAACTAACTGGCCTCCCTAACTCCTATCTCTCCTCACTACAAACTGTATCAAATACTGCTGCCAAAATTCACCTCCTCTCATCCGAATGAGTATATGTCCTTCCACTGCTCACTACATCTCTTCTTTTGTCTCTCCATATGTTCCTGTTAGACTTGTTTGCTCCTCTCAACCACTTGGTTGCATCCCCCTCTGCAATTGCTGTTTCCTGCCTTTAACAATTTTGTCTAGCTGCTCCAAATATTTGGAATGCATGCCTGAAATCCTCCAGAGCGAATACTCCCTCAGTCTATTCAGAACAAAATTCAAATACCTATTGGAGCACTCACATAACACTTGAACTGATACTGTCACTTATACTGCAGAATCACCCATTGTAAACTATAGCACTTAATATCGTCTTATTTGTTTCTATACGTTACCCTCCAATTTACATGTATATTGTAAGCTCTATGGAACAGGGACCTCTATCCTCTTGTCGCCTTGACACTAAGCTCTTAATTTTTATTGTAACTGTAGTTTGTATTTATTATTGTAATGACTCAGTTTGTTCTATTATTTTATTGTTCTGCTGTACAGTACTGCATTTTCAAGTAGCACTATATAAATAAAAATAATATATAAAAATGTATAAAAAATATACAAACATACACTGGCAATGCAGTAATGTTGTAAGATTGTGGCATAATAAACACCCCTGTCTTTGGCATATCAAACAGTTTAAAATACCCCTATATAAAAATCGTTTGTAAATCCCAAATTATTACTACAAAATCAATAGTCCTTAAAATTGTTTGCACTTACTCTAACTTATTTATATATTTCACATACCTGAGATGCAAAATACTTTTTCCCCCATGATTTTATTGTAGAGAGATGTTTATGAGATGGCAATATTAAACTAAGTGAAATCAATCCATATTACCTCCATCATCCCAAAGAAAACAATAAACAGTTGTATAATGGCATATTAAGTCAACAAGCAAACATTAAGATATAATGACATTTTAAGAAGAAAGCCTTGATAAAATATGGAAATTTAGCATAATGTTATGTTTGCATTTTAACCACCTGATTTTTGTTCTACATTAAAATGAGAAATATACAAAGCCCATCTTTTTCTTTTGATACCAAGATCTATGTTTTTTAAACCTCAAGAAAGTAAAAGAAATGAAATGATTTCACAATCATTTCCATGACAACAAATGTGAATATATAATACTCCTAGCTACACTAAAAAGTGTTGCTAAGCTACAAGCTAACCATTGACAATATGTTAGAGTATATTAAGAATTGTAGCCCAGCAACATTTGCTGGTAACACTGTTATGGAAGGCTGTGTCCCCATCAAAAAAAATCAAATTACAACAACAGTTAAAGGGGATCTAAACACTGTTATTCATTTAAGTTAGATCTTGACAAAACTGTGTAAACAGATGTTATTGGACTACAAATTCAAACATACTTTTACTTAGTGTGAAAGCATGTTATAAGTCAGATTCCTTCTGATTACGCACATATCATAACAGGTAAATTACATAATTACTCTGTGTATAAGATAATAGCACAATAACTAACTGTGCAGGTACTGCAAGCATCATTGTCATTGATGAATTTTCTTGTATCTGTAATGATATTTTTGGCCATCTAATTAAGAGAATTTGAGGGTCAGTCGCACAGTTTAATTGAGGGTTCAGATCCTGTTTAGGATCAGTACAACATAGTTAATCTGAATAGTCATTTATTTATTATTTTACTACAGCTATGGAAATCTATTATTTAGAATACTTGGGGGGTTATTTATTAAGCTCCGAATGCCCAAAATTCCCCCGAAATCCGGAAAATGTGTGATTTTTTTGTGTTATAATAGGCTTATTAAACCCCGAAGGCTAAAAAGCCCGAATATAAAACCATGGCATCTCAAAGCAGTCGAGGTTGCATAAAAGTCAATGGGAACAGTTCCATTGATTTTTGGTTGTGTCGGGGGTTTCGAGCAATTTCACAATGTTTTCAGGGCTTTCAGAGGGGAAAATTCACAAAAAAATCGTGAAATTCTGAGCTTTTCCCGCAAATGTAATTTTCGGGGGAAATGTAATAATAAGCATGGAAAACCCGAGCGGGTTAGAGCAGAGTTTGTAGCAGCCAATATTGAGATAAATTCGGACCTTGATTAATAACCCCCTTGGAATCTGTTGTTTTGCGGATAAGGGATCATTTAAACCTTTAATAACCTCAATAGGACAGTTTTGCCACTAATATTGATTCATGCAGCTTAGTAAGAATCATGTACAAGGTACTGTTTACTAGAGAAAAAGGAAATCATTTTTAACAATTAGAATTATTTGCTTAATATGGACTCTGTGACTTCCTGCAATTTAGAGCTTTTTTTTTTTCCATATCTGTATACATTTTATATCATGGCATTTTCAATCAAAATATATATGTAAAAAACTTACAAGTGGTATGGACTAATTTTATTAGAAAACAAGAATGTTTACCTTATCTAAGTTTATCTACACTTAAAAATATTTTAGCAATTTGACAACATACATGTTAATTTTTTATTTTGGCAGAAATCAATTGAAAAAAGGCAATGCACAGAGTTAGCAACAAAAGGTTGAACCCTGAATGAGGAACATGACACATACTTTAAAGTTCTGAAAAGGTATGGCAAATTGTTAATACAACTTTTATTCAAAAAATGTTGTGTGACAGCAGTTGGGGGTATTGTAAATTTTAGTTTAACTGTAACAACCACAGAAAGCTTATCCTGCTCCCATTCGGCTGGGTATCTGCACAATAGGGCAAGATACTGTATCTGCAATTTGGTAGAAGTCGCCACATGGATTTAGACTTTGTAGCCCTTTGCAACTGTACATCTACCCCCAACCGGCATTATGTAAACATTTCTATGGGCTAATAGCAATTTGGGCAGGGTGAGGGGTTGAATTACATGGAATGGCAATAGCAGCACAGCAGTTGATTACTCTAGTCTCAATGTCACAATTAGCAATTATATAAATACAATCTGTGATTGCAGATATGTATGTGAATGTACATATTGCAGTTACTATGACTAAGTCACAAATGGTAAAAAAAGAAACCACAAATTAATAGGTATCTGAACATACAGTAGTAGGCATTGTGGCTATTAACAGTAAAGAGTATCAATATAAGTACACTTCTGTGCCCTGACTATTGTATAAATCAACTTATCCTTGGTAGACAACATAACAACTTACATAATTGTTGCCAAGTATCCAAAAGAGAAAGTGTTTGAGGTTAGCAGGACAAATTATGATCTTAACAAAGCTGCAAATGTCTTAAGGTGTGTATTTTATAAATATTAGTAAAATACATGTATATAAATATAAGTAAAAACAAATTCAAGGGGGGCGTGGCTTGCCTGACTGCAAGATGGCTGCTTGATTCAGAGCTCCGTGCTGACAAGACCTGGATGGGTGAGCAATTGAACGCAAACCATGGGGAAAACTCACAAACAAAAACCCGATAGGGAGAGCACCCCAGCAAGCAAAAAAACGCTACCCCAAAATGACATAGCGCCGCTATTTTTAAAGAAAAAAGCGGAGCACTTACAAACCAAAATGGCGCCGCTAGCTGCGCAGCATGAGGAAGAGAGAGGCATTCAGCAGCCAGACACATCAGACGATGATAGTGAAGGAGAGGAACAAGCGGACTTACATACTTACCTAAGTAAACTCCCTTCCAAGTCTGACATCAGGGAAATGTTGCAGGAAGTCACTTCCTCCATTAAGGATGAGCTGCAAGATATTAAAAGAGACATGCTCTCCTTAGCAACCAGAACAGACCACATTGAGTCTAACCAAAACACACTCATGCAAAACCAAAAATCTTTAAATACAAAAATGAGAGTTCAACGGAGGTGCATGGATGAGATGCAGAGACATATGGATGACTTAGAGAATAGAGGACACCGCAATAATATACGAGTCAGAGGAGTCCCTGAAACAGTGAAGATATACACACTGTTCTCCTACAAATATTCAATAGTGTACTGGATAAAGATCCCAGCACTGAAATCGCAATTGACAGAGAACATAGAGTCCCAAAGCCGAAAGGGGCTCAGATAAATGCTCCAAGGGACATTCTATGCTGCATTCATGACTTTAAAATAAAAGAGGAAATCCTCATGAAAGCGAAGGACGTCAGTGATCTAACTTATGAAGAAAACGGCATGCATCTTTTTCAGGACATTTCACGAATGACTCTAATTAGAAGAAAGCAATTAAAACCGCTTACAAGCAGTTTGAGAGAAAAAGGGATTTTATACAAGTGGGGATACCCATTTTGTCTTATTGCAAGGAGAGACGGGGTCCAACACATACTGCGTACACCAAATGAGACAAAGTCCTCTTTTCATAATTTGCATCTGGAAGAAATCCCTCTACCTGGTTGGGACGACGAAAGAGACGAAGACCAGGAGATGGACTTTCAACTTCAAAGGGAATGGTCCAAAGTTGCCACCCCAGGCCGTACCCCACGCACTCCGAGAAACAGAGGAATACGTGAGCATAGCTTGTCTGCAAGAAATATAAATGACTGAGGTTTATTTTGAATATATTGCATTCAGATATAGGCGATATGCAGTTTAACTAAATATTTTACCTCTAAGTTTAACAAATGTTTTGTAAATGTTAATACTAGATAACAAGGTTTATTTGAGTTAATTAGCCATGTTTTATTTTCGTATTCTATGCTTAAGGTGTTAACTAGTACCAACACCCATTCAGGTCTACAAAGTATAATTATTGTCAAAAGACCATCTTTTGCGGTAGGTGAACACTACCCTCCCAAATACCCTTTCGGTCAATATTAGCCCAATAACCTCAAGACTATACACTTGAGATTTTATTGGCTTGGCCTTTTTGTTAAGTTAAGTTACACTATATATGTTTTCTTTTCACACTTTTCTTATACTCCTTCCCACACTGTTTACTATTAAACTAGAGAGTATGTGGTCCCACAAACAAACTATTGTGACATTATGTAAGAGACACATTAAGGTAAATAAACAAAATGACAAGCATATTGTGAGTGGTATAGATGGCATTGGATAAATGTAATATCTACTCTTTGAATGTTAATGGGTTAAATGAACCAAAGAAGAGGGCACAAATCCTAGGCGAATGTAACAAAACTGGTGCTAAAATTGTTCTCCTCCAAGAGACGCACTTCAAGGAAAATAAAATGCCTAAGATATCAACATCAACATACCAATATGTATATGCTAGTAATAACAAAGATAAAAAAGCTACAGGAGTCATGATTCTACTCCACAAAACTTTGCCATTCTCTTATATAGACTCTATGAAAGATTCAGAAGGTAGATATATAGTAATTAAAGGAAAGCTAAGTAATACGCTAATCACTATAGCTAATATACAGTATACGCTCCCAACAAAGGGCAATCTACCTTTCTTATTAACTTTCTACAACAATTAGAAACATTCGCCAAGGGTATAGTCCTCTTGGGAGGGGATTTGAATATGGTACTAAATCCTGTACTAGACTCCTCAAGGGGAAAGACAAATCTGTCATACAAGCAACTAAAACGTGTAAAACAAGCATTAATAAAGTTACATTTAATGGACACATGGAGATGTTATCACCCCACTACAAAAGACTATACACACTATGCCATACCGTTTAACTGTTACAATAGGATAGATTATATATTTCTAAACCAGAATTGGTTACATTTAGTGCAAAAAATAGATATTGGACTGACGACATTATCGGATCATGCTCCAGTTTTATTGGAAATCTGTATACCAAATTCCACTAAACCATTATATAACTGGAGATTGAATGATCTCATATTACATAATAAATCAAATAGATCCCAAATAGAACAAAATATACAGCAGATTTTTGAGGAAAATAACACACCCGGAACTGATCCTGGGATTCTTTGGGAAACACACAAATGTGTGATAAGGGGTTCTCTCATCTCCATGTGCTCAAATCAGAAAAAAGCAAGAGAAGCAAAGGTGAAGACTCTCACCGCTGAAATTCAAAAATTAGAATGTACTCACAAAGAATCATTAGCATTACTTACCTGGGAAGAACTAGAAGGCAAGCGACTGCAACTTAAGGCTCTCCTAGATCAATATTCACATAAGGCGTACCTAAAAACTAAACAAAAATCGTATGAATATGGAGACAAATGCAGTAAGTACTTTGCATCCAAATTAAAAGCAGTACAACCCCTTACCCATGTACAAGCTATTAAAGATAAGAACAATGTAACACATTTCACCTCACCAAAAATAGCAGAATGTTTCCAAGACTACTATCAGGAATTATATAATATCCAGAAAGACACCTTTGCTCTTAAAGAGGCAGAAAATATAGAGAAGTTCATCAGGAATTCCAAACTAAAACAAATATCAAAACAAGATGCAGATTGGTTGGATTCCCCATTTACGAAAGAGGAACTAATAAAAATTATACAGGAAATACCTACAAAAAAAAGTCCAGGCCCTGATGGATTTGGAGCAATTTACTATAAGACATTTCAACATATCATATTGGAACCCCTCCTACACTATTATAATTCTCTAGGACTTGACTGTACAATACCCAAACACGCTCAGGAGGCTCGTATAACGATTATTCCCAAGCCTAATAAGGATTCTAATTTATGTAGCAACTATAGACCAAACTCACTCATTAATGTTGATAACAAAATATACGCTAAACTTATAGCACATAGACTGAAAAAATTTCTCCCACAATTAATTCACCCAGAACAGACTGGCTTTGTTCCAAAAAGAGAGGGAAAAGACAACACCACCAAGGTCATTTCTTTAATACATTACGTTAAAACCAAATGCATCCCAACTATGATATTGACAACTGATGCGGAGAAGGCATTTGACAGGATCTCCTGGAATTTTTTGAAAAACACGTTATATGGATTTGGTCTAAATGACACAATAATATATAGGATTATGGCTCTCTATGAATCCCCAACAGCAAAAGTAAGAGTTAATGGCATGTTATCGCCGCAAATTAAAATAAATAATGGTACACGTCAAGGTTGCCCCTTATCTCCAATTCTCTTTGTAATGGTCATGGAAACACTCTTGAATACTATACGGAACAACCCAGACATAGCTGGCTTGATAGTAAACAGTAGAGAACATAAAGCAGCAGCTTTTGCTGATGATTTACTGTTGTTTATTACTAAGCCATTAACTTCGCTTCCAAACCTGATGGCTGTATTCAAACAATTTGGAGAAGTTTCCAACTTTAAAATCAATTTTACTAAATCGGAAGCACTGAATGTCAACCTACCTTCCAAAATAGTGTCTTCTCTTGCTAAATCCTTCCCATTCCAGTGGACTAAAAAGACAATTTCGTATTTGGGGATTAAAATATCAAATGATCTATCGTCACTATATAAAGATAACTTTTGTCCCCTATTGGACTCAATCCCGTTACTTTTGGATAAATGGAACAAATTGTGTCTGTCTTGGATGGGACGGATCCAAGCGATCAAAATGATAGCAGTACCCAAGATATTATTCTTTTTACAGAATATTCCAATATATATCCCAAAAATGTTTTTTACAAAGATGAGATCAATCATTTCCAAATTTATCTGGGGTGGAAAAAACCCGAGAATTCGTCATCATATTTTAGCATTAAATAAGTTAAAAGGAGGGCTATCAGTACCAGATGTATATCTTTACTATGTAGCAACCCATCTATCTAGAATATTACAGTGGAAACCAACAGGTACAGACAAATTATGGCTAGAAGTGGAACAAGCAGAAGTCAGTATACCCTTACCAAATTTAATTGGAGCAAAAGAAAGTAACATCCCAAGAAATATCAGACAACATCCAACAATTGGGGCAACTTTGCGACTGTGGAGCAATGCACATAAAAAATATCAGTTGCAAAGCTCCCCTTACACTATGCAAACTTTGGTGCAGAATTTAAATTTTCCCCCAAGCCTAGATAAACAAGCTTTCCGTCATTGGGGAATATATAAAAATAGACCAACTATGATAACGGACTTCATAAGGAATAAAAGAGTTTTACCCTTAGCTAAGATTCAAAAGAGATGGGGTATCCACCCAAGGGACTCTTGGTGTTATAATCAACTGCATCACTACATCAATAGCTTAGAACATATACAGGATAATTTACACAAGTCGTGGTGGGAGAAACTTCAAAACTCACCCTCAGTTATCACTAAACCTATGTCTACCATATATAAACTTTTAAGCTCAGAGAGTTTACCAAAGAATGTGAGTCACAGATTGGCATGGGAAAATGAACTAAAAGTGTCCCTAACAGAAGAGAATTGGACGGCTATATATAGATCCATCCATAAGACTTCGATAGCAACTAAGACACAAGAAATGAACTACAAGTTATTATCTAGGTGGTATTATACGCCTGAAAAAATTAAGAAAATATTTCCAAATGCACCTAGTGTATGCTGGAGATGTCAATCTGAGGTGGGGACTTATTCGCACATTTGGTACACTTGTAAGAATTTGAAAAGATTTTGGGATGACATTCAAGAAAAAATAGAGACCATTATACAGGAAAAGATTGGGTTTGATTTCTTACCTAAATTAATTCTGCATTACGACATAAAGACAGGGAAAGTGATCCAAAATAGGTTGCTGATACATATGTTACAGGCTGCAAAGGCCCTGATTCCGAAAAATTGGAAAAAGGAAAAACCTCCTACGTATCGGGATTGGGTTAAACTAGTAGAAGAGACTAGAAAGATGGAGGAATTGACAGCAATTGGTATGAATAAAAGTCCAAACTATTGGAAGGTATGGAACCCATGGATAAATTTCTTCCAACTAGACAACTAAGCAAAGGTTAAATTTGTCACATGGGCAATACATATGATATTCACTCGGGCACGTGCTAATGCTAAAGAAAAGTGTTTTAATCTCTTACATAACATAGGAACGGTAGACCATTAGTAATGATAGTTACCACCATAATATGAGTAAGATGGGATTATACTACTCTCCTCTCCCCCTGTACCAGCTTAATAGATGTGGAAGTTATGACAATTCGTATATAGCTGCATGTATGTATATACAAAAATGCTGTGATGACTTATGCTGGAACTTTCTTGTCACTTTATTCCCCCATCCCTATTCCCACCCCCCTTTTTTCTTCTGTACCCCTCCCTTTCAGAAAATTTAATAAATAAAGAATTGTTAAAAAAAACAAATTCAAAATGATGAGAAGGATTCAGTGAAACAGTGGGGTTTAACCATATATTATATAAGTACTATATGGTAAACATGATAAAATAATTTTTGACTGCACTCTAAAGATGGAATAATAATATTATATATACAACTGAAATCGTAATGGAGCATGTGAATAAGGTAAAAGGTATGCTAAATGTAGAATTATAAAAGCCCACATGACAAAATTCTATATTCATGAACTTTGGTAAAAAGTCAATTAGACTGGAGTAATTTATACTAGAATGGACAAAAAAATAGTCTGTCAGACAACAAATTAGCTATAAATGGTATCATTAGGGTACCTGAAAAATAATCATCTTGATAAGACACATACATTTTGGCATAAAATAAAAATAATTATTCTTTGGTTTATGAACAGGAAATAAGCAGCTGCCATTTTATTTTTAGGAATTATTACAACCCAAAAGTCCCATGCCCTGCTCAAAATGAGTTCAGAGAATTTGAGTGTTTGCTCTGTTGAAAATGTTGCCTTTATTTTCTCCCATGCACCTTTCAGTTCTGCTCATAAGCTTCTTAATATTTATAGGGTGCACCTAGGTTTATCTAGCTTAGTTGAGATTCCTCATAGACAGTGTTGTATGGGCGAAATGGGCAGATTTTAGCTGCCAATTTGACCCTTTTAGACCAAGTTGGCAGCTTATCTGCTATGTATGGATCTTCACTGGATTCTTTCCCGAAAGATATGTGGCAAAAAAATCAGCCAGATATCCATGTGGCAGGTTTGAAAATCCTGCAGGGAAAGGAATGTATTGGGGTGTCTTCTTCTGTGGGGCATGCACAGGTTTTGTTATGATCGACATTGATCTCTATTTAGAATGACATTGTTCATTATAAAACATATTAAACTTTATTTTACTATACCAGAAATAGGTTTTGGTGATTGCGAATGTAATCGCCAGTCATGGATTCACTGTGAAATCCTGCGTTTCTCCGCCTGCAAATGCACTGCATGGATTCACTGTGAAATCCTGTGTTTCTCCGCCTGCGAATGAACTGGGCGCCAATTGACTTTTATGCATTTAGACAAAAAAGTTGCACATATAAAAATTGTGACTCGTCTAAAACTTGTCTAAAACTTGATCTGCCCATTGACTTCAATGCATTTTGCAAATTTTTCGCCTTTTCGCAAATTGTTTCCATCACTAGTTTTGGGTAGAGGAACACTTTAATCTAAATCTATCAAAGTTTACTAGTGCCCAGACACCCTTTTTCATTATTGTTTTTTTTTTAGGCAAATAAGGTTATAAATTAAGAGGCATGTTACTGCAGAGAAAGATATTTTGAAGTTGAGAACATTTTAAACAAATAAAACAATGCTTTCAAATACAAATACAGCAATGGCTCTTTGACACAAATATAAGTGCTGCTTTTACATTGTCTCTTCTTTATAGGCAGACACCTCACCACACTAGCTACTGTATGTAAAAGAGTTAATAGCATAATAGAAAGCATCTTTTTAGTCCAAAATTAGTGATGGGCGAATTTGGGCCGTTTTGCTTCGCCGTAAAATTCGCGAAATTCGCGAAACGGCGAAAAATTCGCGGAACGGCGCCGGCGTCTAGTTTTTGACGCCGGCGCCCTTTTTTCGACGCCGGCGTCCGCTTTTTCGGAAAAAATTTTTTTGACGCCGGCGAATTTTTGCCGCAAATTTTTGCGGGCGTTTCGCGAATTTATTCGCTGGCGGCGAAACGCGCAAATTCGCGCCTGGCGAATAAATTCGCCCATCACTATCCAAAATCACTTTAATTCAGAACTATTCATTATTTGGCTAACTGGTAAACATAAACATTTTTAGGGGGTTATTTACTAAACCTAATTAACCTGATTAGGATTTTTTTGGGCAAAAACTTTTCATGGCGAAAAAACTAATACATTTTCAAGATTTATTATACCATGATGTTGCAAAAAAGCCAGAATCTGAAAATCTGCCAACTCAGACCAGTTGAGATCATGTATAAATCAATGGGAGATATCCCTATCCCAATTTGAAGATATTGTGGTTTATGATTGGTTTAACGGAATAATCGAATAAATTCTGGGTTTTTGGGCAAAAGTCTAAAAAATTCAAGTGATTCGGTAGAAAAGTCAGAAAAAATCATACGATCCTTGTTTTCACTCTATTTTATCGTGTTTTTTTACCGACCATATTTATTTGAGTTATTTTATTAATAGATAAGGCAAAATCTGGAATGGGAATTTGATGGAGATTTTTTTTATATAAACAATTAGATTAATTCAGATTTTAGTAAATAACCCCCTTAAAGCTTTCATAATACCTTCTGTATTCCATAATAAAATGACTGTACATTTATCAAGTTAATTGTTTTATGCTTTCACTGGAGAGAATAAGGGGCAAATTTATTAAGGTTCGCGTTGTGTTTTCCACTACAAATTTGAGTTTTGAGGTTAATTTTGGGTCAAAAATCTTTTTTGGGTTAAAAAAACTAAAATTTATTATACTAGGAACCTGGAAATTGCTTGGATCCAAAAATACATCATATAAAACCTGTCAAGGTCATGTAGATGTCAATAGCAGAGGTCCCTTAAACCATTTGAAGAAGTTAATAGCTTTCATGATCTTCACGTTTTTTACGAGGGTTTTGCTCAACAACTTGATCAATTTGGGTGATTTTATTTTTTTCCTGGGTTTTTGGGTTGTTAACCCTAAACTTGCAGATCCAAGGTTTGCCCATTTAAGTTTTATCTTAAATTAGAAACCATTCGAGTTGTGAGTTCATTCAAGTACATTTGAGTCTAAAAAACTATAAAATCCGACCTTTCATAAATAACCCCCTAAAAGTTTGAACCAGTATGGTATGAACCAGTTGAGAAGCTTTTTTTTATAAGCTTAAATGTTTTATTCAATACAATTTGTTAGACAAACCCCCACAGATACAGATTTAACTGAAGTATTTCGCAATCACAGCCCTTCAATGAATGCCACTGTAATAGTCATATGTTTCTCAAGATGTGCATCATCTGTTATATCAGGTAAGGTGAATTTATATCATAACATATCTCAAGTGCAATAATGTCAGTGACTAGGTGTTGTTAAATAGTGCATGGTGAAGTACTATATTTAAAACCTATGTGGGATAATATTTTGCATATGTAATCAGTGAATAACTACTCGTCTGTATTTCAACTGTAATAATAAAAGGTGTTACACAGTTTGTGAAATAATTGGGGAAAATGTATCTTTGTTCTACTGCAAACCCTGCTTGAAGGCTATGAAGTAGGATTGTTCTCACACAAAATATTGTTATGGGTTTACTCTGTCTTTCAATGATACTGTTAACACATAATTGCCGTTTTTATTATACTAATATATTTATTAGTTTAAACCTGTTTACTTTGCTTACATTGTTACAGTATATAAGCCACATATTTGGGAAACAGCAATGTGGTAAATATCAATGTATTGTAGACAATAGACTCTGCAATTCTAGGCAGTGTCTAACCAAGCTAAAGAGGAGGAACAGTATATGTGACACTCAGGCCATAAAACAAGTCAGACATTCTAATTTTTGCCAGAAAGAAAACTGACTTTTTCACAGGCATACCACATGTATTATCAAGAAATGTGTTTCCCCATTGGAGCATAAAACTTTTTGTCATGATGAGACCATTCCTACACATGTTAATGTGTACTGAACATGAATAAACCATGGAGCTGTGGTTGTGTCCCATAGGTTAAGAACATGGGAACAACCGAATAGCATGAATATGGCAACACAAAATTTGATCTGTGTTTCAGAAAAATTAGTGGGCTGGGCTGACTCTGGTTCTGATAAAAATGTATTTAAAAACATGCAGGGGCAGATTTATCATGGGTCGAAATTCGAATAAAAAAAGACCAGCCAAAATGTATTAAAGAAATTGATGTTTTTTTTTGCGGGTGAATAGGCTGTATTCAATCATTTGAATCAAAGTAAGATTGAATTTGATTGAATTCAATTCAAATTATATAAAAAAAATTATATAAAAAAAGAAGTCCACCAATTGACTCCATATAGGTTCTAGGAGATCCCCATAGGCTAAAATAGCAATTTGCCAGGTTTTAGATGGTGAATATTCGAAGTCGAAGTTTTAAAGAGACAGTACATGATACATTTTGATATTCAAATTTTCGATTCTTATCGAATTTGGACTATTCCCTAGTTGAAGTACACAAAAATAGCTCAAAATTCGAATTGTCACTTCGACCCTTGATAAATCTGCCCCTAACAGTAGGGGATCTCATCCACACTTTCCTTATACCCTTTATTTCTTCCATATCAATGCTAAACAAACATTTTAGAATTATGCTGTGACACCATTGGAAGCTATAGCATTGTGAACACTATAAAATATATAGAATATACACAGACATGTCAAATATGTACAATAAATACAGACCATTCCCTCTTGTGTTCTTTTAAAAAAACAACTTAAGCAATAGCATTTTTGCACCTTTATATTATACCAGCTCCTGTCTACATTCAAGCATTCTTAACATCATAAAACAAATCAATGCAGAAAACCTTTCAGTAGCTCCATTTTTGTAATATATCTTATTTTTTCTTTCCATTACATTAAAGCCTCTACCTTAGATCAATAGCTTTGTAAAAGTGCAAGTGTTAACACAGCTTTTTTATTTTTTGTATTATTAAATCATTGATTAACCCTTAGGCCAGTGCTGCTCAAGCTGTATGGCTGGTTCCCAAGACTGTTTGTAAAATAACTGGGCAAAATGTCTCTTTGTTCTACTGTAAACCCTGCTTGAAGGCTAGTTAGAGTTAAACTTGTGGTGAATACTTAGGGCCTTCAAATAAACATAGATTTAAAAAAAATTACCTTAGTTTTAAAAAAAATCTGAAAAAGATGTGAATTAATAAAATTGTGGTAAAAACTTTTAAAAATTAAAAACTTTAGCTAAATACATAGTTTAAATGTTGGCTAGCCTAGGACAGCTCCCATTGACTTCTAAATGACCATGCAAGCTTTCAGATGCTAATGTTTTACATTTCAGTTTAATTTGCTTAATACAAATTGAAAATTTGTGTTTTGTAAATCATTATTCACAGTCATAGTTTTTAGCACATGGAAACAGTTCTAATTTGAATATCCACCACCTAAAACCTGCCGAGTTCATTTACAAGTCAATGGCAGAGGTCTGTTGAATCATTTGAATATGTTAATTGCCTTCCTGACATTCCAGTTTTTTTTTGAATGGAGAACTCACTTCAAATTTGATCAGAATTTTAGGTCTGAACTATTCAATTGAATATTAGACAAGTTTTTCTAACATAACCTTCCATTGGAGTTGTGAGTATATTCAAATGTATTAGAGTAAAAAAAAAAAATCACATAATGATGATTTAATTTAAACATCTATGGAGTTTAAGGCAATGTGCCCAGAGTAAATACAATTTATATAATTTAATGGAGGAGAGGTGTTGTGCCACACACATTATAGATGATTCTAGGAAAAAAATAGGTGATAAATATACTAACAGAAGATGGAAATGCTCACACAGCATGCAGTTAAAACCATTGCACAAAAATAAATTGTAAATGAATAATAACATTTCATAAAATCAATGTCTGGGTCTGCGTACATATTTTAATACATATAAATTCAAGCTGACCACACTGCTAATTTATAAATAGTTTGAATGCTCTCAAGCTAAATGACACAATAATGAGATGAAAAATCCATAGTCAACCTAAGCATAAATAACATATTATTATAATATTACTGTAAGTCTGAAAAAATGCTCCCAATGCTACTAATTTCCTGGATTTTCAGGTGACAGTACTAAGAGCTTCACTGGCAATACCTAAGAGACCAGGGCTGAGATTCTGAGAATTCACATTCCATGTATCCCATAAACTGTGTATGAGCTATCAATGGTTAGCTAAGATTCTGAGTACTAGATAAAGTGCAGCCATTGACAAAAAAAAAAGAAAAGAAGGGCAACCAAGCCAATCAAAATGGTTTGCCGTATTGAGCCTACCCTATAGTGCATATGATAAATCTGTGCAAATATATAAGCATTTGTCTAGTCAACTTTTTTTCCCAAAAGTACAGTGCAGACAATATGAGTTTACACTTTCACAATATTAAAATGGAGATTTAATAATAAAACAATTTTGGTGAAAAAAAGCTTTTTAGAATGGTAATTTTGCTAAAGCATTTTTGTTTCTGTTTGGAATAGAACCTTGCAAAGCAATCATTCTTTACAATTCTGTAATATGTATTAAATAATATTAATAATAATAATAATAATAATAACCTGTGTGTATCCAGTACAATATATTTAGCAAATAGATGCAACTCAGACATGTCAGACAAGTATTATGCTGTCAAGCTAAAAACAAGATCAATAAAATAGACTAGAAACTGGAAAAATGATTTCCAGTTGTGGTTTTGTCATGCTTTGATACTATAAATCTAAAGGGCATATACTGTAGCAAGTTTTATAAATATCAGAGATGCTAGGGCACTCAAGGGTTTTATCACTTAGTTTTAAAATAAATGTTTGTGGAGCCCACATAGCATGTATTTACAGTAGGCTTTTAAGCATAAATGGCAGTGACATTTTTTCCTTTTATTCCATGAAAATGTACACTGTGTAGATGGTACAGAACAGGTGCTTTATTAATATTTCTAGCACAAAGTAAATACATGAAAGATGTGTTTTTACATTGAGAAAGTTAATTAGAAAGCAAGCCACATTCATACCTGACAAGGTAATTGCTATCACAGTGCAAAGATAATTTATGCCATGAGTTTAAAAACAATAGATAACAAAATTAAAAATAAAAAAACATATTTGGGTATTATTTACTCATTCCAGATAATGTAGCTCTTCGCTTTCAATAGTTTACTTGTTCTTCTTCTAGCAGAAAACCAGTTTTTACAAACAATAGAATTAGTCAAAAATCACAAAATGGTGAATTTTATATGTATTCAGTGGATACCACTTGCCTCAGGACGACTATAACCCCGAAAAAATATGCAAAAGAAATCTGTCTGTAGGCCAATCTCAGTCTGTCTGTCTTGGTGATAACATATAGCAGAATGAACAGCACCGTTTTAGTGAAATAAAAAAAAAAATCAGAGCCATTTGAAAATAAAGGCTTTTTAATTTCACAAAAAAGGTGCTGTTCATTATGCTATCGGTTGTTCTGCAGTGAATGATGGCCACAACAGAATGTGCACATACATACCCTGGAGTATTGTGCTGACAGGAATTTTGAGAATCTGTCTTGGTGACAAGACAGTTAACAAGTAATTGGAGAAGGAAAAGTGAAGATACTGTAAAATAGGTACTTTTTTTTAACAGTGAACTCTTCTTCGGTGGTCCATTGATTACATGATTATGGACATGTAAACTGAACAAAGATATTGGGGCTCATTTATAAACTTTGTACAGGTCAGATTGGTTCACACAGTGAATATATTTGCCCTGTGCAAGGTTATATTTATAGAGCTGAATAAGAGTGTGCAAACAGAACTGCGATTTTTTTTCCCACAATACGAATGTCTATAAGAGCTTTTTAAATATGTCAAAAATCGCAAATTGTGAATATATATGTGCACGCTCTGCATTTGAATTATGCCACAACTTTGGTGTTGAAAAAAATATTTGCGAAAAGTTTTGCAAATTTCAAATTTAAGTTATTGTCAATGCTATTTTCATGCACAACAACCTTGCACAGTGGGCACACTCAGGCAAACCCCTGTCACATTTGCAAAAATGTATTCACAATGTGAATTCGCAAAAAAGAAAAGGCAGGCAGAGCAGTGCAATATATTAGCGTTCAGGAAAAAGCATGGGCAATACAACCATTTGTGAATAAATATGCACTGTGCGAACTTTATAAATGACCCCCACTTTGTTTTTATATTGATGGCCTCATGCATATTGCATCTATTGGAGAGCTGGTCCACATTGTCTTGGTAATCTGTTACCTCTGACCTCTGTTGGTTTGAGACTTGACTCCCAAAATCAACATTTCTACTGAATAATTCACTATACCTTATTTTTGGGCTGCATTTCTTTGGGATATAATGAACAGGATATACTGTACCTATGAACACTGACAACAATGATGAAGGCATGCATTTCTTTTTAAAGCAGAGAAGTGCTGGCGCAGGGTAGATGGTAAACAATGAAGTTATTGGGGGCTGTCTAACAGTATACCACCCATAGTGATGTTACTGTTCCTCCTCCTATATTGCCCAGATATTGTCTTTCTGAAATATTTTCTTCTTTTTTATTACAGCATAACAACAAAAAACATTTTTGCCAGAGACTAATTTACATATTAGTCTTATAATTATTGCAATTTAACTTTCATATTCTATATCTAACAGAAGGTGAAACAGTGTTTCTTACATCTTGCTAATACACTGAAAGCGAAATTTTAATTTTCTTGGCAGCTAAAATTCCTAAACTTTCAAGTTTCTTTTCTTATTTCTGTCACTTATTTCTGCCTTTTTTTTTTTTTGCTCTTTCATTAAAAATGCATTTTTAAGCCAAATTCACTTTGCTTTGATATGTTGTTCCCAATTAGTGAAGTGTATTAGCTGTAACACTGCAGATATGGCGGCTAGATTGATTTGTATGTAAATTCAGCATCTGGATGTAAATTAAAAGTCTAGCCCTTAATTTCCTTTTACGAGTTTGCTGTGCTGGTTATAACTTAAACCATCAAAGACCAATAAGCTGTAAATACTGATTGATTATTGTTTTTCAAAGAAAGTATATTTAAAGTAAAATCTGTTGATTTCATTATAAATGGGTTTGCCTTGTCACTGCATAATGCAAACACAGGAAGAACTGGTAAAAATAAAAATTTGAAATATAGACAGTAAACTTGCAATTATTAATTTATGTTTTTATAAAGCATTGTGATTTTCCAGTCTACCCTTTGATCTTTGCAAAGCATGTATTTTCTAAGATGGATATTTACAAGTTTACAACTATATAACCCTGAACTATTACAGAGTATCTAGAAAAAATGCACATTAGGCAGGTCACAAAAGCAGGAGGAAAGAAATAAATGCCTGAATAAATGCAGATGATAGGTACTCATACATACAAAAATAAAAAGCTTTACTTATTTCCCATGTAATTCACTGTGCAATAAACAAAATAATTTTGTTTTTCAAATATATATGTTTTTATTCCCTTTTATGTATTTTATTTCAATCACCAGTAAAATCTATAGAGCATGGCAGCTATGTATTTGAACAGCAGTATAGACTATATGATATTTAAAACCCTATTACTTACACCGTTAAACTAAACTATAGGTGGCAGATTTACATAGGGTCGAATATCGAGGGTTAATTAACCCTCAATATTTGACTGCCGAATGTAAATCCTTCGACTTCGAATATCGAAGTCGAAGGATTTACCGCAAATAGTTTGATTGAACAATCAAACGAAAAATCTATTAAATTGATTAAATCCTTCGAAACTTTCGACCTTCCCCATAGGCTAACATTGCACTTCGGTAGGTTTTAGGTGGCGAAGTAGGGGGTCAAAGTCTTTTTAAAGAGACAGTTCTTCGACTGTCGAATAGTCAAACGATTTTTAGTTCGAATCGTTCGATTCGAAATCAAAGTCGTAGTCCAAGGTCGAAGTAGCCAATTCGATGGTCGAAGTAGCCAAAGAAATCATTCGAAATTTGAAGTTTTTTTTATTCTATTCCTTCACTCAAGCTAAGTAAATGGGCCCCCTGGTGTGACACTTGGCTTGGGGTAATCTGAACAAATACAAGAGTCCTCTGCACTCAACCCATTATCAATATATTTAAGACATTTTGTGCATACAGCTACTAAAAAATACCTTACCCTTTAAACAAAACAGGGATTGTTTGTCCATATATTTAAATATATTTAAGCTGGCTATCTACGTCAAAGTCATCCAGGGGCGTAACTACAGAGGAAGCAGACCCTGCGGCTGCAGGGGGGCCCAGGACGTATAGGGGGCCCCACGAGGCCCAAATAATGAGCAATTTTAACAAATATTTGTAAAACAGGACAATCTCTGAATATGTTGGGGGCCCCTAAAATTAATCTGCTGTTGGGCCCAGTAACATCTAGTTACGCCACTGAAGTCATCCCATATCTTGGCAGTTCTATACTCAAATTGCATCTGATTCATTAAGAATTCTATTCCTACATTTTACATTTTACACAGCGACTATGTTTTACCTGCAACTTACTTGCTGCTTTCAAAGTAAAATTCCCAAATTTGGTTGCCCTTATATTAGCCACCAGTGGAATCACCTGACTATAGCTGGAAAGGGTGGGAGCTACAACATGGAGCACCACTGATCCTTCTATAAACTATAACAAACAAGGGAAAGTTGTGCCCACCACTAATTTTTAAAACCGAGGGTGCAATGAGGGAGTGCAATGAGGCTGTGACCACAAAATACATATAGACAAATACAAGAGGTCCTCTGCACTCCACCCATTCAATATATTTAAGACATTGAGACATTTTGTGCATACAGCTACTAAAACATGTCTTACCCTTTAGACAAAACAGGGATTGTTTGTCCATATATTGCAATATATTTAAGCTGGCCAACTATGTCAAAGTTATCCTATATCTGGCCAGTCATATACTCAAATTGCATCTGATTCATTAAGCATTCTATTGCTACGTTATACATTTTACACAGGGACTAAGTTTTATATATATGTTTTTATTCCCTTTTATGTATTTTATTCCAATCACCAGTAGAATCTACAGGGCATGGCAGCTATGTATTTTAATATCAGCAGTATCGACTATATGATATTTAAAACCCTTTCTCAAAGTGCCAAACTGATCATGCAAATCACCATAAACACATTCATTAAAAATATAGCAACAATTCATTATCCAAACAAAGAAACACATATATACATGTAGATGCCTATCACAGTAGGGAATTTAAAACCTGCAGAATCAGTCCTATTGTTATTAACCCTTTTATAATAATTTACCTGAAATAGCCATTTAACCCATTCAAATATATAGCAAAGTGTTGCAAAGGGGTCTGATAAAATATTACCTTGATCAGATCATTTTCCATCTGCCATGTTCCCTTAGAAGGACTGTATACTCTTATTTAACTATATGGGGAAGCTCCAGATTATGGAAATTTTGTCTCCTATAGACTCCATTTTCTCCAAATAATCCACATTTTTTTTAAATTATTTCCTTTTTATCTGCAATAATAAAATAGTACATTGTACTTAATCCAAATTAAGATAATATTCATCCTTATTGGAATCAAAACCAGACTGTTGCGTTTATTTAATGTTTACTTGATTTTCTAGTAGACTTAAGGTATGAAGAGTCAAATTATGGGAAGATCCATAGTCCATAACACCCCAGGTCCCAAACATTCTGCATAACAGGTCCCATACCTGTACTTGAAAATATCAATGTTGCTATTTATTTTAGAGACTTGGAAAGAAATATTTTGGTAAAGGGATACAATACATAATCAAATTTCTCTGTGAACATTCTTAAATACCAGTAACACAGCACTAAATCTGGGTCAAGCAGGGTCAGCATTCTGTGTTTTCTTAAAGTCAGTACAAACTTTGAAAGCATAGTGTATGTGCAGTATCTGCTTGTCCTAAGCACAATTTATTAGACCCTCTGATTATTCAAAAGACTTGAATAAATGATATAAAAGTAATGAAATATAAAACAAAATGGCAACCTGAAAGTAATCATTTCAATACAAAGTATGCATTAGTGCAGGCATGCTCATTACACCTACCTGACTAAACTTGCAAACACAAAACAGCATATCATTTGCAAAGGGCATGTGGAGTAATCTTTCTCTACTATGCCTTCTATCTTGCCTTTATTCTGCCTTTTCCCAGGTCAAGCAAGTTTATTACATACACAAGGAATATCAAATCTAATCTACAATGTTTGCTTTCCATATAAAATCTGCTTTAATATACCTCACATCAATGGACTTACTTGCATTTTAAAGGAACAGTTCAGTGTGAAAATAAAAACTGTGTAAATAGATAGGCTGTGCAAAATAAAAAATGTTTCTAATATAGTTAGTTAGGCAAAAATGTAATATATAAAGGCTGGCGTGAACAGATGTCTAATAAAACAGCCAGAATCCAACTTCCTGCTTTTCAGCTCTATAACTCTGAGCTAGTCAGCGACTTGAAGGGGGCCACATGGTACATTTCTGTTCAGTGAGTTTGTAATTGATCCTCAGCATTTAGCTCAGATTCAAAAGCAACAGGTATGACCCATGTGGCCCCCTTTCAAGTCTCTGATTGGTTATTGAATGTGAAGCTGAGAGTAAAATTAGTGAAGTAAAATTAGACACACACCTCAATTGATATTACCACTTGGATTCTACCTGCTTATTTCAGAAATGGTGATTGACAGTGTTAACTCATGATGTAGTTAATTAACACATCTTAATAAATAGCACTTTTATCTTACACCAAATTTTTTTTGGTGGAAAACATTTCACATGACTTGATTAACATGCTCCTGTGTATTTTTCTCTTGAATATTCTGAACAAATTTTTTTGACAGGTGATGCATTGCAATTGCAATCATACATTTCTATATGTAGTAGTGCAATGCAGTAGTGTGGTGCAATAATCAATTATGCAGCTTTAAATTTACTTTGCATATGATGTAGACAGCAGTATTCTAAGATAAGTGGAAATTAGTTTTTTTTTATTACTTTTTGGCTCTTTAAAAGAGATATTGTTATTTGTTATGTCATATGTTTATTATAAGGCTTATTTGCACAAAATAGATTATAAATAGAATAATAACTGAAAATAAGTACAAGCAGTGACTCCCAATAATACTATTGATTTATTTGCAGGCAGATTAGACTCATTTTAAAAACATGCAAAATAAATAACAAGGGTCAGCTGAACATTTTCCATTCTGTTTTTATATTGCCACATTATTGCAAGTAAACAGCATCTCAGAATATTTCACTTACTCTCCCAAACAAATCTGAACAGTTTCATAATGCACTTAAAACACCATCTTAATATTTAAGTATTAAAGTTAGATCTGAAGTTACATAAAAAGCACAATCTAAACTGTTAAAATTCAAACATTCAGATTTAATAGTACCATCCAAAGTCAGAAATTGCAATGCTTTTCCAAGATTACTTCCATCTCACATACTGCATATTTTATTTTCAAAATGCTTAAAAAGATTTTGAATAAAGAGTCTTAAAAGAAGGACAATTGTTGAGGAATATGCTGCTTTGTTACAATTCATTACATTTTCAATAATCTAAAGATCAACACTCACCATATACAGTTAGGCCCATAAATCTTTGGACAGAGACAACTTTTTGCTAACTTTGGTTCTGTACATTACCACAATGAATTTTAAATAAAACAACACAGATGCAGTTGAACTGCAGACTTTCAGCTTTAATTCAGAAGATTGCATTTATTAAAGCAAAGAAGTGGAATATTCTTGAATGGCCAAGTCAGTCACCAGATCTGAACCCAATTGAGCATGCATTTCATTGTTGAAGACTTAACTTCAGACAGAAAGGCCCACAAACAAACAGCAACTGAAAGGCGCTGCAGTAAAGGCCTAGCAGAGCATTAAAAAGGAGGGAATCCAGAATCTGATGATGATTACAAGGCTGTCATTGCCAGCAAAGGGTTTTCAACGAAGTATTAGAAATTAACATTTTATTTTCAGTTTTTTAATTTGTCTTATTTGAGCCCCTGAAATGAAGTGATTGTTTTAAAAAAGGCTTTAGTTTCTCACATTTTTATGCAATCTTTTTGTTTCAGTTTAGTCTTCAACAATTATGAAATGCATGCTCAATTGGGTTCAGATCAGATTGGCAATTTAAGAATATTGCACTTCTTTGCTTTAATAAGCTCCTGGGTTGCTTTGGCTGTATGTTTTGGGTCATTGTCCATCTGTATTATGAAACACCTCCCAATCAATTTGACTGCATTTAGCTGGATTCGAGCAGAGAGTATGTCTCTGAACACCTCAGAATTAATTTGGCTACTTCTGTCCTGTGTCACATCATGGATAAACACTAGTGTTCCAGTGCCACTGGCAGCCATGCATGCCCAAGCCATCACACTGCCTCCCAAATGTTTTATACATGATGTGGTATGCTTTGGAACATGAACTGTTTTAAGCCTTCTCCATACTTTTTTCTTGTCATCATTCTGGTAGAGGTTGATCTTGGGTTCATCTGTCCAAAGAATGTTTTTCCAGAACTGTGCTGGCTTTTTTAGATTTTTTTTAGCAAAGTCCAATCTAGCTTTTCTATTCTTGTTGCTTATGAGTGGCTTGCACCTTGCAGTGCACCCTTGGTATTTACTTTCATACAGTCTTCTCTTTATGGTAGACTTGGATATCGATACACCTACCTCCTGGGGAGCGTTGTTCACTTGATTGGCTGTTGTGAAGGGGTTTCTCTTCATCATGGAAAATGGAAATGATTCTGTGATTATCCACCATGATTGTCTTCCGTGGACATCCAGGTCTTTTTGCATTGCATTCACCAGTGCTTTCTTTCTCAGAACTCTACATTCTACCACTCCTAAATGAAGCGATTGTGTTAAAAAAAGCTTTAGTTCCTCACATTTTATGCAATCTTTTTGTTCAACCCACTGAAGGCTGAAAGTCTGCAGTTCAACTACATCTGAGTTGTTTCATTTAAAATTCATTGTGGTAATGTATGTCGGATTTATGCTCCTATAGTCCTCCAGGGATATAAGATTCTCAGCCATGATGAGTAAGTCCCTCTTGGATTTGAATAAATACTTACTCAAATCGAGCCTGGCCCCGGAGTTCCCCCTGGGCCTGACTTGAACCAAACAGATTCTCTCAGGAAATTAACCAGACAGCTTTATTTGAGGTATACATTAATACAGAATATTACAATACAGAGTATTAAATAATAGCTCACACGTCCTGAAAGCTCGTGAGGACGTTGGGGGACAATAAGCAATACAACAGATGACTATTTAACCATTTCTTCTTCCATGGGGCTGATCCAGAGGCATCCAATCATCATTCTTGTTTTAGCATAACTGTGTCACTATTTCCATCTTAGGGACAGACTCACAGTCTCAGTACAAAAGCCAAACAAGGTTCATCTACTGTGTCAGCACAGTGTCCAGAATGGTATCTATGCTGTAGTTTCTGAGACGATGTGTCTTGCTTGGCCTTGCACTATACTTGTGACATGAGACAACATATGTATTCCTTGTTCTGTGCAAACATTCTACATTCTAATAACAGAATGGCCTTTAACCTTGAGCTTCTTCTACAACACAGCAATTCTGTAACTAGTGTTGTGTTCTATAATCTTTGTTCTTTGATAATATCCACTTATGGCTTAAATCTTAAACTCTGATATCTACATTGTACAGAACCAAAAAAATTGTCTCTGTCCAAATATTTATGGGCCTAACTATATATATATTCTCAAAGTGAGAAAGGCTAGAGTGCTAGCCAAAACGTCAGCTTCTGTTTGTTAAATAAAAACACTTTTATTGGACTAATAAGACCTGAGAGTGCTCACTTTGGTTCTTGATAATTATGATGCTTATTTGCTGATAGCACCCAGGCAAATAACACAGCAGATTATGCATTGTGCCGGCTCTTCACGGATTATTTATATATATATATATATATATACACATACTCCAACAGTCCGCACAATCTTGGTCCTTCAATTCCACTTTGGGTGCTGCACTTGGTTGTATGCAATATAATCGTTCAGAAAATGTGCACACTCCAATTCTTAATACTCCATTTATTTTGATGTAAAACAGTACATTAACGCTTCATTTGTGGTCTACACAACTCACAGAGTATATCGTTGGCTAAGTGGAGAAAGAACATATTTCCCTAGAGCACCAAAACGTCGTACAAGGGATAGGCGCACTGCGTTAAGACCTCTTAATACTATCGATACTAGTTCTGGGGATTCGGACCCGGACGAGATCGGAGATTTAACCCTTCAGAATAAGCCACATGATAACGTAGTGGAAGAACCTACAATTGGACTGCAAGATAATTTCTTAGATGGCGGAATAACTCCTTCCAAACCTCCACTTCCACCTTGCAGAAAAGGTACCCTACAAGGAGAGGGGTGAAGAGGAAGACCTTGTTGACAATAATGGCTCCTATATTTAATCTTTCAGCACACACTTTAACTACATCGGAAGAACCTCTACTACAAAAAGGTTTGATTTTTGTACCATCGGTACCTTTTGATAGATTCAAATGGGACATTGATTTATTTAAATTCATACGTTTGTTGAACTTGAAAGAAATGTATGGGGACCAGTCTTCTACAGAGACAATGGCAGACAAAGGGTTAAAACTGAAAAGTCAATTGTGCCCAGTAACACAAAATACAACAGTGAAGCTGTTTAAAAATTCTATAGATAAAGAGGTTTATAAATTAAATGCACAACAATAAACAACGTGTTTTGAGTGTTTAATAATTTAACAGCAGCAGAACGAAATGACATGACACTTCTTTAGTGGTCCATCCAGCAGATATGTGGGAAGCATAGTCTTATTGAATTATAGTGACTATAGAGTGAAAGTGTTATCTCAATTGTCTGATGGGAAGGTTTACAAGGTTTTGGATAGTGATCCAGTGTTTGCAACAGGTACATCCTAAATGCCTTATGCTTAATACACTACCCAAGGTGCATAAGAGTCTCTCAGCCCCCCCAGGTAGGCCGATTGTGTCAGCTAGAGATGATCTGCTACATCCTTTAGGTATATATATAGATCAATTGTTACAACCGGTAGTATAATCCACTGAAACATATTTAAAGGACATGCCCCATTTTTTGGAAAGCATCAAAGGATTGAATTTAACTGGTGAAGATAATGTGGTATTGGTCTCTACTGATGTAGTGAGCTTATTCACAAGCATTCCACATGCAGCAGGTTTGAAAGCCATTGAAAAATCAAGTCTTATAAGGGATCGCCAATTCAATTCACTCTTGCATATTAGAGATGTGTCTTAAATTTAATTATCTTCGATTTGAATCTACTTTTTACCAACAAATTGAGGGAAGGGTGATGGGGACTCCAATGGTGCCCTCATACGTAAATTTATTCATGTACCAATATGAAATGACACATATCTTACCACATTATGGTCAAAATATATTATTATTTAAATGTTTCATCGATGATATCTTTGTCCTATGGAAAGGTGAAAATAGTGAATTTATGACCATGATAGAGGGTTTAAATATAATTTCAGAAACCATCACATTTACAGCAAAATGTGACAGTGAAATTGAGTTTTTGGATTTAAAATAAATTAAAGGGTAACAAAATTAAATATGCATTATACTGCAAAGTAATGGATCGGAATACATTGTATAGTTGCCATGCTCCATCCTTAAAACGATCACTTCCACTGTCACAATTTTGCCCAGTGCTGAGGAATAATTTGGAACCAGAGGTGTGTGAGACACAGCTGAAGAAGAAGCAGGAGAGGTTTTTACAAAGAGGATATAAGAAGCCAATGTTAGAAAAAGCTTTGAGGGATTCAACATAACATAACCAGAATGAAACCTGATCTAGTATTCTCAACATGTTATAGTTCCATATCGTCACAATTAGGACATGCCATTAAAACCAATTGGAAAATTATTGACGCTGATGAGAATTTACGTAAAATCTGCTCTGCTTCCCCCGCATTAGGATTCCGTTGTGGGCAAAATTTGAGTGATTTATTTGTAATCAGTGATCCGGTTAAAAGTTATAATTCGACAACCACGGTTTATACCTGGTTGCCTCCAATAAAACACACAGGTGCCCGTCTTGTACCTCATGCCGATATTTGATGGCAGGGATGAGTTTTGTATAGCCACAAACAGGGCAACGGCTACAGATAAGATATCATATAACTTGTACTACAACTTTTGTAGCTTATTTACTGTAATTACGTGTCCATTTGGGCTCTCGTATGTGGGTAAAACTGACCTGATGTTATGCCTACAGATGGATGCACATAGGTCCGCCATTGACACAGCTTTTAGGGATCAAAAGACCATGAAACCTGTTGCTAAGCATTTTTTAGAGTTAGGACATAGACTGCCAACTTCTACATATATTGCTATTGATCATATTCCAATGCCAAGAAGGGTAGGTGACAGGTCTGGGTTGTTATTACAACGAGAATCGTTCTGGATAAAGAAATTGGGTACTTTATCCCCTGAAAGACTTACTGATTATTGCTCTCTGAACTATTTTCTAGATATACGATGATATTTTTTATTATAGATAAGTCTACATAATGAATTTCTACAGTGTTTAATAGAAACAATATATTTGAGATTTCTATTTATACTTATTTATACCAATACGCCCTATCGCCAGGTAATTTTTGCTTAGGCGAATGATCATTAATCCGCAATTTCACTAGTGCAAATTTTACAGAACTTTACCTCTTTTGCCAGAGTTTCCTTTGCCACCTTAGACCTAAAGTCAGTGACATCATATCCTGTATCCTGAAAAGTCACGAAAGTTCTATCATAATTTAAAACAGGATTGCCTTCCAAAGTTCTATTTTGTGTTAACATTTTTACCAATTAGAGGGGCATGCCACATTTGTTTTAAGGTGGGCTCATGTCTAGGGCATTAGAGGATCTCTTTTGTCTTTATTACGCTTCCCTGAACATTGATAATAATAAGTGGCTACTTCAAGCATTTGCACCATCTCAAATAAAGATGTCTATTCGACATATATGTATCTGCCATATTCAAATCAACCTAAGCATAAGAGTACTAATTAAGTTTCGTTAGGCAGAAATGAACACTAGCGAAAGTTCACTATGAAATTCTCGCACTGACGAATTAAAGCCAGCGTTCAGCTACAGAGACGCAACTTTTTAGTGAATTAGTGTAGTGGTAACGAATTTACACCTGACAAAGTAGCGCGAAGTGTAGCAAATCATTCGCTGGCTAAAATTCACCCTTTAGTGAATTTGCCCCCATGTATGTATTATATTAAATCTGTGCAAAGGAAAAATTATTAGAAGAAAGTAACAGTTATTTACACTGCAAATATTTTTTTAGGTTAATGACATAATACTTTCACCCAAATAAGGGTTAAGGTGCCCTTACTGATAGTATTTGCTATAGGTTGGTGCAAATAGTGCATATAATATGTCTTTCAAATCATCTAGTCCTGTAAGTGCTGGTCATAAATAGCCATACAAAGCATCTGTTGAAATGAAGATTTTTTTTCTACTCCTTCCTCCTGTCTGACTTTCATAACTCTTGTTGCCTGCTAGCCTGCAGAAAGTGTTATTTGTAACACTGATGCAACCCACTCTATCTTCCACTGTTATATACAGAGATGTTATTCTCTCTAAGAATACATTTAATGAAGGGGGAGAAATGTTTGGCTCATCTAAATGATTTCTGCTCAGCTAACCTAATTCCATTATCCGTTAGTCATGTTTACAGCGTACTGACAGCTAATAACTCAGACGGAACGCTAACCATTTTTAATCTTACTCTTCATCCAAGTCATGCTCCAAGAGCTTTGCTTCCTTGATTATTAAAGATCATGTGCACATATCCAGTCAGCCTTCAGTTCATACAATGTGGATAAGGCACAAGGTCAAATTTTTTGAACCAACTTTGCAGATTGACATATGATAATTGCAAGTACCAATCAAATATTATTTGGATTATCTGAGACATAGCACCTTAGACATTAACATTTGCTCTTCAGTCACATAAAACAAAATTTGAATGACAGGATCTTTACCGTTAATGTTAGTGCAGCCCTTGAATGACAGTGAGTTTCTAATGATTTTTCAGTTAATATTTTCTTTAAATCCAAGAATTGTAGCATTGACGGTATTGCAAAAAAGAATCAACAATATAAGTATGATGTAATGAGCTTTCGGTCTTTGCATTTTACCCACAGCTCTCTCTCTCTCGGGGTGACCTTGCTGTAGTAGAGGAGAAAAGGATTTACACCCTGATACATTAAAACATTTACAGCTCTTCAATAACTTTGGTACCAATAATTCCTACATACTGAGTTAGGGTTGCCACCTGGCCGGTATGTCACCAGACTAGCCAGTGATATAGCAGCTAGAGCTGGGGCCAATATTACAAACTTACTAGCAATTTAAATGCTAGTAAATTTGTAATACCCTCTCATTCAGTCCCTGTAATATCCTTTAATTCAGCACCCTAATTCCAGTTACCATATTTTAGTTCCTCACAACCCTCCTCTCCACATCACTGGTCTGTTGGTATCTTATATTACAAAATGTGTCAGCCCTTTACACAGTTAACTGCTTTATAACTGGAACTTCATAAAAGACCCTCAAAGGCTCTTCAAAGTGTTTTAGAGAAATTGCTTCCAGAGGGTACACTGAATGTGGCTTCCAAGATATTACAAACATAGTTAGGGCAGTACTATAACCTAGTATCCCCTATTTTCTGTAGACTAGAAACTCACCTATTACTCAAGGAGCTCCCACAGCATAATTCTTAAAGGAGTCATATAAAAAAATGACCACCCCCAATCTTGTATGCAATAATGAATATGTCAACTTTTACTGTGGGCTAAAAATAACAATTATCTTTAAAATATCCCCTATTGGAGCACCCCATAAATCTGATACTGTGCCTGTCCTGTTTGACAGCCCAGAGTGCCACCAGCTCCTCTGCACAGCCTGGGAAAGGAGGCAACAGGAAGTGAAACAAATGGGCACGACTAATAGGGTTTTTTGACAGTATTCAAAAAATATGCCTGAAACAACAAATTTTTTAAACACTTTCCTATATCAAAGAGTATAATGATCTTGCACATTCTTGGTTTTCACACAACGGCCCAGATTCAATTCAGTGAGAAAAAGTTATCTCAAGGTTTATGACATGAAAACTCATGGATGAGATTCAATTCAAGGAGAAACAAATTCTTGACAGTTTTTCCCATATACTTCAATAAAGTTTTCACTTGATAAACCTTGAGATGAGTTAGAGTAGAATTGAATCTCAAAATGGGTTTCCACATGAATTTGACCCAATATGTCTGCTTTCATTTGGAACACCTCCTTTCTCCCAAGTTTCCACAGACTGCATAGCCAATACTTTTTTTTTTTTATAAATTCTTTATTTTTGGTTTTATATGCAACACCAGACATATATGAGAAAAAGATCACCATGTTAAAGAAATACAGCAGATGTCACAAATCGGCAATCCACATACAGCAATGCACAGGCCCAATACATTATTCTTGAAGCCTTTTCAGCTGGTGTCAAATGCAAGTAGACAGCATTAATATGAAAACAAAAACAAAAACAAGAAAAAAAAATAGAAAAAAGAGAAAAAAACAACTAGGCAAATTAGCTAGCTAATTAACTAAGAAGGGCAGACAAGTCCCGATTTTACCGGTAGTGTGAGAAGGAGAGGAGTGAGCGAGTTCCGCTTAATGATATAGACAACAGTAGAGACGAGAATGAATGAGAGCAGGAATGAGTAGATGTGTGAATGTGTGAATGCCAGAGTGAATGCCAGGGGTCTCATTGCCACACCTGTGGTAACTATAGTCGAATCAGGATATTAGAGCAGCATATTCTGGTGATTCAACATATTGCACCCAATAAAACCATTTAAGAGCTAGATTCTGCCGCTGCTTCGGTTGACTGCTATCCGACTTGTGACGTTCAAACTGGTAAATCTCATTCACCTTGAGTGCCCAGTCTTTAAGAGTAGGAATTGACGTTGACTTCCAGTGGAAAGGTATTAGCATTTTAGCCACAGTTACTAAAGTTGAGAGAAGTGCATTTTTATATCGTTTGGCAGACATCTTGTTGTGATGTAACAGGAAAAATTGCGCCGAATCCGGTATATCCAAATCAGTAAATCAAGGCATTATCTGTTTAATCTGGTTCCAAAACGTTTGTATTTTAGGGCAACGCCATAAAATATGTGTAAGAGTTCCATTAGGCTGGTCACATCTCCAGCAGACGTCTGGAACAGTCAGAAATATTTTGGAAAGCATACTAGGTACCCTATACCAATGAGATAGTATTTTGAAATTATTTTCTAGCATTCTGGCACATCTAAAGGATTTGTACGACTTTATGACTATCAGCTCCCATTCCTCATCAGTAAAAGTATACTGTAATTCTTTCTCCCATTTCTTTTTGTAGTTGTTCATTGGCAAATGAGCGTTGCTTAATAATATTTTGTAGATTTTGGCAATTTCATGAGGGGCACGGTCTAAGGTAGTGAACAATTGTTCAAATAAGGTATCATCTGGTCCTGTGTCATCAATGATTCTTTTTTCATGCAAAAAATTTTGTATTTGGCAGAGACGCAAATTGTCAAGCGCTGTTATAACGTCAGGTGATACTATATCCGCCATAGGTTTAATGGATCTTCCATTAAGCAATTGGTAAGCCCAGAGCGTGATCGAGCGAGTCCAGTTCCTAAAGTGGATGGGTGTCAGTACAGAGCGTAGAAGAGTAGGGCCAATTCCCACCCATTGCAAGCATTTGAAGATGGTTTCCCATTTCACCCTATCAACCGCTTTCTCCGCGTCAGTGGACAGTAAAGCCAGGGGGATGTTGTGCTTCTTACAGAAATGCATAATACTATAGACCCTGAGTGTATTATCTCGTGCCTCCCTCCGAGGAACGAAACCCACTTGTTCCGAATTGATAAGTTGTGGTAGAATTTTTTTTAACCTCTCTGCCAATACTTTCGCATACAGTTTGGTGTCCACGTTGAGAAGAGATATTGGTCTGTAACTTCTAACATCTAGAGGATCTTTCCCAGACTTATGTATCAAAGTGATATTGGCTTGTGTAGCATCTAGTGGTAATTCGCCAGTGTCTGCAGCAAATTGAACATGTTTTTGAAAATGTGGCAAGAGAATCTTAGAAAAATGCTTAAAGTATAGGCTAGTAAAACCATCCGGTCCCGGTGCCTTATGAATCGGAGTTTGCTTGAGGGCAGATTGTAATTCCTCTAAAGAAATTGGGGAATCTAATGTTGTAAAGTCATCCGGGGTGAGTTGAGGCTTGAAGATCTCTCGTAAATATGCATCCAGTCCATTCGCGATCTTTGGGTCTGTGATACGATCCGTGCCGTGGTCGAGATTGTAAAGGGAATTATAGAACTCACGAAAGACCCGCATAATCTTATTTGTGTCGTGCGTGGTGTTCACAGAGGAGTCCTTAATGGACATAATGTGGTTCTGCCTTTGTTTGCTTTTCAAGGCTGAGGCTAGAAGACGTCCGCACTTATTACCGTGTTCAAAATAGAGCTGCTTCTGGTAAAAGACAGCTTTTTTGGTGTAATTACTTAATAAAGTTTTGATCTCTTTCCGAAGTCCCGTAATTTGATCCAGTAAATCTTCTGAAGGTTGACTTTTGTGCTGACCTTCCATAGTAATCAGTGTCTGTATTAACTGGTTATACTTCTGTTGTTTTTCACGTTTTTTAAATGTGCCCAACTTGATCAGCTCCCCCCTGATGACACACTTGTGTGCCTCCGATACCATTTGGGGGTTAGAGGTTGGGATAGCATTCTCTATCCCAACCTCTATGTTCCAGTACTTCTGAAATGCGTTGGGTAATGGATACTTCCTCAAGTAGGTATTCGTTCAACTTCCATTGCCATGCGTGGCCAGATGGACCATGGTGGAAAAAATATAGAAAAACTGGAGCGTGGTCTGACCACGTAATAGGGCCAAGAAAAGCCGAGGAGCACTTAGGCAAAAAATGATGCGGTGTAAGGAAGTAGTCAATGTGAGAATATTGTTGGTGTGGGTTGGAAAAAAATGAATAGTCACGTATATCAGGATTAAGTAGTCTCCATGTGTCTACCAAGTTATATCCATGTAAGAGCTGTCTTAGGCGAGCTAGAGTATGAGAAGTTACACTAGATTGTTTTGAAGAGCAGTCCAATAAAGGTTCAATTGCAAAATTGAGATCCCCGCCGATGATCAAGGTGCCCTCTGTGAAGTGATCTAATTGTTGTAGTAGGGTTTTAAGGTATCGCTGCTGTCCTGTATTGGGGAGGTATATTGAAGCGAAAGTGTACATCGTAGTCCCCATGAGACCTTTAATCGCATTCATGTGTCCCAATTTATCTGTGATCTGGTCTAGGTGAAGCCACTGGATGTGATCTGACAAAATGATGGCAGTGCCTCTAGCCTTAGATTGTTGAGGTGTGCTAGTGTAAACACTCCGATATCCCTTTATGTAAATTTTAGATGTCGCCAGTCGTTTGAGATGCGTTTCCTGCAATAGTACAATTTGAACCTTATTTCTTTTAAGCTCTAACTTTAAACTATTTTAACGTTTTTGAATTGTGTTGAGACCCCTGACATTCAGTGACATAAGGCATAGTTTATCATTCATTATTGAAAACATTGCAAATTAAGCTAATACATCTACCAAAAAGACCCTCACTTCTCATGAAAATCAGTCGTATCTGCAAATAAGCTGCCCAGTTTGAAAAAACAAAATCACACAAATAAGGTAAACATAACTGTTGAAAAACATTAGCACTCCCCATAGAAGACTCAAGAGTCCAAAGCTGGATATCAATAACAATAGTAAGTTACTCAAACTCTGTGAACCCCCTAATCCAAAAAAGGTGGGAGTTGTATGACTACAGAGATGTAAGTTGGGGGGGAGAAAGCTACAGTTGTCAAGGAGCTGTCGTATCCGCAGCTCATAGTCTCCATTCTGTAGTATAGGACAAGACTACAATAGAAGACCTGGATGAACCTGAAGTAGTAGGAAAAAAGTAGGGAGAAGAAGGAAAAAAAAAAAAAAAAAAAAAAAAAGGGGGGGGGGGGTGAGGGTGGGGAAGTGAGCCAATACTTTTTTAAACACATTATCTCATTTTGATCTCTGTATATCTGGCTCCATGTTCTATATTTCTACAAATGTAAATTAGAGCTTTAAATATTTGTCTTGCCACACACATGCAAAATATACTGTCTTTTTTACTGGCTTTATATGTAGAAGACTCGTGTACTATTTATATTCCATGCATGTATTGTGTACTATTTATTTTCCATGCATAATTATAGATAATGGAGAAAATGATGGGAGGCTGTAATAGGGTTACAGAGCAGGTAGAGAGATGGTAGCAGAGAATTATTACAGAACATATCTGGAAAGTCTGAGAACTGAAGGAACAATAGTAACAACATGTTTTTTTAATCAGCAGTAGAACGCTATATACATGTCTTTTTTTCAACATAAACAAAGTAATTAGAGCATATGTTTAAAATATTATTGTAATTAAAATATTTATTTTCATTATTTCTTTATTATAAAGCAGTGATGGAATAATCTTTGCAACCCATTAGCCCAAACTTTGTCCAAGATCTCCTTGTGCTTTAAAGTACCCATGGTATCCATAGCATACATTACCTAGTTTGTAAGGGCGCTGCTCCAATGGCGCAGTTGAAAAACTTAGGTGGCAGCACTGAGCAGGTTAGCAGGGGTGCCAAATATCAGCCCTGCTAGTTTGTATTTTGTATGTACTATGGTATACTTATTTTTGAAAAAGTATGCTAGTAATTACATAAAACATGAAGAATCGTGTCAGTTAACCCTTAAAATCAACCTTGCTGGTAATCTTTTTTAGCATCTTTAGTGACCCAATGAGGGTGAGATTTATGACTGAGCTTTATGAAATAGTATTTCAAAAACATTGTTGTATATTCATGTCATTCTGTAAATCCCATGTGCAATGGGGTAAACAATTCAGATGGCTTCACCTGTGTAATCAGTGTATGAATTCTGCCGCACACCTGTACTCCACTTCCACTGCAATGGTGGTGGTGGTCATCCGTAGGCCCGGGCATATTCCCTGATTGCATTCAATTGAATGTGTGCTGATCTGTTTCCAAATAATTGCTGTTCATCTGTGTAATGTTATTCTTTAAACTTCCAGTTAACCCAAATCATGCGTAATGGCCCTATACTATAATACTGGTGTTCTAATAATGTGAGGCCCTACAGCTGATTATATAGGTAAACCTGATGAAGTCAACCCTCTTTCAACACATTTGACAAGTGTTTATTGTAAATTAAACACCTGTTTCTGATGTGATGCCTTTAGGAAAAATCACCATGATTACCTAATGTGACTGCCAGAACATTATATTATTAAAAATTACCACCTTTTAATAGATCTGTCATTATTAACTCCATATTTGCTTGTCTGAAATAAGCAAAGTTAAGAGTTTTTGCTAGTGGTTAAAACATGAATTGATTTCAAATCATGTTGTCTTTATATTATAACCATCATTGTTTTTCATGTAAAAATATTTTTGATTTAACTCTTGCAAGTCCAATAATGTTGCATGCATTTCAGTTGACATGGCATCAATGAGCAATAAACTATACCAACCAATAAGAGGAGATATTGTACACATAACAAATGTTTGTAAGCAAAATAGTCAGCACAACTTAAATCTTCTTACTTTGTCTGGGTGCAGGTTCTCCAGTGGCCACGCACCACCAGCAAATACAGCAGAGATTTGATATGAACAGTATCACAATATTTTATTATAATAAAAATGCCTTTATTGCACACTTATAGGGCATTATTGCAACATTTCAGACCTCACTTGGCCCTTTTTCAAGCTGAAAAAGGGCCAAGTGAGGTCTGAAACATTCTGGTAATGCCCTATAAGTGTGCAATAAAGGCAAAGACATTTTTATTATAATAAGATATTGTGGTGCTGTTCATATCGAATCTCACATAACAAATGTCACCAAACTTGTTTTTCCAAAATAAAAAGCCTCTTTACACAGTTTATATGGTACTACCTGACCATAAAATATGACATAATGATTAAAAACAAAACAACAGGGATACATTTCCTTACCCAATACCTATATTATATGTTGATACATCTCAACAGATATCTTCAGTGGTATCTAGAAAAAAAACAAGTTGTATATATATATATATATATATATATATTGTATATATATATTGTATAAGGCAAAGTGATTTTTTACAACTTACTACATCTAAAGGGGAATTAAACATTTTAGACATTTGAAAAAGTGATTATGGAAAATATCAACAAGAATCTAGCAACTTTTTTATGCCATTGCAATTTTTTTTTCTTCGACTGGTACCTTATTTTATATAAAACAAAAGAGCCATGGAAATCTTGTAAATCATAAAACAGTACTTAATGTCAGGCCATCTGCAAGAGTTTTTTGTCAAAAAAGTCACCGCAAGAAAAAAAGAGCTCATTCACTTTAATGCATTTCTAGTGAGAAATAACTTGAGAAAAGACACCCATTGACTAAAATGCATTTGTACAGTAAGATAAAAAGTCACTGGGACAAAAAAGTCACTGCAAGAAAAAATGGCCATTGACTTTAATGCATTTGGAGGAAGAAATAAAGTTGTGGGACAGATTCTCTCATCACTAATCAGTTATAATCAGTGTTTAGTGATGTAATTTTTGTCACATAGCTCACAAAAAACAATATAACTATAACAAATAATGTACCCATGTTTCAAGTTTTAAAATTAACATCTTAGAGTTTTTTAGACCTCAAATGAACTTTAATGAACTCACAACTCGAATGGTTTCTAATTCAAGAAAAAAACTTGAATGGAAAAAAAACTCGAATCAGCGTCAGGTTTTGGATAGTCTATTTTTGGATTCAAGCTATTTTCAGGGTAGGTGTATCATAAATCTTGAAAAATTTGAGTTGACCTAAAAAAAAAAATTTTAACTCAAAAATAATCTCGAAATTAACCTTAATAAATCTGCCCCTAAGTGTCACTTCCATGACATGTATAAAAGCACCATGATCATGGGACTCCTCAGTAACTTAAATTTTACAATATGGGGTACATTATTACCTATACAGGTATGGGACCTGTTATCCAGAATGCTCGGGACCTGGGGTTTTCCGGATAATGGATATTTCCGTAATTTGGATCTTCATGCCTTAAGTCTACGAGAAATTAATTTAAACATTAAATAAACCCAATAGGCTGGTTTTGCTTCCAATAAGGATTAATTATATCTTAGTTGGGATCAAGTACAAGCTACTGTTTTATTACAGAGAAAAAGGAAATCATTTTTAAAAATTTGGATTATTTGGATAAAATGGAGTCTATGGGAGACAGCCATTCCGCTTTCTGGATATAGGGTTTCCGGATAAGGGATCCTATACCTGTATAATATATAAGTACACAGAGGTTCTATTGCCTCTACACCACAAGCAAACTACAAGCTGGTATTAACATGCAATTCCGATATACCAATATATATAGCTAACCCTGACATCTCTGACATTTATGGGTAGATTTATCAAGGGTCGAATTTCGAGTTCATGGGAGTTATTTAAAACTTGAACTCAAAATTCAAAAAATTACATTTTATTAAAAAAATCTAATTTTTCAAACTCGGGTGAATAGAAATGACCCGCAAACTCGAATCTAATTTGAATCGAATTTGATTCAAGTTTTTCTCCGAAAAAAACTTGAATGTCAGGAAGGCTACAAACAACTCCAAATTGATCCCAGGATGTCTTTAATAAGCTAAAACAGCAATCCATCAGGTTTAAGGTGGTGAATAGTTGAATTTGAGTTATTTAAGGGGCCATGATACGTGTATGATAAATCTTGAAAATCAAATTTGAACTTTTAAAAAAAATATGAATTAAATTTTAACAATTCCCTAGTCCAATTTCACAGTTTTGGCCATAAAAAAACTTGAAAATTCGAATTCAAAATTTGAATTTGAAATTTAGAATTTTCACTTCGACCCTTGATAAATCTGCCCCTTAAACTTTAATAAATACAGTACATCTATATTTTTTCCAGACTAGAGTGCTACCTCCTTTCTCCTATTAATGATTGATATCATTATTGCATGACTTGCATTTATATATAAGAAAAAAAGACACAAGCCTCTACCAAATGCATTCAAGATTCATGACAGAATAACATTCATCATCCTCTCTATGGTGTCTATGTTGTAAATATAGATTCTTTTTTTTTTCTTTTTTGCTGATGGAAGCCTCCGATTGGTTTCCAATCAGTGTTGAGATGGAATTTTTTTTATGATGTACATACGAAAAGCATTATATTAAGCTTTGAAGGATTATATATTACATTGATCAGACATTTGTTTAATTCTCTATTTGTTAAATTCTGATAAGGCCATTCTTGGCCAGAAGTGCCAACATTTATGAAACGCCATGAAGAATACTAATGGTTCTAAATGATGGAAAATGGAAAAGATAGAAATAATGTTCATACTGTACATATTCATCGACATCTTGTCTCATTTTAATCTCTGGATAGATTTAGTGCCAGATAAGATCATTCTATCAACCATGTTTTAGGGCAACTGTAAGATATCAGGTGGCATCTAGACATTTTTCATGCAAATAATGAAAATCTGTTTAGAAAGAAACTGCTTTGTAGATCCCTTATTGTTAATTCATGAACTACACTGGAATAAACATAGGACATATTATGATATAAAGCATGGCTGTACAACTGGCAGCCTGCTGGCCACATGAGGCCCGTGACCCGCATTGTGTTGCCCCCCACATGAAAGTCTGCCTGCTGTGTCTGCTTACTATGTGTAAACTTTAAAAAACTATAATCCCCTGTATTGTTCACACATTTAATCACCCAGCATTTTTCACACTTGTGACATCTCTATTTTTCACACCCTACTATTCACACCTGAGACCCAGACTGAAACTGTAGACATTGTTCACCTGTTCACACTCATACAAACTGCTTGAGGGACATCAGCACTGTGTCACTGTTTGTAGTACATCTTAGAGTGGTCCTGATAGGTTTCCCTATCTCTTTTTCATAATATACAAATTTATATCAGAAAAATATTTTATTTTACGCATGAAAATCCAACTGATGTGTAAAGCCTCATGTCTCCTGAATGTGCCAATACCAGATATGTATAGTTTTAGGGAGATGTATGACTTCTGTACAGCAAAAACTCCCAGCAGTAAATTACCGAATTCTGAAAGCACAGAAATTGTCTTAGATTGGGCATAGTTAGTGATTACTAGTGAATACACTATTTGCCATGGCAATAAAAATTTTTTTCAGGCAAAACAACACAAGATGCAGTAAGTAAAATAAAAAGAAAAAAGTGTATGCGTGTATATGTGCGTGTACACTAGGCAAATTGTGTGTTGTGTGCCTGTGTGTGTGCAAGTATGTGTGAGTGTTGTGATTGTATGAAACCCCCTCATCTCCCAAAAATGTATGTGAGTGTGTGTAAGAGTTTAAAAGGAATGCATTATGCTCAGTTGGCCAAACATACCAGTTGCCAATGCTACAGAAGTGCTTTTCTTTCTAGTTAAAAAGCCAACTTCACTGCCCTAGGAGTACGCAATATTTTACATAGTGTTTAAGGCAAATTATATCTTTTACATTATGCCACTGTACAGTAAGAACAAGAAATTGACACTTTAGTGAACTTCAAGGTCCCTATCCTAAACCACTGATTTATTATTATTAGTATTATTATTATTATGTATTGTTAGAGTGACAACATATTGTGCAGCGCACATAAATTACATGTATAGCACATACAGATATACATAATGACCAGTACAGGTACAAAAGGTGAGGAAGGCCTTGTGCAAAGAGCTTACAATCTAAAGGGAAGGGAATGATACACAGAATGTGGGAGTGGGCATGATCAGAAATAAGCAGGTGAGAAATGTAGCATATGGTATTGCATTTGGCTAAACAGAGTAAGGGGAAGGCTTCTCTAAATAAGTGTGTTTTAAGCTATCTTTTAAAAGCAGAAAGGTTGGTAGAAAGTTGGACAAACTATGGGAGAGAATTCTAGAGGAGGAGTGCAGCCCTTGCAAAGTCTTGAATGCAAGAATCTGAGAGAAGAGTTGAAGAGAATAGATGAGCGTATCTAGAGATAAGTTCAGAGATGTATGGTGAGACTGAGTTATGAAGTGCTTTGAATGTCAGGGTCATTAGTTAATTAATTTTATTCTAAAAGGTAGTGGAAGCCAGTGCAGGTATTGGCAGAGCAGCATGGCAGAGGAGGAGCGGTTGCTGAGGTGTATAAGCCTGGCAGCAGGGTTCATTATGGACTGGAGAGGTGGAGAGGTCTCTGACGGGGAAGGCCAATTAATAGATACTTACAGTAATCTAGAAGTGATATTATGAGAGAGTGAATAAGAATTTTGTTGGCAACTTGGATGATAAATGATCATATTTGTGATATGTTCCTTAGGTGAAAGTGACATGATTTAATAAGTAATTATATAAGGAATCAAGGACAGGGAAGAATCTAGGATAACCCCAAGGCACTGGGCCTGGGGAGGCAGGGTGATAGTGGAATTGTTAACTAAGATACATACTTCTGGGATGTTACGGGTGATAGCTGGGGGAAAGAGAACCATTAAAATGACAGTTATTAAGTACAACTATGATGCTAAGTATTTTGTATACCCCATCTTAACACACAGTTAGGGGGCTATTTATTTATTTAAAAAGTTGTGCAAATTTATCAAGGTGTGTTTTATTTTACGCCATGTGAACACCAGATTTGCCCCCACTATTTTACACTGCTTCAAACCTTTGTATTTATGTTCTTGTGGAAGTTGCACAAAGTTTGCTTACAATATGACTCAATTTAATGCCTTTTTAAATGGCGATTACTTGACATGTGTGGCGAATTATTCTACTGTTTTTTACACCACATAATGAATCTGCCCTTTAATGTTTGAATTACTAACAGTTCCCTTTAATTTAGTTTATATGATAAGTTTAGCTTATTAGTTTACAGTATTTCAACACCTGCATATAATTTGACTTTATATTATCTCCACGAGCTTGTAGTTACATCTGTGGAATATCATCAACAGATCATTATGTGCCCTGTTAGAATATTAAATGTGTTTTTCTGTATATTTTGCTTCTATCTTTATTTCATTTTTTCTTCTCTTTAAACTGTGGGAGTGAGAAGCTATTCAATTATTATGAGTGATAACCATTTGATTGTTGGTAATATGCCAGGTCTAACCTCATTTAGTAAAAATCTTCTTTGTTATCGCTCACAGGTAACATGCCCTCTATTTGTAAAGTTAAAACATTGCAGGATAGGAAATTCTGCTAAACTCTAGCAAGCATGTTCTTGAGTAGGGCGAACGCAGTTGTAGTTACAGGGAAATCATTCAAAGTGATTAACATTTACTTTTGAAAATAACTGACCCAGTTTGAACAATGCCTCAAGCTCACCATATTTGGGACTGTTATTCAGTAAAATAATTGAGTTCATGAGCATACTGTGTCAATTATAGCTAAAACTTTAGAGAGAAAGTTTGTGTTGTCTTCAGTTGAGTTTGGCTCATTAGGTTGATACCGGGCTAGAATTTTTCTTTGACAACTTTATACCATGCTGTACTATAAGTTCTCTTTTCATTAATCAGTAGATTAAACTGTCTTAAATCTCCAAGTGAACTCATTTCTGCTGAATGCCTCTTTAATTTAGTCTTTGCCTTACATGTTTGAATATTCTATTCTTCCCTTTTATGTAAAGGAGTCACTTTGCTAAGTGGTTTTGGTCTAGAGGGGGGCAATTTAAATATATAGCCTAGAAAGAAAAAGCTTCAGAACACACTGCACATTTTAGTGATCTTATAAAAAGTAAAGTTTACAATTATTAGTAATAGTTTCTTGATTAGTTGTTCTTTCGCTACCTTGTAAAATATATGTACAGTATGTTCTATTTTCTCCACTGTTTCTTCCATTAAAAGTAATTTGAACAATATAAAACTTGGATTTATATTTAAATGTCACATTTATTTAAGAGACCAAATTTGTCCTGCAACAGCATCTAAAACACTGAGGGGTAGATTTATTATACATTCTTTTTATAAAAATGTGAACAATTATTTTTTACAAAATTGTTAAGCTTCTATTAACTTGTTTGCATTAACTTGAACACAGTGCTGTTTAATATACTAGGAGCTAATGATCTGTTAGAGCTCAGGGTTAGGAGCCAGATATTTTCTCTTTCTACTGTGGCATTTTATCTCCATTTCCATATCTAAATTTTATCTCCAGCTATTCATCACCCTCCACTCTCTCCAGCTAGTGGAACCCAATAATTCCTTTTCATGGACTAGGGAAAACATCTGTCATCCCTTGCAAATTAAAAAACTTAAAGCATTCTCAGGACATTTGTAACAAATGGATGGGGTAATCTAACAGACCCACCCAATAGATGGATTCTACTGCAATCAGTAAGGGAAGGAGTATTTGCCCTACATAATTCATTAGGCAGAAAGAAATCCCTTAATTTACTTATCTTCCATACAGACACTTCCCTATATTAAGCACACTTAGCATATGTAAAGGTATATGCTACACTCTTAATTTACCTAAGAATAATTTCTTATTTTATTATTATTACCTTTATATATAGGTCCTTTCAAATCGGTTATTGTAGCTATATTCAAAATTAATTATCATCTTCTGGTCTGAATGCACCAGAAAATAAATTTTTTAACCATACTATATTATATAAAAAAACAACACAGCTTAGGGATTTAAAATAAATACCTTACCCTTATACTACAGGAAGCACTATAATCCAACTGCAAAAATGATCAATAGGTATCTAAGTGGGCAATAGGGGTACCCGTAGCTTAGCAACTTCTACAGCCAGTTCAGGAAAGCATATGTAAGAACTGAACCCCCTTTTTTTTTTTTTAGACATACATTGGATTAATGTTCTAGTGCTTGTCTAACATGATACTGTTTTGTTTGGAAGTTCTTTCAGGATAGATGCCTACAGGTCCCTTATCCCCCCAAAAAATCTTGCATATTAGTCTTCATGGAAGGTCAGGTAGCTATAGTTAGAAGCCAATGTGTCAAAACACTTTTACAAACCGTGGACTAAAAGTGCCATCTAATCATGATCGATTTCAAGTAATTGTGCAACTTAGAAGTAATGCAACTTGACATTTTCATGTTAGGGTTATTTATTTATGTCAGCAGTGGTTTGTTGGTTTGTTAATGCTAAAGGCTATTAAAAATGTAAGCTTTTATAACCATGGTTTACTACCATACTTTTAAATACCTTTATGTTTCTTTTACTAAAGTATACAATTTCTTTAATCTAGCCATGCTCATATAGCACTGCGGTGCAAGCTGGGAAATATGATTGCATGAAACCCTATGGGTTTCAGCTAACAACATAGGTGCTAAATCTCACCATTGTATTTTCGACAATCAAATATTTTTTTATAATTTCTCATTAGTTGCTGTCAGTACCTATGTTAGCATACCCATTCTTGTAAGTCAGACCTGCCGACTGGAGGCTCATTGGCTTAAATTGGACATGGAATTTTAATGTCTCTGGCCTGGCCAACTGGTCTGTAGGCATTTTGTTAGATATCAACTTTTTTTCATTTTTTGGCTACTGTATAGTCAGCCAACTACAATGAATAAGCCAGACTGCATGGGCATAGGAGGCTTTTTACACAGTGCACTTCACAGATACGGTCATCTCCCTCTAACACTGTACAAGCGTGAGATACTAGGTATGATCTAGTTAAACAATTCCAGTGAAACTTTTTGCCCTTTATAAAGTGTCCTGAACTACAGTATATCAATATTTAGTATCCACTGTTTACATTAAATGCCACATTCATAGGAATCACAAGTGATACCTTCCGCCACATTTATTTGTTTTCAATAGTTTTTATTTGCATTTTTAGTTTACACAGAATACACAAAATATGAGAACCATCATATAATACTCATCTGGTATGTACAAAAAAGGAGGAAAAGAAAGAAAGAAGAGGAAGAAATGGCCCATATTCAACTGGGTATTAGGGCCAAAGAAAGAAAGAAGTATAGTAAATAAAAATAAAAGCAGCTGTAAAATTAGATTTGATTATAATTGCTTTGTGTTGATTCCTGCGAGATCCCTTATGTAAATAAAAAATATTTCTAAATGCTTGCAGCTGTGGGAGAATGCTAAACTATAAAATGTAAGCATTGGCAGTTCTATAGAAAGCATTAATATTTACAGCAAAGGCAAGTCTAGGATGAGAGGATAGAAGTGGTGGGAAATGAGTAAATAAACCATGGGTCATTTTTTTTTAATGTGTATGTTTATATGTAAGTATGCCTATCAATTTTTCATTAATCATGATCCAGTTCATTTTATCTTTGAAATGAGAGATTGGTCTAAAAGATGTTTTCCAACTATGCAAATGTGATTTAGGCTGGCAGAAAAATAAAGGTTATCAATGTTCTTGTGGGATTATTAATTAGGTTTCTTTGTATTCAATAAAGCGTTTTGAGGTTCGTTCTTGAGATTCATTTCTGTAACCGAATATATAATATAAATTTGTGACCAGCATTTTTGGACATTTGGGCAGTCCTACCAGATAAACAACACTGAGCTTACTTGGCTGAGCTGGGAATTTATCCTGTTTAGATGGGCGGGGACCATTTACCAGCCTGCGAGAACATTGTACCCTGTTTCTAATAGTGCTACTTTTCAAGAACATCTAGTGGTGGAGTCCCTTATTTTTTGCAATGGTTACATTAAGATCTTTCTCCCAGGCTGAAGTATAAGATAAGGGAAAGCTTGAATGAATATCAAAAAACATTCATATAGATATGAAATTAAGCCTCTTGAATATGGATATTTAATACATGCAGTCTCAAAACAAGTAGAAGTTAGGGATACCTTAAACTTTCATACAAAATGGTTAATTTGCTGGTCGCAGAATATTTCAGAGGGAGGTGGGCTATGGGCTTCTTGAATCGTATATCTTGGGGCCTGAATTAGAGTAGAAGTGATAAATATGGTTGAAGCCTTTAAATGTCCACCATTGGAATGATTTATAGGATGAGCCTGGGGGACATAGTTGTTTACCTAAGATTGGCACTGCAGGGAGGGGCGGTGAAAAAGCTTACCTGAATATTTGTATATGTCCCAGATCTCTGAAGATTGGGTTATAAAGGAGTCCATGAATTCTGGACGGTGTATTACGGGACACCACAGTAATGCACATGGAGAAACTGGATGTATCAATATGGCTACCCATTTGGGGTATAGAGGCATGCAAATGTATAAGAGGAACCAACTGTGCTGCTATATTATAGTATGATAAATTTGGTACACTTAGATCTCCCTGCAGTTTGGTTCTATACATCATTTTTCTAGTAATTCTGGTGTGCTTATCTTCCAAAATAAACTGGAATACCTTTCTCTGCATGGCATTGAGATTACAGTCAGGAATGGAAATTAGTCTCACTCTAAACAGATAAAGTAATCATTTTGAAAGCATGTATTCATTCAAACCAAGAGAGTTCCATTTTTAACCAGTGCTGTAGGGTCTCTCTTGCCATTTTCCAAAGATAAGGGTAATTGTGTAGACATAAAGTATAAATGTAATGGGGAATATCTACCCAAAGTAGTGAATGGTAGAGTTATGCCATTTGAAGTCAAATTTCCGTTTCAGTAGTTTGACCATAGGATGTGGGAGTGTAATGTTAAGGGCCTCTGGTTAAGTGTGATTTATCGTAGTCATGATATTTTTCCAAAGCTATCAAAGAGGTGGATGAATTATGGTAGTGAGATTAAAGGGCATGTAAAGGCAAAAAAATAAAATCCAATTTTTACTTTCTTTAACTGAAAAAGAAACCTATGTCTAATATACTTAAAATGTGTATTGTTTTGATAAGAAACCTGGCTGTATGCAGTGAAATTCTCCCTTTATCTACTGCTGTGGATAGGAATTATCAGACGGTCCCTAACTGCTCTGCAGGGAAACAATCATACTTATCAACAGCAGGAGGAGCCCCCACCTTACTTCCCAGCCATGCAGAACTCAAGCAGATTTGTTTGTTTCCCTGTTGAGCAGTTGATAACTGTGTAGAGATTTGTATTGGATTTTATTTTTGCCTTTACTTTCCAACTCCAGCTGCAGGGACAAAGATCATGGAGCCAGATTTAAACAGATTGTAAGGCGCTGCAGCTCCGTGACGGAGCTTGCGGCAGCCTTCCCTCCTCAACCTATGCAATAATTCAAGTGTGACGCTGCACAGTTATACTTATGTTCTACCCGGAAGAAACTTCAGCGTCTCATCGGTTGTGATTTATTCGGTTCCTGACTTCCGCCACTCATCGGTTTCAGCTCAGCTCACCTCCCTTGGCACTTCTGCATCAGTTGGACGGATTTCTGGCTTGACCCGCCGTGTTCCTGACTACGGCTATTCTCTCTCCTCCTTGGCTTCGTTTCCTGGTTGCTGCTCCATAGCAACAGCTCGGCCTGTCTCCTCCTTGGCTGTGAGTGACTGTTTCAGTACCAGTCTGAAAACATTTAGTATATCATAGAATGGCCAGTTTTAAGCAACTTTTCAATTGGTTTTCATTATTTATTTTTTTTACAGTTTTATAGTTATTTTCCTTTTTCTTCTGACTCTTTGCAGCTTTCAAATGGGCTTTGTTGACCCCATCTAAAAACAAAAGTTATATAAGGCTACAAATGTATTGTAATTGCAACTTTTTATTACTCATCTTTCTATTCAGGCCCTCTCCTATTCATATCCCAGTCTCTTATTCAAATCAGTGCATGGTTGCTAGGGTAACCTGGACCCTAGCTACCAGATTGCTTAAAATGCAAATTGAAGAACTGCTGAATAAAAAATGAAATTACTCAAAAACCTTAGATAATAAAAAATGAGGACCAATTGCAAATTGTCTCAGAATATCACTATACTAAAAGTTTACTCAAAGGTGAACAACCCTTTTAAGGCCAAGGGCATTTTTTGCAGGCTGAGCTAAATGGATCCTCTCCTTCCCCCATCTCTATTGACTTTAATAAGATCCACTTTTGTGTAGCAGAGCTTAAGCTCTGTCTGCCCTTGTTAAAAGTACAAGTGATCTTGCTAGCTGAATAGAGCCACAGCTAATTGGCATTTGAAAGCACAAGGATTAGTTAATGTTAAAGAGTTCACACCTTATTGGCACCACTTAAATGTAACAAAGGTTGCACTGATGCGCATAGTACTATGATTTATGGGAAAGATAAAAAAAAAATTGTGTCACTAAGTACCTCTTTGGAGGCAAGACAATCCTATTGGTTTTAATTACTGAGGAGTAGTTCTGCGCTGCCACAGCTTCTGGTTCCGGTTTCGTGACTGAAGAATAACCGCCCACTCTGCCCTGCCGTGTGCATTTAAAGGAGTAGTCGCGGTCTTGGGCCCCTGGGCCTAGGTACTTGAATGTGTTCAAATTCTTAATTATTTTGCAAGCAGCCCACTTGAAATAAATATGAAGCGGCCCCTCTGACATTTGCCCGAATGGACAGATTGCCAGTCCGGGCTTGCTCAAATCCCAGTAATCACTTCACTTAATTTTGCCACAGTAATAAAAACCATTTTTATGCCCTTCACAAGTTTTGCAATTTTCCATAGATATACAGTACACATTAATGTACACCTGGCTATTCTACTAATATATTGATCTACCTTGGAGCTTTGAGTTACTGACACTTTAATGTGGGAACCTAAATAGCAATTTAGCATTTTTTGTAGTTCAACTAATATGCAGCTGTGGCCATGGGTTCCTTAAGGGAATGGACACACATACGTTTCTCCGTAGCATTTTCTGAGTGGTCCACGCTGCATAAATACGCTTAGAGGTTTCAAATTTAGGCAATGGCATTTACGCTAGAGTATTTATGTAGTGGTCAGCTTTTTTAAAAACTGTGGCGTGAATTGTGCCGAAAAAGAGCAGTTTCTACATGGAATCTCTAGTATACATTTAACCCACTAAGAGGAGGGGGAAAAAATTAATAAATGTAAAAATCTATGATCAGAAGAATCTCGTACTGTCTTCTTCACACATGTATCTGCTTCAGTATATATTAAAAGACAGTTTTGTAAAATTAACCCTTACCTTAGTGCTGGTAGCCTAGTGGTTTAATTGTTTGCTTTTGAGGTCAAAGGTACTGGGTTCAATTCCCCTCTACACCTAAAGCTTTACTATTTTCCTAACTGCTACTGAAAAGTAAAATGTACATTTTATGACATATTAAGCCATTTTATATGAAAGCAAATAAGGAATGAAAAGTGGCTCCATGAATTTACCAGACTAGTTCCAGTGACATTTAGCCCCACCAATAAAATTCCATTCCAGAGGAGTAATCAACAGTTTGATGGAGCCACTATATTTTTTGGATGAGTTACAGCTCAACAGATGCACAATCCATTCTGGCTTCATCTGTAAATCCAGTAAGAACATTTCCCGATACAGCTTTACTTTTCTGGAAGTTCCTGCTAATCTCCGTTCCTCTTGCGGGATTGTTTTCCTGATACTCACAGAGTTTGTTCCTCTACATGGACCTGGAAATTAAGAGACTTAATTAATTTTCAAGTGTACACCTTTTTTCTTTGCTGCTTCAATACAGGATTCACTTAATAAATACTTTAAATTCCTAACACAGATGAACTGGGATTCTATTTGGCGGATTATTTTGCTGCAGCCACTGCTTCTGCAGAGAAAGTTTGTATTAAACAATACAAAAACTATAAAATTCACATTAGATTACATAACAACACAGGACCCAGTGCAGTCTGCCTATATTGATTAATCAGTCTTGCTGTATCAGCTTCTGGCAGATATTATGTAACTTGTGCTGTTTTGAAAATGTATGATAATCCTTAAGCAGCCCAGACCACACTGAGCATGTGCACAGTCTTGGTCTTGCAAAGATGTTTAACAAAGTTACAAGATGGTGACACCCTGTGGCCAACTTTCAAAGCATAAATCATTTGTTTGATTAGGCTTGTAGTGCAGTAAGTTCATGTTTATGTTTATATAAAATGTGTATACAAAATACAGCATTTCTAGCCTTATTTTATCTTAGACTTTACTTCCCTTTTTACTTTACTTAATGGTTTAGTTATTGTCATGAGGATGTCATCAGTGTACAGGCACTGTTTGTGAACTTGTTGTCCTAAATGGATATCTGAAATGTTATTGTCTTGCCTGATAAGTTCAGTGAGGGGTCCTATGGCTAAAACAAATAGAACTGGAGATAAGGGGGTTCCTCCACATCTTTTTCAAGGATCAAAGCTTTGGTGGTTCCTCCGGAACAAGCTTCAATACATAATCCCTGTAATTCACTTTATTTTCTTAAACTGAAGCTTTGACATGCTGGGCTTGTCAAATGAAATTTTCCTGCAGCATTCTGTTTCAATGAAATGCAATTATAATTTGTTTGTTTTATTGATTTCATCGGGCCACTGTTAGCAAATGACTTTACTTCATCTCTTCCAACCTTTATGTTTAGACAGTTGTTAAAAAAACAAAACAATTTGTGCTATACAAGGATTGGGTTCAGATTATATTTACAGTAATTAATTTAAATTAGGTTAAAATCTTTATCTTGATAGACATCTGAAGGGCATTTAGGAGTTGAGAAGGATGTTTCTTAAAACCAAATTAATGCACATGGGACTTTTTTTGCACATTTTGGTAAATGAAAATTGACAAAGCTGTTTTAGAACCTTTTTTATTTTTCTACTGGTTCTAAGGGAAATATTTTACATATCCCTACCTGCTTTTAAAATTTGGGTTAAATTAAACACTTTGTTAGCTCAGTCTAGACAACTGGGTAATTAAAAAACATTATCATTATTTGAAAGTGATTCCCTGTTAAAAGCAATGGAACAAAGTATGCATTCCTTTGAGACTGAGCATATCTGATTGTAGTGTAATATAAATGATAAAATTTGCATCTGCGGTGAGCATACAATATCTCAAAGCTTCATAAAAGGTAGCATAATGAAAATGAAGAGAAAATTACTTTTCAGAAACCTTTCATTTACTCATTTATTTTATTATTATAATTACTCTTTTTTTTTTATAGAAGAAATGGTTTGTGGTAGCAGTGATCAGATAAGGGATATTACATATAGTTATAGCAGTTTAGAAATACCCAACTATAAAAAGGGTCCTTTATGTATCCATCCGTATGGGTGTGCTTCTCTACGCGCTGCAATCCCCGTGCTGGAGTGCCAAAGGTTACTAATACAAAAAGAGGTAGCCGGAGAGCACTTGTTTCTTTAGTTTAAAAGATCATTTCTTTATTTGCAGACATTAACTGCAGTTAATGTGCAGTTAATGTCTGCAAATAAAGAAATGATCTTTTAAACTAAAGAAACAAGTGCTCTCCGGCTACCTCTTTTTGTATCAGTTTAGAAATACTGTTACTTATAATAATTATAAAACTGGCCATTTAAAATCTCAAAAAGTACATTTTCCTATTTTTCGGTGTAATCTTTTTTAGCAACCATTTGTACTTATTATCTTACAGATGGAGAACTGACTGTATCAATTTATTTCTCAAGTTTACAGCAAAGCTCTAAGTTGCATTCCTAGGGGGTTAATTTGATTAAATTGTTCAAAATACTTTGACCATTTATATAATTTTAAGATATCTATATATTAAGCCCATAGTACCCAGATTACAAAATCTAACTTGGATATCCAAAAAAATAACTTGGCATAACCATCTCTATGTTCCTATTTCAGATATTCCTCTCCTAATAATTCAATAATAATAACTCCTTAATATTCAAGAAACTGTTCAGGTGTGCCCTGGCAATATCCCTATAGAGTTATTGAAATACATTCACTCAACATTGTATGTACTTGTATTTTTGTAGTACATTACTAATGTAATTTACATTGAAAGGTCTGTAATTCAAGGTAAAACTTTATTAATCAAGGCTATTCATTATCTGTTATATATTTTACAGCAGACATCTAAGTTGCATTCCTAGGGGGTTGATTTGATTAAATTGTTCAAAATACATTGACCATTTATATCATTTCAACTATCTATTTGAATAATCTCCTATTAATAATCAAGAAACTATTCAAGTGGGTCCTGGCAATATCCCTACAGAGTTAATGAAATACATTCACTCAACATTGTATGCTCTTGTAATTCAAGGTATAACTTTATTAATTAAAGCTATCCTTTATCTGTTATATATGTTGATAATCTATAAATAAATGATAAAACACTGCTATAAACCATGTGTATATTCATTTGCTGTCAAGTGTTGAGATTTAGATCAGAGTTTAGATATAGTTTAGATGTATTTTTTTTTCCTGATTATACAAGAATATGGATATTGCTACTGTCTTGTAAATAAAGTATAGCAATATTACGGAAATAGAACTGACATTTTCCCATATGTATATATTCTATATCTGAATTCCTCCATCTGCATGTCTACCTACATTTAACTGTACTATAAACAAAGACAAAATTAATCACCTTAAAATGTTAAAATATAAATTTAAGAGGATATTTAAGTCACATACTTCCAAAATCACTTCTGAGAAAAGTGTGATAAAAGTTTTATTGAATATAATTTAAGATATATCATATATTTTTCTGTAACTAAAATTTATTTGGTTTTAACAGGTATGTTTTTATACATTTAATTTTTTCTTAAAGACCAGTAAAAGAAAAACATGTACTGTGTGAGGGATTTTACAAAGTCATTTTGTAATGGGAATTCAGAAAATTATGTAAACAATGAAAACAAGATAAAAAGAAAGCAATAGAATAATAACATGAAAACAAAATCAGCATTCCTTAACACTTCTTTTTGTTTATTTTTACCCCTTGTTGCCTGAGGGGGTTATATATGACCATAGTGTGTGATATACCTTCCCTTCAGCTGAGGCCCGAGGTAGAGTTGTATGGAGCCCCAGATCAAATCTCTAAAGCGACAAAGAAGTCTACTGCCATATATATATTTTCCCTTTGTAGTTGGCCATATTTTCTGATGTTGAGGAACAGTCCCTCTGTGTTTTGCTGTCATGTTCTCCATTAGTTTCATCTCCTGAATATGAGATTTAGCCTCACCTTTGGTTGGGGCTTCTGATACTTTCCAATTTATAGAAGAAATTTTGAACTTACATTGTCTTACATTGTAGTGTCTCTGTAGTGACTTATTTTGAGAGTCTTGTTTTCCTAAGAGGATATTATTTCATAGCACACAGGAATGCCAAATACTGTATAAATAGATAAGTAAATCAAAAATTAGCCGGAGAGCACACCTTTATGTATTAAAAGGTTTCCATCTTTATTTCGCAGACAATCCTGCACAACATGTTTCGGCTACAACCGCCTTCGTCAGGTGCACCTGATGTTGTGCAGGATTGTCTGCGAAATAAAGATGGAAACCTTTTAATACATAAAGGTGTGCTCTCCGGCTAATTTTTGATTTACTTTGAATCTTTTGCAATCTGGCACGAGGACTGCGGCTCGTTGAGAAGCACTAAACACACGGAAAACTACTATAAGGACTATTTGATATTTGAATCTGATATAAATAGATAAGGTAACCTTTGTATATAGGAATCCTTTATTATACAAATCTGTGGAATATGTTGAAGTTGTTTAAACACATGCTATGATTAATAATAACAATAATAATAGTAATAATAATCATTATTTTGCACAAATAAGAAACTACCAGAGAAATACTAGAAAAGTCTGGTAGTACTGATTGAAGGGAACCAGAAGGCTCTAAATGTAGGCCTATACTAATTGTATGACTTGTTTGGCACACCTAGAATTAGTGTATGTACAAAATAACCTCAATTGTGAGCCCACACAAAGCACACACAAACATACATTGAATACACATTTGAGATTCTTACTGCAATTATTAAAGGGGAAATTGCTTTTAATTATTCTTGATTTAAAATGTTTGTTGTGGAGATCTCGTTGATGAACATTTTTTCATAATTGCATTCTTACATTCTAGGAGATACATAGTTCTTTTTACTTATTGCTGTAATCGAAGTCGAAGGATTTTACTTCGACGGTCGAATATCGAGGGTTAATTAACCCTCGATATTCGACCAATAGTAAATGTGCCCCTTCAATGCATTTATTTGCACTAGCAATTTTTGTCTGGAAGTACCTATTTGTACCTATTTTTTTCATTGGTTGTCATAAAACAAGATCACCAACTATCACTTATGCTATAAAGCACATGATGTTTAGTGTACATTTCCCCCTTCAATAATTCTATAACATGTTCTACAACAGAACTGTACACCATTAAAATCATACTTACACAGTTTAAGGTCCTATGGTCCTTCCAGCCTGATACCTACTTATAGCCTGCCACCTGCTGTGAAAGACAGCTATTATTAAGTAAAATTCTTGAAGGTGCAGTTATGGAAAGTAATCAATTTAAAAAGCAGAAGAGATCAAATATGTACACAGACACACATACTGTATCTGTCCTTCTGACCTTAGATCAGTGATTTTGAATTAACTTTGATATTTAATTTGTGTTACTCAATATTTGCCATTGTCAGGCGTTTCTTGTTCTATATTCAAGGCCGATGACAGTTTAATAAATGGTGACAATGCAGTTTATGCATGCAAAAAAAAGATTTCTAGTATTGCTTAAAATATAGGCCTGAAACTAATAAGCCTGATAAGCACCTACATACACTGGCTGTCTAAACATAAGTCACTTAATATGTGCTCAACATCAGAGTGCTGTCACACAATCCCTAGCTAAATAAGACCCACAATCATGCAAAATCAACTTAAAATAATAGAAATAGCAAAGAAAATCAAAATGCAATCTGCTTTTCTTTTGTACTTTACGCAATGCCTTTCTGTATAAATGAACTGCATATTCAGACATACAAGTTAATCTATGGTGGTGAGGTGCAAAGTGTGACGTTAAAAGTACAGACAGACAATGGCAGAAGTAGTTTACAGATGAGTAAAAAGGGATTCACTCTTGTGCCCCTTATTGCTCTTGCACGTCTGCTCAGGGTCTAAATTAATGACCCCTACTGTTTTTTTTATAAACAAAGGGGTGATGTTATGTTAATTGCCTGTGCAAGATATTAAATAATATAGCCAGTATGTTTTCTTGACTATTCCATATAGCGAGCTACTGACTAGTACTTATCTTCATTGATGCCCTTTTGGGGCACCGGATCTCGCAGTGGCAACATCAGTGAGGGACCATTAAAAACATGAAGAAAAGGCTACACAGCAAAGCACCTACTAGGATCAGACAAACTTGTAAACAGAAACAGGAAAAAGGTAAACATAAATAGACAAAGGTCAAGCCAAATCATTTTTAGAAAAACAAAATCAGAAGGTCTATGCAGGATCTGATGCCAAGAAATGATATGTAGCATCAAGGAGTACTGCAACATTTTACAGACATATAGCCAAGGGCTGGCACAATGGCATTTAAAGGGGTCTGCTATATGTTTATGATTTCAATTAGAGATGGCGAATTTGTCCCACAAAATTGGCAAAACAGCGAGAAATTCATGACACACATTGAAGTCAAATGCATTATAGTCAATGGGCGTCCAAATAATTTTGAATAATTTGATGCGTAACAATGTTTATGTGCGCGACTATCCTGATGTGTGCCCAAATTTTTTCCGACGCAGCTGATTTTTTGACAGGGAATTTTTGCAGCAGTTTTGCAAATGTATTCACGGCGACATAACGTGGAAATTCGCCCCGAATTCGCACCTGCCGATTTTATTCGTCCATCACTAATTTCAATCACAAAATATTTGTGCTGCTATAATTCACAAATTATTTTTTGGAATCATCTGTTTTCTGGTACTGATTAATATATTCCTTACCAAAACAACTGAAGAAAAACTACTAACTTTCTAATCCATTATTGCATTTTTTCTGATTTCCCTGAGAGAGGTGCTGTGTTTTCAAAGGTAGACTTTTTCCCTATGTGATGAATAAGGGAAAAAAGATTTATTTGGAATCTGTTCAAGCAGTTTATTGATCGTTGATTACCACTCTGTGTGTTATGTCATTTTGTGAATGCAATCTGCATTTTGCACTTGAGTTGTTGCTTCGATTAAATTTGACATGCACAGCTGCTATTGTAGTCTTGACTTTCATCAATGACTTCAATTATAAATTTCAAACACAGGGGACAAGTAGGGTTATGTTGTCAATCAGGGAATTTCAGTAGATTCATGTAAAGACATGGGAATTTGGTAGTCAACAACCTTAGACATAATTTCATAATGACAAACTATATAATAATGCATATAAGAATGAGTCAAAGAAAATAAACAATTTAAATGTAACATATAGTAACAAAAGATGACAAAATTAGACTTAATTCACTCAGAGGAAGCCCCAAAAACAGAAATGTTATGTGACATTACACAAGAGCACTGCATGTGGTCAAGTGGGTTTGTGTCAGGAAATAATATAAGTCCTTGTTGCCAAATCTCAAACTGGCAGATTCTCATCATGGCAAGAGTTTTTTATATGCATTTGTGATGCTACTCTTGTTTCCTGCTTATTTTTGTTACTCCTCTGATGAAGACCTCATTTTACAGGGCTTAAAGCACAATGGGTATTATGTATTAACTACTTTGACATGCGTTTTTTATGAGCCGTGCTTGATGATCCAGGGGTTAAATTTTAAACTAAATTACCTATATAGCTATATGTTACACAGAATTTATCATAAAATACAAAACACTGGAGTGGTAAATATTATCATAATACTTTAAATCAAATAAGTTGTGAGGTATTATGAGAAATGCACAACAGCTATGGAATTCATCTTTGTGCTACTGATAAATTCATGTGGTAAAGGGAACTGTAACTGCAAAGTTGTGATTTCTTCATCCCTTTTCTGTCATCCACTGTAAATGTACAGCCTAAAAGACTTCCAATATATAACTATATTTTAAAAGGTGCTGTGCGTTTTTCACTGAATAAAAATGGTAGAACAGATTCCTTAGAGTCTGCTCTGATATTACTTTATGCAAATATATATTTGATGAAATATCATGAGAACTTTCTGCTCCTTTTTATTATTAGCATTTTCCTGGCAATGTAAAGTTATGGCAATTCATATAACACTATCTCTGGGGAAGAGAAAACTGTTTAAAAGTGAATAAAATTGATCAGATAAAGATTAAGGTATTCTATGTCTAACTGTTATACCCATTGTTCTGAATAGAGAATAGACAGAAGTTCATAACAAGTATGTGAATGTGTGTTTGCTTGAGATGTCATTCCTTTAACAAGACTTTCATTTACACAATTCAGATCAATCAAGTTAGCATTCTACTATTTGCTTAAAGATCTATAGCCATCTAGAACTATGTATGACTAATGTTCGTATTCAGTTATAATGATCATGGTTATCAATGTGTTTTCAAAGATTTGGTCAGAGACATATATGCCATAACTCTCTTTAGTTTGTCTGTCCCATGAGCATGACTGAAAATGATTATATTAAACATAAGGTCTTGACATGCCACATCCATAAAATTTCAGATTCAGAGCAGTACATTTGTAACATGGGTCATGGTGCTGTAAATGATAATAGGAATCATTACTCATGTTTATAGACACTTGACAGCATGGTGAATATTTTATAGGAGAAGTACTTTTACTAAATTATCAAAAACATCAAAGGTGAAACAAATGGCAACAATGATGCTTTTCTATGATGGCTAGAAAGACCCAGTTTTCTGCATATACATCTCCTGCCATCCCTCCTGCAGCCTACCCTTTTACTATAGTAATGCACAGTACTTCTAATTTAGATCTTTTGTTACAGTTTTTTGTAAGGCACGTCTGCTACTTCCCTTACCTTATTTATTCTTATGTATCTTTAGTATAGTTTTGCTGTTTGGTGCTTTGGTATAGAAAGATATAATTCACTTAATTTGATCCATCATAATATGTGCTTTCCAAAAATATATGGTTTTCTGGTGGTCTTTTTACAGTTTGGTGGTCTTATGGCACATAACGCACAGTTGGGGTTCTCTTTTCAGCAGCTGAGTTGGCCAGCGTGAAAATTCATATACAAGTTTTCTATTTGGGGTCCGTACATACCACATACTTTGGTAAAACTATGCATATTGGGCATCAAAATATTTAGTAGACGTCTGATGTCCATATTTGGGGTGATTTTTCTTTGTACATAAAACATTGTGTGAGATAAATGTGCGAAACTTCAACATTTTTAGGTGATTTTCAGAAATATTGTAAAAACCTCAATGATTAGAAAAGCTTTGCAGTTTCGTAGTTTGGTGTAGAAATACGTCTCTATATTTGTTCAATTCATCAGAATGTGTACTTTTGGGGGGTCTTTGTGCTGTTAGGAGGGTCTTGTGGCTCATAATATGCCGTCACAAGGTCTATGTTCACAGTAGACCCTTAGCGTCAATATTTAGGGTGATTTCCAATTGTATGTAAGAAATTGGGTGAGATTAAAATGACCAATTGCAATATTTTAGGTGATTTTCAGAAATATTTAGGAAAGGTTTCCGCTTGGTGCTTTGGAGTAGAAAGACATGTATACCCAATCTGGATTCAGGGGAATAGGTACTTCCAGAAATATATGGTTTCCTGGGGTGAACGTACTTTTTTCTACCTTTGCCCCCCTAAACTATGTAAATGTGTATTTTGCAGTACCTGAAATGACAGACCTTTTGGAGGAGTCTTAATTTTGGGGCCCCTATATGCCACGTGCTTAGGTAAACCTAAACACATTAGGCATAAAAATGTTCAGAGGACCCCAGGCTTTCATATTTGGGGTGATTTGTCTTGTTACCTAAAAGCATGTGGGAAATACAATGCTGCAAGTTGGAAATTTTGAGGTGATTTTTGGAAATATAACCAAAATCACAAAATTTAGGAAAGGTATGGGGCTGGGTGTTTTGGTGTAGAAAAATATGCATACCCAATTTAGATTCGGGAGAAAGTGTACTTTCTGAAAATATATGGTTTTCTGGGGTGAACGTATTTTTTTCTACCTTTGCCCCCCCCCCAAAACTGTGAATGTGTTGATTTTGCAGTACCTGAAATTACCATTTAGGGGGTCTTCATTTTGGGGCCCCTATATGTCACGTGCTTATGTAAACCTATACATAGTAGGCATAAAACTGTTCAGAGGACCTCAGGCTTTCATATTTGGGGTGATTTATCTTGATACCTAATAATATGTGGAAATTACGATGCTGCAGGGTGGAAGTTTTGAGGTGATTTTTGGAAATGTCATAAAAATTGCCAAATTTAGTAAAATTTTGTGGCTTGGTGCTTTGGAATAGAAAGACATACATACCCAAATTGGATTCAGGCAATGTGTACTTTCCAAAAATATATAGTTTTCTGGGGTTAACAAACTTTTTCTACCTTTACCCCCTCAAAACTATCTAAATGTATTGAGTTTGCAGTACTTGAAATGACACACCATTTGGAGGGTCTTCATTTTAGGACCTCTATATGCCACATGCTTGGGTAAACCTATACATATTAGGCATACAACTGTTCAGGGGACCCAAGGTTTTTTTTATATTTGGGGTGATTTGTCTTGATAATGTAAATGTGTTGATTTTGCAGTATCTGGAATTACAGAACTGATAGCTCAAATAGGGTGTCTAAATTTTGGGGCCCCTATATGCCACATGCTTGTGTAAACCTATACATATTTGGCATCAAACTGTTCAGTGGACTCCTGGCAATCATATTAAGGGTGTTTTACATTGATACCTAATGATGTGTAGGAGATATGATGCTGTAGATTGGAAGCTTTGAGGTAATTTTTCAAAAAAAAATCACCAATTTCTATTAAAAAAAATTATAAATTTAGGAAAGAATTGCAACTTGGTAGTTTTGAGTACATAGATATATAGATATATTTACCCATTTTTTGATTCTCCAGAATCTGTTCTTTCTAATAATGGATAGTTTTCTAGGGTAAACCTACTGTTAGTATCTCTATAAACTATATATATTTGGTATTGTCTTGTTCAGGAGACACAGACCTTTCCAAATCGGCTGTGTTCTTGTACATAAAATAAATTATGTTTCTGATATATGTGATTGTACTTTGTGAAACATGTTTTTTTTTTTCATTTTATTAGACACTTAGAAGCCTATATTTTTTTTACGGAAGTAGAATTACACCAACATTCTAGCATATTTTGAAAGCTCAGGTTGTTCTGAAAAAACAATATATTGTTTTCCTGGGTAAACTAAAAGACCCCCCCCCCCAGGAAAGGCCCTTATAGTGAAAGAGTACAAAATGTCTTATAACTTCTTGGCAGTAGAGGTTCGCGTTTAGGACAAAACAGCTGGCAGGGAAAGGGTTCATTTAGCTGAAAACCTTGATTGCACTTGCAGCTGCTGACTGGCATTGCTTTCTGCATCCAAGTTTATTATCTACAAAGACTCCAACGTCCTTTTCCATTATGAATTTAGTGCAGTCTAGGGATGTCGCAGACTGTTCGCCGGCGAACTTGTTCGCGCGAACATCGACTGTTCGCGCTCGCCGAATGTTCGCGAACGTCGCGAGACGTTCGCCATTTTGGGTTCGCCTTACCTGGCGCTTTTTTTGACCTCTCACCCCAGACCAGCAGATACATGGCAGCCAATCAGGAAGCTCTCCCTCCTGGACCACCCCCACACCCCCTGGACCACTCCCCTTCCATATATAAACTGAAGCCCTGCAGCGTTTTTTCATTCTGCCTGTGTGTGCTTGGAAGAGCTAGTGTAGGGAGAGAGCTCAGGGGCGCTCCACCAATGAGGCGAGTTGAGACACTCGCCTCAGGCGGCAGCGCCCCCCTGGTTACCAGGGGCGGCAAAAATGCCGCTCCTGGTAACTAAGAGCCGAATTTCCGCTTTTCAACCCGGAAATTCGGCTCTTCTAGTGCAGAGAGCGCAATTGCGCTCTCTGCACTAGCGTCGTGCAGCGCCCCGACCCCCTCCTGCGCAGAAAATGTGAGCGCCGTGAGGAGGGGTCGGGGCGGCAATGGAAGGCCGCCTCAGGCGGCATAAAGGCGCCGATCGGCGCTGAGAGAGCTGTTAGTGATTTCACTGATTTGAGGGACAGTTGATAGTAAGTTTGCTGGCTAGTAATCTACTTGATACTGCTCTGTATTGGAGGGACAGAAGTCTGCAGGGATTTGAGGGACATTTTAGGTTAGGTAGCTTTGCTGGCTAGTAATCTACCTTCTACTGCAGTGCTCTGTATGTAGCTGCCTGCTGTGGGCACTGATCTCTTCTGATCTCATCTGCTGACTGCTGTAATAACCCAATAGTCCTTGTAAGGACTGCTTTTATTTTCTTTTTTGTTTTTTTACTTTGCTAGTTGCTACTATAAGAGCCCAGTGCTATTAGTCTAGCAGTGTTGGGGAGTGGGACTGGTGTGCTACTGTGCTGCTCCTAGTAGTTCAGCAGCACCAACCCGAGAATTTTTTTTTTTTTTTAATATACATATAATTTTTTTTTATTTTACTTATCTTACTGTTCTTTAACGTGTACAGTGCTGTTTGCTGTTCTTCATAGTAGTGCACCAATAGTAGTGCACTTGTAGGCATTATTTGCCCAGTGTGTTCTTCATTTTCAAACAACTGCCATCTAGCTGTGTAAGCTTGTTCACATTCTGTCTAAATATCAATAATAATACCGTCTCCAGAACCACCACCTGAGTGACGTTTTTCAAGCAGCAATAATATATTCCGTATCCACTGCTGTAGTAGTGTATACGTTGACCTTGTAGGCATTATTTGCCCAGTGTGTTCTTCAAACCACTGCCACTTAGCTGTGTGAGCTTGTTCACATTCTGTCTAAATATCAATAATAATACCGTCTCCAGAACCACCACCTGAGTGACGTTTTTCAAGCAGCAATAATATATTCCGTATCCACCACTGCTGTAGTGTATACGTTGACCTTGCAGGCATTATTTGCCCAGTGTGTTCTTCAAACCACTGCCACTTAGCTGTGTGAGCTTGTTCACATTCTGTCTAAATATCAATAATAATACCGTCTCCAGAAACACCACCTGAGTGACGTTTTTCAAGCAGCAATAATATATTCCGTATCCACCACTGCTGTAGTGTATACGTTGACCTTGCAGGCATTATTTGCCCAGTGTGTTCTTCAAACCACTGCCACTTAGCTGTGTGAGCTTGTTCACATTCTGTCTAAATATCAATAATAATACCGTCTCCAGAAACACCACCTGAGTGACGTTTTTCAAGCAGCAATAATATATTCCGTATCCACCACTGCTGTAGTGTATACGTTGACCTTGCAGGCATTATTTGCCCAGTGTGTTCTTCAAACCACTGCCACTTAGCTGTGTGAGCTTGTTCACATTCTGTCTAAATATCAATAATAATACCGTCTCCAGAAACACCACCCGAGTGACGTTTTTCAGGCAGCAATAATATATTCCGTATCCACTGCTGTAGTAGTGTATACGTTGACCTTGTAGGCATTGTTTGCCCAGTGTGTTCTTTAAACAACTGCCATCTAGCTGTGTGAGCTTGTTCACATTCTGTCTAAATATCAATAATAATACCGTCTCCAGAAACACCACCTGAGTTGTTGTTGTTTTTGTTTTAAAAATAATGCCAGGCAAAGGCAGGCGCCACGCAGAGGCACTAGGGGCTGTGCTGCTATGCTATCCTGTGGCCCTAGGAAATTGCCCAGTTTTAAAAAGGCAATGACCCTGAACTCCCAAAATGCTGAAGAGGTAGTTGACTGGCTTACACAGCACACCCCATCCTCTACCGTTTCTAACTTTACCACAACATCCTCATCCTCCACTGCTATGGCCACCCCACGTAACACTTCCTCCACCACCGGCGCCCCTTCTTCACTGGAGTCAGAGGAGTTATTTTCACATGAGTTTCTTGAACTGAGTGATGCGCAACCATTATTGGCAGAAGAAGATGAAGGAGATGAGGACGTTACACCAGATTTAATTCTGGCAGAGAACACAACAGAGATGGACATAATGAGTGATGAGGAGGTCCCCGCTGCTGCTTCCTTCTGTGAGCTGTCAGAAGAAATTGATGCATCTGAGGAGAATGATGATGAGGAGATTGATGTTTTGTGGGTGCCCAGTAGAAGAGAGCAAGAGGAGGATAGTTCAGATGGAGAGACGGAGAGTCAGAGAGGCAGGAGGAGAATAAGACTTGGAAGAAGCAGGGAGGACAGCTCGCAGGGAACAGTAGGGCAACAACATGTATCGGCACCTGTGGTCAGCCGGCCAACGCACCCGCCATTGCCGCCAACGCCGCCAACTTCTACTGTTACCGCCAGATTGCCAGCTTCAAAAAGTTCAGCAGTGTGGGATTTTTTTAATGTGTGTGCCTCTGACAAAAGCGTTGTAATTTGCAATGAGTGCAGTCAGAAACTGAGTCTTGGGAAGCCCAACAGCCACATAGGTACAACTTCTATGCGAAGGCACATGAACGGCAAGCACAAAGCACTTTGGGAGCAACACCTCAAAGGCAACAGGCAAACTAAAAGCCACCCTCCTTCTGGTCCAGCATCTTACTGCTCTACCTCTGCTGTCCTTGACCCATCTGAACCACCCTCCACTCCGCCTTCCACCTTGACCACCAGTTCCCATTCCCAGTCATCTGCCCCCAGCCAAGTTTCTGTGAGGGCCATGTTTGAGCATAAGAAGCCAATGTCTGCGAGTCACCCCCTTGCCCGGCGTCTGACAGCTGGCTTGTCTGCACTCTTAGCCCGCCAGCTTTTACCATACCAGCTGGTGGACTCTGAGGCCTTCCGCAAATTTGTAGCAATTGGGACACCGCAGTGGAAGGTACCCAGCCGCAATTTTTTTTCAAAAAAGGGAATACCACACCTGTACCACCATGTGCAGAGCCAAGTCACCGCATCTCTGTCACTTAGTGTTGGGCCAAAGGTCCATACTGATGCATGGTCCTCCAAGCATGGTTAGGGCAGGTATGTCACCTACACTGCCCACTGGGTGAACTTGGTAATGGCTGGGAAGCAGGGAATGTGTGGCTCAACAACGACAGTGGAGTTGGTGTCACCGCCACGGATTGCACGCGGTTCTGCCACCACCTCTACTCCTCCTTCGCTCTCTACCTCGTCTTCTTCCTCTTCTTCCTCCTCTGCTGCTGGGTCCTCCTCCTCCACACCTGTGCACCCCCAGCTCCCCCTAGGCTATTCGATGTGCCAGGTACGCCGTTGTCATGCTGTCTTGGGGATGACGTGCCTGGAAAGCAGAAACCATACCGGATCTGTACTCCTGTCATCTCTGCAGTCACAGGCCGATCGGTGGCTGACCCCACACCAACTGAAGATCGGAAAAGTGGTGTGTGACAATGGAAGCAATCTGTTGGCAGCACTGAGACTGGGCAATTTAACACATGTGCCCTGCATGGCACATGTTCTGAATTTAATAGTCCAACGTTTTGTCTCAAAGTACCCAGGATTCCAGAATGTTCTCAGGCAGTCCAGGAAGGTGTCGGCCCATTTCAGACGTTCCTATACAGCCATGGCACGCCTTGCTGACATTCAGCAGCGGTACAACATGCCAGTCAGGCGTTTGATTTGCGACAGCCAGACTCGCTGGAATTCAACGCTCCTCATGTTGGAACGTCTGCTGCAACAACAAAGAGCCGTCAACGAATACCTGTTTGAACTGGGTGGTAGGACTGGATCTGCAGAGCTGGGGATTTTTTTCCCCCGTTACTGGGTGCTTATGCGCGATGCCTGCAGGCTCATGCGCCCTTTTGAAGAGGTTACAAACATGGTCAGTTGCACCGAAGGCACCATCAGCGACCTAATACCCTTTGCTTTCTTCCTGGAGCGTGCCGTGCGACGAGTGACAGATGAGGCTGTAGACCAGCGTGAGGAGGAGCAGGAAGCGCACGATTTCTGGTCGGAATCACCAGAACGAACCCAGGCACCTACTGCAACGCAGGGAGAGGTGTCAGAAGTGGAGTCAGAGGAGGAAGGTGGCTTTGTGGAGGAGGAGGACCAACAGGAGCAGGCTTCACAGGGGGCTGGTGGTGACCTTTTGGGGACCCCTGGTCTTGTACGTGGCTGGGGGGAGGAGACCGTGGATAATGCAGTCCTTGATAACGAGGAAGCGGAGATGGATACCTCTGCATCCAACCTTGTGAGAATGGGGTCTTTCATGCTGTCATGCCTGTTGAAGGACCCCCGTATTAAAAGGCTTAAGGAGAAGGACCTGTACTGGGTCGCGACTCTACTAGACCCTCGGTACAAGCATAAAGTGGCAGAAATGTTACCAACATACCACAAGTCTGAAAGGATGCTGCTTTTACAAACCAGCCTGCAAAACATGTTGTACAATGCTTTTAAGGGTGATGTCACTTCAGGAACTCATCAACATTCCAGGGGCAGAGGTGCCAGTAATCCTGCCACGAGCGTACCTGCAAGGACAAAGCACTTTGGCCACTCTGTAACGTCAGACATGCAAATGTTTTTTTGTCCAAGGCAGCGCCAGAACCCTTCTGGATCCACCCTCAAAGAACGCCTCGACCGGCAGGTAGCGGACTACCTGGCATTAACTGCAGATATCGACACTCTGAGGAGCGATGAACCCCTGGACTACTGGGTGCGCAGGCTTGATCTGTGGCCAGAGCTGTCACAATTTGCCATGAACCTCTTGTCTTGCCCCGCCTCAAGTGTCCTCTCAGAAAGGACCTTCAGTGCAGCAGGAGGGATTGTAACTGAGAAGAGAACTCGCCTAGGTCACAAAAGTGTGGATTACCTGACCTTTATTAAAATGAATGAGGGGTGGATCTCGGAGGGTTACTGCACGCCGGAAGACTTGTTCTGAGTTTCTGACTCCCCATGCAGCTGTCCTTCTCTGCACGCCTCATGACTCCACACACAGCTGTCCTTTAGCGTCCTCCTCCCTCCACCACCGTTACAAACTAGGGTGCAAACCCTACTGGTTTAATTTGAATCCAGGTAAATCCTGAGTTTTTCTGGCCTCTGTGCTTCAGTGGCTGCGACAAAAAAAAACAGAATATTTTCAGCATTTATATGGCATATTTTTTCTGGCCTCTGTGCTTCAGTGGCTGTGACAAAAAAAACCAGAATATTTTCAGCATTTATATGGCATATTTTTTCTGGCCTCTGTGCTTCAGTGGCTGCGACAAAAATAAATGAATATTTTCAGCATTTATATGGCATATTGTTTCTGGCCTCTGTGCTTCAGTGGCTGCGACAAAAATAAATGAATATTTTCAGCATTTATATGGCATATTTTTTCTGGCCTCTGTGCTTCAGTGGCTGTGACAAAAAAAATGAATATTTTCAGCATTTATATGGCATATTTTTTCTGGCCTCTGTGCTTCAGTGGCTGTGACAAAAAAAATGAATATTTTCAGCATTTATATGGCATATTGTTTCTGGCCTCTGTGCTTCAGTGGCTGTGACAAAAAAAATGAATATTTTCAGCATTTATATGGCATATTGTTTCTGGCCTCTGTGCTTCAGTGGCTGTGACAAAAAAAATGAATATTTTCAGCATTTATATGGCATATTGTTTCTGGCCTCTGTGCTTCAGTGGCTGCGACAAAAATAAATGAATATTTTCAGCATTTATATGGCATATTTTTTCTGGCCTCTGTGCTTCAGTGGCTGTGACAAAAAAAATGAATATTTTCAGCATTTATATGGCATATTGTTTCTGGCCTCTGTGCTTCAGTGGCCGTGACAAAAAAAATGAATATTTTCAGCATTTATATGGCATATTTTTTCTGGCCTCTGTGCTTCAGTGGCCGTGACAAAAAAAATTAATATTTTCAGCATTTATATGGCATATTGTTTCTGGCCTCTGTGCTTCAGTGGCTGTGACAAAAAAAATGAATATTTTCAGCATTTATATGGCATATTGTTTCTGGCCTCTGTGCTTCAGTGGCTGCGACAAAAATAAATGAATATTTTCAGCATTTATATGGCATATTGTTTCTGGCCTCTGTGCTTCAGTGGCTGCGACAAAAATAAATGAATATTTTCAGCATTTATATGGCATATTGTTTCTGGCCTCTGTGCTTCAGTGGCTGCGACAAAAATAAATGAATATTTTCAGCATTTATATGGCATATTTTTTCTGGCCTCTGTGCTTCAGTGGCTGTGACAAAAATAAATGAATATTTTCAGCATTTATATGGCATATTTTTTCTGGCCTCTGTGCTTCAGTGGCTGTGACAAAAAAAAATGAATATTTTCAGCATTTATATGGCATATTTTTTCTGGCCTCTGTGCTTCAGTGGCTGTGACAAAAAAAAATGAATATTTTCAGCATTTATATGGCATATTTTTTATGGCCTCTGTGCTTCAGTGTCTGCGACAAAATTTTTTTATATTGTTAGCATTTATATGGCATATTTTTCCTGGCCTCTGTGCTGCAGTGGCTGCGACAAAAAAAAATTAATATTTTCAGCATTTATATGGCATATTGTTTCTGGCCTCTGTGCTTCAGTGGCTGCGACAAAAATAAATGAATATTTTCAGCATTTATATGGCATATTGTTTCTGGCCTCTGTGCTTCAGTGGCTGCGACAAAAATAAATGAATATTTTCAGCATTTATATGGCATATTTTTTCTGGCCTCTGTGCTTCAGTGGCTGTGACAAAAATAAATGAATATTTTCAGCATTTATATGGCATATTTTTTCTGGCCTCTGTGCTTCAGTGGCTGTGACAAAAAAAAATGAATATTTTCAGCATTTATATGGCATATTTTTTCTGGCTTCTGTGCTTCAGTGGCTGTGACAAAAAAAAATGAATATTTTCAGCATTTATATGGCATATTTTTTATGGCCTCTGTGCTTCAGTGTCTGCGACAAAATTTTTTTATATTGTTAGCATTTATATGGCATATTTTTCCTGGCCTCTGTGCTGCAGTGGCTGCGACAAAAAAAAATTAATATTTTCAGCATTTATATGGCATATTGTTTCTGGCCTTCTGGTTCAGTGGCTGCGACAAAAAAAAACATAATTTTTCAGGAAAGTACACATGCCTAATTTTTCAGGGTTCTGCAACAGTGGCAAAATCGCATCTTTTATGGTCACCGCCGGTGATCAATAAAGTAGACCAAAACTGGGCCCACACTGCAGAATCGGTGTTTTTTGGTTCACTTCACTGTACATTGAATTACCTCTGCCTGACCGTGCACGTGCGCACAAGCACGGTGACTGCTAAACACACCACTACAGAAATATTGCCACCAACAGGACGAACATCCTGGAGGTGACAAGCTCAACTAGTAATTAACAACTATCATTTGCTCACTTGACGGTATCATTCATTAAAGCTCTTTGCGTTTTTTTGCGTTGCAGTAAGCGCCGCGTTTCGTCTTTGCGTGTGAACAGGCTGTAACCTTTACACGACTTGATTGGCATGTAGACGCCGGACGTTTTAAAGCATTTTATTACACAGGTTTAGAAATGTAGTGTGATTTCTGCCCTTTACAGCACAAAACGCAGCGCTGTGTCAACAATGTATTTTTCCGATACATTTTTGCCCTTGATCCCCCTCTGGCATGCCACTGTCCAGGTCATTGCACCCTTTAAACAACTTTAAAATCATTTTTCTGGTCAGAAATGTCTTTTCTAGCTTTTAAAATTCGCCTTCCCATTGAAGTCTATGGGGTTTGCGACGTTCGCGAACCGTTCGCATTTTTGACGCAAGTTCGCGAATATGTTCGCGAACTTTTTTTCCGACGTTCGCTACATCCCTAGTGCAGTCCCATTAAGGGTATAAGTGACTTCCATATTTGTACATCAGGTGCACAACCTTGCATTTATTGAGATTGAATCTCATCTGCCACTTCGCTGCTCAGATTAGCAATTTACAAATGACACAAAAGTTTTGGCAAAATCAAGTTAGGTCACCCACTGACCAACATCTTGCTAACCTCTTCATAAAGTAATCAAATTTGTCTGACATAAACTATCCTTCATAAAGTCATGCTGATCAGTGACGTAACTAGAGGGGGACGGGCCCTGGTGCGGGACGTGCTGCCAGGCCCTGCCCCCCTCCGTACACCCGGAACCGCCCAGGAATTGTGGCACGTGAGCTGCTATGGGGGCCCTGAGGGGGTGCGGGCCCTGGCCCAATCGCACCCTCTGCTCCCCCGGTAGTTACGCCACTGATGCTGATTACTGCTAATAGTGCCATTCTCCACAACATAAGTTTAAATGTGATCCCTTCAACTAACCTGCCCACCACAGATGTCAAACTTACTGGCATCTATTGCCAGGATAAGATCATAATCCCTTTTTAAATATAGCAATTTCCTTCAATTCATAAAAAAAAATAGTTTAAATACAAATATCAGAAATAGAGGCCTGGCTAAAACTTAAAGTAGTCTTTCTAAGTACTGTTCTTGATGGTGCAATTCATCTGGCTCTGGTGTCTTGTACTATGTCCTGCGTCAACCAATAAATAGATTAAGCTGAGCAATCAGTGCCCTATCGGGTGGGCCTTGAAACTCTGACTCCTGAATTGTATATACTGAAGACATTTTAGCACATTTGCCTTTTCTGTATTATTTTTAATCACATTTGTTATATAATTTATTATAGTGTTATATTAATTGACACAGCCTCTGTTCCTTCTGACAACGTTTTTAAATGATTCCCCCTTCTTTACTCTTAGCTTCTTTACTTATAAACTGAGTCACATAGGGTGGTTCTTAATGCTCATTTACTTTGTAAGTAATAAAATGTAATGATGTAATCTTATTTTTAAATTACAAACACTTGTGTTCTGTTTTTGTAGCAGAAAACATATAGCCCCAATCTATACTCTGAGACAGCACTTAAGTAGATACAATTTGCTTATCTGAAATTCAGAAATTCTGTTGCCCCAGTGTATATTTGCTTTTTGCACCAAACATTAAATATATAAAAATAAATTGCATCTCTGCAACATTTTAACTGGGAAAGACTCTTCGCAGGGTTAAACATAGAAGGAAAACTGAATGCTACTTACCAAATATACCTGATATTATATACCCCTTGTAAGCAAGGAAAGATGTAGCAAAGTAAAAACATTATGGTTCCATAGAATGGTTAGCATTGAGGTTAGTAAGAAAAAATGTACAATTTACAAAGCAAAGTTCTAATAATGATATTATTGATGGTTTGCTGACTGAGGGTGAAGTTCAAAAGAGGCCAGAACAAAGGTGAAAGTAAACAAAGGTTTAGGACATGATGGTATTCATCTTAGAATACTAAAAGAGCTTAGGTCTGTGTTTACCAAACCCACTTAATTTTTGAGGATTGTTTGGTGTCTAGCTGAGAGATTGGCAAATTAATGATATTAGAGATGTCAGTCAATCCCATGTCATGAGGGAGATAATGATTGACTCTGGGCTTTTTTGAGACCTTATTTCATGTCATCATTTAGCAGGAAGAGGCATAATAAAGAGCTGGAACATTATTATGACATGGGGTTGGCTGACATCTCTGTAATGTGGTGTTATCATTCAAAAATGGGTACTGTCTATATCCATGGTAGTAAAGATTTTGGCAGGTAATAAAGGATGAGATAATAGAATACATTGCAGATCACTGTACTTTGAGTTTTTGCCAGCATGGATAACCAGGGTGCATCCTTTTAGACATGAGGCTCTAAACTTTAATTTGAAGCAGCAACAATGGCTCTTCACAGTAAGGGCAGGGAGGTTGTGTTAAGCCCTGCCAGGTTATGTTGTGACAGTAGATTCTATTAATGCCTTTAAAAGTGTCTTGTAAAGTCCCACTATATTTAGGAATAATTTAATCACCACTAGTACCTTGCACCCACCTACGAAAGAGGCAGTGGAGTAAAATAGGGAATGAAAGTCTGCTTCCATGCAGTTCTACCTTCAAGGCAGATAACAAACCAGTCACACCCCCTTCCTAAGGTTAAACACACCTCCCCTAGCTGATTACACTCTAGCATTGCTTTCAATGAAGCTGCCATATATGGAGTGTGTGATGTCATATGGCTGCAAAAGTCTGGAGGAAAAGTGATTTGAAAAGAGAAGATTCTTGCAGAGAAGCAGAATGTCAGTGAGAAGATTCACACAAGCAACTGCAGAGCACTCTAGAGAAAGACATAGGGGTAATCCGGGTGCAGACAGAGAATCTGTGTTTAGGCTGTGTGTTATAGTAAATTACACTGACATCTTAAAGGAGTTGTTCACATGTACATTAACTTTTAGTATGATGTAGAGAGTGATATCCCTAGACATTTTGCAATTGGTTTTCATTTTTCATTTTGTGGCTTTTGACATATTTAGCTTTTTATTCAACAGCTCTCCAGTTTGCATTTTCAGCTTTCTGGTTGCTAGAGTCCAAATTATACTAGCGTCCATGCATTGCTTTGAATAAGAGACTGGAATATGAATAGGACAGGCCTGAATAAAAAAAATGAGTAATAAAAAGTAGCAATAACAATACATTTGTAGCCTTACAGAGCATTTGTTTTCTAGATGTGACCCCCCCATGAAAGCTGGAAAGAGTAAGAAGAAGAAGGCGAATAATTCAAAAACTATATATAAAAAATAAATAATGAAGACCAATTGTAAAGTTGCTTACAATTCTATAACATAATAAAAGTTAACTTAAAGGTTGACCACCCCTTTAATGTTACATGGAGACGCTGAGGACATAGAGTTGCAAATTGTTTTTCTAGGTAGTATTTGCTCCCCAACATTCCTTCTTGTATATTTGTGCAATAAATGTGCTGTACAAGTGATTGCATTGTGTTTCCTAATGCTAAATAATTAACTGTTACCATGTGCTCGCTGCCTCAAGATGGTCTAATCTAATTTATGTGCTGCCTGTTATGATGATGCTGTCACTATGTCATCCCAATATGCTTACTGGTTAGATTGTGTTCTCTATAATTTTTTTTTTTTTAACCGACCCCTTTCTTGTCATTCTAGTACTACTTCCCATTCTGCTTCTACTTTAAGTCCTCTCTATATTTTCCTCTCTGTGTCCTTTTTGCCTCTCATTCAACTTCTTTTAGGGTGTCCACTTTTACCCTCACCCACTTATCTTCTGATCTTCCCTTCCACTCCCTGATATTTGTTTTTCCTCTTTCTTTCCCTTTTTAATGTACTTAACGTTTTTCTTTGCCTAACTTTTCTGCATCCATTTTCCACCCTCTTGATAATTCTCTTTATTTTCCTTATTTACAGCTAAAACACAAAGGGCAATGGCATGTGCAGAACACACACTCTGCAAAGTTGCCTCAAGTTTCCTCATGAGGTAACTTTAGGCTACTTTGGAAAGCAGAATTAATGTGCATGTTTCCCCACCTTTGATTCACATTACTGCTGGTGGAAACGAAACTAGGGACACTGTGTTGCCTGTGGTAGCACAGTGCAAAGTGCAATTCTGAGCACAATTTGCCATGGTTTTTTCCATAATTCCAACATCTTTGCAGCCTTGAGGGGGTAGATATAGAGTGTCTTTACAACTATAAATTAATGTTAGACAACTTAAATGGAACCTAACATACAATTTTCCTCTACCAGAGGTGCAGACTAGGAGAAGGTGAGGGAAACAATACTTATGTGCATAATTAGCAATATAACCATTTTTGCTCTTAAAGAAATACAATCATTTCCTCCATCCGGAGTGTGGGATTTGTATATAATAGGTGCCTTTTAAATTATAAAATAAAAAATAATGTCTCATCACAGGAGATGATGTGCTGAGCAGTCTCTTGGGGATCCCTCATATTTTGTTATGCAATACATGGTGCATTTATCTATAACAGTTTTTCATAAAAATTACAATTTTCATCAGTTGATTCTTCTGTGCTTTTTTAATCCAGTCCCTTTGGGCTAATGGCACACCAGATTGCTTTTCCACCTGCATAGAAACACAAGGTAAGAAAAAGTAATCCAAGCCAATTCACACAGTGCTGTAAGTAAAGTGCACTGAAGGGTATGAACTTGGCCTGTGTGGATATCCAGTACATGCATATTGTTGTGTTCCATACTCAAAACCACTCCATGTATCTCCACAGAAGCCAATGTGTGCCAGGAAGGGCATAGATCTGCTTGTATAAACTTTTTCTTCACCTACATTTTTACACAGGATAAATTCTGTGCCATGGTTCTAAATCAGTTTTGCTAAAAAAAATAAAGTGTCTACCAAGAACACATACTGAACTACAGCTAGTGAATCATTGGGGGCAGGACCTCCTTGTCTGCTTTTAGTTCATATAACTGTAAGTTGGGCTACAAGCAAAGTTTCCTCTATGCTGTGTGTACATCACCTTGAATGCTGTCTTTTTCTCTTGAATTGTTTTGAAATGATGAACAGATTCCTGAATTCACCCTTATGGATACAATTTTGTCTGCATTTAACAACACTGTATTCATGAGTGGTGGAAGGGGAGAAACACATAAGCAACCCCTTGTCTGCCTGCTATCTTGTATGTCATTCAGACACTATGGGGTATATTTATCAAAGAGTGAAGTTAGGGATCTCCACAGTCTACAAGAGTGAAATTCCACCACTCTCCATTCATTACTATGGCATTTTTTTTAACAAAAGATTTTTATTGGTACAAACATAACTTCTGACACAAAGGGGATTTTGAAAACAAATGGTTTGTTAATTGTATTACATACAATAGCTCATACTGATCTTGTTTTGTTTTACATATCTTGTACATCTGTAATTTCCAGTTTTCTTGTTTTGATTTTATTAATCTAACTCATAAAAATAATTTATAAGAGAAAAATAAAGAAAAACAAAAACATTAACTGTGCATTGCTTTTGATGTTGTTAGTACATACAGAAATTGAATAGATTAACCTTTAGATAGATTCACCTTTTAGTGGCAAGGGGAGAAGGGGGGCCTCTATAGCCCTTTATTTGTTTCCCAGGTATTAGATTGGGAAACGGTATGGGGGTGTTGGTTTCATCCCTCCATATTGTGTTAATCTAGCTATAGGAACCAAATTTTTCAATTTTTTTAGGCAAATCTCTCATGGTATATAGTAGCTTGTAAATGGACACCTCTTGATTTACTTGGTTCATCCAAGATTTTATGGATGGAGCAGATGTGCTTTCTATTTCAATGTTATAGATTTTTGGGCATAGGCAAACAAGAAAGAGATAAGAGCCCTTTCAGCAATTGTTGGGGCTAGATCAGTGACCTGATTTAGTAGCATCCCAGAGGGAGTCACCATAATAGGGGTATCCATCAGGTCAGAGGAATAGCCTGCCACCGCTGCCCAGAATCTTTGTGTTTTGTTATACAGCCAAACCATGTGAATGAAGTTTGGTGGAGATTGGTGGCATCGGGGGGCATTTATCTACTTGGGAAGAGGATATTTTTTGCCAACACTTTTGGTGTAATGTATGCCCTGTGTAGAAATGTATATTGTATTATATTGTAATTTTAAATTAAAAATAGGGGACAGTTCTATACAATTTTATAGTGAGGCCGCCAATTCCCTGCATTTTGCCTGCAGGAAATGATTGGATAGCATATTTCACCTTTTGGACTGTTACAGGGGCTTCCAATAGTTGTACACCCTGGGCGTCTAGAGTTGGAAGGTTAACCTTATTTATGTACAGCATGATTTAATATCTTTGAGATCCACATTCATTTTGCCCCATTTTTTTTTTTTGATTCTAGGATAGGATGTTACATAGTAACATAGTTACATAGTTAAATTGAGTTGAAAAATAACATTTTTGAATATGGGGACAAGAATGGGAAGTTGCTGGCTCTACTGTCTAAAGATATTAATGCCTCTGGGGCTGTCCCAGCGGTGAAACTAGTTAATGGGGAAACTACCTCTAGCCCGGAAGGTATTAATAAACGTTTTGTTGAATATTACTCTGACCTTTATAGTTCCAAATTGATAGTTTCTGAGGGAGAGGTGCAGACATACCTGCAAGACATTGACATTCCGGCATTGAATTTACAGGCCAGCACTGATTTAGCTATACCTATCTCATCGGATGAGGTAGAGGCAGCTATTTCAGCTCTTCCAGGGGGGAAAACTCCTGGTCTGGATGGCTTGCCTATTGAGTGGTACAAGCATCATGTAAAAAAAATAGCTCCCCTACTGGCCAACATATTTAATGGAATTCGGATGGGGAACCCTCTTTCTGAATCCATGAGAGAAACACTTATCATTCTGATCCCTAAGCCAGGCAAGGATCCCTTGGAATGTGCCTCATACCGGCCTATATCACTCATAAATGTGGATGCTAAAATACTGGCCAAAGTGTTAGCGCTACATATAGCGCCTCACATGGCTTCTGTGATTTCTCCTGATCAAACTGGTTTTATGCCGGGTCGTATGACAGATACTAATATCAGACGGCTTTTCACCAACATTTCTATTCTGCATGACAACAAAGGGGAAAGGGTAGTTGCCTCTCTAGACAACGAGAAGGCTTTTAATTCAGTGGAATGGGGATATTTGTGGGCCACAATGCGAAGGGTGGGCATACCCCCAGAATATATTGCCTGGGTACAGGAACTATATTACTCGCCGGTGGCTAGGATTAGGACCAATATGTCGGTGTCAAAAGCATTTCCAATAGGCAGGGGTACTAGAAAAGGCTGCCCTTTATCTCCTCTGTTATTCGCACTTGCGATGGAGCCCATGGCCTGTCAAATTAAAGCTTCACCAGAAATAGAGGGTCTGATAGTGGGTACAAGACGGGAAACTATCTCCATGTACGCAGATGATACACTCTTATATCTGCCCAACCCTCATAGAGCATTGACCAGCGCATTAGAGATCATTAACACTCATACCACCTACTCTGGTCTCAAGATCAACTGGTCCAAATCAGTGATCTTCCCCATAGACCGCCCCCCACCTCACTCACCTGAAAGAGCCCACGGTCTTCAATGGGTGGAGTCTTTTAAGTACCTAGGGATCTGGATTCATGCTGACCTTTCTCAATTTGTGGACCTCAATATACAACCCATTTTGCGATATATTGCACAAAAGAAAGAGGCATGGCTGAACCTCCCCCTCACTTTACTAGGGCGCATCAACTTGTTTAAAATGATGTTATTACCAAAGCTCACATACGTGTTTAGGCAGGCCCCATTGATAATCCCTAATTCGATCTTTGCAAAGTTAAGAAGCCTTATGATTTCTTTGTTTTGGAATGGCTCCCACCCGAGATTGGCTCTTAGTACTCTACAGCTTCCGACCACTCAGGGAGGCCTGGCTGCTCCTAACCTTTACTGGTATTTTCTGGCATCCCAACTGGTGGTGGCAAGGAATTGGGCCACTCCGTCTCACACCAATGCAGCTACACTTCTTGAGGCACAGTTGGTAGGATCACTTGAGGGATTGAAAAACCTTCTCTACAGAGGTACCTCAACTACCAAAAACACCTCCCCCTTAATGAGAACCACAGTGAGAGCTTGGCAGACCGCTCTACAATTTTATCCTAAGCCACAACAGTCTTGCTCAGAATTCTCCCCTCTCTGGGGCAATCCCAAACTCCGGCAGCTCCGTACCATCCCAGATCCGTAACTATGGGCTACTCATGACATAAAATACTTAGCAGATATTATGGTGGAGGGCAAGTTGATGGCTTTTCAGGATCTGAAACAGAAGTATACACTTCCTAATAAAATGTTCTTTAGGTACTTGCAGCTGAGACATGCAGTGCACACCCAATTTCAGTACAATGCAATAGATACCACTCCCAGACCTATTGAGTTAAATAAAAGAAAGGTTACACTTGATAAACCATTATCGACCTTCTACGCACAATTAATAAAGGCAGGGAGTGCTTCTCTTAATAAACTTGTGCCTAGGTGGCGGAGGGACATTCCTGGGATTTCTTCGGAGGATTGGGAGGATATTGTGGACTCGGCCTTTGAAGGGGTTATTTGTAGTAAAGATAAAATGACACAACTGAACTACTTGCATAGGGTGTACCTTACCCCATACAGACTCCATAAAATGAACCCGAATATACATGATGTATGTCCCAGGTGTTTTCACTCCCCAGCAGAGTTTTTACATATGGTTTGGGAATGCCCGATCATTCATAATTTTTGGAAAGATATAACACAGCTGGTTAGGACAAAAACTGGTCTCCCACTGCCCATGGATCCCAAAGTCCTATTATTGAATCAAGTAACTGATCTAGTCCCGAGACACGCTCAGAGGACTTTACTATCTATCCTGTGGATGTATGCAAAAAAAATGATAGCTATAAAGTGGAAATCAAGTAATGGGCCTACTTTACATGAATGGGAACAGGTAATTGAGAATGCACTGCCACTCTATAAAATAACATATCTGAGGCGAGGTTGCCCTGAGAAATTTAATAAAGTATGGGCGCCGTGGACAGAGGAAGATCCTGACCCAGACGTGCCTTAAGGTCTGTTTTACCTCAGGAATGCACATTACCCATCCAGGGCTATGTTCCATGCTATGGTGATATTGCGATGTAAAGTCTTACTGGTTTCCTACTGTACTTTGTAGATGAGAATTCAAAGGTGAATGCTTTATCTTGGTTTACAATGTTGCGTTTAAATGTATTACCCTTCATTGATGACTGTATTTGTGAAGAATGACATCACTTCGGTTATGTTTGCTTTGTTAAACTTTCTTTATTGATATTGTACAACAATGACAACTGTGTGATTCATGCTGATTGTACAATTGATAGTTGTGCAAATAAAAGAATTGTTAAAAAAAAATTGAGTTGAAAAAAGACAAAGTCTATCAAGTTCAACCCCTTCAAAAGAAAACCCAATATCCATACACACACCCCTCTATACTTTCAAATAAATGATATATACCCATATCTATTCTAACTATAGAGTTTAGTATCACAATAGCCTTTGATATTATGTCTGTCTAAGAAATCATCAAAGCCTCTCTTAAAGGTATTAACAGAATCAGCAACCACAGCATCACCCAGCAGTGCATTTCACAACCTTGCTGTCCTCACTGTAAAGAACCACCTACGTTGCTTTAAATGAAAACTCTTTTTTTCTAGTCACAGTAATCCTCTTTATAGGTAAAAACGTCCCCTGCTATTTGTCTATAATGACCTCTAATGTCCTCTAAAGTGTAATCCAGGTCACTCTTTTTTCCAGAGAAAACAACCCCAACCTTGACAGTCTACCCTCATAATTTAAGTTTTCTATCCTGCATGGAAACTTTAGTTCTGCACAATTTATTATCATCTGCAAAAATAGAAACAGTATTTCAATGCCCACCTCCAGGTTATTAATAAACAAGTTGAAAAGCAAGGGACCTTGTACAGAGCCCTGCGGTACTTCACTAACAACACTGGTCCAATTAGAAAATGTTCCATTTACCACCACTCTTTGTAGTCTATCTTTTAGCCAGTTCTCTAACCAGGTACAAATACTATGTTCCAGACCAAAATTCCTTAATTTAACTAGTAACCTTCTGTGTGGCACTGTATCAAATGATTTAGCAAAGTCTAAGTAAATCACATCCACTGCCATCCCAGAATTGAGATCCCTGCTTACCTTCTCATAAAAAGAATTTAAGTTAGTCTGGCAAGTTTGATTACACATAAAACCATGCTGGCACAAACTGATTCCTCATTTGTGTAGACAGAAAAATATGAGTTCAGAATCTGCTTTTTTTTGTTTTAATCAACCAGCTGACCCCCTCTGATATTAAAGGTCCCACCCCATGTTTTTACTATTAACATATTTAAAAAAAAATGGATTATTTTTACTGCTTGTGCAATATTCTTTTCCATATCAATTTTAGCTTGCCTTATAGCTTTTTTGCATGATTTATTGGCATCCTTGTACCTTATAAATGATTTGGCTGTCCCAGCTAACTTGAAAGCCTTAAAAGCATGCCTTTTCTTACCCACCTCAACTTCAACACTTCTTTGTTGGTTTTGTGATATAGTATGTCTTTGTACACCCTCTCTTTTTATGCCAGGAGAAATACTGCCTGCGTGTCTTGCCATATTGACATTGTGTTTGGATTTGGGTTAGCTACATAATGGGCTTCTTTGGAGGTTACCTCTTATTGGAGTTTATCTATGTGCATATTCTATTGTTTCTTGAGGTGGCCTATCTGAGTTATATATTTCCCTTTAATATTTCAGTGTGTCCCAGACTACTGGTTTACTTGCTCTGTTTTTATTGTGTCAACAATTCTTTAATAGAATCTGCTATAGGGTTTCAGTATCTGGGTGGTTTATCCAGTATTGCCTTAGTCGCATCTATCTTGGGGTGCTGGGCATAGTTGTACCTTTAGTGTGAGTGGTGAGTGGTCTGAGATTCCCCTCACCAGTATCCTTGAGTCTTTTGTGGCCTGGGCAATATCAGGGAGATACCAAGGCTAAATCTATATGAGAGAGTGTTTTATGGGCAGAGTTAAAACACGTGTATTGCTTGATCATTTTATTGTGAGCCCACCATAGGTCAGTTAAGTGAAATGTACCCCCTATAGGGCCTGGATTTAGACATTAGCTATAATTAAAGGTTTGTCCGATATTTGTATATGTAATATACAGTAATAAACTGTCCTCTGGGGTCTTAGATTACACTGTGCAGGGAATATGGGCAATTTTTTGCAATTAAAATAAGGTGCATGATAGGCTGCTGCCACCCAGGGTTTCTTTAATGCCATAAGTCTAGTACCATCCAAGTGCGTTTCTTGTAGTAGAACTATATGTGGGTTATACCGCTTTAAGTGTTTGTTGACCAGGCCCCATTAAACATATTGTGACACATATCAAAAAATTTGACCCTTTCCTTTGACCGCTTTGTAGAGAAAGTTCCTTTCTCTTGTCTCTAAAAATCTAACTTTGTCAACATCAGCATTTTTTTGTTCAGTTAAAAAATGTCTACTAGGCATTGATGTGCAATGATGTGCAAATACAATTGCTGGTTTTGCTCAAAATTCATAACAGAAGGCAGCAGTGCCAAGAGCAAGTATATGGAAGTTTAAGGAGGAAGTACAGAATGAATGTAATGAATGGGACTTTTTCTCACAATGACTGGGGGCAACTTACTACAATTATTTTTGCAGTCCTCAATAAGCCATAAACAGTCCTGAGACCCTAACTCATCCTAACCCATCATGTTCATCTAGATACCCATGCCAACAGTGGGGTAATTACTGGGCCCACATGAAATTAAATTTTGGCCACCAAAACATTGGTAAATTGACCTATTCTATTAAGGTGTATTGAAATTTCCTGTTAATTAGGGCCTTACTGGGCCTCTGACACTGCTGGGCCCCTGTGCAACTGTGCCAACCTAACTATCTCTAATCTCATCAGAAAGTACAGATGTGCGTGAGAATATAAATAACAATGACAATTCATGCTGGGTATGAGATGGTTAGGACAGGGTGTGAAGGTTCTAGAAGTGGAGCAAATATGGCCCACCATTGTCAAGTCCGACCAAACAGGTTACCCAACAGGGTTCAGGCCAATTTGTGCATTACTAGTTCTAGTTCCATTCACATGCAGTGTAAATTATAGAAATGAACTTTGATCACCCAAAGTTGCCTCAGGAAACGGTGGACATCTGTGGAAAAACAAACCACTACATATGTTTTCCCACTGGGGATTTACATTATTGTTGGTGGGGAAACAGAAGAGGAAATTCATTGTGGGTGACTCCTAGTGCAGGGCTGTCCAAATGGTGGACAGTGGCCCTCCACATCAATGATAATTAATTTATTTCACACTCATACAGAGAGTTGTGAAATCCGGTATAGGCTTATTCGATAATGTTTGTTAACTTCAAATTTTTCTCACCATTAAGTTAAACTGGCTCAGGTGCCAATTGCCCCGAGCCTCTCGCTTAAGGAAGGGGGGAGAAAGAGAAAAATCGTCCCCAACTGCGATAGCCCCAATCTTCAATTTAGTATTTAGCTTACCGGATTTCTGCTGTGACCTGGGTGCAGCCGCCCCAAGTCCGTCGCCAAGAAATAAACGCCAAGTTACGATTATTGATGTATGGCAGCGCACTCCAGACCACATTCAATAGTCACCAACACCGCAGTTGCTTGTTAAAAAGATAAATTTTATTTGAACATTAGGCTAAAAAGCGTCTGAGGTCTGACGCGTTTCGTGTTCACACACTTCCTCAGAGACCTCATGCTCACTACCATGTGCACCCCTTATATTCACAAAGACCCTCCCCTTAGAATTAACATATCAATTAAGAAAGCCATTAAGACAATTACTTGTACACGAATGGTTAAAAACAATGTTACAAATGTTCAAATACTTAACTTATTGTTGCTTACATTTCTGTTCAAAAAATTGTTCCTTTTATATAAGTTATATATCCTAGATTAAGTTCGCAAATCATGTAACACACATATATATTCAGTCAACTTGACATTGTATTTTGGGTCGCTATAAAAGACATAGTAGTTTTTTATGTGTATTCTTATAGTAAGTTTTAATCTCGCCAGTAGCCAAATGATATTCAGTTACTTTTCTTATTAACATGTTACATTGTATCTCTACTGGCTCGAATCCCCAATTGTTACATTGTTATTCTCCTATAAATGATTCTTATCAAATCCTGCAGTCCATGTTAGTGACTAAGTTATTTAAAGTAGCAATTTATGTCGAATACAGAATTTAGTCCTTGGGGTTGTCTAGTCTGCAATTTAAATATCCATCTTACTTCTGCTTTTAGTAGTTTCGCTTGCAGATCTCCACCCCTGGGTCCTAAAGTTACTCGTTCTATCCCCTGGGCCATTAGCAATTTGGTATTACTATTGTTACATTCTTTAAAATGCCTCGAGACTGGTGATGAAGTATTTCCTGTGCTTACGAGATTTAGATGTTCCCTAATTCTCTCCTTAAGTCGTCTCATTGTACATCCTACATACTGTTTAGAACATTTCATGCATGTTAACAAGTATATAACAGACTGTGTATTACAATTGATATAGTTTCTTATTTGGTATGTTTCTTGTGTTACACTGCTTATAAACTGTGTTGATTTTTTTAGAACTGTACAAGTTACACATCTAGGTCCTCCGCATTTATATGACCCTATGCTTTGTAACCATGTGGTATTATTCGTTTCTTTTTGATAAAGACTTGGTGCTAATACTGAGCCAATTGTGGGGGCCCTTCTAGCTACTACTCTTATTCCCGCATCCAGAATTTGTTTGTAGTCCCTATCCACCTGAAGTACTGGCAAAAATTTATTCACTATGTTTTTGATTCTGTTAAATTGTGCACTATACTGCATACTTAGTGTAAGCTGTTCTTTTTTCATTTCTCTCTCCACTCTCCTACCCCGCTTTCTACTTCTCAGTAGTTCCTTCCTATCTGTATTCAGGGCACGTTCAAATTCTGCCTGCAATATTTGCATATTATAATTTTTCTCCAGAAACTTGTCCCTTAATTTGCATGACTCCTCTAAAAATTTATCTTCAGAACTGCAATTTCTGCGCAGTCTGAGGAATTGTCCTCTTGGTATGCCTTTATTTAGGTGTCCTGGATGGCAGGAGTCCGCTCGTAGGAGGGAGTTTCCTGTGCACAATTTAGAGTATACAGTAGTCACAATTTCCTGATCTTTAGTGGAAATCAACAGATCCAAATATACAATACTTTCTGTATTAAATGTGCTGGTAAATTTCAAGTTAAATTCCTCATTGTTTAGACTCTCTACAAAGCCCTGGAAGCTATCCCTATTCCCTGCCCAGATGAATAGCAGGTCATCGATATAGCGACGAAACAGTATCACCCTCTCTAAGTTCGGATCACTACCCCCAAAGACGTGGTTCTCCTCCCACCAGCCCATGTAGAGGTTCGCATAGGTGGGTGCAAAACACGCCCCCATCGCTGTGCCACGCCTCTGGAGGTAATGCTGTTTTCCGAACAAAAAGAAATTGTGTGTTAGCAGATACCAAATTGCTTCAAGTATAAAATCTTTCACTTTCTCTGAATAGTTACTATATTTGATTAGGTGATACTGTATCGCCTCCATCCCTTTGTGGTGAGGTATGCTGGAATATAGGGACACAACATCGGCTGTACCCCAACCATATGTACCCTCCCATTTGATAGTATGCAGTATGTTTAAAACATCTCTCGTGTCTTTCAAGTATGAGTCCAATCTTATAACCAATGGTTGTAACAATTTGTCAATTAATTCAGACAGACCTGAATTTAGGGAATTAATCCCAGATATAATAGGCCTTCCTTTGGGTGGTATATCCCCCTTATGTACCTTAGGTAGATGATAAAATATAGCTACTTGGGGGTGATCCGGGACAATCTTCTTCCACATTCTATCTGTTATGATCCCTACCTGTTTCCCTAGATTTGCTATTTTCTCCAACTCTCTGATATATTCCTGTGTGGGATTAGTTTTCATGGGTATATATGTTTCCAAATCACTTAATTGCCTTAACGCTTCATTCTCATAGTCTATAGTATTTTGTACAACAAGTAATCCACCCTTATCTGCTTGTTTAATAGTTAATGATTTATTAGCATTTAGTTCTCTAAGGGCTCTGCTTTCTCCTGCTGTTAAATTACTTCTTATTTGTTTTCTGCTCTGGTTTTTTTCTAGCCTCATTAACTCTCGTTCCACCAACTCCTGAAATACATCCGCTGCTTCCCCCCGACTATTGACCGGATAAAATTCTGATTTACTCCTCAGTGTTTGTCTAATATTGTGCATATCCTCCCCTATTGTAATTACATCAGATTCGCCACTTTCTTGTAATAAAGACTCTAATAAATGTGCCGCCCTTTGTTCAGAAAATAAAGAAACCTTTACATTGTGTGACCTATCTGTGTCTAAAACATTATCCAGTGAACCGACATTACAATTAGTGAGTTCATAGTTAATACGCAATTCCGTGCTACCATTTATATCCTCCCCCTCTGATTTTACCTCTTGTTCCTTTAAGAAATGTTTGCGCAAAACTAGTTTTCTTACAAATTTACTTATATCTATAATAGTGTCCAGTGCTCTAAAGTTATAAGTAGGGCAGAAAGATAAACCTTTATCCAGTAATGATAGTTGATCCTCCGTTAAGACCGTGTCCGATAAGTTCAATGTGTTTATTTTCGTTTCTCGTTCCGATCCCGCAATGTATACTTGCGATCTCCCATATCTCCGGTCTTTCGCTCCTCTTCTCGTCGCTTTTGGTTTGGCCACTTGCGGTCCTGGTAGAATTGGTTCCCTTCCGGACCGGCATTCCTCGGATCTCTCGGTGTACTCTGTTTCTTCCCGGAAAAAACTTCCAGCGCTTTCTGGTTCCGTTGATCTTGTGTGCTGTAGGAAGAAAAAGAAGAAGAAGACAGCGGGGAAACCATAGACTGTTCAAAGCTACTGTCTGTATATTCATCGTTAGAAAAGCTAACATGTTTAACATTTCGGTCACTTGGTTTTAATATTGATCGTGGTTGCCACCTATTGGATTTCTTGACATGTTTCACATACACCCTATTACTCTCGTAATCCTCCATGTCTCGATTGAATTTAGTAGTTTTGGTAAGTACAATTTCTGATTCAATTTTTGTTAATTTAGGTTTTAAATCTCGTTCCCACTTCTCAAATTTCTCCTGTTCCGTGTTTGCTCCCGCTAAAGGCATTTTAAACTGTTCTTGGGTTTCTTTTATTTCCATGTTTAGCGACGTCATTAACTTTTTATTACGTTCCACTAGCATTCGCATAAGGCCCAACGAACAGTCCGTTAACAAGTTGTTCCATTCCCTTATGAACTCAGTATCAGTTATTTCATATACCGGATGTTTTTTAATTCTTAGTCCCCTTGGAATCATACTGAGCGCAATATATTTCTCCAGGGTTGCAGTGTCCCACCAAATCTTTAACTCCTTAATTTTCAATCTTTCCAATTTCCATAAATTATTGGTTTCTGCTGGGTATGATGTGCTGGTGGATGCGGAGTTAAATATAGCATCTGCTCGTTTTTTACGTTCCTCCACCAGATCATCATAGGTATCCGACATTATTGCTATATGTTATACAACTTAAAAAAACACTCTTATTTAAATATCTTGTTCAACCTCCGAGTGTGATTCTTTCCTTGGCTTCCCAATCACATTAATGATAATTAATTTATTTCACACTCAAGCAACTGCGGTGTTGGTGACTATTGAATGTGGTCTGGAGTGCGCTGCCATACATCAATAATCGGCCCTCCACATCAAAGTCTGCCTGCTGTGTCTGTTTACCATATGTAAAATTTAAAAGGTATCACTACAGAGATTAATTGGCCCCTACATTGTCTAAACCTCAAATTCAGACTAATCCCCTGCATTGTTCACACCTGTGATCCCCCTGCATTGTTCACACGTCTGACACCTCTATTGTTCACTCCCCTAAAGTCCTGTTCTGTTCACACCTGAGACCCAGACTGAAACTGCCCACATTGTTCACCTGCTCACACTTTATTCAAAATGCTAATCGTGCACCAGCACTGTGTCACTGTATGTAGTACATCTTAGACTGGTCCTGATCCCTGTCTCCTGCTCTGTTATGCCTTCTATATGCTCCCTGTGTGTGTCATACTTTGGTATTTGTTTTAGGGGTTTGTTAGCATTTGAAAATTATTGTTAGTGGCCCTAAGGTGTTTAATCATATGCTGGGGTACTGTATTATACACAGGGGAGGAGGAGGCATATGGATTTATGGGTATGTCTTAATATGACTTAGCTTTTTTCACATATGAGTGACATTCTTGCCAGGACAGGCACAAGGTAGTTTGGGACCCTAGGCAAGAGCTTCAATCAGTGCCCCCTGTCCTGCATTATCATTTACCTCCTTACCATGATGGTTTTTAAATAAAGAGAGCAAGAAAGTGTACAACACTTTTTCATTTATATTACTTCCCCTGTACCTGTGCAAGCAAGCTCAGCAGCCATCCATCATACAGCCCTCCACCAGCCCTCATATTGCCCCAATCTTTACCTGTGTCAGCAGTAGCCAAAAATAACTCTGATCACATCATATTGCCCCCAAGTATTTATGTACCTGTGTCAGCACCCAGCCCAGCAGCAACAGCAAACATATGGCCTACAAGGGTCGGCACGTAGGCATGTTAACCCTTCAGCCCCCAAATCTGTACCTGGCTGTGCCAGCAGGAAGCTTCACACTTTACAGTAATAGAAAGAAAGTCTTCAGTGCAGTGCAACTGTGCAAGGCTGAGAGCAGCGAGAGCAAGCCACACCAAGCAGGCCTACAGCTCTCTGCCTCTCTCTGTCATCCAACACATCAGTGACATCATTGATGCGTGTATGCACGTCGCGGTGCACTGCACAGAAGGAGCTATTACTTGCTGGCAAAAGGGAGAAAGGGAAGGAGATGGATTCCACCCAACTGGGTGACCATGATTAGTGAAACAAATTATGAAATAAATGCTTGAAAAAAGTGCGCCCCTCAATGATGGCGCCCTAGACAGCCGCCTACTCTGCCTACCCCTAGTTCTGGCGATGATCCCTGCAGTGAGCACCAACCATTTGTTTTTTTGGTGTGCTATTAATGTGGACATGGTCTTGGGGTAATATGGGTGTGGTTTAAAGTGGGTGTGGCCTAAAAACAGGGCGTGGCTAACACTGGCTTCCGTTATCGGCCCTCCACCATGTAGATTGGAAAAATTCCGGCCCTCTGTACCATAGAAGTTGGACAGCACTGTCCTAGTGTGTCATAGCCCTAAAGCTTCTAGCTCACAGAAACAAAGAACACAAAGCCAGATTTACAAACCAATACCGACACCTTCCTATCAAATACATGTACTGCATCACTGGCGAAATTTAGGCATCAACTTTTTACTTTTTAAAAATATACTTAGCTCAGGTGACACTCCTAAACAGTTTAGGGTACTGTTTGATTTTGTCAGTCACGCTGTGCTTGAGGCAGTGCAATCCTTCAATAGTCCCCGGGAATATTTTTAATCATCCTATGGAAGGATCGCGCCTTCAGCCCAGTGCAACAGAAGAAAACAGCACAGCATCTGCTTCTCTCTTTGACTTGCAGAACTTTATGTTCTGCTAGGCTGGGGAGGGGGGGCGTGGGACCTTTTTAATCTGGTAAAAATAAAACCCTAAACTTCCAGGAATGCCGATATGGATATGGATTTTTATAGGAATGTGTCATAATCCTTCTAAGAATGAAACCTTGATGTTGCTGGGCTACAGCTAAAAGCATGTTTTAACATTTGCCAAAAGCAACAAGGAATACAGTTTTGCTGTTGCTCCTAAAGAACAGTGATAATATAGCATTAAGTTAATAAACAAGCCAATGTGAAGAGCTAGCTTCACAAATAAGGCCTCAGTCATATAAGGCAGCAGTTATAAAAAGTTAGAAGTAATTTGTTAGGACTAGTAATGGGCAAATCTGATCCATTTTTTTGAGCAACAATTTTTTTCACTCATTGGAGAATATGGGCATTCATCATGGCTAAACCTGGTGAAAAATTTTACTCATCACTAATTCGGACTGTAGTTATGAAGTACCAACATATTAAACAGCACTGTACAATTAATGAGATAAGTATATCTATTGAACATATAGATTACATAAAAAAAAATGCAATCAATAACTGATACAAGTGGTACAGAGGGCCCTTCTTATAATCTGAAAATGAAATTATTCATGTGCCCCCTACAGATGTGCATCAACCATACTTCCTAAAAATCAATGTTTCCCTACAGAGGTATGTGGTGGAGTGGTAACTGCCATGTTTAGCTGGACTATTTTTGGTCCCAAGGTGTATGTGATCATTTCTATCCTACCATTCTACCAGGAAGCACATAGGGATAACACCATCCATCCAGGCAGCTCATAGGAACACCATCTTTCCAGGCAGCTCATAGGAATGACACCATCCTGCCAGGTAGCTCATAGGAACACCATCCCTCCAGACAGCTCATATGAACACCATCCTTCCAGACAGCTCATATGAATACCATCCTGCATGGCAGCTCATAGGAATGCTATCTTACCAGGCAGAACATAGGGATAACACCAACCCACCAGGCATCTCACAAGAAAAGCATCCTACCAGGCAGCTAAAAGGAAAACCATCCTACCAGGCAGCATACATTAATAACACCATTATTCCAGTCAGTTCATATGAACACCATCCTACCAGGCAGCTCATAGAATCCCACGAGACAGCTCATAAGAAAGCCACCCTAACAGACATCTTATAGGAACACTTTCCCACCAGGTAGCTCATATGAACACCATCCTATCAGGAAGCACAACGATAAAACAAACCCACCAGGCAGCTCATAGGATCATCATTCTTTCAGGTAGCTCATAGGGACAACACCATACAGTATATCCAGACAGCTCATAAGAACACCATCATTCTAGGCAGCTCATAGGAATGACACCATCCCACCAGGCAGTTCATATGAAAACCATCCTACCACCAGGCTGCTCAAAGAAAAATTATAATGAATGGCAGCCCATAGGAACACCATCCTATCAGACAGCTCACAGGAAAACCATCCTACCACCAAGTAGCTCACAGAAATACCATAATGCATGGCACCTTCCTACCAGGAAGCACATAGAGATAATACCATCCTACTAGGCAGCTCAAAGGAACACCATCCTTCCAGGTAGCTCATAAGACAACACCATCTGTCCAGGCAGCGCATAGGGATAACATCATCCCTCCAGGCAGCTCATAGGAGTACCATCCTTCCACGTAGCTCATAGGAATGACACCATCCCAACAGGTAGCTCATAGGAACATCATCCTTCCCCACAGCTCATAGGGATGACACCATCCCACCAGGCATATCATATGAACACCATCCTAAAAGGCAACTTATTGGGATAACACCATCCCACCAAGCAGCTCATAGGAACACCATCCTTCTAGGCAGCTCATAGGGATAACATCATCCATCCAGGCAGCTCATAGGAAAACCATCCTACCAGGCAGCTCATAGTGACAATATCATCCTAACAGGCATCACATAAGTGAGATCACCCTGGGAGGCAGTAAACACATGATTACAACTTACTATTTTAGCAATATAACACAATAGAATCTCTGGTACAGCACATTTGTATCACAAATATACAAGAAGGAATGTTGGGAAGCAAATAAATTTCTAGCTAGAAAAACAATTTGCAGCTCTTTACCTTCAGAGTCTCTATGTAACATGAAGATGTCTACACACGCACACACACACAGATTTCCTCCCTGCGCCCAGAATACTACCTGTAACTAACTCTCTAGAGTTCTGTGCAATCTCCTGTGTGAATATTCTTACTGAAATTCTACTTCTCTGCAAGAATCCTCTCTTCACATACTCCATACTTTCATTGAAAGCAATGCTAGAGAGTACTGACCAATCAGCTAGGGGAGGTGTGTTTAACTTAGAGGGTGGGTGTGGCTGGCATGTTATCTGCCTGGAAGGTAGAGCTGCCTGGAAGGTGACTCTCATTCCCTATTCCTCCCTATACTGAGAAAGATAGTTAAATATGTGTGCAAATGCAACAGGAGACCTCCTAAAAATAATGTTACATGAAGCAGGGTAACTACAGAGGAAGCAGACCTCACAACATCAGAGGTGACTCCTATATTGTTCTGCATTGCTGGTTACATGTTTTCAATTGAGTAAAAAACCTTATTTGAGAGGACTAAACATTAAATTATATCATATTTTCTTTCACGATCATAGCTTGTAGTTTTACAACACTATGGGGCTTATTTATGAAAGCTCAAGCCTACTAAAACCAGAGTTCTTAAACTCTTATGTGACTTATGCATACCTCAGCTTCCTGACACTTGTTTTTTAATCTCAAGCAAAAAAAAAAAGCTCAGTACCTAAAACCTGCCAAGCTTTTTATTTTTTTTTAATCAGGGAAATAAAACAATCATCAGGAAGCTGTGGTATTCAAATGCAGAAGCCACACATGAGGAACTCTTGCATAGTTTTAATAGATGAATGCTTGAGCCCAAAGGCTCGATTACTGCTCAAGGTCTGATGGCTTACACAAATGTTTAAATGTGTAGATGGTGTCAAGGCCTACCGGCTCAGTAAAAGTAGGAAGCCAAAAGGGTTCAAAAGTCCAAGCAGGGTATACAAAGGGTTAAACAAAGTTCGTAGTCATATCCAGGCAGAGGGTAAGCACAGGCAGCAAAGATTCATAGTCAGGAGGAAAAGCCGAGGTCAAGATCACAAATCAGTCCAATAATAGCAGAAAAAGCACACCAAGGAACGTACAATACAGAACCTATTCACGGGCAGTGATTCTAGGCTTTTGCCGTCTAAAATTTGAATTTGGCTCCACAAAGCTGCATGTTGAAGGCGGCGTTGTGTGCCGGCATGATGATGTCACTGCACTGCGACACAAGGTCTTTGTTCCCTGGGCATCGCCATCTTGCAAGCGGAGCTGGAAAAGGAGAGGAGCGCCACTGGGCGCTCCTCACAAATAGATTCTCAAAGTTGTTCTGTATACGCAAAGCAGTGGTCAAAGTTTAAAACGTTTTGTATATATATTCTAGACTATGACAATAACAATGTCACAGTGTCACCTCAAAGGTGTTATAAGAAAAATCTAAATGCAGCTTTAACCAGTTTTGCTTGCCAGAATGTTCTTGTATTCTGTTTGCTAACATTTCTACCTCAGCTAGATGCAAGTTATTTAATTAAAAGCTGGCAATCAGCGTTTAGGTATATAGAAACAATTACTATATTGATTACCTTTCAGGCATTTTCATTACTGTAGATTCAGCCACTGGGACCTAACCAATGGGGAAAAACACTTCCCTTAAACAATAGTTAGCAAGTGGTTGTGTCAGTCTCTCTGTGTCTGGCTTTTAATATACTGCCTAAAGTACAGTAGATGTATGAAGTTTTGATCAATTATGATGCAGGACAACTAGTCTATAAGGGATTACTTTTTCACAAGTGCTGGTGCACTAAGGGAGCAATACACTTGGTACTTGCACATATGGAAAGTTCAAGTAAGATTGAATTCTGCTGTTTGCCCTATTTGCTATAAGGGGTACCCATACAAATTTAAAAGGTAAGAAGGTACAGGGCTCCCAAAGCACCTTACAGCAAAAAGTACTCCTTCTTGTACCTCAAGCATGACATAGATATACGTAAGATATAACTTTTATTTTTAGTATAAAGGCTGAATTAACCTTGTCAGCTCTCATATTACTGTACCTCTTACAAGGAAACTTTTGAAGACACTTAGGGGCAGATGTATGAAGGGTCGAATATCGAGGGTTAATTAACCCTCGATATTCGACTAGGAACTAAAATCGTTCGACTTCGAATATCGAAGTCGAACGATTTAGCTCAAATCCTGCGATCGAACGATCAAAGGATTATTCCTTCGATCGAACGATTAAATCCTTCGAATCGAACGATTCGAAGGATTTTAATCCAACGATCGAAGGAATATCCTTCGATCAAAAAATCTCAGGCAAGCCTTTGGGGACCTTCCCCATAGGCTAACATTGACTTCGGTAGCTTTTAGCTGCCGAAGTAGGGGGTCGAAGTTTTTCTTAAAGAGACAGTACTTCGACTATCGAATGGTCGAATAGTCGAACGATTTCTAGTTCGAATCCTTCGATTCGAAGTCGAAGTAGTAGTCGAAGGTCGAAGTAGCCCATTCGATGGTCGAAGTAGCCCAAAAAACACTTCGAAATTCGAAGTTTTTTTAATTCGAATCCTTCACTCGAGCTTCATGAATCGGCCCCTTAGTACTAAATAAACTGGAGGACCACATGCATATAACAGATGAACTTTGGAACAAGTTTATTCTTAGTCACTTCACAGCTTATCACAGTTCTTCAGATATCCACATGATCACCACTTCTATTGAAACAGTACTGGAGTATACAGGGTTCATCTGACGCTGCCAACCTTTTTAAAACTCTTCTTTATCCTGGTGTCCAGACCAGGATAAAGTGCAGCTCAAAGGAATACCACTTTATACAAACAGTATGACCTACCTAGCCTTGACCCTGTGTCCATGTCAATGAGTTACTGATTTCGTGCTTACCTATTTCTTCTTTCTCAGCATCTGCTTATCTACTTCATCAGACACAGAGACTGGGGCAGACTTAAAGGAGAAGGAAAGCTACAGAGGCATTTTATTGCCAGTAGATTAGCTGCAATAGTGCAAGCTAGAATGCTATATTTATTCTGTAGAATGTTTTACCATACCTGAGTAAAAAGCTCTAAAAGCTCTCTGTTTGTTTAGTATAACAGCTGCAGTATTAACATGGTGTGACATCACTTCCTGCCTGAGTCTCTCCCTGCTCTGGGCTCAGATTACAGCAGAGAAGGGAGGAGGGGGGTGAAGAGGAGCAAACTGAGCATGCTCTTGCCCAGGGCAATGAGGTTTAAGCTGAAGGCAGGAAGTCTGATACAGAAGCCCATGTGTACACAATAGAAGGAAAGAAATGCAGTGTTTCTTTTGACAGGGGACTCAGAGCAGCACTACTTTGGGGGTTTACTGGTATATTTAGATGGACCTTTCTGATAAGGCTTACTTAGTTTTAACCTTTCCTTCTCCTTTAAGACTTCCTTAAATGAACTTCCCAGGTATAGTGCTAAGGGCAATAAAAAAAACTGTTATACTCCAACTCTTTTGGTCAGAACAAGCAAAAATCTTAGTATGCAGTAAAAACATACTACTGTGGAAGAATTCAAATATATCCATCCTGAATAGACAAGAAAAATAAAATGTACAGTATGTTCTTCTTCCCAGGTGCCAAAAAGGCCTTTAACAAAGATGTTTCTGTGTTTCTTGGTACCAATAATTTCAAATGAAGATATAAAGATGCATTGTAATTTCGAAAAACGGTCCGCACACACCAATATTGCAGTCGGGGATTGTGCCCCTTTTATTAATGCCACCAACAATCAATAATCAACGTTTCGGGGGGACACAGCAGGGAGGCTGTGTCCCCCCGAAACGTTGATTATTGATTGTTGGTGGCATTAATAAAAGGGGCACAATCCCCGACTGCAATATTGGTGTGTGCGGACCGTTTTTCGAAATTACAAAGCAGTAAGGAGACCTGGCAAGGTCAACGGAAGACCAGCACCACTACGCAGAATAAGTGGAAGGAGGTGTGCGGTAATATAAAATTTCATGATATAAAGATGCACACTTTAATGTGTCACTACATAGCAGCTATAACTGCTGAAAAATCCATATATATAAACAGAATGAAAGCAATTTCCATAGAACATAAAGCTGCAGCATTTGCACATGATCTGTTATTAATTCTTACCATTCAATAGGTTAAAAATTCCAGGCTAAATGTGGCAATAATGCAGAAAATATTCTCTCTCAAGTCTTTTGGCGTGTGAAGAGCTACAAAACCCAAATTGATGTATCAAGCTTATTACTTGTCTTTTTATGTTATACTGAAACTGTGCAAATATATACTGGCTATAATACAGGACTTCACTAAAAACAGTAAATTGACTCTCTCTCACACAGAGGAGATGGTGATCAAATTGTCTGATCCTTGGTACTATGTCCAATTTGCACCATTATATCAATTTACTATTGATACATTGTTATTGTACTATGGTTAGCCTTGCAGAGCTGTGCATTTGCAGTACAGATTCTATTAACCAAACCACATAAAAAAGGAGGTTGTACTGTTAGACCATGTGATATCTTTAGAGATATTTTTTAAAAAAGTATTAACTTATTTTTATTAACAGCAGCATTCTAATAGCATTCTGATTAGAAAAAATGTAAATCTAAATTAGCTGATAAAAATAAATAAAGGATGCGCGCATTTGCAAACTGTCAGTCCATTTAGTATAATTTAGAATAATTTAGTAACTAGAAACTCCTATCTATAGTTATTAAATGTTGTAGGTTTAACAGGCTCTTTGATCCCAATGGTAGGAGTACTTACATCAGTTTTATTATTTTATACCTAAAATAACTGCTCCTAAATATCTTTAATCCACCCATTCCGATAATGTTTGTTAGAGGAAACATCCTTGAAAAATAAAAATACTGTACAATTGCAATAGACCCCATTTGCTAAAACACGTGTATAGTTAAAATCAAAACCAGATCTAATTTCTAAAAAGGGTCCAACTATAACTTAACCAACATGTTTTGTCATCTAATATAGCTTCCTGAAATCAAAACTTTAAACCCAGAATGACTACTTAACCAATAGATCATTTATATGATATTAAGTGGCCTTTTAAAGAATCTACACAGTATGTGCTGTCTCAGAGATCACCTGACCAGAAATAACAGAGCTCTAACTGTAACAGAAAGAAGTGTGTAAGCTAAAGAATTGCCTATTAATTGTCTCATCTGGCCTAGCATGTGTGATTTGTTTGTGTTCACAGTGAATCGTATGATCCCAGGAGGTTGCCCTTAGTACTTAAAATGGCAATATTCTATTTAGGATTACCCAATGGCACACGTATATTTTTATAAAAATGGTTTATTTTGATGAAACAAGGTTTTACAAATGAGCTGTGTTATGCAGTATATTTTTACTAAGACCTACATTGTCCAAGGGTACAGTTTTCATTTCAGTTCTTCATTAGTAGTTATTCAAAAGCAGTTATCTCTTATTAAATTGATGCTGTATATATATATATAACCAGATGTATGTACTGTTCTTAGACCTGCCAACATCAATTTATCGTCTACTCTATATTGTACATACTGTTCCCATTATGAAATGTGTATAATGATTAACAAAACTTTGACTTAATTTTGTTGACGTGCAAAAACAGCCATTGCCGGCTCGCAATTTTTCCAGAAAACTGCAATGGTACAGATTTGCTCATCACTGGAACTGAGGTCATTGATATCAGTTATTCTCTTAATTGATTTATTATATATCAGATTTATTTTTTTTATATATATTTTTTATGAGTAGCATTACCTTTTAAGACTCCCATTTTAAAACAGATGTTCTTTTTCTGGAGCATGAAAATAATATTGTACTAAATGAACATGTTATGTTCTTTAAGTTATGCTGTTATGAATAAGTCATTTTTGTCCAGAAGTGGCAGGTAAAAATCTGTCCATTATTGAATTTTGTGAATTGTGTCTTTTATTTAAACATCAATGCAAAATGATACAGAATAAAACTGTGACATACAATATCAGTGAATGTAAGTGAAGTATCAAATCAAATATGAAATATATTTCTATGCCACTTTCAGATTTATATAATCACTATAAAATCAGTGTTGGGTAAAATTCATTTAAAAAGGTCCATTGGACAGCCAATGACTAGATCCTTTTTCACAATTCAAGCAATATAGCACATGTACTCTTTGGGGGAGGGGGGGAGCATTTTTGCAATGCACAGGAACTGTCAGCTTAATTCCAAGCACAAATAAAATACTGCAAGCAGCATAAAGAATGATCACTATGGATAACCACACCGATGGAACACCTAGTGATTGTAAAACATTCAAATCATCTCAGTTTGAAATGTGTACTGCGGAAAATGTACCTTATCTTTATCCTTTTAACTTAGATTTGGGTGATTTACAGAAGTGACACATCTAAATCATTGCATTTTCATTGTGGAAGCAAATTGAGTAAAGGTCTCTGTTTCTCAAGAATAACACCAGTTAAACGATTGTTTAAGAAGACAGAGTGGTGGATATGGTTTTAAGGGCTACAGGAGGTGGGCTTAGTTTGGCTTGGCACATGTGAACTGAACATCCCAATTTCTTTTTTTAATTTTACAATGGCCACACCATCAGTGTGGTTCCCGCCAACCCTCCCTGTCCTGAATGCTTTAATGGTGCGAATGCTTGAAAACTGTAGGTCTGTGTGTAAACATGATGGTAATTTACTTTTTTTATTTTGGTACTGATAACAGCATCCAGCTCAACTCATAACTGACACAAAAACAGTTGCACAAAAACCAAGTTATTCTTTATGAGGGAATACAAGTTCTTATGTCTAGTGATGGGCGAATTTATTCGCCAGGCGAGAATTTGCGGCACCGCCGGCGAATACATTCGTGAAACGGTCGTCAAAAAAAATGGACGGCGGCGGTTTCACCAAATAAACGGATGCCGGCATCAAAAAAACAAACGATGGCATCAAAAACAGACATCGGCGCCGTTTCCCGAATTTTTTTGCATAAAATCGTCCATCACTACTTAAGTCCATTCACTGTCAGATAGCTTTTTAAAACCTAGTAGTAATTTGCAGTAACCATGGATCCATTACTGGTATTGTGCCTGGGCACAAAAATTTCACAGAAGTACTAATGACTCATCGAAAGGAAAGATAACAATCAAATTGAACACAATAGTACAATAAGTTTGCATCACATTCAAAAGGGTTGATCAATTGCTGTTTTGACAATAATGTACTGATAAAAACAAAGATATAAAGATATATTAAATAATAAATAATAAAGGTAATACAATTCTTAAACCTTTGTAAATGGTGAGCAAATGATAACGGAGAATACAATAGTTCCAACACTTTTCTGAAAACAATTCTTAAGCCATGTTTAATTTACCCCCTTAGCAAAGTAGTATATCCACTGAGATACTTGCAATCAAACATATCAGTACAGGTATAGGATCTGTTATCCGAAGACCCTTTTTCCATAAAGCTCTGAATTACAAGAGGGTCATCTCCCATAGACTCCATTTTACTCAAATAATTTAATTTCTGAAACCATGTTAATTTGTAACTAAGATTTTTGTTTTCATTATATAAAATAACACACAGAAAATGTTTTGTATAGCTAAAATAAAATTTTCTGTATAGCTATAATGCTATGTATAGCTATACAGAAAATTGCAATTGAATACAAGAACAATGCATTCATTACTACTGCCAACTTTCCAACAGTATAATAATAATAATAATAATAATAATAATAATCACAACTTTATCTACCATCAGTATAAGAAAATAGATAACAAATGTAATCATGTAATATCCAAGGTGTCCACAATGTTGAAAACTTTTAAGTTTTAGACAAATAAAGTCTTGTTATTATTGACCAAATTTATTTCTTGGACTTCTGTACATGCACTTCTTGGTTCTTATAACCATTCTGTTGTAAAGGCTCCCTTTATTTAGCATGCTATAATTCACTTTTTTTAAAAGTTTAAAAGTGAGTGTTGTAGTCTTTCCATTTGACAAGCTAAGCAACCTGCATTTCTGAACATATGCTTTAATTTATTTTTACAAAGTGCACATAATGGATTTATTATGGTCACTGCTGTTTTAGCACAGCAAACTTCACTTTTCCTCTATCAATTAATACTTTCAGGCATAGCCAATTGTTAGAAATGCATGAGACTATTTTACACAAATGGAAAATAAGCTGTTCCAGGTTTGCTTGGCAGAAATAGGAATCATTTTACTAAGTTGTGAAATTTTAGGGCTGGTTTACAACAGTCCCTAATTGCTTGAGATTAATTGTTCAGAATATTTATTTTTCCTGTGGCATAGCTGCAATGGTTACTTATGTGATTTGCTGTAACAACATTGCTTGTATGTAGTTTTTAGTTTAAGTTTTTACCAATACTTCCTTCCTTCTTTTGCTAGGTTACATTATCAGTACTGTAATATTCCTCTTCATTGAGCTCTAGTGCAAAGACCTTATTCATGCTACCCATAGAGCTAAAATGTCCAGCACATGTGAAATCTATTGACAGAGAAGCACATTTGCAAAGGAACAATGATGGAATGAGACAATAATGATGATAGTTATTATTTGCTATTTTTTACTGTTCTTGTGCAAATCCTTAGAACTTCAGTTTTTACATCAAGCATATATAGCTTTTAATTACAGAATGGTTACTATATTTATATGATGGGTACAAGCATAGAATTTACCGGTTAAAAATTCTGCCACGTGAAAGAAAAAATTATGACTAAAACATTACAGAACCCAGCACAAAGTTTACACTCTGAACAAACAGTGACTTTTTTGTAGCACTTGCATGTGGCTTTTAAATCTTTTAAGACATATTTGGTCTGAATTTTTTTTTTTACCAAACAGCACTTTTTAGACAGCTGAAATATGCCAAAAAAACCCTATGTGACTATAGCCTAAAGGGGTAAAAAGAAGTTTGGGCCAAATTCTGGCTTTGAGGCAGTTAAATGTGCAATCGTCATTTTACAGGTACATTTTAGCCAGACCCGTTTTTAGCCAGACTTATTAACCAGTTTTCCTGGTTGAAGGGGTTATTTACCATCCCACACCTTTTTTAGTTCTGTTGTTTTCAGACATAAAGACTTTCTATTTTTTATTTGTGACGCTTTTCTAATATTGAACCTTCTTATGTCCTTCTGAAGCAGCTCGGGGGGGGGGGACTTTCCTATCTGCTGAGCATAATCCCTGGATTTCATTAAAGGGGTTGTTAACCTTCCAACACTTTTTTGAGTTCCGTTCATCAAAATAAATACTTTTTGCAATTACTATTTTCTATTTGTGACTATTTTTGTAATATTGAAGTCTAAAGTTTCATTTTTCACCATCCTATGTCTTTCTAAAAACAGCTCTGGGAGGGGGGTCACCGACTCTGTGAACTGTAAATGATACTTTAGTTGATACATTTCTTATTGAGCCTGCTGAGCTTAATCACTGAGTTTTATTAAAGGTGACTGTTAGCATTGATACAATAGTTGCTAATATTCCACAGATGCTGCTGAAAAATCAGCTAATGTAGCAAATTGTAACAGTTCAGAATCTGCACCTGGATTACTGAGCTGCCAGACTGAAACACCAAGGACAGATGTTGATACAATAGCTGTTGATATGCCACAGATGAGGCTTAGAACGTATCAACTAAATGCATCAAATTGTTACAGTTCAGAATCTTCACCTGGATCACTGATTTGCCAGACTGAAACATGAGAAACAGGAATATTATATTAATATTTTTGAAACACCTGAAACTACATTTACTGACATAGGAATTTATGTCTGCTTGTTTTTCTGCAATTAGTGGCAAATAATAAGTTGTATTGTTAGTGCTTTTTTATAAATAAAATGTTTTTTTCAATACAAATATCTAGTACCATGTAATTTATATGTACATTAGAATGCATCTCTGTACATGGTAAAAATGAATAAAACTGAACTGAATTTATCTTTCAGCTTCTTTCTATTATGTACATATATCCACAGCAAATGGATTATCTGCAATGTGAAATAACAGGCTTTGACCTTTTAGTCTTCCTTTTCTTGATTCTTTACTCTACTTTCCAAAATAAGTAATGTAATTATGCTGGTAAACTAGAAAAAAAAGGGCAAAGTTCTTTCTTCAACTTTTAAACTTGGTATTGGTAACTTGGTAAAAAATGTTTTACATTAAAATAGAAAAAAAACATAACAGGAGGTAGAGATGAGTAATTCAGTGTTTCACCACTGCACTGCTCCCCCCCCATAGAAATGATCTAATTTAGAGCATCTTCCTGCCCCCATGTTTTAACACTGATTTTAAATATATATATGTGCTCTTACTCCAACAATGGTGGGTGCTCTGGTCCAAACATTTGGAGTGCTGGTTCACTTTGAAGGCTATATATATATATATATATATATATATATATATATATATATATATATATATATATATATATATATATATATATATATATATATATATATATATACATATAACTAGATAGATGCACTCAGATAGCCATGGTGATGCCTAGGTGCTGGAACAAAAATTCATATCTATAAAGCAAAAAAACTTCCGCACACATAGGTCTTGATAAGTGAAAAAAAGCTGGTAGATTTATTTCAACGTTTCGGCTTACAAACTCAAGCCGTCATCAGGAAGGGCAAAGCCTAAAGTGAACATGAAGTTATATACACACACGGGATTCAAAAATGGCGCCAAAACCATGCCAGTGACATCACAAAAAGTGGGTGTGGTTATAGTACTGAGTGCATCAGTGATAGTGTCATGGAGCTGAGCCAATCGTGTGCATTGTATCAGTGGTAGTGTCATAGGAGTGCACCTATCACGTATAGGCGAATACTACAGTGACTCTCAATGCTAATTAAACACCCAGTATCAAATTACGTGATTGTTGTGACAGGGAAAAACATACCCTGTGAGTGAAATAAATAAAAACAATCAAATGATCTCCCTATGACCTTATAGTAAGGTCAGGAAGTATCCCCCTCACCTACCTCCGTGGTGGGGGCTGACAGCCAAATTGCCTTTGCCCTGTGTCGCCTCCAATGCAGGTACGGAGGAAACATACTAAATGCAGGACCTGTTACCTGTTTCCAACATCGTTAAGCCTTTCTAGTTGCCTTGTGTGATCTGTGCCAATTGTTGTACCACACATGTTACATCCCAGCACTATACTGACCTTTGCAGCATACTACAGCACAAGCGAGACTTCCTCGTGACTATTAAAGGTCGCAACCAATCAGGGTCAGTACGGACCCAACTTTTGCCAGAATGTCAGACCGATCCCAACGCTCAGCAATAGAAGAGACCTCCACTCTTTTGGCACTCCAACCTGTGCGGTGTTCACTGTGTGCGCTATGAGTGCACCCTTGTCACATTCAAATCTAGTGCTGAAAAGACCAATGTATAGTCTTTTGCTTTATAGATATGAATTTTTGTTCCAGCACCTAAGCACCACCATGGCTATCTGAGTGCACCTATCTAGTTATATGTCTGTATGGGGACTATCTTTTTTCCACTTAGGTGGTTGAGGGTGAGTCTTAATAAGGTGGCACCAGACTCTTTTTTGTTTTTTTGCAAGATTTGCCTTAATTTTGAAGGATTGCTTAATCTCTGAACATAAACAACGACACAGCTCATTTTGTGCTTTTCCCACGGAGAATGGAAGATACGCAGCTATGTACTGAGATAGAGACGACATGAGAGTATAACTTTTCATCAGAGGACGCTGAGAGAATCTTATTTTCTGATCTCCCAAGTGCTTCAATACCAGGTATGACCCCTCAATTGTTAAATCTAAAGAAAAAAGAGTTAGATCTATTACTGCATGGGACATTTTTATCGAGCTATCACAGACAGAAGCTCATTCCCAGGGGTTTCAGAGTTAGAAATGTGCCCACTTTGGGCAGATCGAATGCTAAGTTTTGCAGTAAGTGGTGCAAGATTCTCAACAAGTGCTCATTAGACCTGATTTTGTTGGTCATTGAATTTGTTGGCAAGGATTTACAACTTACCAAAGCTGATATTATTAGCTTTGAATCAGACCACTTACTGCAACTTTCACAAGACAAATCAATTGATTGGCTTAAAAATCTAGAAACTAACCTAAATAAGTATAGACAGGATTTGACATCATTTAAGGAGAAAAAGTTAGGTTTCGTTAAAGAGGATTATAAACAGAAGAAAGTGTATAGGTGGTTGCTAGGGATTACTGAACCCAGGGGAAGACATACTTTTCCGAAGTACAAACTCGCTTCACTTAACACGGTTGACAGTTCTGGTGACTCGACTGACTCTGACCCGGGACTACCCTCTACTTCCTCACAGTCTTTTTTAGGCACCACCCCCAGAACACAGTTACATACAAACCCAGCAGGGGCAGTAGAATTAGGAGGGGTGGCAAAAAACATAACGGTAAAACCTCCAAGGAGGGGGAGAATCAAGACATAATAGTCAATTTATCCAAGCAAAAACTCACTATGGGGGAAACCAGACTACTCAATCATGGGTTAAAATTTGTACCAACTAATTCTTCAGCACCTTTTGATGCTTTTAAAGATATACACAGGTCCAAAAGACAGTTAAAACTGAAGGACCACTTCAGGGGGAAACCTACTAGTGACCGATCTCACTTCACCAAGAAAAGTTCCTTTGACCTTCCCAATACCCCTCACACCATTTCTACCTTCACACGCTTGTTGTCAAAAGACTCTACTAGAATACATTCCAACATAAAGAAAGGGTATTCTAATTTAAATAAACTGGAGAAGGAAGCCATTGCTACATTGAGGGCCAATAAAGACATTATAATCAGACACGCTGACAAGGGTGGGGCAATAGTCTTACTAGACAAAGACAATTATGTGAGTGAAATTCTCACTCAGCTATCTGACAAAAACACATACGCTATCTTAACGAATGACCCTACTAACAGATACAAGGAGAAACTTGACAGCTTAATTACTATGGGAGTTAATGCTGGGTGGTTGACGGAAAGTACAGGCCAGTACCTGACAGCGGATTTTCCCAGAATCCCTTTTATCTACACCATACCGAAGATACATAAATCTCTCACTGCACCTCCTGGACGGCCCATCATTTCTGCCACTGGGTCGATTTTCCAACCAGCGGCTAAATATCTTGATTACTTCTTACAACCAGTAGTCCAACATATGGAGTCATATATTAAAGACACCAAACACTAACTGGGTTTATTAAAAAATGTCCAGGTTCCAACAGACTGTTTACTGGTGACAATGGATGTCTCCAGTCTGTATACTGTTATTCCACACACAGAGGGACTGCAGGCTTGCCAGAGGGCACTTCAAAAACATCACCATGGTTCTCCAACAGTAGAATTTTTGATTGCATTACTAGACATGGTGTTAACACATAATTACTTTATGTTCCAAGATTCTTTCTTTCTACAGATATCAGGGACCGCTATGGGTTCGCTCCATCCTTTGCGAATATTTACATGCAACAGTATGAGACAGAGAGGTTACTCCCAATGGGGGGCAGTAATATTGTTTTTATAAACTATATATCGATGAACTGCTGTTGCTTTGGTCGGGCACCTCTGATGAACTGGTTAGGTTCTGTGAGCAATTAAATAACCTTGACTCACCCATCCGACTCACCATGACTTACGATCAGCATATGATTCATTACCTTGACCTGACGATATACAGGTACGGGAGAGGGGTTGGGCACTACACTGTACAAAAAACCTACAGATAGGAACAGCTTAATACGGGCTAACTCATTCCACCCCCCCCCCCCCATATGTCCCGAGGGGTCCTATATTCACAGTTCCTGAGAGTGATCAGGAACAATTCTGATGTTACTAACACTGAACTACAACTCTCAGAACTTGCTGAGCAGTTTCATTGCAGGGGTTATTCTAATGTGCTGATTGACAAGCAACTACGGAGAGCCAAAGCATGGACACAGGAATCTCTACTACAGGAACAGACTATAAGTAAAGTACAACCGGAATTGATTTTTACTACCCAATGGTCTACAGCCAGCACGCAGTTGAGGAGGGCAATAAGCGACAGATGGGAAATTGTCAACACTAACACACATCTCCCTTTTCTTGATAAAAAGAGACCCTTATTAGCTTACCGTAGAGGACAGAATTTGGGTGACCTGCTGATGGTGAAGGATGTAACAGCTGAAGCCAAGGGGTCACAGACTTGGCTCAACAAGCCTTTGAAAAAAGGATGTTTTAAATGCTCCAATTGCCTGACCTGTAGTGGAATGCTTCAGGGCTCATACTTCTCACACCCCAGAACTGGCCACAGGTACAGTATCAACCATAGACTAACGTGTACTTCTGATCACGTGATCTACATGGCATGGTGCCCCTGGGGGTTACATTATATTGGCAAAACTGTGACGACATACAGGGAAAGAATGAACAATCATCGAAGCGCGATCAGATTGGCTTTGTCCACGGGCAAAGCCGACCAACCTGTATCTAAGCACTGGTTGAAGTGCAAACATACTCTCCCCCAGTTTCGTCACATGCTTATAGACCATGTCCCTGTGCAACGTAGGGGTGGAAACAGAGGTTTATTATTAATACAGAAAGAATCCATGTGGATTTACAAATTGGAGACCCTTGCGCGCAAAGGCTTAAATGAAACTCTTCCCATGTCCCATTTTTATTGATGGGCTATGTGTATTCCACATCTTATGTGTGACAAAGTGTTCTGCATACTTATTTTTATTGACCTACAGTGATCCTGCTACTTTATCTTTGACCAATTGAGCAGCAAGTACTGACGTTTAGGTACCTGGATTGGGTCACCCCCAGGCCAGACATAACAGATGGATTAGATGTAATTGACTACTTTTGGTTCTTTTCATAATTTTTTTTGGTCTAATTTTATTGATTTACAGATACATGATGACAGATTGCTTCCTGTCATATTTTCTACAGTTTATTGAACAGGACACTGTGTTATGATCCATAAGACATGTTGTAAATTATCACCAACAATGAACTAATGGTCACGTAATGACAGTACAGTATGAGATAATGCTTCATTCCACAAATAAGACTGATGTTACATAGTTACTAAGAAGGATAAGCCAATTGAGCGTGTCATATTAATGTATACAGTGTTACAGATGAAACTTAGTGATTGGTTACACTATGTGTATTGTTTTTTTACTTCTTTACAGGATTTTTTTCCGCTACGTGGTGAGGTGTAGTTCAGCCATAGTCGAATGCTGGCCCCAGTCAGGGTTTCGGGTTACGTGAGGCAGGACCTGTAATGATGTAAGACTGGGAACAGTTAAAGCCTATTTGCCTTTAGCGATGTCCATCAAACCGGAGGTCCTGAATTCTCCGACCCCTTCCAGCAGAGACTATACATTGGTCTTTTCAGCACTAGATTTGAATGTGACAAGGGTGCACTCATAGCGCACACAGTGAACACCGCACAGGTCGGAGTGTCGAAAGAGTGGAGGTCTCTTCTATTGCTGAGCGTTGGGAGCGGTCTGACATTCTGGCAAAAGTTGGGTCCGTACTGACCCTGAATGGTTGCGACCTTTAATAGTCACGAGGAAGTCTCGCTTGTGCTGTAGTATGCTGCAAAGGTCAGTATAGTGCTGGGATGTAACATGTGTGGTACAACAATTGGCACAGATCACACAAGGCAACTCGAAAGGCTTAACGATGTTGGAAACAGGTAACAGGTCCTGCATTTAGTACCCACCACGGAGGTAGGTGAGGGGGATACTTCCTGGCCTTACTATAAGGTTGTAGGGAGATCCTTTGATTGTTTTTATTTATTTCACTCACAGGGTATGTTTTTCCCTGTCACAACAATCACGTAATTTGATACTTGGTGTTTAATTAGCATTGAAAGTCACTGTAGTATTCGCCTATACGTGATACGTGCACTCCTATGACACTACCACTGATACAATGCACACGATTGGCTCAGCTCCATGACACTATCACTGATGCATTCAGTACTATAACCACACCCACTTTTTGTGATGTCACTGGAATGGTTTTGGCGCCATTTTTGAATCCTGTGTGAGTATATAACTTCATGTTCACTTTAGGCTCTGCCCTTCCTGATGATGGCTTGAGTTTGTAAGCCAAAACGTTAAAATAAATCTACCAGCTTTTTTTCACTTATCAAGACCTATGTGTGCGAAAGTTTTTTTGCTATATATACATATATATATATATATATATATATATATATATATATATATATATATATATATATATATATATATATATATATATATATATATAAAACTCCCATGAACTTGAAATTTGACCATTTGCAGTTTATTAAAAAAATACAATTTTATAAACTCGGGTGAATGCAATCGAATCGCAAATTTTAATCAAATTGGATTCAAGTTTTTAAAACTCAATTCCATTTTTTCTCTGTAAAAACTTGAATGTCAGTACGGCCAGGGCCGCCATCAGGGGGGGACAGGGGGGACAAGCGTACCGGGCCCGGGCATGAAGGGGGGCCCGGCAGCGCTGCATTTTTTTGAAGATCCGGGCCCCCCTTACGAGCGCCCGAGCCGTACGTCTTGCCTCTTCAGTGCCGAATGCGGAAGTGCCGAAAAGCCGAAGCCGATGCGACGAAAAGACCCGAAGTCACGGAAAAAGCCGAAGTCCCGAAGTCACGAAGCGCCGAAAAGACCCGAAGTCACGAAAACAGCCGAAGCCGAAGTCCTGAAGCAGCGCAAAGACCCGAAGTCACGAAAACAGCCGAAGCCGAAGTCCTGAAGCGGTGAAAAGACCCGAAGTCACGAAAGGAGGCGAAGTTGAAGTACTGAAGCCATGAGTTCAATTCTACTGAACACCAGTTTGTGTTTTTTTTTTTTTTTAATCCCCTGGCCACCAATGTATTATTTTAATATTCTATAGGCCCCTGCCACCAATCTTTTTTTTAAAACTTTTGTTTTTGGGGCCCCAATTTTTTTTTTAACTCGTAAGGGGCCCCTTGCCACCATTGTTTTTTTTTGGGTTTTTTTTAAAAAAAAAAAAATTAATTTTCTTTTTGGTGGCCCCAAATTTTTTTAACTTGTAAGGGGGCCCCTGCCACCAGTTTTTTTTTTTTTCAAAAAAAAATTATTTTTTTTTTAAATTTTTTTTGGGGCCCCAATTTGTTTTTAACTTGTAAGGGGGCCCCTGCCACCATTTTTTTTTTTTTTTCAAAAAAATTTTTTTTTCTCCAAATTTTTTTTTGGGGCCCCAATTTGTTTTTTTTTTACCAGAGAAATGCTTTATTGAATTTCACAAACAGCGATAACAAAAGAAAGGCTGTATGTCTGGAACACAATGCTCCGAGTGCAATTAAATAGAAAAATGCAATTTACCACAGAATCATAAGTCATTATTCCGGTTACAGTGAAATCACAATAAAGGATAAGCATGAAAACACATAAAAGAAAACAGAGGAAAGAACAGAAAAAAGAAAACGGTTAACTGTTATGCTCTGAACTGTTATGCTCTTTTAATGATCCAGGAGAAAACATATGCGGACCTAAGGGGTACTCTCCCTATCAAGGTGATATAGCAGTTGCACTAAGTTGGAATAGGGGCGTAGAGTGGGTCTAACGTAGGGTTTGCAGTGCGGTGGGGTTAGTCGCCCTAAAGAGCTTCCAAGGTGACCAAATGACCTCATGAGCTTCCCTCTTGTTCTCGTTGGTAGACGCCATCTCCTCCATCTGTTCATGAGTGGAAATTAGTGTAAATAGCTCCTGAAGAGAATAGGTAGAGTTCAGTTTCCACTTTCTCGAAATGATTGTGGCAGCAGCAGTAAAAATTTGGAACAATAACTTCCGTTGAGGCGGCTTCACAGAAGAAGGAAGGGCATTGAGTAAGGCTATTTGAGGCTCAAGAGGTAAAGTCCAGTGTAATTCAGCTTGCAGGAATGCAAATATCGATTGCCAGAACAACAATACCTGAGGGCATTCCCACCACATATGGTAGAAAGTACCAGGGGTATCGCAGCCTCTCCAACATTTGTCGCTGTAACTAGGGTTAATATTGTGAATTTTCACAGGAGTAAGGTGCCATCGGAACAACACTTTTTTATTTATTTCTATATGATTAGTGCATCTCGTGGCCCCCTGGGATGCTAAAAATACTCTGTCCCATTGTTGAGGGGTGAGATGAAGATTGAGGTCTTGTTCCCATCTCATTTGGTAAAGAAGTTTAAGTTCAGGATCTTTCTGCAGGAGCAACTTATAACAATCGGATAACACCCCTTTTCCGTAAACACTCTCCCTACAGAGAAGTTCCATGAGCGTAGACCTCCTGAAGGATTTAGGGCTATTGAGATGCGACTGCAGTAGATGGTTAATTTGCATCAGTGGGAATCTCGCATTGTCTGATAATAAAAACTTTCTCTGGAGGTCTTCAAAAGGCCGCTGTGTATTAGCAAAGTAAAGGTCCCCAAGTGATGTGATGCCCTTAGTAGTAAACTCTGATAAATGTATATCTGGAATCAGCAATCTAATTGCAGAGATTGGTGTAAGAGTGGACGGGAATTCCCCAAAGCCATAATGTTTGTGAAGTCTATCCCAACATTTCAAAAGAAGGTCCGTGGTCTGAAGTATGTCAGGAAGGGGCGGCCTAGCCTTGAGTGGTATCCATAATAATTCTGCTATGCTATACCCCGCTATATAAGATAGCTCGATGTCCACCCATTTCCTGCGGCCCAGAGCACTGTGTAGTCTAACCACATTTTCAAGGAGAGACGCCTTGTGATAGAGAGAGATATTGGGGATTCCCAGGCCTCCTGAGGATGAGGGGAGCTGAAGCGTTCGTAGAGCAATTCTGGGCTTCTTGCCATCCCAGATAAAGTGCCTAATAGTTTTCTGAAGATCTGCTAAAAAAGACTGGGGTATCTGTACTTGTAAGGTTCGAAATAGGTAGAGAATGCGTGGCAGAATAGTCATTTTAGTGGTAACAATTCTACCTAACCATGAAATTTCCAACTTTTGCCATTTACTGCAGTCAGCCTTGATCGATTGCAGCAAGGGCAAGTAGTTTATCTTGAACACCTGGTGCAGGGTTTTAGGAATCTTAATACCGAGGTAGGTAAAATAAGTGGTTCTCCAATCAAACTGATATTGCAATTTAACCTGGGTTACAACTGAATGAGGCAGGCCTATGGAGAGGGCTTGCGTTTTATCCTGATTGATCTTATAATAAGAAATGCGCTGGAAAGTCTGGAGTTCAGTCATAAGGAAGGGCAATGACGAAGTCGGGTTGGAGATGGTCAAGACAATATCGTCCGCGAATAACCCTAACTTGTGATGAGAAGCTGCCACCCTAAGTCCCTCTATCCCCGGGTGTAGTCGTATTTTGGCCGCTAAAGGCTCCACCATTAAGGCAAAGATGAGGGGCGACAGGGGACATCCCTGTCTCGTGCCGTTGGTTATGTCGAAGGCATCCGACAGAGCACCCGGAATTCTGACCCTAGCAGACGGCTTAGTATAGAGAAGCAATATGGCTTTTAAGAAGTTACCTTGGAGTCCAATTTTTTCCAGGACCATATTCATGTAAGACCAATTTACCCTGTCAAATGCCTTCTCCGCATCCAACGACAGAGCCAGGAATGGAGTAGACTCCCGGTCAGCAATATGGATCAGATTTAATAGTTTCCTAGTATTGTCGGGGGCCTGTCTACCAAGAATAAATCCCACTTGATCATTGTCAATTAAGGTTGGAAGTAGTGGCGCGAATCTCGATGCCAAAATTTTGGCGTAAATCTTGATGTCTGTATTAAGAAGTGCAATTGGCCTGTAGTTAGTGCATTTATCTGGGGCTTTGCCCGGCTTCGGGATGGTGACAATATGGGCAGCGAGAAATTCCGAGCAAATGTTGTTGGTTTCGACCCAATAGTTAAAAAGTTTAGTGAGTTTAGGTACCAAAATATGTGCGAATGTCTTATAATAATCGTTCGAGTATCCATCTGGACCAGGGGACTTGCCGTTTTTCAGGGTCTTAATCGTAGCCGAAACTTCTTCTTCAGTAAAGGGATCATTAAGGGTCTCTATCTGTTGACTAGTGAGCGAGGGTAGTGGGACCGAATCTAAAAAGGAAGCAATCTCCTGTCGCGTGGGGATATGATCATGGGAGTTTCGGGTCAGGTTATAGAGCCCCCTATAGTATTCCACAAAGGATTCAGCTATGTCTTTTGGACTAGTTAGAAGTACCCCCTTATGAGTAATAGATTTAATTCGGGCCTGGGCTTGCATACCTTTGAGTCTATGGGTCAGCAATTTGTTTGCTTTGTTACCTCTAGTGTAATATTTTAGTTTGAGAAGTTTGAGCCTATATTCCGTCCTAGCTAGTTGCACCTTATGGAGTTGTATCCTAAGATCATCTGCCTGTTGTTGCAAAAGTTTTTGCTTAGTAGGGGGGGAAGCAGAGAGTCGGGAGTTTTCAACGTTTTTTAATTGATCCTCTAGCATCACCTGTTGAGCTTCTCTAGAACGCTTCACTTGTTTGCTAAGATTAATTAAGTCACCCCTAAGTACAGCTTTGTGGGCCAGCCACACTGCTTGCGGAGTCAGTTCTGGGGCTTCATTAAGTTTAAAGTAGTCAGTCAGATGATCAGTTATCTTTTGTCTGTGATCTAGATTGGCCAGCAGAGAGTCATTGATTCTCCAAACTCCGGATCGGACCTGATCTTGGTGAGCCGTAAAATCGGCAATGACAGGCGCGTGGTCTGACCAGGAGCGAGTCGTAATGAATGCATTCAATAATGCGTTAGTGGTTTGGGAGTCAGCTAAAATCAGGTCAATCCGAGAGTAGGAGTCATGCCTCGGAGAATAGTATGTATAGTCTCTAGCATTATGATTGTATGCCCTCCAGACATCAAACAGAGCATTTTCTGAGATACATTCTTCCAGTTTATGGGCTATACGCAAGGAAAGCGGAGGGGGGGATTTCCCCAATGGTCGTTGGGTATCAAGCGATTGGTTTAAGGCCATGTTGAAATCTCCTGCTACCACAAGGCGTCCCCTTTTCATGTCATGAACCAAATTCAGCACCTTACGCACAAATGTGTCCTGATGTTCATTAGGGGCGTACAAATTTAGCAAGGTATATAACTGACCATTGAGCGAGCAGATCACCACCTGATATCTGCCATTCGAGTCCGATAAATGCTTATGTACATCTAGCGTGACATGTTTGGAAAAAAACATGGAAACTCCCTTAGATTTAGTATTAGCACAAGAATGGAAAACATGCGGGTAGTTTCTAGAATAAAATTTAGGGGGATTACGCTTAGAAAAGTGGGTTTCTTGAATGAACAGGATATCTGCCCGTAATCTGCTCGCCTCTTTCAGCATTAAATTACGTTTCTGGGGGGTATTAAGACCCCTGACATTATGTGTAAGAAAACGAACCATCAGTGTATATAGGAAAACAAGCAGTAGTATATCTCCATAGTAAGACATCAGCATAGGGGAAAGAGAGAGTTGGGATCAAAGATACGAACACCCTGGTCTGGATTGTCATATCACCATGAGGATAAAGAGCATAACAGTACAGTAAAAACACAACCAAAAAATAACCTGAATCAGTAAACTGTAGTTCCTCAACCGGAGGAAAAGTGTCCAGCAACGGCAGCGGTCTCAGTGTTGTCATCGCTGCTGAGGGTCCTGTAAAACAACAGGGATAGTGGGGGGGGAGAGGAGAGCAGGTGTTGGTGTTCCTTCCCAGCCCAAACTCGGGGTCAAAATTGTCCCGTACGCTTCTCAGCCATCAAAAGAAGAAATGAGGGAGAAGTGAAGGTGGTAGAGATGTGGAATAGCAGGGACTAAGCGGCTTCCCAGTCAGTGTCCAGGCGTGTCTGAGGAGAAGGGGGTCCTGCTAGGGTGAGAGCTTCTGGCTTGTCACCTGCGGCCGACTCTCTGTGGGTCCACTTGAACGTCGTTTTCTTAGCCTCGTCAGGTGAGGCAAAGGTGTAGGAGACTCCATTCCGTAGTACAATAAGTTTCGTAGGGTAGGCCCATCTGTAGGGGATTTTATGTTCCCTTAGAGACTTCGTAGTCTCAAGGAATGTCCTCCGTTTAGCAAGGGTAGCAACAGAAAGATCGGTAAACAGTTCCAGAGATTTATAATTATCTGGCCAAGTGTCCCGCTTCCTGGCTAGCATCAGGACTCGTTCTTTCGTCTTAAAGAAATGCAGCTTAGTAAGAACGTCCCTGGGCGCCGCCTCAGGCGCCGTCCTGGGCTTGGGGACCCGATGAATGCGGTCAACGGTCAGATCTATCAGGGGTACCTCCGGTAAAAGAGCCTTGAGGAGATCCATAAAGTAGGCCTCAAGCGCCTCCGGTTTAACGTCTTCCGGGATGCCCCTTATGCGAATGTTGCAGCGCCGGGACCTATCTTCAAGGTCTGCAACCTTATCGGTAAGGTGCGCCACTTCCTTCTCCATAATCTGCTGCGTATCAGCAACCGCATTATGCGCAGTGGTGAACTCCGCCATCTTGCGTTCCAAGTGGTCGGTGCGTTCCGCGAGGTCCCGTACCTCACGCTTAATTTCAGCGGAAAACAGCTTAAAGTCATGTTGGAGTGTTGTTCTGAGCTCCGTAAGCATGCCTTTAATCTCAGCTGCTGTGACCGGGGAAGCAGTTAGGCCAGAGTCCGCATGCACATCAGCGTGATGGTCCAAGATGGCGCCCGACTGCCTGGTGCTACGTTCTGCAAAGAACTCCGACACCTTTTTGGAGTCCTTTTTCGCCGGATTCTTGGGACCCATCTGCTCTCGGGATAGTGGGCTGCAGTAATCGTGCTGAGTTGCGTCGGGATGTGCTCAATTTGTACACCTTTCTGGGCTAGGGAATGGAGAGCTCCTGAGCAAACGTACCACTCACATGGAAGGTTAGGCTCCGCCCCCCCCAATTTGTTTTTAACTTATAAGGGGGCCCCTGCCGCCAATGTTTTTTTTTTTTTCAAAAAAAAATAAAATTTTTTTCAAATTTTTTTTTGGGGCCCCAATTTGTTTTTAACTTATAAGGGGGCCCCTGCCGCCAATGTTTTTTTTTTTTTTTTCAAAAAAAAATTAATTTTTTTTCAAATTTTTTTTTGGGGCCCCAATTTGTTTTTAACTTAGAAGGGGGCCCCTGCCACCAATGTTTGTTTATTTTTTAGTTTTTTTTACATTTTTTTGTTGGGGCCCCAAGTTTTTTTTAACAGGGGGCCCCTGCCACCAATGTTTTTAAAAAAAAAAAAATTTTAATTTTTTTTTTGGGGCCCCAATTTTTTTTATAAGGGGGCCCTGACCATCAATAGCTTTTTACAACTTGTGTGAGGGGGGGGGGTTACTTTTTTAGCGCTGATGTCTGTGTGGTCTTTTAACTGCGATGTGGGCGGGATATGGGGCGGAGCTTGGTCGTCAGTGTGGGCGGGGCCCAGGGGGCCCCAAAAATTTTGTTGTACGGGGCCCCGTGATTTCTAATGGCGGCCCTGAGTACGGCTGCAAACAACTCCAAACTGATCCCAGGACATCTTCCATGGGCTAAAACAACAATTTGTCAGGTTTAAGGTGGCAAATAGTCGAATTTGAGTTATTAAAGGGCCAGTATTATAAATTTCAAAAATCGCATATGAATAAAAAAAAAAAAACTCAAATCAAATATTAACAATTCCCTAGATGAATTTGACAGTTTTGGTCATAAAAAAACTTGAAAATCGAAATTTGAAAATTCTAATTTTCAAATTTCTGCCCCATAAACTTACCCGTAGGATAAGAGATTTTTTGAATGAACATAATTGTTCTGTATGAATTTAAGTAGAATTTGCACATAACCCTTTAAATGTAGTTATTTTGCCAGTGATGTTTTCAGAAGTTTCTCTTTACATGTGTACACAAATTTGAGTTTCCTTTTAAAATATGAACATGAAATATTATTAGATTATATCCTACTAGTAAATTCAGTAACAATTTAGAATGCAGTTATCATATTAGATTTTTTTGCATTTCTAGAGGGTATATGTCATCGGTCAGCATTGGGTCTTTTAATAACTTTATGACAATCATGTTGTTAGAGAAAATGAGTTAATCATGGTTTCAAAAAGCTCTAATACCACTAAAATTTGACTTTTAATAAATGGGCACCCCTGTATCAAAGCACAATTAAAATTAGCTTTCAAGCTTGAAATTCAAAAATAAGCACCTGCTTTGAGGACCCTGAGCGCAACATCCAAGGGGTTGGAGAGAAACATGTTGCTCGCCAGCTACTGTTGGGGATCACTGGATTATATGATAATCTTACTGCTTTCCATGTTGGGTCCAGGTGCTCATGCCCCAGACCTTCAGCAATGGGGAGTAATTCACAGAAATTTAAATCATACAAAAAATCTTTATTTTACATTATGTATAAACATAAAAGCCTTACGCATTTCGTGTCACCCAAGGACACTTAATCATAGGCTAACTTTCTTTTAGTACAAACAGGATATTTAAAGGAAAAGGAGCCAATAGAAAATTACTTAGGCAGAGTTTGTAAAATTACCCAATATGCTTCCATATGTCGTTGCCTCTAGCGGCTCATTTATAAAATACACAATATATTGTTACTACTAAAGTACAAAATTACATTTCAACAGTAGAACAGTTTCATTATACAAAGTACAAAATATCAGGGTTTACCCAAATGGTTGTTTAGTACAATGTATACTATATATACACAATACACAATGCAAAAATTGTAAAATCAATAATATTATATGAATATATAAATATGTATATATAATGCATAAATATATAAATAAATATAAATTGATAGATATATATATATATATATATATATATATATATATATATATATATATATATATATATATTATATATATATATATATATATATATATATATATATATATATATATATATATATATATATATAATCTATATATATCCAAAAATAATCGGTGCACTCAGAATACCTGATTAAAGCCTAGGTGCTGGAACATGAAGTCATGCATACAAATAAACAAAAAGAGTCCGCACTCATAGGTCTTGTGAAGAAAAAAGTGAATTTAATCAACGTTTCGGCTCTGAAATGCGAACTTCCTGAAGACGGCTCAGAGCCAAAACGTTGATTAAATTCACTTTTTTCTTCACAAGACCTATGAGTGCGGACTCTTTTTGTTTATATATATATAGATAGATAGATAGATAGATAGATAGATAGATAGATAGATAGATAGATAGATAGATAGATAGATAAGAAGGGGTTCGTTAGATAAAGCAAGACATATAAAATTCATAATTTAGCCCCAGTGGTTGTCTAGTCCTTAGGTGAAAGATCCATTTGGCTTCTTTCTTTAAAAGGTCTGAAATTCTATTACCTTCTCTAACTTTTTGGACAATTCTGTCGAAACCCAATACACTTATAAAGGACACATTTCTATTATTACAGTCTGCAAAATGTTTTGCTATCTTCCCTGATCCTATCTTTCAGTTTACTGCGGTTTGACCTACATATTGGTTTTTTTTGTGTTATTTTTGTAACTTAGATTTTTATTAGTAATCACAATGTTACTTGACAATAAAGAATACAAGTATACTATTACTTACACATCATAATACGAAGAGTCCATGTCAAGTAAGTAATACAGTATAATCATACACATATCAATAAAAATTATAACAATAACATTTGTAATGGAAATAAAGCATTCATGTGGGAGAAAGAAAGAAAACATGTGAAATACTGAAAGCATCATTACATACAATTAAATGTTCAGTCATCAGAATTTAATAACACCCAAGGAGACCATACTGCTAAAGATTGGGGAACCTGATTGTGTAATAATGCAATGCCTAGTTCAAATATTTTATTAGTTTCCACTCTCCTCTTTAACTCTGCTAAGGTTCGGGGAATAGCAGACTTCCAATGAGATGCTATAGACAATCGGGCAGTAGTAAGAATATGGTTGATTAAAGTATGGATAGATTTTCACACTTTAGGAAATGGTTTACCCAGCAAGAAAGTGCCCAGATCAACCGGAGTAGGCTTCCGCAATATTCTACTCAGGATATCCGATACCTCAGACCACCGTGGGTGTATTATAGGACATGTCCAGTATATATGCGGTAGAGTGCCTATTTCTCCACAATTCCTCCAGCATAATAGGGAATGATTCGGGAAGAGAGTGTGGTGTGTGGTTGGGGTATGATACCAAAACATAAGGATTTTATAAATGTGTTCTTTTTGTCTCGAGGCATGTAGCTACTCTTTTTGCATTATTCCAGATAGAGGTCCACTCTTGGTCTAAAAGGGGCTGTGGAAATTACATATCCCATTTAGCCATATAAGAGTGCCTAGGAGGTGGATCCGCCTGTGGTTCGGAGAGCAGTTGATATATTTTAGAAATGAGCCCTCTTTGCGGGAGACCTCTCATAGCAATTAATTCAAAAGATGTTCGCGGGGCCAATTTTGCATTATTGCTGTATGGTTTGACAAAGTGTCTCAATTGATAAAACTGAAAGAGCTTCAGAGTCTGCTGTGGTATCTTTTGAAGGAGGTCATTATAGGCTCTTTAGTTAAGGGATTCAATAAGTCACCTACTGTATGTATACCTGTGTTTCTCCACTTATTTATGAAGTCGAGTTGAGTTCCCGGTTGAAATTCCGGATTGCCAAGAAATAATGTGTTAAGTGACCTGAGTGACATAAGACTGTATTTCTGTCTAGTCGCATACCAGATTGATAACATATGCTGAGTTGAGGAGAGTAACGAGTATCTCTTAATTGTTTGGCACGTCCCTGACCATATCATATGGCTCAAGTGGCACTCTTTAGTCATGCAATTCTCAATATAGCTCCAACTAGTATTTGAATCCCATCGTGCCCAAGCTAAAAGTTATCTAATATGAGCTGCTTCGTAATATCTACGAAAACAGTGAACTCCATTTACCCCCTAATCTACAGGGTGTGGAAAGAACAGTTTTTGAAATTCTATGCCTTCGGTTACCCCAGATAAACCTATGACACAATATTTGTAAATCCTTAAGGGTCTTCAGCGAAACTAGCACAGGGAGAGTCTCAAATAAATATAAAAGTTTTGGTAAGATTGACATTTTGATAGCCGACATTCTACCAAACCAGGATAGGGAATACTTGGACCAGTTTTGTAACATAGATTTGATTTGTTAAATGAGAGGAGTATAGTTACACTTAAATTCTGAATATTTTGACGTAATTTGTATTCCAAGATAGGAGATGGATACATTTTGCCATCTATAGTGAAAGGCATTATGTAGCTGTGTTAATAATTTGTGCGAGACATGTAGCGGGAGATCTTCTGTCTTGCTGACATTGATTTTATAGTTGGAGAGCTCACTATAGGTGTCTAAAATGTTATTTAAATTAGGAAGGGAAATCAGTGGATTAGTCAGTGTCAGCAAGACATCATCAGCAAAGAGTGATATCTTAAAAGTTGAATCCTTAAGGTCTATTCCTGAGATATCCGGAAAGTATCTTATAGCTGCTGCAAGGGGTTCAATACTTAACACGTATAAAAGAGGGGATAAAGGGCATCCCTGTTTTGTACCATTCATTGTATTGATGTATTTAGATGTTTGTATATTATTATAGATTTTTAATAGCATTTAAAAAGAATCCAGAGAATTTAAAAAGGGACAGCAGAGAAAATAGGTAAGTCCAGTTCAAGTGGTCAAATGCTTTCTCTGCATCTAAGCTTAAAATGATCACCGGAGTGGACCTCCTATTCAGGATCTCAATTAGGTCTATAGCTCATCTCATATTATCCCCTGCTTGCCTACCTTGTATGAAATCTACCTGATCCACATGTATTAATCTTGGGAGTATAGGGGCAAGTCTATTTGCTAAAATTTTGGAAATAATTTGAGGTCCGAATTTAGAAGAGCTATAGGCCTGTAACTTGAGCAAAAGTTAGGGTCTTTACCCTCTTTGGGAATAAGTGTGAGATGAGATCCCAACATTGAAGATGGGATAGAAGACCCTGTGAGAAACTCATTAAAAAGCTTTAGTAAATATGGGCTGAGTATATGAGAGTATATTTTATAATATTTATAAGTGAAGCCATCAGGGCCTGGGGATTTTCCGCTTGGCACATTCTTAAGTGCGTAAGCTAATTCTTCAGGGGAGATAATGCTGTTTAAGATATTACTATCATCTTCAGATAATTTGGAGTGAGTGAATTTGGGGTGAGGAGTGCATTAGAATATGAGTCCCGGGGATGACAGCTCATAAGTTGCCCAAGTGGTGAACCATTTTAGATCTAACCCAATGACAGCTGCTGATGCGCCGTCGGTGGGCACTGATTCATGGTACCGGCATGAGAGAAGATGGGCCATGAAGCTGTCCTTGGTTGGGATTATTCCCCATATCGATCGAAAATGGCCGCCAATAAATTGCCTGGCGAGGTGCATACGCTCATCATTCATTATCTAACAAGGCTGTGGCAATGGGGCCAGCATTGCATAGACATCTGATTATCGGGACTAACAGCACACCCCGTAAGTACTTATTATTTGCCAACATATCAATGACACATCAATGAGACAGCGGCCTCCATGTCCACGGTGGCTTTACATTCCAACCAACCACATTGGAAGCAGACCACAGACTCCCCTTTACCCATGACTGGTGGACTTTCATAAAATATTGAACAAAGTCTTATACTTTAAAGTTTTGGGGTTTAAGATTGTTTTGCTACTAAATTAATTTTTTTCCTTCTTTTATTTTTGTTCCTTTTTTCTTTTTCTCTTTGTCTTAATATAAGAGTATACACAATCTATGGAGTACAATTACACTTGAATGTGGCACTGAGGTGAAATAAATTCACTAGCTTCAGATAAAATTCAAACAGAAAGGAGTGGTTTAATGTTTTCTAACGTCTCACAACATAGCAACACGTGGGTCACTAATTAATTTATTGTATAAATGAGGGGTAATCCATGTATTTATGGTGCAGGCACACGGTAATGTATGTAAATATTTTTACACACATGGGAATATCTTCACTGGGGTAGTAATATAGTGGAGTGACATAACAGTGTGTGAGGTTTGTGATGTCCCTAGGGAGGAGGTTCTAGTTTAAATCCTCTGATATGCAAGCAGCGTGTGGATTGAATAGTGAAATGTCTCTAAGGGGTGAGGAGGATGAACTTCTGGGTCTGAGGCCAAACTGATTATATATACATTTAACACATGTAAGAAAAGGCAATCACTTACACTTACATGAGGCTTTTAAATTGAGAGAGCGAATTCAAAACCCCACATGGGGTAGTTTGTAAAATTCCAATAAAACTTACCCATGAGTGCCCGTGAGTGCTCCTAATTACATTTATACATGCTCTTTTTGAGGAGCACCTGGGTCTTGATGGATTGGTGGTGAGTGCCGGTTAATAGTATGAATATATATACTGTATATATCTAAGCAAGAACTTTGGGGGAGTCGGCACTCTTGTCACTAGGTTCAACTTGCCTGGGTGCAGTGTCCAAAATTTTGAAATAATTATTCAGTAAAGAAGATCCGCACTCTCAAGACTTAAAAATTAAATAATGTTTTATTAACAAAAGACTCTTGAGAATGCGGACCTTCTATACTGAATAAATATATATATATATATATATATATTATATATATATATATATATATATATATATATATATATATATATATATATATATATATATATATATATATATAATGCATTGTTTTAAACAGCTATACACAAGCCCATTTCTGTTTCATTTAAATAAACATTACTTACTGTTACATAAATTTAAAGCATTATAAGAACATATGTAATCTTCTGTCTAACTGTTTTTGCTGAAAGAAATTAAATTCTAAATAACTATTCAATGTATATATATCAATTAAAATATAAATTCAAAGTTTCATTATCATAAATGTAATTGAAACCAGTATTTGTTTTGAGCTTTTCTGAACTGCTGTTTCTGATTCTTGAAACATTGTAGCAGAATCCAGCACTTCTCCAGCCAAGCATCCAATTCCCACAATAGCTTGAATACTTCTTCACATCTGCTAATCAGCTAATACAGGTGAAAACAAGAAAATAAATATACAAGTTAGAAAGGAACAAACATGTAATGCATTTATCTTTAAGAAAACTTCTGGGTCTGAGGCCAAACTGATTATATATACATTTAACACATGTAAGAAAAGGCAATCACTTACACTTACATGAGGCTTTTAAATTGAGAGAGCGAATTCAAAACCCCACATGGGGTAGTTTGTAAAATTCCAATAAAACTTCTATTTCACGATACCCGTGAGTGCTCCTAATTACATTTATACATGCTCTTTTTGAGGAGCACCTGGGTCTTGATGGATTGGTGGTGAGTGCCGGTTAATAGTATGAATATATATATATATCTAAGCAAGAACTTTGGGGGAGTCGGCACTCTTGTCACTAGGTTCAACTTGCCTGGGTGCAGTGTCCAAAATTTTGAAATAATTATTCAGTAAAGAAGATCCGCACTCTCAAGACTTAAAAATTAAATAATGTTTTATTAACAAAAGACTCTTGAGAGTGCGGACCTTCTATACTGAATAAATATATATATATATATATATATTATATATATATATATATATATATATATATATATATATATATATATATATATATATATATAATGCATTGTTTTAAACAGCTATACACAAGCCCATTTCTGTTTCATTTAAATAAACATTACTTACTGTTACATAAATTTAAAGCATTATAAGAACATATGTAATCTTCTGTCTAACTGTTTTTGCTGAAAGAAATTAAATTCTAAATAACTATTCAATGTATATATATCAATTAAAATATAAATTCAAAGTTTCATTATCATAAATGTAATTGAAACCAGTATTTGTTTTGAGCTTTTCTGAACTGCTGTTTCTGATTCTTGAAACATTGTAGCAGAATCCAGCACTTCTCCAGCCAAGCATCCAATTCCCACAATAGCTTGAATACTTCTTCACATCTGCTAATCAGCTAATACAGGTGAAAACAAGAAAATAAATATACAAGTTAGAAAGGAACAAACATGTAATGCATTTATCTTTAAGAAAAAATTTATATTTGTAATATAGTTGAACATTGCACTTTTAAATACAATGAACACGCTAAGGAGGTGAAATATGGGAATGTAAATAATGCAATGTTTAGATTATCCAGAACAGGTCACCCGCCCATAAGGCTAGCCCTTTAGGGGATTTTCTTGGGACTTTCCAGAATGGGGAAGTGCCAAACCCAGAGAATCATAAGAATATAAGGGACATAGTTATGAACCCTGGAGGTTTAGGGATACTAGTGTTTGTGTAGGTAATACACTTACAAGTACTGTAAGTAAGGCAGTAGGAGAAGTTTGTGCACTGTAGAGCTGACATAACAAAAAAGCAGTGGGTACATCAATGCTTGGGTGCCCTCCTCAACCCATTACAACACTCTGCAGCTTGCACACCAAGGCTGATTTTTTATTCTCCATTATTTGTATGGGGGGGGGGTGAATAGCAGGAAAAACCATAACCATAGCATATCAAAACAATTAAAAGAAAAACACAATAAAAATCCAACAGGAAAGACATTTTGGGGCTCTCAGATTGTCAGAAAAAACTGGAGAGGAAGTGACTTGTGTATAAACACTCCAATCTTTTATCTTTTAGGTAATAGTACGATATAACTTCTTTGAGCGAATAACTAATAACTTCTTTGAGGGGGCAAGTAATTTCATAATTGATATCATTTATATAGTGTTTTTTTTTATATAGTATCTTTTAAGCATACCTGAGATCTGCGAGTAGCTTTTCGTTTATATATTAATATTATTTTTTTTAAAAAAATATTATTGAAAATGGGGAGTCAAAAAGTTGAAAATGTAAATACAAGTATTAAAAGTTGCCATATTTACCTAATATAAGCCATGGTGTATAGGAATGAACAAACATTTAAATGAGGTTGCTATGACAACACACTACATAAGCACATAAGCTTTTTCTTTTCCCCATAGCCTTGGGCACTGATCTATACTGCTTTTTGATTTGACTTGTCAACTGAGAAATCTAATTGGCTGAAAAGAGGGGACTTATTAACAGGGGTTCATTTTATTATTTGTCTATTAATTTATTTATAGCAGGAAATTTTGTTGCATTTGTTTCAATACAGGCAAAGTATCAAATTTTGCTTGTTTATAAAGTAAATATTGCATCACACACATAATATACATTTCATTTAAAAGAAATGGTTTTTACAGTAGAACCCCCATTTTACATCCCCTGATTTTAAGTTTTCCCTCATTTTACATTGTTCTTTTGTGGTCCCACCTATATATTATGCATAATACATTTCTCTGGTTTTACATTTTCCTGGATTTACACCATTTTTTCTGGTCCCCAGAAAAACGTAAAATGGGGGTTCTGTATTCGCATTTCAAACAAATATTACTGTAATTTTAAAATAGTGGAATATGTGATGTCAGAAATTATATACATCTATATTTAATAGATATTCCTGAATCAACCATTATTTTTCAAATAACATTAGAACAAGCTGGTAAAAGAATATGAAACTGAAAACAATGGTTAATAATATGAAACCACAATAAATATGAATATAAAAGATATGGTATCTTTTATATTCATATTTATTGTGGTTTAATGCCTTACTACTAAAGCCATTTATACTGCAAACATTGCAATTTTGGCCACATGTATAATAAATGAATAAGACTCCCAGATTGCAACACAACTGCAGGTGTAAATATTACTATCCGCCAGCAAGATCAATCATATTTCAAAAATATATAAATATTTCAAAGCAAGTGAACAAAAACATGAAAAGAACTTAATTTTTTTGTCTTTCAGCATTGTAAATATAATACAGTATAAGCCCTAAATAAGGAAGAGTATGCTTACATAAAGTAAGTTTTCCATTAATACTATGTTTTAAAAATAATCTGAATTTGTAATAAATGAAAATAAACTTTATATAAACTCAGATAGCCCAAGCAATTTTTGGGATTAAGACATTCTTTTCTTTCAAAAATTATTTCATGCTATGCAGATTTCTTTTATCCAGGGTGTCACGTTATCTAAAACATAATATAATTAGTAAAAAGAGTAAAAGAAAATATTAAAAAGGGGAGGAACAGAGAAAGAGAAAAATAGAGAGAAAGTGGGCCACTGGTCAATGTGGAAAGTTGAAAAATCAGCATAGTTAGCCTGTGCCAAAAGCTATCTGATTAGCCTGTCTGGCTCATGCAAGCTGCACATCAATCGACTCACAGAATTACACCTTCAATTTAATTATCGGGCTAGGAGTAAAACTTAACCTCTTTTTCACCAGAAAATACACTATAGGCTCTTTCACATATCAGAAATCCACATATTTCACAGTAAACACACACACAGATACATGGTAGCTAGTTAGATAAATATATTCATAGGGGCAGATTTACTAAAGGGCGAAGTGACTAACGTTAGCGAAAATTGCCAGCGTGGCGTCATTTAGTTACTTCGCTGATTTACTTATGGGCGCAGGCGTAAATTCGTTAGTGAAGGAGATAGACTCTAGTGGTAATTCGCTCTCTTCTGTCTGGCGAAGTTGCTTCTGGTGAAGGGACGTAACTACGCAAATTCACTAAGATGAGGATTTTACTAAACTTTACCTCTTGCGCCAGACTTGCCTTCGCCTCCTAAGAGGAGCCACCTCAGAGGAGGCAAAGTGCAATAGAGTTGATAGAACTTGCTCAAAAAATTTAAAATGTTTCTAAGTCCCAAAAAAACGCTGACAACTTTTAATTTTTCAAGCTGCAAAAGATCGTAAAATTTTTCTGGGGTACCCTCCTTCCCCCCTACATTTCTTAACATATAGCACATAAACTATACACTCGGATCATGTAGGGCAATATAACAACTCTATTTTATTTTATTACAATTTCCCGGGCTTTTGCAGTGTAATGTATTGGCTGCAACATATGTTCAATCATTGCTGACTCTCTCACAAACATACACACACAACTATACATACTTAAAAATAGATACACCCATCAAGTTTTACTCATGTTATAACCCAACAAAAGAGGGCAATAGACAGTCTGCCAGAAAATGAAAATTAACAGGATCAGATCATTGAAAGTAACTACTGCCCCTATTTGAAGCTATGCTCAGGGGGAAATAATAACAGATGTCTTAGCTGCAAATTGTTCATCTCGTCGTGACATAATTGTAAACACTGATAAACACTATAGGTCTTCCAAGAGATTTCCTTATGGCCTCATGTCTCAGTCTAGCCCTAGACTAAAAGCCAAGTATGCTACATTGCAGATAACTATGGTTAGTAGGTGCTGCACTGTCAATTTAGTTTACCTTTTCTCCCCAGCCTATGAGAACTTTTTTTCTAATGTCTGTCCTTGCAAAATATTGGTAAATCAATTATAAATAGGCTGTAGCTCACCTTTAGTATATGTAGGTGGATTCTCCTGCAAGGTGTCCTGTGTCCACACCCAAATTGATACAGTCAGTATTATAATAGAAAGCAGGACAAATCCAAGGCAGTAGCTATGACTGCAAAGTGCTTTTATTGGGGAAAAATGCTCCACAAAATGTTTCGGGCGTTGGCCCTTTATCAAGTGTGCAAAATATTGATGGCAGTTTGAATCTTCTTTTCCAGTAACTGCTTAATGGTACTTCAATAAAGAGATTTAACTGACTGTATCTTTTTCATCTATAATGTGATTTTACATTTACTGCAGCATAACATATGACTTACTGTGAAACAAGATTTTTCTTTGCTAAAAACTGCTTTGCCTAGTAAAGTCCTAAAATATTTTCTCTGTTCATTATGACTAAGTTACTCCATCATCTACTCATCTATAGACAGTGCTTAGTAGATTAAATGTGTAGCAAAGTTGCACCATTTATTACATATCTAAAATATATTTTATATGAAGCTGCATTGCACTTTTAATTTAGATTTGCACATTTGGAGAATTGTTAATATAAGTGCTAAATACATTTGGCATCATGCAATGAAAAAACCGAGAAAACCATAATCATGTTCTAGACTGTAATAAAATGCTTGTAGATATTTCTGCTCTGCTTACTGTTATGTATGTATGTAATGATTTTAGTCATGTATAATGAATGACATTACTATTCAGCCACTGAGACATTTCGAATGTCCAGTCAAAGGCTACACTTTCTCAAGATGCACTTTGCATATTTTATTTTTCAATAAATTTGGCTTCCAATTATATGAGTTAAAAGCACAGAGTCCAGACTAGTACTTGGGTGAGCCAGCTGTATAATGGTAATATATTTTATAATCTTAGTACATTTTGAGTTGCCTATTACCATACATAAAATGCTGTAGGGTAATCTCTCAGCAACAGGTTTTAAGGTTTTGTTGGAGCTGAAGGAATTTCAAACCAAAAATAAATCATAGTTTAAGATGCTGACATCTTAATGTACAGTATATTTCCCATTTAACAGGATACTCAAGTAAACAGTATGAGGCCATATGGTTTCTAATATATATTATATTTAAGAACCCTGACAGTGTCTTTATAAGGGTTTTCTATGATTTAGCCACAAAAAGCCATGTAAGGGGATTGTTGCCTGGTCATATAGACTCTGCATGCTCAGAATGTAAAGTCATGGGTATGATGTGCAAGGGAAACTTGCATCTTTATAAGTCCCTGGTAAGGTCTCACTTTGAGTATACTGTGCAGTTTTGGCCTCCAGCCCTTGATGATGATATTAGAATGATATTAATTAATTGGAGAGAGTACAGAGATGTGCAACTGAGTTTGTAAGAGGAATGGGGGATTTAAACTATGAGGGTAGACTATCAAGGTTGTGGTTGTTTTATATGGATAGTGGACCTTATAGAATGAGAGCAGAGGATATTATTCCGATAGAAAATATCAGTGCACAATAGACCTCCCCTTAAGACAGGGGTTGATGGATTTATACCATGAAGGTAGACTGTCAAGGTTGGGGTATTGGGATTTTTCTTTAGATAGAGTACAAAGCAAATATAAGGATTACACACTATGTAAAAAGTCAAAAATGTATTGTATCAAAAATGTACATATCAGCAAATAGCCCTACGCGTTTCGACCCCATTGGTGGTCTTCATCAGGGACAGAATACAAAAGACATAAAGGATAAAAAGGGCAGAATGATTGTATACATTGTACAGTTTAAATGCCTTTGAGAATAACATATTTCCTCCCATTGCAGTTCCCTCAAATAAATTAAATTGTTACTAAAGGATTTTCACAATAAATACAGTCAAGTTATCATTACAAAATCATGGAGTTTAGTCCAAGTGAAATAATTAATGGTTGGGATGAGTCTCTTTTTACATAGGCTGATGAACTAATTAATTACATTATAGAATATACAATAAATGATCCTATCCAATGCAATTAAATGAACTAAACCTTTCAAAATAATTGTTAATGTTATACTGTTAAATATCCTTAATTTTTTTTATTAATAAGTAAATGTGAACTCCCTGACACATGCATTTTAATAATGTTCTATACTTTTGCTAATGAGCTGTGTACTGTAAATGGTTTGCATGATTTAATAGAACTCTTGTGTATATATCTATAACAAATAAACAATAAAGGTCAGAAGAAAAGTAATAGTCGTTTTAAATATACTTATTTAAGGGATGTTTTACTACTAAAATATTGTTTGCATATAGTAAAGGTCACCATTAGATGTTGAATGTTCAGCAACAGCAAAATAAATACATAAAATAAACACTAACAGAAGCCCCTAGAGTACAATGTATTCTAATACACTGTAGCTTGTTGGAAACACAATATAGTCCCTAGGCTTGTTAAAAGGGGACGTTTTGCTTTTTTTCAACTCACATGTAACTATCTACAAGACAGAAAAATGTGAATGAACAAAGTCAGGTATCAAGCATCAGTATATTCTTTTAATATAGATTATTTTGGGAGACTATTTAGGCAGTAAATGCAGATTTATTAACTTGTCCATGCTACCAAAGTAAAAAAATCTACACTCAACAAATCAACAAACAACCTAAACCTTAACATATGAAAAAAGATCTTCAATGTTGCCAAACCAGCAGACCTTTGCCAGATAGACGTGTGGCTATCATGAATAAGCTAGATGCAGAATTCAGAGAGTTTTTAAGTTTTTTCCATTCGAGTTTTTTCTTAAATTAGAAAACATTCGATTTGTGAGTTCATTTGAGTTCATTCAACTCTAAAATTTGACCTTTGATAAATAACCCCTTAAATCTCATACATCAAAATTATAGGCAATTTGTAACCAGACTTTTAATGCAAGCATACTCTTACACACTTTGTATATCATTGTGTGATATATGTCCAGACTTTTGGCACCTTATTCACGATGCTAATAATAATAAATTATGTATTCTCAGAAACATTGATTCTTAATTCTTCAGAATTAAAAAATTATTAAACTAGGAGTAAAGATAAGGGTGAATGTAAGGCACTCTGCCATGAGATGCTAGTACACTAATCTAATATGTACAGTAAGATATAAGTTTTAGAAATCTTTCTTTTGTCCATCATAATTTCTGGCAATTTGACTTAGCAAGGTTTATGGTGAATATAATCTCTATTTCCCTGTTGAGAAGCAGTTTTGTGTTCCACCATCGCTAGGAACCATGGCAATTTTATTAAACTGAATATCCAGTAGCCAAGAATACATTTTGTTATGCTGAGGCAAACAGCTCATCTCATTACAAACTTCCATTAATGTAGGTTTAGGCATAACTGCTGAAAGCAGACATTGCAATATTTGTTTTAAATTAATTTTCCTTATCAGCTTTTTTTGCAAAGCTAGGATACAATTGCAGGATGTCCCTCTTCATAAAGTAAAAAAAATTTTTCAAAATGCTAAATAGCTAAAAGTACATCTGCTTTTAGTCATTTAATGGCAATGACAGAGATACTGATTGTAATGTATATTCTGATTGATACATATGCTGACAACATATCTTGGTACTGATCCACAATCAGTGTGATTTGCAATCCTCCAGCCTTAACAGTAATATATTTTAAATTGAATGTGTGAAATGAGAGTTGATTAAGTTCTCGATTTTTGCTTAAGTAAGTATATTTTCTTGTATTATTGTTTTAATAGTGGCAGACATCTGTTCAGGGTTGGAAATACATACATTCATACACATATCAAATAACACAACTGAATGATCTATTTTTCATTGTGCTTTGTTAAATTATAATTATATTTGCTCCAGTCATACCAACAAATTTTTGCTTTCAGTATTCTACAACGGCTGAGAAAAAACAAATTACTGATTGTTTACCATAGGTTACTGCTGAATGTCAAATTTGGCCAGTCTTGATAAATTGATCCCACTGTGTTATTTTACAGTAGTTGCATTCTACTTAAGGGTCAATGGTGGGGAATGTAATAAAAGTTAATAATGGGGGGGGGGCATAGAGAACATCTGGGAGATAAGAAGTGACTGTGGGAAAAAAGGCTATTACATAGTTACATAGCTAAATCCACATTAAAATCACTTTTAACCCCTCCAAATGAAACCCAGCATCCATACACAACCCTCCATAACCTTACATAAATTATATATTCCCATTTATATACTATCTATAAGTCTGTAGTATCACAATAACCTTTGATATTATTAGTGATGGGCGAATTTATTCACCAGGCACGAATTCACGAAATTCGCCTGGCGTCAAAGTTTTTTTTTCTTATACCGGCGCCAATTTTGACACTGATAACAATTAAACAGACGCCCATTGACTTTAAAGCGTGTCAAATGTTTCCGGCATTGCGTTTTGTGAATTTTTCACCCATTTTGAAAATTTCGCAGTGAAGTGAAATGGGAGAAATTCACCCATCACTAGATATTATGTCTGTCCACAATCTCACTGTCTTCACTGTAAAGAACCTCCTACGCTGCTTCAAATGAAAGTTATTTTCCTCTAGTCTAAAGGGGTGGCCTCAGGAGCAGTGATCCTCTTTATGGTTATTTCTTTAGTGCATGAATTTAATTCAGGTTTTACATGCAAACACACTCCTCCACCCTTTTACAGTTCAGTCACATGTTTCATCCCACCAGGTCTCAGTGAAACCAATTATATCATAATTTTTAGAGCATGCAATTAACTCTAAGTCTCCCATTTTACCCTGGCAAACTCCATGCATTTGCTAGCAGAGGGTACTATATTTCCTTTTGAAATGTGCATTACTTAGTGGAGAATTATATCTTGAGTTAGTATTAGCCTATTTTCCTTGTAACAGAGGGACCTCCTTAGTTAGTAACCTGTATGCCCCCCTTTACTCCTCCCACGTGACCCCTTACTAATCCCACTACCCCCTCTACCCTAGCTTCCCCATAATTCTTTATCTCACCCACCATCCCCTTTCCTAGTTTATATACTCCTCCAACCTCTTAGCCATACTGTATAATTTACTTCAAATGGATGAAAGTGATATAATATGGGGGCTGGCAGGTTTGTTTTACATCTTATATGGTACTGGGGTGCCTATTGAATATAGTTATACTATTAATAGAATACATCATCTATATAACTACTGTATATTATTTAACATCGTTAGCTATTTTCATGAAAACATCACTGAAGTCTTGATTAGGATTTTATACAGTAAACTTTAATTTCCTGTCTGATTAAATAATGTCTTTGGGTTACAATGTCACCTTCCCAGTCCCCTCTGAATCCAGTTGCACAAAGTATGAATCCAGGAGACAGAGTAATCAAGATAGGGGAAATGCAGAAACATGGAGATTCAATTAGCCAATTAGATTCAATTACTTAGAACTGTAGTTCCCTAAGTGCTGTCAAAATGTCATGTTTTACATGTTTTACATAGTAACATAGTAAGTTAGGTTGAAAAAAGGCATATGTCCATCAAGTTCAACCTTTTAAGTCTATATAGAGTATAACCTGACTAACTGCAAGTTGATCCAGAGGAAGGCAAAAAACCCATTTGAAGCAGTTCCAATTTGTCTCAGAGGGAGGAAAATTATTTCCGGACTCCAAGATGGCAATCGGACCAGTCCCTGGATCCACTTGTTCTATGAGCTATCTTTCATAACCTTGTATTCTCTCATTTGCTAAAAAATCATCCATTCCCTTCTTAAAGCTATCTAATGTATCAGCTAGTGTTCTGTTTCAACCTACTGTCCTTAGTGATAGTTTCCTTAGATCTGGGCCAGGACCTTTACAGGACACTACTCACTGTTATTAGCAGATCTCCACAGACAGTTGAACTCAACTGGACCAACACGAGTATGCAGATATTACTGTAGTTTATTCCAGAACTAAAGAAAGTCTCCCATACATAGATCAGACCAGTAGGTCAGAGAACATTTCTTTCACCAGGATTGGTTAGGCAGTTGAAGAGCAACTATTAAGCAGCTGTTAACTGAACACTGGAAAACTGTTGAAGATGGGGGGGGGGTTAAGGGTCATAGTAGCTTCCTGGACAACAGGGAGGGGTAAAGGACAAATAGAGAAAGATGCAGCACACAACAATATAAAGAACAACAATATAAAGACAAGTTGTGTGTAACATAACAACTAGTATGACTGATTCAGGGAGAGAATTTCACATCCAAATATTTAGCCAGAACCTCCTTTCTTCTATTCAGAATGGCTGTCCTTTTGTTAACTAGATTGACATACTGGTAAATAAAGCATTAAAGAGGTTATTGTACGATCCCCTTAAATATTTATATATAGTTAACCGATCCCCCCTTAAGCATCGCTTCTTCTACGTGAGCAACCTCAACTTGACCAGTCTTTACTCATAGCTTAGACTTTCCATACATTGCTTGCCCTTGATGCTGCTGACTGAAAGCCCGGTTTATTATCTACAACAACTCCAAGGTCCTTTTCCATTATGGAATTGCCTAGTGCAGTCCCATTAATGCTAAACTGTAAGTGGCTTGCATAATTTTACATTTCAGGTGCACGACTATACATTTAACAACAATGACTCTCATCTGCCACTTAGCTGCCCAGATTGGGAGTTTTTCAAGATCCTGGTGCAAGGATGTCACATCCTAGATGGAATTAATTAGGCTACATAGTTTTGTGTCATCTGAAAACACTGATACATTATTTACAATACCTTCCCCTACATCATTACAGTGATGAACAAGTTAAATAAAAGTGGGCCCAACACAGAGCCCTGAGTGACCCCACTAAGAACCTTATTCCAAGTAGAGAATGCACCATTAATAACCACCCTCTGTACCGGATCCTGTTTAGTATATATATATTTATATATGTAGATATATTACCATCCACATGCAGACCCTTGGATGGTGACCCCACTCACAAATTCAAACTGGAGTGGGATAGCTATCTTTTTATGGCACATGGGGCGGGTTGGATCGACACCAGCACCCTACACTACATGCAGACAGAGAACCCAGGGACCCCCATCACATCTCTGTCAGCACCCCCGGGCAGGCCTATCATTTCAGCAGTGGGTTCATTGTACCAGCCAGTATCCACTTTCATTGACTCATTCCTACAGTCTCACGTAACAGCAATGCCATCTTACACACAGGACTCCACACATGTAATCAGAAAATTGTATGATCTTGGTAACATCCCACCAGATTGCCTCCTAGCCGTTATGGAGTCTGTACACGGTGATTCCACATGATCAAGGTATTGAGGCCTGCATGAGAGCTCTACTTACATCCAGGGCTGACAACGTACCCAGTGAATTCCTATTACATTTGCTTGAACTAACACTAACCCGGAACTTTTTCAGCTTCAAGAATTCCTTTTACCTACAGATCTCCAGGACCGCAATGGGCAGTGCCCTAGCACCGTCATATGCTAACCTGTTCATGTTGAGTTTTGAGACAGCTAACATCTTACCACTCCTGGGGTCCTCCATCTTATCTTATTTTCGCTATATTGACGATCTGTTTCTTGTGTGAAATTACAGTGAACAGGCTTTGAAGGACTTCCATTACAACCTAAATGCCTTGGACACCCCCCATCAAATTGACGCTGTGCCACCATGTGCAAGCTATTCCACAAGCTGACGGATTGTAATTCCTTGGTCCATGCATCCAGCAACCACCCCCTGGCCATGGTGAGGGATATCCCGTACTCCCAATTTGTGAGAGTCACCAGGAACAACAGCGACAACCACTTAGCTCGGGCTCAACTGCAGAATATGTATGATAAATTTCTGGAGCGGGGTTACTCGTGGAATCTTCTTGACATACAACTTAACAAGGCCATGCTAAAGACGCAGGCCTCTTTACTCAGTAGGGATGCCACCAAGCCAAAGGACCTTGTTCCACTGATTTTCACTACTATGTATTCAGTCGCAGCTAATACTCTGTCCAAGGAGATCAAATTGAATTGGCCTATGATTTCTATGGTGACTCTTTGTCCCTATTCCAGTCACCCACTCCAATGATGGGGTACAGACGGATTAGAAACCTCAAAGACATTTTGATGGTCACTAACTTTAAGGGACATACGTCTGGTCAGTCTAATTCGCTCTCCACACAAAAGAAACTAGGATGCTACAGGTGTCTGGATTGCATCACGTGTCGCTGTCTACTGAGTGGTCCGGATTTCTAGTCTATTGGTTTGACCATGTAACTTTGTGCATGTTGATTTTTGATTTCCCGGCTAACCCACACTTTTGTTTTTATACTCACCTGGTTTAGAACAAATGTAAGAGGTTCCTGGTGTTGACTCATGGTCAAGGCACTCTATGCACTAGCTACATTGTTGGGAGCTGTATCGGACCATTTTGGTGTACATGTATGTGGGCAGGCATAAATAACAAACACACACTTAGTGTGACCTCATGTCCTAAAGCCTTTGCCAATGTGTTGGCCCATCCTGGGCCTCATAGGCATTTACTCCAGCCCTTGTAGGCCTCAAGTATAGGCACTGCTGGTTAATACAGCCATTATACCTGTTAGGGTAATTGGCATTTGTGCATATAAGTCCATAGCTAATGGCTAGAGGTCCATATGTCACTCCTACAGGAAGGGGAGTGTTATGTGTGGTTTGTCTTAATCTGATGCCCACCATGGGCTCGCCCACCTCTACTGTAACGGGCATTTGGATGCCATGGTTGTCTGGCCACCCTGTGACCCCCAGATTGGGGCACTTCAACACTAGAGTTGGCCTTTTTAAGGGTAACAACATTCAGGACCCGGTGTTATAACCAGTGTTTTTATTCTCACGATGTGTCATCACGATAATGTCAGCAATGTGGATGGGTCTTATGATCACTTAGCCTCACTTTGGCTATAAATTGTGTATTCTGTCACTGCACTGTGTTTCCTAGAGAATGGTCCTTGTGTGGGACCGAAACGTTGGATTAATAAACTTTTTTTATTTTCATCTCCAAGTTGTTTTTTTCTGCAAATCCTGTGAGTGCCATCACCTCTTACCTGCTATATATGTATGTATATATATATATATATATATATATATATATCACTGAGTGATGAGATTACACCGAGTGATGAGATTACATACTTATTTTACAATGCCTTATACAAATGGACAATTAATGACGGGTCATTTTGTGTGTATGACGTCTAGTGATGGGCGAATTTATTCGCCAGGCGCGAATTCGCGGTGAATTTGCGCGTTTCGCCGCCCGCGAAAATTTGCGGCTATATGTGTGTATACTCAGCGACTAGTGGCAGGGGAGGTACTGATAGGGTGATACTGAAATAACAAAGAAAAGGTGTAGTTGGTACTTTATATGTGGTACTGGTGAGACTAACAGCGTCTAGTGTGATACAATACACTTTTAGGAGGTTTAATAAACACACATAAGGGAAATTCTAGCCATGCTGTGTAGTTAATGATGCATACAAGAATCATCCTGTAACATACTGATTGGGGAGGATAGGTCCCTGTTTATTCTAAACATGACTCAGAAATTTACTAAAGGGCAAAGTGTCTAACACTGGCGAAAATTCGCCAGCATGACATCATTTTGGCACTTCACCTATTTACTAACGGTCGCTGGCGTAATTTCGCCAGGGAGATAGACTCTGGTGCAACTTCCGACTCTAACGTCTTGCGAATTTTCACTCTGGCGAAAGAGCTTTACTTTGCAAATTCACTACATTTTTGATTTTACTGACCGTTACCTCTATCGCCAGACTTGCCTTCGCCACCTCAGACCAAGCAAAGTGCAATAGAGTAGATAGGAGTTCCTCAAAAAAAAGTTGAAATCTTTTCTAAGTCCCAAAAAATGCTGGCGTCTTTTCCTTTTTACAGGGTGATAGACTGAAAAAGATCGAACATTTTTTTTGGGGCACCCTCCTTCCCCCTATATTTGATAACATATGGCACCTAAACTAAACTGTGGGCACATTTGCAGGGCATTATAACACCTTTATATAATTTTATTAAGGTTCCCTGGCCTTGTGTAGTGTAATGTATTTGCTGCAGCATATACGGCCATTGTACTTTAACTGCAAGCCATATGCAAATTAGCCAATGCTAGCATAACTTCGAACTGCTGGTGTATTTTCACTAAGACAACTTCGCCAGCGTTCGTTACCATGTGTGCAACTTCAAATCTTTGTGAATTAGTGTTGTCCAGGCGAATTTACGCCTGCCAAAGTCATGCGATGTGGGCAAAGTCAGCACTGGCGAAGTGCAATGGAATGCATAGGACTTCCTCAATTTTAGTGCAATTTTTTTCTAAGTCGCAAAAAACGCTGACGACTTTTCCTTTTTTCTGAGTCATAGCCTGAAAAGGTCTGTAAATTTTCGGGTAACTGGGTGGAACATAAACTATACACTGGGCTCATGTGTAGGGCATTATAACAACTCTATTTTATTTAATAAGGTTCCCTGGACTTGTGTAATGTAATGTATTTTCCTGCAACATATACGTCCATGTAAATTTATAATTTCCTGCCATATGCAAATTAGGCAACGTTAGCACATCTTCGATTTGATTGGCAAAGTAACGCTAGCAAAAATTCGCCAGTGTTCGACTCCTTGGACGCAACTTTGCACTTTAGGGAATTAGCGTTGCCCTAGCGAATTTACGCCTGGCAAAGTGTTGCGATGACTGGGAAGCCGTCGCTGGCGAATTTTTGGCCCATTTGCCCCTATGTTTGCCAAGGAGCAGTAACTCATAGCAACCACTAAGATGTTTGCTTTTAAACATGAGACAGTAAATGCTACCTACTGATAGGCGTTACTGCTCCTGGGCATACTTAGTAGACAAGAAACAATGAGAAACTATGTGGTGGTGATTGGGGAGGGGGTTACATTAAAACATGCCACCATTCCTCAGTAGTTGCATCCACCGTGAGCTTTTTCTGTTCTTGATTTTTAATATACGTTAACATTTCTTAGTTCGTAGATGCTAAATATTCAGTGTCAGGTCTTTTTTTTGTTTTTCAAAATTCAAAATTCAATAATCAAGCTTTATCACACTAAAACAAATATTTGAGTTATCTTATCGCTTAGTTTTTCTATAGGATAATGTGGTCTTTAGTGAGGTCAGGTCAACAAAGTATTTTAACTTGTAGTTTTGCAGGTTAGTCAATGGCTGATGTCCCTATTCTAATTACAGATATTGTGGTTTTACCCCGATAATCCAAAAAATTTGAGGTTTTCAGGTGATTCCACTTGATTTTATTTTTTTTTCCTGACCCAACTTTTCTAATTATTTTATTAATAAATAAAATAAAATCATGCATGGGAGTTTGGTTGAGCTTGATTTAATAAAAATATTAGATAAATTCAAGTTTTAGTAAATAACCCCCTTAATGTTAACACACATGCTAGTTACATTTGTTACATTAAACCGTAGTAAATCAGTGCCATTTATCCTGCAAGAGAACTGGCTCTAAGCCCTGGCTGAAGCCTTGTTTGTGCCTCCTATCTAAGGTCCCATCTGAGACTGTCCACCTCCTCACAGGCTGAACAGTCCAATTAATTAATTACCTGGGAGCACCACGATGTGTAACTTCTCCTCTGTGTGCATCACGTATTGGAAAAGTACCCGGACAAAACTCCATAGTCAAACTTGTATGTAGAAACATGGAGCACCACAGGAATGAAGTCAAAAGTATTAATAAAAATCCAAAAATGTATTGATCCATTAAAATCGGAACATCATGATAGAAACAGTTAGAGAACCATAGGTTTAACACCTTTCGTGGCTATTCAGCCACTTTCTCAAAAGCTTTTGAGAAAGTGGCTGGATAGCCACAAAACGCGTGCTCCGTGTTTCTACATACACCTCCTCACAGGATCTGCAGCCTACTAAGTTTCTTACTCATCTTGTAGTGTCAAGCCACCCCCCACCACCAATTTGACAGCAATTACTTCCTAAATTACATAGGCGGGATGATACCATCTTAGGTTCACTTAAATCTGTTTTTTAAAAGAGCCAACAGATTTTTTACTTTTCATTTTGAAATCTGACATGGGGCTAGATAAGTTGTTAGTTTCCCAGGTGCTTCCAGTCATGTGACTTGTGCTCAGTCAATCGTTACTGCTGCACTGCAGATTGGATTGATATCACCCCTCCCTTCTCCCCCTGCAGCCCATAAGCAGAACAATTGGAAGGTAACCAGATAAAAGCTCCCTAGTAGATATAAGAACAGCACTCAATACTAAAAATCCATGTCTCACTGTGACTCCTTCAGTTACATTGAATATGAGAAACAATAGCCTATCAGAAAGCAGTTCCATAGTGCAACACTGGCTCTTTCTGAAAGCACATGACCAGGCAAAATGACCTGCGTTGGCTGCCTACACACCAATATTACAACTAAAAAATAATATACTTGGTGTTCAGTGTAATTTAGAAACAAAAACTACACCAACAAATCATGCCAGAATCCCTTTTAAGAAACAATGTCAGGTTCTTGAAGAGCCTCTGTTGCCATTGTGCTTAAGAGATGGGATAACTGGTAGCTCGATCTCACATTAGCCTGCAGCTTTCTTTTAGACAGAGGAGAAACTGCACACAGACACCATGTTTCTTTTGCTTCAAGAAGACAAAACTTTATTAACACTTCTGCATTATCAGACAAAGATCATGTTACAGGACACTGTGTCAGTATCAGATTAGTATGGGATCTGTATGAGAGCACACACATTAATACATACCTTAACAAGCCTCAGAGAATGTTTGATGATGAAGATTATTGGATTTATGGATGGAAAATTAAAGTCAGACTGTTGCTAGATGGAGGTAGAACACAACATTTGCCCCATAGGTTTTTCATTGGTTCTGATAATGGTGTCTGTTATTATTCTGGCCAGGCCAAAACCTGCTATAAGTGTGGATCAAATATGCACCTTGCCTACAGCTGTGATAAGATCAGAAACTCACAATGTAACAGCATGGGAAACACTAAGAAGGACTGTCAGCAGCTGCTCTAATACTTCTCATAGGGTTGAGGAAGAGCTGGATCTTGGGAAAAAATAAATGAGGCACTAAATTAATTTATTGATACAGAACTGGTTGAAGACATCAACTAAAGCTGTTTCCCAAGTTATCCAGAAGACTGATAAAGTTGTTGAGATGCCATTTAAGCAAGAGCTGCCTCATAAACCAGCAACCCCAGCAAATGACGAGTACCAGGTTGTGCAACAGAAAAAAAAATCAAAGCAAAAGAATATCAATATACAGGAGAAAAGAAAAAGCACTATTGATGATTCAGGACCATTACCCTATAATATAACTTCTGGCAGATTTAACATGATGGAATCCTGTACTGAGACTGAAGAACAAGCTAAACATGAACACTCACTTAAAAGATCACAGTCTTCTGAGGAATTGCTTGAGAGACATGATGATTCTTTGTCTTCGTCCATTAAAAGATAGGATTCACAATGTGGTAAGAGGAAAAAAATGAGGTAACCGCTTTCATGACAAAGGATCAGCTCATTTAATATGACCAGTGAAAGCATCTTTGTAAGCTGGGAGATGATTTACAGTGTCGTTAGAGAAGGAAACCTTTTTTGTTTGCTTGTTTTTGTGTGTTGTTGTTGGTGTTGTAGGATCCATCTAGTAATTAAACTACCATTAAAGACAAAGAAATATTTTGTAGCTTTGTGATTTATAAAAGATAACAGGTATCAGCTGGTTCAGTTTCCCTTCATTTGTTATAACAGCTTGTTCTACTGTCTGATATCATGATAAATGTAGTGTGTCACATTATAACTTTTCTTTAAGTATCAAATTGGGCTTACTTTGATTGCCATTTTCTGTGCAGTCTTTTGTTTGTAGTCTGCCAGTGGAGAGACTAAACATTAAAAAAGGGTTAGGACAGAGTGAACTGTGGGGAGAATGACTAATATTTCAGTGTCTTTTTTTTTATTTATGAAACTGTAAAAGCAAATAAATTCCTCTAGAGAGCTCACTCAGTACCATCATGCGAACATTGATAAGTTTATTAAAGATGTATACAGTAGCTAATCTTTAATACATTTTTACTTGATTTCTCATACAGTATGAGCTGTGCACCTTATTTGCTTATACACTTTTAAGGGGGATTGGGAGACTCAATTCATTGTAAGAAGAGTGTATAACTATTTGCAGTAGACATATTGGACTTGGATTTTGGCTTAGCTCTTCGGAAGGCTCAGCAAACAACATTTTAAAACTGTTTATAGTATAATCAAAGAGTGGGGAAAATAATATTGTGCTCCTCAGTAAGCTGTTTTGTGTGGTAACGGTGATGTGAAGTGTAACAGGAAAGGAGGAGATAAGTTCTTCATAAAAAGTATGAAGAATAACCATGTTATCAGATATTTTTGGTCAGATCAAACTTAAAAGATTTTGTCCTTCTTGGACATCCATGCTGTTATCGGCGGGAAAATTGCAGTGGTCTATTTCCTCTGGGTTACAATTGTTCGGTATTTATTGAGTTGTTCTAGCTAGGCTTGTGTGTTTATGTAAAACCAATTATAAAAAGAATTGCTATGTCTCTGGAGATAAAAAAAAAAAAATTTTTTATCTCACTTGAAATTTTAGGCACAAATTTTTATTTTTTAAAAAATTTTCACTTTGATAATTCAGACTTCCTTATAATGTACAAATGGCTTCTCACGCTAGTTACTAACTTTTCACTTTTAAGTACAGTATGTATACAAGCTAACCAGTCACAAATAAATCTCTTAAAGGAATTGTTCAGTGTAAAAATAAAAACTGGGTAAATAGATAGGCTGTGCAAAATAAAAAATGTTTCTAATATAGTTAGTTAGCCAAAAATGCAATGTATAAAGGCTAGAGTTATTTGATGTATAACAAGTCAGTCAGAACACTACTTCTTGCTTTTCAACTCTCTTGGTTTACACTGACTGGCTACCAGGCAGTAACCAATCAGAGACTTGAGGGGGGCCACATGGGTCATATCTGTTGCTTTTGAATCTGAGCTGAATGCTGAGGATCAATTACAAACTCACTGAACAGAAATGTACCATGTGGCCCCCCTTCAAGTCGCTGACTAGCTCAAAGTTATAGAGCTGAAAAACAGGAAGTTGGATTCCGGCTGTTTTATTAGACATCTGTTCATGATTTGCGTATCATTCGATTCAGTAATTTTCCCTTTCCCATCAGATATTACACAACACAAGTTATTGGGTGAAAAGGCCGCAGCTTAGTTTATTATACAACAACAGCTTAACTTATTATAACGTTACTCAATACAATATATCACATTATTATGACAAATACATATCATGTTAACATATGTTTTAAACACACATACTAGCCGCTTAAGGCTGCATTAACAATGAACCAATATTAACAACACTTCTCCAGATCACAACACAATCTCCAACCTAAGGCTAAGCTTCCGCCACTTACTTCCTTGCCTATGGTGAACCCTTTTTCCAAGCCTAGCCCCATGCCTATCCAACACCAAACTCACCTTGACAGCACTGCCCCCTTTTTGGTTCCCTATTATGGCAACCCCACTACGCCACTGCGCTGCCTGCATGACCACACTTATGCTGGCCGCGCCACCCCACCAACCAGCTGAAGAGCTCTTTTCACCCCCTCCGCCAAATCCAAATTAAACAAATCCGAACCCACGTCTGACAAGTGAACTCCATCCCTCCTGTACAACCCCGGCATTGCATCTTCAAGATCCTTGTGCCGTACAACTACACCACCAGACCTCCTTACAAAAACACTAACTAATTTGTTTAACTTAACTCGGCTTCGCTCCATTGCAGAATGATCCCTCGCCCATCTCCACACCAACCTAGGGACCATCTCAGACCAAACCAAAACAACTCCTACAAACAAGGAACGAATTTTGTCGATATCCATCTTCATATGACGCACCAAGTCTCTCTGGCTCATGACCCCCATATCATTACCGCCCACATGCAAAACCAGGACATGGGGGTGCGCTTCGCTATTCCGCAATGCCACCAATCTGTCGAACAGACCAGGCCACAGCAATCCAGGAAAACCAAACCATTGAAATTCCACGTGACTTTCCGGAAAACCAAGCTGCTGACTCTTCTTCCGAACTGCAGCTCTCCGTTCCGCCCAACGAATGAAGGAGTGGCCAACGATCCATACTCTCGTAGTCCCACCGTAAACAAATAACACCACAGAAAAAAAACCACATATGTTACGGAAAGTCCAACCCCCCAACCAATAACCATTAAATCAATTCAGGCCTAACGTAACTTTGAAATCGTTTAGATTCCCAACGGCCAATACGCCGCACAACCGCCTCACCTAATCCCAACCGCGCTGCTTCCGTAGCCGCTCCTATACGAAAAGAATGAGAGCCATATTCCATCGGCGCCTTGCCGATCTGTGCCAAACCCCACCGGAACACCTTTACAAACTGAAACCGTGTCAAAGGAGTGCCGTCCATGTGAATCAACAGCGGACCCTCCCTTGAAGGGCTAACTTCCAACCACCATTGCAAGCTAGCGAAGGGGCAGAGTGACGCCCCCTCTAAAGCGTACAATACCACTCTGCGCCCCTTACCTAATTGATCCGTTTTCTTTCGTCTCAGCCATATTCCCACCCAATCAACCCCTAATTCAACATCCGCTTTCTGTAGCCCCCCTAAAACCCGCTTGCTAGGACTCACCAATTCTCCAATCCTGAAAGCTCCAAAAAACGCTAAAAGGAAAGCTAACCGAAACAAGTGAACTTCATACTGAGAAAAACAAATGCCCTCCAAAACCCGCAACAAATCAGTCAACATCGGAACCGACACCGGCCTCCTGGTGTCGCAACGTATGTTCCCCTTTTTTAAACCTCTAACCACCTGTCGCACCACAAAATCTTTAGTCAAGTCCACCCACCCCTTCAGCTTAAACCAAAACGCTAAAGCAGCCCTGCCTTTGTCAATTTGAGCTGCAGACCTACCCGTTTCCGCCATCCAGTACACCCACCACAGCATAAGTTCTCGCCTGCCGTCTGACGAACTCCAACCCTCTGCCCAATCGACCAATTGTTCCCATTCCTTCCAGACCTTACCATATGCGGCCCAAGTCGACGCCGCCACTGAAGACCTCACCAATCTTCTAAGTCGGTTGTCCCGATCCTCCACAGACCCACTGGGAAGGGATATCCTGCCTCGTCCGCTCCCGGAGCCAGCTGCCGAAACCGCTCCCACTGAAAATGAGATAAAGAATCAGCGATGACATTCCTTACCCCCGGAAGGTGCCTCCCCCGGAAGCTAACGTTGATTTGCAAGCAACGCAACACCAGGGCTCTCAAAAGTCGCACCACCTCAGCCGAGGAAGCCGACTGCTTGTTCAGTCCGACACAAAAAGCACTTTCCTATTACTCAGATCGCAACCCCAAATAAACAAGGCCACCACAATAGGAAACAATTCCAGGAAACATAAATTCTTCGTCAAACCCAATTCCACCCACTCCTCCGGCCAACGTTCAGCACACCACTTCCCCTGCAAAAAGGCACCAAAACCAGCGCCCCCCACAGCGTCAGTGAACAACTGCAATTCAGAGCAAGTCGCCTCCGCGTTCTGAAATATCAACCGGCCGTTAAAAGAATCCAGAAACCGACGCCAAATTTCCAAGTCATTGCGAACCTCCTTCGTCAGCCGTACATGGTGGTGGGGGGCCGCCTCCCCCGCTAACAACTTACCGAGCCTCCGACAAAAAACTCTGCCCATCACGATCACCCGGCAAGCAAAATTCAACCTGCCCAAGAGCGACTGAACCTCCTTCACTGTAGCTTTTCTTTTGTTTACCAACCGACACACCCAGCTCCTGAGATCACGGAGCTTATCGGGCGGCAAACGGCATTCCCCCTCCACCGTATCAATTTCCAAGCCGAGAAAACAAAGGCAGGTCGCCGGACCCACCGTTTTTTCCCGTGCCAATGGGACCCCAAAGTCCTCCATCACCTCCTGCAGCACCTCCAACACGTGCGCACATTCATCCGACCCCGCCGGACCGATGCACAAAAAATCATCAAGGTAGTGTACCAGATTCTGGGACTGCGCTCTGCGGCGGACCACCCACTCCAGAAATGAACTAAACTTCTCAAAATAAGCACACGAAATCGAACAGCCCATGGGAAGACAAAGGTCAACATAAAACGAACCGTCAAAAGCACAACCAAGCAAATGATGACAATCGGGATGAATAGGTAGTAAACGGAAGGCCGATTCAATATCCGCCTTGGCCAACCACGCTCCCTGCCCTGCCTTCTTGACTACAGCCAGCGCCTGATCAAAAGACGTGTAAGAAACTGAACAAAGATCTGCATCAATATCATCGTTCACTGACGTGCCTTTCGGGTAGGATAAATGGTGAATCTACCTGAACTTCCCAGGCTCCTTCTTAGGAACCACCCCCAAAGGAGACACCCGTAAGTCCTCCAATGGAGAGGCTGCAAAAGGACCTGCAATTCGACCCCGGTCCACCTCCGTCACAAGTTTATGGTATACAACCTCTGGGTTCTCAGCCACCGATCTAAGGTTCCCATAAACTGCCCCTCGAGGTCTCGGATGGAATGGTATCCGAAACCCCCATTGGAAGCCGTCCCTCAGAAGCTCAGCGTCCCCCTTCCTACCGTACCAGTCTAACCAAGGCCGCATCGCGCCGAGGTTCACTGGGGTCTTCCCCTTTGGAAGCCTCGGCCGGCTTAGGCCCCCCTTTTCCTTTCCTAAAACACCTGGCATAAGCGTGGGCGCCCCCGCAGCCGGAACACTCATGCTTAAAGCGGCATGAGCCTCCCCACTTGCATTGCCCTTCATTGAATTGCCAGCAGTACCCAGGTTTATGGAGCGCCGGGGAGGCTCCCTGCTGCACCCCACCGGCGCCTCGCTGAAAGGGCAACGTTTTCTGTGCCGTCATCAACCGCAGCCATAAGGGCATATCCAGCTGATCCCATGCCATCCCTGGGTTGGCTGCCAACTTCTGACGAAATTGCTCGTCATAACGCCACCAAGCCAAACCACCATACACCCTGTATGCTTCCCAGATCCCGTCTACATAACAAAAAAGGGGGGAACAATGCTCCGGTGTTTTCTCACCAATAATACTGCCAAGAATGCAAAAGGCCCTCAGCCAATTACCAAAGGTTTTAGGGATTTTCCTGTATCTTTTGTTGCGCTCCTCCTCCTTCTTCTTCCCATCCTTTTTCTCATCCTCCTTCAGCTCCACTGCCTCTTCCAAAGGGAGAAGGGAAAAAATTTCCACAAACTCCCCTTTCCAAATCTTCTCCCTAACCTCTTTTTTAACATGAGCACCTAAAGGGCCTGCAAACGCCACGTAAGCCCCTTGCCGAGCCACCTCAGGAATTACCCCCGCAACTAACTGCCCCTCAACACTGCTGACCCCTGGCGCCACAGCACCCTCCCCTGACACTGCAGCCGATGAGGTAGTCTCAGGAGCCGCGCTGACTGAAGCGCCCACTGAGGGTGCATCCCCCCGCTGGGTCACGACCCCGTCACTGTCAAGCCTGCCCTGACTCCAAACCCTAGCCACACCTACCTGGGGCTCCCCCGCCTCCCACCTAGCCAGTAAGTCCTGTAACCCCATAATTAGACCCCGTGTGTCGGCTGTCCCCGTGGCAGAACTTGAAGACTCACCACCCGGCCTGCGGGACGGTCCATCCTGCAGGCCCGATTGTCTAACCGACTCGCTGGACTCCGGGGACCGCGACCTATGTCTGTCCCGACTTCTGCACCGTGCCTCCCGTGATGCCATGCCACTGTGTCCTGTAGTATCCTGCCGACCAACGGACCTAGAGTGGGAGAAAGAGCGAGAGGAACTAGCACGTACTGGAGTGGGTGACCTCCCACCACACCTGTCCCGCCTGTGCCCGTCCCGATGTACGCTGTCCCCTCTGCTCCAACCCCTGCGAGATCTGCTCCTGGACCTAGTGCGACTCCCAGATCTGCTGCGGGGCCCCCCGCGCCGTTCCAAAGGGACCACCCGTCCACGGGAAGTCCCCCTCGGAGACCGCCCCCCGGCAGACTCACAGCCCATGCCGCCCCGCCTGTCCAACGGGCCACCACCACCTCTGTCCCTGTCCACAGCCTCCATCCCCCTGCCTCTCCTAGGGGGGTCATCTCCTCCAACCCGCGGCAACACCAGAGGGGGCGCCACCCGCCGATGCTCCATCCGGGCCCCAGGTGCCGCAGCTGCCCCAGTCCCCCTAGCCACACCAGCACCGGATCCTCCGTCGTCACTCCTACTAGCACCCCCAAACTCCACAGGTGAGGAGCTGCCCGGGACCGGATCCTCCAGACGCGCCGCCACCACCTGGCCCTCATGCGGTGCACAGGCCGTTCGACTCCTCCCCCCACTGCGCAGCCCTTCCCGGGAGCCCGCTACAGCCTTAACCAAGGCACCGGGACCCGCCGCCTTACTCCCCACTTGCCTGCGCACTTGTCCGCTGGAGCCGCTGCCGCCTCTGCCTCGCGCTGCTCCTTGGGCCGACTGCCCCGGCTCCCGAGAGGGACTCCTCCTGCGCCGTCTGCTGCCACTGGGATCCGGCGAAAGGCGATCCGGAGGCCTAGCCCTGCGCCTCGTCGTGCGTGTCGGTCCGCTGCTCACCGGTGTTGGTGCCGGCACGGAGCTCAGCAGCACCAGCAGCTCCCTCCTCAGCTGTTCCCCCTCCTGGCCTGCCAGCGCCGACCGAAGCCCCTGAAGGACGTCGCTCCTCTTCCTCTGTGCCATCCTGCAAACGCTGACTTCCCAATGCTTACAAGGTAGGAATGACTTCCCGCACTTTTCTGCTCCTATTTAATACCTAAGCCCTTCCCCCTTTTCCTATCCCCTATTCTAGGCACTACAATTCCCACAATCCCTTGCCTATACCCCCTGCACACATTCTAACTCCCTCACTCTTCCTCAATCATGTCATTATCCGCTCTATCTGTCCCAGAATCGCTACATAAGGGTTCTCTCCAGCCTTTATATATTTTTGGCTAACTAACTATATTACAAACATTTTTTATTTTGCACAGCCTATCTATTTACCCAGTTTTTATTTTCACACTGAACTATTCCTTTAATGTAATCTGTAAATAGCACCAAACCTAAATGCAAATGTGGCAAAGGATTGCATTTGTGCATTATATATTACATGAAGCATATTGTAAAGTGCTATAATTTTAGTGGGCATAAGTGTCTAAATGATTTATTTAAAGAAGTACAAATTGATCTTGGCATACTGAGATTTCCCTGATGGTTAAGGTAATACTTAATCTCTGAATGTTTTATCCACATTGCAGGGGTAATCTTTGTCTATAACAGCTAATATAATCAATAAAAAGGCTTTGTTTCGTTCTATCGAATCCAGGGCAAGGACATATTTGCCAAAGTTTCTAGGAAAAATTCCTGTTTAATATACATGTTTAATATATTATTTTAAATTCTACACTCTATCATTAGATGTGCTCTACATAAATCCAGAAGAAAATATATTTAGCCAAGACTGATCCCCCATGAGAAGCACTATGCTTTTTTTGCTAGTGTAGCACTTACTTATTTAAATTTTTTGCACTTCTGCGTATTTTTTTTAATTATGATCTTTTAATAAGCTTAAAAACATGAATTAAAACTGTGCAGTTTTTAATGCGAGATACTTAATTTAAAAAAAATGCATTATCACTTGAGGTAGAGTTGTAAATTAATTCTCAGCCTGGAGCCTAATGCAAGAGAGACTTTCAAGCAGCAACAAATCAGTATAATTCTATGCAGCCAGTAAAACATGCGCTTCTACAAATATTACAAAAGTCTTACAACCACTAAACTGTCAGTATCAAGCATTTTAAATACCTGTGTTGCCATTCTGCATGAATCTGTCTATATTTTTCACTTTTGTCAAACGTGGATGTGAAGGACAATGCACATTGAATATGTATCATGCAGAATGTCCACATTCATACATAATTCTCTTTTCTGTGAGCCATAAATTGATGGCAATGCCAGGTATATTGATCTCTGTAGTTTTCACAATACGTTTGCAGCAATCTTCCACTGCTGGTGATGAGAGAAGAAGGAAAGGAAAACAAAAGTACATTGCTGTTAAGGTGTTTTTAGCTTTGCAATAGCATATACAGTTAGGTCCATAAATCTTTGGACAGAGACAACTTTTTCTGATTTTGGTTCTGTACATTACCACAATGAATTGTAAATGAAACAACTCAGATGCAGTTGAACTACAGACTTTCAGCTTTAATTCAGTGGGTTGAAAAAAAAAGATTGCTTAAAAATGTGAGGAACTAAAGCCTTTTTTAACACAGTCACTTCATTTCAGGGGATCAAAAATATTTGGACAAATTAAAAAACTGAAAATAAAATGTTCATTTCTAATACTTGGTTGAAAACCCTTTGCTCGCAATGACAGCCTGAAGTCTTGAACTCATGGACTTCACCAGATTCTGGGTTTCCTCTGCCCATGCCTTTATTGCAGCAGCTTTCAGTTGCTGTTTGTTTGTGGGCCTTTCTATATGAAGTTTAGTTTTCAACAAGTGAAATGCATGCTCAAATGGGTTCAGATCAGATGACTGACTCGGCAATTCAAGAATATTCCACTTCTTTGCTTTAATAAACTCCTGGGTTGATTTGGCTGTATTTTTTGGGTCATTGTCCATGAAACGCCTCCCAATCAATTTGACTGCAGTTAGCTGGATTTGAGCAGACAGTGTCTCTGAACACCTCAGAATTCATTTGGCTGCTTCTATCCTGTGTCACATCATCGATAAATACTAGTGTCCCAGTGCCACTGGCAGCCATGCATGCCCAAGCCATCACACTGCCTCAGCCATGTTTTAAAGATGATGTGATATGCTTTGGATCATGAGCTGTTCCACGCCTTCTCCATACTTTTTTCTTGTCATCATTCTGGTAGAGGTTGATCTTGGTTTCATCTGTCCAAAGAATATACATAGTAACATAGTAACATAGTAAGTAAGGTTGAAAAAAGACACATGTCCATCGAGTTCAACCTTTTTTTTTTTTTTGTTTATTAACTACCTATCTGCCAGTTGATCCAGAGGAAGGCAAAAAACCCATCTGAAGCCTCTCCAATTTGCCTTAGAGGGGGAAAAATTCCTTCCTGACTCCAAAATGGCAATCGGACCAGTCCCTGGATCAACTTGGACTATGAGCTATTTCCCATAACCCTGTATTCCCTTACTTGCTAAAAAGCCATCCAACCCCTTCTTAAAGCTATCTAATGTATCAGCCAGTACAACTGATTCAGGGAGAGAATTCCACATCTTCACAGCTCTCACTGTAAAAAACCCCTTCCGAATATTTAGGCGGAACCTCTTTTCTTCTAATCGGAATGGGTGACCTCGCGTCAGCTGGAAAGACCTACTGGTAAATAAAGCATTAGAGAGATTATTATATGATCCCCTTATATATTTATACATAGTCATCATATCACCCCTTAAGCGCCTCTTCTCCAGCGTGAACATCCCCAATTTGGCCAGTCTTTCCTCATAGCTAAGATTTTCAATACCTTTTACCAGCTTAGTTGCCCTTCTCTGTACCCTCTCTAATACAATAATGTCCTGTTTGAGTGATGGAGACCAAAACTGTACGGCATATTCTAGATGGGGCCTTACAAGTGCTCTATACAGTGGAAGAATGACCCCCTCCTCCCGTGACTCTATGCCCCTTTTAATACAGCTCAAGACCATATTTGCCCTTGATGCTGCTGACTGGCATTGCTTGCTACAGCCAAGTTTATCATCTACAAGGACTCCAAGGTCCTTTTCCATAATGGATTTGCCTAGTGCAGTCCCATTAAGGGTATAAGTGGCTTGGATATTTTTACATCCCAGGTGCATGACTTTACATTTATCAACATTGAATCTCATTTGCCACTTAGCTGCCCAGATTGCCAGTTTGTCAAGATCCTGTTGCAAGGATGCCACATCCTGGATGGAATTAATTGGGCTGGATAATTTTGTGTCATCTGCAAACACTGATACATTACTTACAACACCCTCCCCTAAGTCATTAATGAACAAGTTAAATAAAAGTGGACCCAATACTGAGCCCTGGGGGACCCCACTAAGAACCTTACTCCAAGTAGAGAATGTCCCATTAACAACCACCCTCTGTACCCGATCCTGTAGCCAGTTTCCTATCCATGTGCAAACGACTTCATTAAGCCCAACAAACCTTAGTTTAGAAAGCAGTCGTTTGTGGGGCACAGTATCAAACGCTTTGGCAAAATCCAAATAGATCACATCTACTGCCCCCCCACTATCCAGAATCTTACTTACCATATCATAAAATGCAATCAAATTCGTCTGACATGACCTATCCTTCATAAAGCCATGCTGATTGTTGCTCATAATGCCATTCATTAGGACAAAATTTTGAATGTGATCCCTTAACAAGCCTTCAAATAATTTGCCCACCACAGATGTCAAGCTTACTGGCCTATAATTGCCAGGCTGAGATCGTAATCCCTTTTTAAATATTGGAATAACATCAGCTTTTCTCCAATCCATAGGCACCATACCAGATGACAGTGAATCTGAGAAAATCAGAAATAAGGGCTGGTCTAAAACTGAACTAAGCTCTCTTAGAACCCGGGGGTGTATGCCATCAGGCCCTGGAGCCTTGTTTACATTAATTTGTATTAAAGCTTTTTGAATCATATCCTGAGTCAGCCACTGACTAGATTGAGCTGAACCATTCGTGCAGTTATTAAGTGAGCCTGTGAACCCAGACTCCTCTATTGTATACACTGAAGAAAAGAACTGATTTAACACATTAGCCTTATCTGTATCTGTTACAACCATACTGGTACCATTATTTAATGGAGCAACACTCTCAACCTGCATCTTTTTACTATTAATATATTTAAAAAACATTTTAGGGTTAGTTTTCACCTCCACCGCAATTAACTCTTCATTTCTTTTCTTAGCCTTCCGGATTGCTGATTTACAACATTTATTACAGTGTTTATATTCATTAAATGCAGCTTCTGTCCCTACAGATTTGTAGTTTTTAAATGCCTTTCTCTTCTTTCCCATTAACATCTTTACCTCTGTATTAAGCCACACAGGATGATTCTTAGAGCTTCTACGTTTAGTCCTTAAGGGAATAAATTGAGAACAGTAATGATTTAATATCATTTTAAAGGACAACCATTTCTGTTCTGTGTTTTTAGCTGAAAACCTAATGCCCCAATCAATGCTCTGTAGGGCAGCCCTCAAGGCACTAAAATTAGCTTTGGCAAAATTCATGGTTTTTGTTGCCCCAGTATATTTTTGTTTTTTGCACCAGACATTAAAAGATATAACATTATGGTCACTATTACCCAGGGGTTCAATGACTTGCACATTTGCTATAAGTTCTGGGTCATTTGAGATCACTAAATCAAGAATAGCATTTTTCTGGTAGGCTCCTCAACAACCTGTGCTAAAAAATTGTCGTGCAATAAGTTTATAAACTTGTTCCCATTAACTGATCTAGCAGTACCGTTGCTCCAGTCAATATCTGGGTAATTAAAATCCCCCATTATCATTACTTTACCTAAACTAGCAGCCTTTTCTATTTGCATTAGGAGCTTTGTCTCTTCCTCCTCACTTACATTAGGGGGTCTATAGCATACTCCTACAATTAATTTGCTGGATTCTTTACAATTGGTGAAGAACTCCACCCATACGACTTCTGGCCCCTCATTTTCTAACATAACCTCCTCCTTTATATGAGCTTTTAAATCCTGCCTAACATACAGACATACCCCTCCTCCTTTTCTATTGCCTCTGTCCCTCCGAAACAAAGTATAGCCACTGATATTTACTGCCCAGTCATGCGACTCATTCAGCCATGTTTCGGCCACACCAATCACATCATATTTTCCTTCCATCACCAGCAGCTCCAGCTCTCCCATTTTACCAGTCAGACTTCTTGCATTTGTAAACATACATTTAATACTGGCACCATATTGAACATATGACATGTGGTCCTCCCTATCCTTAACAGTATCCCTAGCCAAATCTCCTCCCCCATTTTCCCTTTCTTTGCCCACTATCTCATCTAACCTGTCTACCACTGAATCTTTTACTGAACCCTCCCCCCCCACACCTAGTTTAAAATCTCCTCCAACCCTCTAGCCATCTTCTCTCCCAAAACAGCTGCCCCATCTGGAATGTTTTTCCAGAACTGTTTTAGATGTTTTTTAGCAAAGTCCAATCTAGCCTTTCTATTCTTAATGCTTATGAGTGGCTTGCACCTTGCAGTGCACCCTCTGCATTTACTTTCATTACTTCTCTTTATGGTAGACTTGGATATCAATATGCCTACCTCCTGGAGAGTGTTGTTCACTTGTTTGGTTGTTGTGAAGTGGTTTCTCTTCACCATGGAAATGATTCTGCAATCATCCACGACTGTCTTCCGTGGACATCCAGGTCTTTTTGCGTTGCTGAGTGCTTTCTTTCTCAGGATGTACCAAACTGTAGATTTTCTGTTTTTACAGCTTAAGGATGGCTTGTTTCACCTGCATGGAGAGCTCCTTTGACTGCATGTTGTCTGTTCACAGCAACATCTTCCACATAAAAGCACCCTCCCGTCAAATTAACTCTAGGGCTTTTATCTGCTTCATTAATAATGACATAATGAAAGAATTGCCCACACCTGCCCATGAAATAGCCTTTGAGTCAATTGAACAATTGATTTTATTAACAGCCCTTGAAATTAAGTGATTGTGTTTAAAAAAAGGCTTTAGTTACTCACATTTTTATGCAATCTTTTTGTTCAACCCACTGAATTAAATCTAATAGTCTGCTGTTCAACTGCATCTGAGTTGTTTCAATTAAACTTCAGATCCAAAATTAGAAAAAAAAAGTTGTCTCTGTCCAAATATTTATGGACCTAACTGTACATTGCCATACACTGTTAGAGAATCGTCTTTCCTCTATGTTGCAACTGCTTTGTCATAGAAAAAAGCTCCCATGTTGTTAATATCTTACAAACATCCCGGTGACTTCTCCATCAATATCATACCATATGCTCAATCCATAAATTCTCCAAATCCAAATAAAAAATAGGCATTAGAATTTTAGGGGGTTATTTACTAAACTCGGAATGCAAAAATCATGAAAATTTTTGATTTTTTTATTATAAAATCAGACTTTTAATAAATGACAATTTTTTTGGAATTTATTAAACCCTGAGGATGAAAAAGTTTAAATCTGAAAATCTGGTATCTCAGACCTGTCGAGGTTGCATATAAGTCAATGGGAGAAGTCCCAATGATTTTTTGATGTGCACTGGGTTTCGTGCAATACCTCAAAATTTATGTTGTTTTCAGGTGAAAATTCTGAAAAAATCGTGAAATTCATAATAATTGGATGAAAAAATCTGAAAAATTGTGAAAATCAGATTTTTACCCGCAAAGCATATTTTCAGAAAAAAGTAATAGTACATAAGCGTAAAAAACCCGAGCGGATTTGAGAGTTTGTTGGTGATTAGGTTCCAAAGTGTGAAAACAGAATTGCATATTGTGTAAGTGCTCCAAAGAAGTAACATTTTAGTTTAGGTTGAAGTTGAATTGAATAAGTTAAATTTTTTTTATCAACAGAAACTATGTAAAATGGAGAAAATGCCATTGGTGTTCTTCCTTCACCAGAGGTAAAGAGCAGATTGAAAGAGGGGACATGAATGACCATGGTAGAAACAGGTTATGTGAAGAAGCAGTGGTTTAGAGAAGAATGAAATAGAAGTTCTGAAAAGTATGAAAATAGAGGTACAGAGATACAGTAAGGTAGATATGACTGAAGGGCTTTGGAAATTAAGATTTTGCTGCATAGTTTGCAACCATGATAATAAAAACATCATTAAAATGTTCTTTGTATTGCATGTCACACAAGATACTCGTTTAATTGTTTTTAGTGTTTTTTAATGGTTTTATTCATTATATTTGTTTTGTTACAGAACATTTCAACACATTGATATTTTGAAATGGATTAGAATGCTGCTTTCTGAGAATCATGCCTTATTTCTTGGTTATGTCAGCTAAATATAAAACTATGAAATGCATTATCTGATATGGAATTTATGAAACCATAAAAGCTTTGTTGGCACGGAGCATGGACTCTTTGGAGCTGTCAGTTATGATGGGGTTCTCAGACTCTTTCTCCTAGTAATACATTCTCCATTCTGAAAGGAAGTCTTTAAAACTGGAAAGGTGAGAAGTCTTAGGAACAAAATTACTTTTCTAAGTTAAAATGACAATGTACTATACTTCAGAAGCCTTTTCTCACCCATAATGTTCCATAAAAAGTAGCATGTCACAAATTATAGTGTAAAACAACATTATGATCAGATGTTATACTGGAAACAGAGACTACATAAGAAGAATGAACATGCAGATTAACAGGTTTTTGCTTACATGTTTGTTATAGTAGCAATTGTGAGATATACTTTTGCATTTCTAGCTAGCTATTTGAATTATGTTGCAATGACCGTTTCTTCAACAATGTTGTATGTTTATTTTTATTAATGGTTAAACACTGATGCTAGATAGTTTTTGTTAATTAAAATGAGCACAAATAACAACGGTCAAATAATCTGTTTTTAAGTGGTGCAAGGCTGGATTAGAAAATATGTCATCAATTTAATTTATACCCTTCTGTATACATAACATTCCATCTGCTCTCTAATTTAGAATATGTTTGACTGAAGCCATATTAGGCATCTGTTGGAAAACAGTGTTGAGATCATCAATAAAAATATTAACACTTTTAAGTCTAAATCCACCAGAGCACTTTGTTTCATGTAATAATTATTATAAACTTAAAATACACATTTTGTGGCTGAAATGGAAATGTTCTCTTTTCTCTCTTTTTCAGGATATGCATTTGCTGTTAATTTTCTTAAACTGTTGAAGCTGTTGGAAAATTAGATCTGCACCTTCATTTTGAAATTATGTAAGTGTTTTAACAATCTGAATTTTTGGGGATTAGGATACTACAAGTCACTTATGTTACACCTAGTCTAGTAACCCACAGCAAATTAAATGTTTGCTTTCAAATTGCTAGATCCAAAAATAAATATGCCATATCCACACAGAGGATACACTTTTGGTGCCCTCCTCGGGTAAAAATATTTTTTTTTACCCCAAGTAATGAGTAATTATATTTTTTTATATTAAGGGTAGTGATGGGCGAATTTATTCGCCAGGCGCGAATTCGCGAAACGCCCGCGAAAATTCGCGGCAAAAATTCGCCGGCGTCAAAAAAAAATTTTCCCCAAAAACGGGCGCCGGCGTCAAAAACGGGCGCCGGCGTCAAAAACGGGCGCCGGCGTCAAAAACGAGACGCCGGCGCCGTTTCGCGAATTTTTTGCCGTTTCGCGAATTTCACGCAAAATTCGCGAATTTTTCGGCAAAGCGAAACGGCGCAAATTCGCCCATCACTAATTAAGGGTTGTCAGTGAGAAAATGGGAACCATGTTTAGCTTTTCTAAAAAGGAAGAAATATTCCCCTATTTAAGGTGTACACATTTTAAAAGAGGGATGCACCGAATCCACTATTTTGGATTCGGCCGAACCTCCAAATCCTTCGCGAAAGATTTGGCCGAATACCAAACCGAAAAGCATTTTTTACTTTCTTATTTTCTGACAAAAAGTCACACAATTTCCCTTCCCACTCCTAATTTGCATATGCAAATTAGGATTCAGATTCGGCCGGGCAGAAGGATTTGGCTGAATCTGAATCCTGCTAAAAAAGGCTGAATCCTGGCCGAATCCTGAACCGAATCCTGGATTCGGTGCATCCCTATTTTAATATAAAGTGTCTATAAAGTGAAGGGCATTCACTCTAGGCAGTGTGTACACTGGAGCAAGCTTATACTTCTAAGAACCTAAAACATCTGTCCATTAAATTATAATGGAAATACCAATAATGAATAGAAAACAACATGAACATAGAGGATAGGGGAGAAGAGGTAGAACTGGGTTGAACTATATGATATGAACTGCAGTAATGGAAATGTTTACATAATTAGTTTACATAGATTCAATGTGTATTTTTTGAAAAGCAGACAGTATAATCCTGTTATTTAGATGATATTTCCTTTCTTAAAGTAAAAAGAGTTGGTAATGAATGTCAAGAGTGAGTTTATTGTCATTTCATCCATATACGTTTGTACAGTACACATGAAACAACGTTCCTCTAGGATCATGGTGCTACACACAACATAGATGTACCAGACAACAGACAAAAAGTGCAAGTGCAAAAATATGCAACTGCCGCAAGACAGGACAGCATAGTGCAGGGACAGGGTACTGTATCCAATGGCTATTCATCCAATGGCGTACAGTGCCTGTGCAATGCTGTGGCACATAGTAAGGTCAGATGGTGTGTGTGTGGGAGAGATCAGTCCGGTCCCTGAGTATTCAGGAGCTTTATGGTTAGGGGGAAGAAACTGTTACACAGTCTGGTAGTGAGGGCCCTAATGATTCAGTAACTTTTTCCAGATGGCAGGAGTGTGAACAGTGAGTGTGAGGGGTGTGTTGGATCAGCCAAAATGCTGGTGGCTTTACAGATGCAGCGAGTGGTTTAAATGTCCGTGATGGAAGGAAGAGAGACACCTATGATCTTCTCTGCTGTCTTCTCTATCTCTGCTGTAGGGTCTTGTGCTCCATGACAGTGCAGTTCCCAGCACAGACAATGATACAGCTGCTCAGGATGCTCTCTATAGTCCATCTGTAGAAGGTTTTGAGTATGGATGGTGGGAGATGGGATTTCCTCAGCTTGTGCAGGAAGTAGAGGTGCTGTTGGGCTTTCTTGGCTAAGTAGCTGGTGTTGTGGGACCACGTGACGTTCTCTGCCAGGTGGACACCAAGGAATTTGGTGCTTTTGACGATCTCCACATTAGAGCCGTCGATGTACAGTGGCAGGTGGTCACTCCTAGTCTTCCTAATTTCAAGAACCATCTCCTTTGTTTTGTCTACATTGAGAGACAGGTTGTTGGCACTGCACCAGTCTGTTAACCTCTGCACCTCCTCTCTGCATGGTGACTCGTCATTATTGCTGAGGAGACCCACCATGGTCGCGTCATTAGCAAACTTTATGTTGTGAGTTGTGCTGTGCGTGGCTGCACAGTCATGCGTCAGCAGAGTAAACAGTAGAAGACTAAGCACACATCCTTCAGGGGCTCAGTGTGGTGGTTCTGGAGATGATGTTTCCAATTCTGACTGACTGAGGTCTGTTGGTCAGGAAGTCCAGAACCCAACTGCAGAGGGAGGTGTTCAGTTCAAGCAGGCTCAGTTTTTCTATCAGAGGAATGATAGTGTTGAATGCTGAACTGAAATCTATGAACAGCATTCGAACATACAGTAGGTGTCTTTTTTGTCCAGATGAGACAGGGCCAGATGGAGGGTAGTGGCTATTTTATCGTCTGTTGAGCGATTTTGGCGGTATGCGAACTGTAAGTGGTCCAGTGCTGGTTGCAGCAGGGTTTTGATGTGTTTCTTGACAAGCTTCTCAAAACACTTCATGATGATGGGGGTGAGTGCCACAGGACGGTAGTCATTGAGGCAGGACACTCATGACTTCTTCGGCACAGGGACAATGGTGGTGGATTTGAAGCACTTCAGGACATGTTAAAGATGTCAGTGAAAACATCTGCCAGCTGATCTGCACATTCTCTTAGCACTCTGCCAGGGATATTGTCTGGTCCTGCAGCCTTCCGGCGCTTTACTCTTTCCAGAGTCATCCTCACGTCAGCCACCGTCAAACGCAGTGCCTGGTCACTAGGCAGAGTGATGGTCTTTCTCATTCCTGTGTTGTTCTGTGCTTCAAACCATGCATAGAAGTCGTTCAGTGTATCTGCAACTGAGGCGTCACTGTCACAGGCAAATGGTGTTGACCTGTAGTTTGTGATAGCCTGGATGCCCTACCACATGCACCGTGTGTCGCCATTCTTCTGGAAGAAGCTGTGTATTCTCTGAGTGTATGCACGCTTAGCTACTCTGATGGCAGGGGAAAGTTTGGCTCTCACTGTTCTCAGGGCAATTTCGTCACCTTTCCTGAAAGCAGATTCTCAGGCCCTCAGTAGCACACATACCTCTCCAGTGAACCACGGCTTCTGGTTGAGGCGTGTAGTGATGTACTTGGAGACAGTGACATCATCAATGCACTTTGTGATGTAGCTGATTACAGATGACGTATACTCATCCAAGTTGATGTAGTCGCTGTAGGTTGCAGCCTCCCTAAACATGTTCCAGTGAGTGCATGCAAAACAGTCCTGAAGAGCAGTCTTCTGAATATGTAGTACAGGTATGGGACCTGTTATCCAGAATGCTCGGGCCCTGGGGTTCCCCCCAGGATTTCTATCATTTGAATTTTCATACCTTAAGTCTGCAGAAAATCATGTAAACATTAAATAAATCCAATAGGCTGGTTTTGATTCCAATGAGGATCAATTATATCTTAGTTGGGATCAAGTACAAGCTACTGTTTTATTATTACAGAGAAAAAGGATTTTTTAAAAAAAATTTGGATTATTTCATTATAATGGAGTCTATGGGAGATGGCCAATCCGTAATTCAGAACTTTTTGGATAACTGGTTTCTGGATAACGGATCCCATACCTGTACATGTGTTTCCAAGTTTAAAGTTACAATGCAGGAAAAGGTTTTCCCAATTAGTGATTAACCAGGCAACATTCTGGCATATAAAGAATTGTTATTAATTATTAACCAGTTGATAGAGGGAAGTTTTTAAATTACTTTAGAGAAAGAAATGGCCTGCAAGCCTGTATAACATACAGTATATACCTGTGGAAGCTTTTATTAGGAAATATGTAGCACAGTAATTTTGTAGCATAATTTATTTCTGGATGGTGGTTGTGGTCATGGATTGTTAAATTATATATGTGTAATATATATATACATATATTATTGGATTAACATAAAATATGCAGTTTGCATTATAACCAAATTAAATAGATGCATAAATTTGGGCACCCCAACAGCGATATTACATCATCATCATTTATTTATATAGCGCTGTCAAGATACGCAGTGCTTTACTGCAGTTATAGCAAACAGGGAATAAATGGTGGATAACAGACAAGGATTACAGAGTACAATAGGGTTAGAAGGACCTAGAGATTAGAGTTTACAAAGTAAAAGGTTAGGGTACAATTGAGACATTAGGATTGTATAAACACTTTGTCATTTTTGATACAGCAATGATTAAGAAAGGTACATAGAATAGGCCTCTTTAAACAGATGGGTCTTTAAGGAGCGCTTGAAAGTTTGGAAGGAAGGGGAAAGTCTGACAGCTTGTGGCAGAGAGTTCCAGAGAAAAGCAGAAGCCCGAGAGAAGTCTTGTAGACGAGAATGGGCAGAAGTGACCAGAGGAGAAGTGAGGCGAAGATCAGAAGCAGAGCGTAGGTTTCGTGAAGGAGTGTATTTGGAGATTAGAGATGAAATATAGGGAGGGGTTTCATTATTAAGGGCCTTGAATGTGAGTGTAAGTAATTTGAATTTTATTCTAGAAGAGATTGGGAGCCAGTGAAGGGACATACATATGGGAGCAGCTGATGTTGAGCGGCGAGCTAGATGAATGAGTCTAGCGGCCGCGTTTAGAACAGATTGGAGTTGTGAAAGGTGACTTGTTTGAATACCTGTGAGGAGTAAGTTGCAGTAATCAAGGCGGGAGATGATGAGAGACTGAATCAATGTTTTAGTTGATTCTGAGCTGAGATAGGGTCGTATTCGAGCAATGTTGCGGAATACGGCAAGATTTTGCAAGTGTTTGAATGTGTGGTGAAAAAGACAGATGAGAGTCTAAGATGACTCCTAGGCAGCGTGCCTGTGTGGTGGAATGAAAGGTGGTGTTGTTTACGGTGAGTGATATCTGAGGGACAGGGGAAGATCTTGGAGGAAATATAATGAGTTCTGTTTTAGAAAGGTTCAGTTTCAGGTGGCGCTTAGTGATGGGCGAATTTATTCGCCAGGCGCAAATTTGCGGCGAATTTGTGCGATTCGCCGCCAGTGAATAAATTCGCGAAAATTCGCGGAAAAAAATCGCCGTCGTCAATTTTTTTTTTTCGAAAAAATGGTTGCCGGCGTCAAAAACGGGCGCCGGCGTCGAAAAAACTGGCGCCGTTTCGCGAATTTTTTCGCGATTTTTTTTGCGCAAATTCGCCCATCACTAGTGGCGCTGTGACATCCAGGAGGAGACAGCAGAGAGACAGTCTGTGACTTGGGAAAGGACAGAATTAGAAAGATCAGGAGTAGACAAGTAGAGTTGGTTGTCATCAGCATAAAGATGATACTGAAGTCCAAATGACTGAATGAGTTTTCCTAGTGAAGTTGTATAGAGCGAGAACAGCAGGGGGCCAAGAACAGAGCCTTGAGGAACTCCAACAGAGAGTAGGAAAGTAGTAGAAGTAGAGTTAGAGAAGGAAACTTTAAAGGAACGGTCAGACAGATAAGATGTAAACCATGAAAGAGCAGTGTCACAAATGCCGGATGAGTGTAGAATGTCTAGGAGGAGTGTGTGGTCAACTGTGTCAAAGGCTGCAGAGAGATCTAGAAGGATTAGAATGGAATAATGACCTTTAGACTTTGCCAATAGAAGACCATTGGTTACTTTGGTGAGTGCAGTTTCAGTTGAGTGTGATGGGCGGAAGCCAGATTGCAAGGGGTCGAGGAGGGAGTTGTGAGTGAGATGCTGGATCAGGCGTTTGTAAACAAGCCTTTCTAGTAATTTGGATGCGAATGGAAGAAGGGAGACCGGTCGATAGTTAGTGGGAGAGCTGGGATCAAGGGAAGGTTTTTTGAGGATAGGAGTGATTAGTGCTTGTTTGTATAATGATGGAAAGGTACCAGTAGAGAGTGAAAGATTAAATAGGTGGGTAAGTGCATGAGAGAGTGTATCAGAGATTGGGTGGAGAAGGCGAGAGGGTATGGGGTCAAGGGAGCAGGTGGTGGGTTTTGAGCTGGCTAGAAGTTTGCTAACTTCATCTAGAGTTGCAGGGGTGAAGGAGTGCAAAGTAGATGTGAGTGGACTGCACGTTGGTCTGAGATTGTTGTCAGACGGTATGCTCAGCCTAATGAGATCGATTTTTTCATTAAAGAAATTAGCAAGGTCTTGGGCGGTAACATTGATAGGTGGAGGAGGTGGAGGAGGGCATAGGAGTGAGTTAAATGTGGCAAACAGCTGCTGTGGTTTGGAGGACATAGTAGATATTAGATAAGAGAAGTATTGTTCTTTGGCTAATGATAGAGCTCGGTTATAGCAGGAGAGCATGAATTTGAAGTGGATGAAGTCAGGATCAGTTCGTGACTTTCTCCACCGTCGCTCAGCTGATCTACTACATCTTCTGAGGTACCGTGTTACACTAGTGTGCCAAGGTTGGGGTTTAGCTGGCCGGCTGTGTCGGGTGGTAGAAGGTGCAAGGGAGTCGAGTGCTGTTGAAAGGGCATCGTTGTAGAGAGAAGCTGCCATATTGGAACAGGAGAGAGTATTAATATGAGATATGGATTGTGCTGATACTGTTGATAATTGTTGTGGTTCAAAGGCATTAAGGTTTCTGTACGTGTGGGTAGAGAGAGATGGTTGTGAAGGTGCAGGTGAAAGCAGTATCTGAAAGGAGATTAGATGATGGTCAGACAGAGGGTAGGGAGAGTTAATTAAGTTGGATGGGCAGCATGAGTGGCAGAATATAAGGTCAAGAGCATGACCCTCGATGTGGGTAGGTGAGTCGATCCACTGAGAGAGACCAAAAGAAGCTGTTAGAGAGAGAAGTTTAGAGGTGGCAGCAGAAGCAAAGTTGTCAATGGGGATGTTGAAGTCCCCTAAAATGAGAGCAGGTGTCTCACTGGAGAGAAAGTATGGAAGCCAGGCAGCAAAGTGATCCAAGAAGGTGGAGTAGGGACCTGGGGGGCGATATATGACAGCAACACGCAAAGAGATTGGAGAAAACAAACATATGCTGTGGACTTCAAAAGAAGTGAAGGAGAGAGAAGTTGGTGTAGTTAGATTTTGAAACCTACATTTGGGGGAGAGAAGAAATCCCACCCCACCGCCATGACGGCCATCCGGTCTAGGAGTGTGAGTAAGTGAGAAGCCTCCATAGCAGAGGGCAGCAGGTGAAGCGGTGTCTGAGGGGGAGAGCCATGTTTCAGTGATTGCAAGAAGGTGAAGGGATTTAGCTATAAAGAGGTCATGGACTGCTGTTAGTTTATTGCAGATTGACCGCGCATCAATAGTTGATCCTCCTTTTGCAAATGTAACAGCCTCTAGACACCTCCTATAGCCTTTGATGAGTGTCTAGATTCTGGATGGCAGTATTTTTGACCATTCGTCCATACAAAATCTCTCCAGCTCTCTCCAATATAGCATATATTGTAGACAAAAAGATATGCAGCTCTTTTTATTATGATAGATAATATAAATAAATCAATAAATGTTAGTGATAATAGTAATAGCAAGGCATTAATGTTTTTTTGGGTATTCGGATTTCCTGTATTGCATGATAAAAAATGTCTAGAAATATTAGTATCCTTTTTATTCTAATATCTGAAATGTGCTCCCAAATACTTTCATTTAAACAGCATGAGGTTTGCCATACATACTGTGGTCCCCATTTTTTTAAATGTAAAATTTTCTTAATCTTAACAACAGCAAATACAAACAGACAAAATACAATACAGTGTCTGGTAGAATGGCATTTGATTGATGTTGAGTCAGGCACAGGCTTATAAAGGCAGGAGAATACTATCGCTTAAAGTTACAATTGTCAATATAATTGCATACATGTGGCTGTATTTAGTGGTGAAAAGCAGGTTACACCAGGTTAAAAAGGATAGGATACATGTCCAGAGAGTCCTGACCACACCAGTGCCCCAGATCTTATTAAACTTATTGTGTGCACCCCTTATTTTGTAGGTTACTTTAATAAGGGGAACAGCTCCATCCACCAATTTATTCCAGAATGTCATGGAGGGGAGTGCCCCTCCCACCCATTGCATGCTTTTTTAGCATAGAACATGAGCATATGTAATCGGACTCTAGCCACATTGGTAGGTAGTACCTCATCTGTTATCCCTAGCAAACAGACTACTGGGTTCACTATCTGTGGGGTGCCAAATTCATTCACTAGGATCTCAATTGTTTTAGACCAGAATTCCTGTATGGGGGACAGGACCAGGTCATATGGATAAAATTGGCCCCAGGAGATTTGGATCATGGGCAGAAGTCATCCTGCCTCCTACCAAATTTCTTCAACTTGAGGTGGTTATATAATGTTAGTTTGCTGGAGGGATTTGTACAGTAACGTAACTAGAGGGGGTGGGTCCTGGAGCGGGACGTGCCCCCTTCCGTACGCCTTTTTCTGCCACTGGAGTCAGTGGCACGTGAGCTGCCGGGGGCCCTGAGGGGGTGCCCTGGCCCAATTGCACCCCCTGCTCCCCCAGTAGTTACACCACTGAATTTGTACTATATTTTATTGAGATTAGAAAGTTATAAGCATTGTCTGTGGCTTCCTCCGATTGTTCATTCTTGAGTCCTGGAATGGCCTGCGTCCACAGGTGGGTCCTCAGTCAAAGGATAGTTTGGCTGTTCCTATAATCTTTATAATAAGTCTAGATAGGAGTTTAGTTGGGAATGGAGAATAGAGAGCATCCTCTAGGGCTACTGTAGCCACTGTAGGTGTAAAATTATGGAACTGCGCATGAAAGCCATGCCTGAGTTAGTGATATTTATAAAGTTGCACCTGTTGGCCAAGTTTTTAAAGCCCAGCTGTGGCCAGTAAAAAAAATCTTGCAGTTTTTGTAGGTGGAGAAGGAGCAAGTTGACCCAAAGTGGGAGGTCAGAATTTTCGAAGCCACAGTCCATTCTTTGTGCAAATCAATTGGGTGTCCAGTAGTGTGGCCATATCTGAGTGGTGCCTGTAGGAAAAGGTGCCAAGGCCTTCTATTGAATGGAGAATGGATGCTTGGAGTGTTGGGATTGTAGGAGTTAGGAAAAAGGCAACGATGTATATAGAAGGGCCAGGTCCCCTTTTTCAATTGTTACCATTAGTCTTTCGCAGGAAATGTGAGGGGTGCTGATGAATGGAGATATGATTCTATTTAATTTTTTAAAAGAAGAGTTGAGGGATAGTGAACTGAGTGTTGTGGAATATATAAAGAGGAGCTTGGGCGTGTATATCATCGTAATCTCGTTAAACCAGATAGAGAAGAAGAAACCAAAGTTCCAACTAGCTGCACTCATCTCAATAAATTGACAACCTTAAGATTTGAATACTCCGAAAACCTAAAAAAAAATTGAGTTTTTAGGATAATTCTTAGAAAAAGAAAAATACAAAAACCGCTAAAAGTCAGAATTGATTTAGAAAAGCCCAAAAACCTCTGCGCTGCTCCCATTGACAAAGGCAAAGTTTTGTATTAGTGGTTTCTGTAGTTTTTACACTTCATAAATCTCAAATTTTTAGAGCTTTTTAGAATAATGAGATATTATCGCACAATCACAGAAATGTGGTACTCTATAAATAACTATTTATAGAGTACCACATTTCTGTGATTGTGCGATAATATCAGATTCAGAGTTGAAAATTAGCTTGTTGTTTAACAATGTCATTTTATTTTTTTTTATTTTTTTTGTTTTGTATTAGTGGTTTCTGTAGTTTTTACACTTCATAAATCTCAAATTTTTAGAGCTTTTTAGAATAATGAGAAGACTATTAATTTTTAGAGATTCATGGAAATTATCAAAATCTGAAAAAAACCCACACTGTGAAACCCTACAACAGCCTTACAGATGGCTACAATCAACCCAAACCAAGGACCCCTGCACTGCAAGGCAGCATCACTGACAATTGGACCACCACAATGAATCAGTTAGGCTTGTTGTGAAGTGTCCTATTTGCAGACTGATGATATTAATGTGAATTGACAAAACTGCATGAAACAGTTGGTACATGGATAGCCAGTTTCTAGAAGGGATGCACTGAAAATGGCTTGGTTTTCGGCCAGGACTTTTTCAGCATGATTTGGATTTGCCCAAATTCATGTGCCTGACTGAACCAAATTCAAATACTTAAAATCACCTGACTTTTCATCATATAAACAAGGAAGTAAATAATGTTTGACCGTGTGTAAAATTTCCATTTGCATTTATTTAAATTAGGGTTTGGATTTGGTTTTTTATTTGGCCAAATCTTTCACTAAGAATTTGAGTTTCTGTCAAATCCTAAAATAGCGGATTTGGTGCATCACAAGTCTCTAGTACTCTTAAACATTATAGAATTAAGAAAGTGTAACAAAAACTCTAAGCAATCGAATGTTTATCCCTTTCTTTGAACCTGAAGCTGTGCAGCTGTTAATGTTTGTTGTTTTTATTAGCATAAGATTTTTAACTGAACTTGTGCATTTTGTAGAATAACAGGTTATTGCATGAATAAAATGCACAAACTACTATCTTTCTCTAATTTTACAGACTAAATGCCCCATTTCACACAGTAAATGACCAAATCTGTTCTATAAAAGTGGAATTAACAAAATACAGGAATCCAATTTTGCTTGTAATTCACATTAAACATACAGCAATCCTATAATGAAACAAATAAAATGACATTGTTAAACAACAAGCTAATTTTCAACTCTGAATCTGATATTATCGCACAATCACAGAAATGTGGTACTCTATAAATAGTCCATACTAGAACAGCAAGGCTAAAAGTTAAAACTGTTTATCCAAATACTACCAATATTGTGCTATTTAACTACTATATTATGCTTATTGATCCTTATGTCAGTCAGTACTGTAATTTTCAAGGTTATATGTAAATTAAAAAATGTAATACATTCTAGGTATTTTGATGAGACCAGGATCTATTTACGTGCATACAAAATGAACAATCATAATGATTTATTTTTCATGCTTTTTAATTACATTTTATATTTATAAAATAATACTTAATACCCACCCTCCAAGTATGAATATATGCAAATCCCATCTAATGGGTGAAGGTTGTTTTAGCAGCAAAGAGTAGAACTTCATATTAATGCCCTTGGGTTTTGGAATGTTCTGTAGTACAAATATATTATATTTATATATATTATAAATAGTAGTGTGCAACTGAGCACAAGTTGTACCCATCATGTTAAGGGGTGGCATATGGGTTGTCCATGGGCATCTACATGCAATGATGTAACTACAGAGGAAATAGACTGTATGGTCACGGGGGGGGGGTAGCCTGGACAGGATGATGACAGATGATCCAGAGGAAGGCAAAAAAAAAAACATATGAAGCCTCTCGAATTTGCCTCAGAGGGGGAAAAAATCAGACTAGTTCCTGGATCAACTTGTACTATGGGCTATCTTCCATAACCCTGTATTCCTTCACTTGCTAAAAAGCCATCCAACCTCTTCTTAAAGCTATCTAATGTATCAGCCAGGACAACTGATTCAGGGAGAGAATTCCACATCTTCACAGCTCTCACTGTAAAAAAACCCTTCCGAATATTTAGGCGGAAAATCTTTTCTTCTAATTGGAATGGGTGACCTCGTATCAGCTGGAAAGACCTATTGGTAGATAAAGCATTAGAGAGATTATTTATACATAGTTATCATATCACCCCTTAAGCACCTCTTCTCCAGCGTGAACATCCCCAATTTAGCCATTCTTTCATCTTTTCCATACCTTTTACCAGCTTAGTTGCCCTTCTCTGTACCCTCTCTAATACAATAATGTCGCTTTCAGAAAATTTGTTCAGTCACCTTCATCTGTGTATCGTGCTCACTCTTCAGTCAGGCCACACCAGAAGACCCACAGACAATTTCAGCAAACATAGGTATGGATGGACCACATAAGATGCAGTCTCTGCCGCAAATAATTATTTATTGAATCACAACATGTTTCAGATCACAAGGATCCTTTATCAAGTGAAGGTACAAAAATACAAACACACCTTATAAAACCAATCCCACCTCTAATACAATAATGTCCTGTTTGAGTGATGGAGACCAAAACTGTTTGGCCTATTCTAGATGGGGCCTTACCAGTGCTCTATAAAGTGGAAGAATGACCACATCCTCCTGTGAATCTATGCCCCTTTTAATACAGCTCAATACCTTATTTGCCTTTGATGCTGCTGACTGGCATTGCTTGCTACAGCCAAGTTTATCATCTATAATGACTCCAAGATCCTTTTCCATAATGGATTTGCCTAGTGCAGTCCCATTAAGGATATAAGTGGCTTGGCTATTTTTACATCCCAGGTGCATGACTTTACATTTATCAACATTGAATCTCATTTGCCACTTAGCTGCCCAGATTGCCAGTTTGTCAAGATCCTGTTTCAAGGATGATACATCCTGGATGTAATTTATTGGGCTGGATAGTTTTGTGTCATCTGCAATCACTGATACATTACTTACAATACCCTCCCCTAAGTCATTAATAAACAAGTTAAATAAAAGTGGACCCAATACTGAGCCCTGAGGGACCCCACTAAGAACCTTACCCCAAGCAGAGAATGTACCATTGACAACCACCTCTGTACCCAATCCTGTAGCCAGTTTCCTATCCATGTGCAAACGACTTCATTAAGACCAACAGACCTTAGTTTAGAAAGCAGTCATTTGTGGGGCACGATATCAAATGCTTTGGCAAAATCCAAATAGATCACATCTACTGCCCTCCCACTGTCCAGCATCTTACTTACGTCATCCTAAAAAGAAAACAAATTTGTCTGACATAACCTATCCCTCATAAAGCCATGCTGATTGCTGCCCATAAAACCATTCACTAGAACAGTGGTCCCCAACCAGTAGCTCGTGAGCAACATGTTGCTCTCCAGCCCCTTGGATGTTGCTCCCAGTGGCCTCAAAGCAGGTACTAATTTTTGAGTTCCTAGCTTGGAGGCAAGTTTTGGTTGTATAAAAACCAGATGTACTGCCAAACAAACCCTCAATGTAGGGTGACAATCCACATAGGGACTACTAAATGGCCAATCACACCACTTATTTGGCACCCCAAGAACATTTTTCATGCTAGTGTTGCTCCCCAACTCCTTTTACTTCTGAATGTTGCTCACGGGTTCAAAAGGTTGGGGATCCCTGCACTAGAACAACATTTTGAATGTGATCCATTAACAAGCCTTCAAATAATTTGCCCATCACCAATGTCAAACTTACTGGCTTCCACTACATCATTAAAATCCCCACTGCTCTTCTTTAAATGTTCATACTTGCACCCATGCAAGCATTCACTGTGGATTGGAGGTTGCAGGCAGGAGCTATGTGTACCAGTAGTGATGGGCGAATTTGCGCCATTTCGCTTCGCCAAAAAATTCTCGAATTTTGCGCGAAATTCGCGAAATGGCAAAAAATTCGCGAAACGGCGAAAAATTCGCGAAAAGGCGCCAGCGTCTCGTTTTTGACGCCTGCGTCCGCTGGCGGCGAATCGCGTAAATTCGCTGCGAATTCGCGCCTGGCGAATAAATTCGCCCATCACTATGCACCAGGCCCCTCTGAAGACTTTTTACACCCGTGTCCACATGTACATTCTAACTATTACTTACCGTATATACTCGAGTATAAGCCGATCCGAGTATAAGCCGAGGTACCTAATTTTACCTACGAAAACTGGGAAAACTTATTGACTCTAGTATAAGCCTAGACACAACTACAGCCCTGTCTCCCAGCAGCGCACCTTCCGCCAAAGAGACTCCCCCAGCGATCGACCGGACTTCTTTGCAAAGTTGATGGTGACAGAGAATTGTGCAGAGAGTGCTGTGTGTCATAAAACCATCACTGATCTTTTGTATAACCAACAGATGGCGCTGTGTGATATAGCCATCACTGTTAATCCTTTATTCAACCAACAGATGGCGCTGTGTGATATTGCAGTTACTGTTATTCTTTGATATAACCAACAGATGGCGCTGTGTGATATTGCAGTCACTGTTATTCTTTGATACAACCAACAGATGGTGCTGTGTGATATTGCAGTTACTGTTATTCTTTGATATAACCAACAGATGGCGCTGTGTGATATTGCAGTCACTGTTATTCTTTGATACAACTAACAGATGGCGCTGTGTGATATTGCAGTCACTGTTATTCTTTGATACAACCAACAGATGGCGCTGTGTGATATTGCAGTCACTGTTATTCTTTGATATAACCAACAGATGGCGCTGTGTGATATTGCAGTCACTGTTATTCTTTGATACAACCAACAGATGGCGCTGTGTGATATTGCAGTTACTGTTATTCTTTGATATAACCAACAGAGGGCGCACTGTTATTCTTTCATAAAACCAACAGAGGGCATTGTGGGATATTGCAGTCTCTCCCCAAGTGAACTGTTGGTATAGGAATGATTAAAAGTGACTGCAATCTCGGCTACTGCCCGCTGACCCGAGTATAAGCCGAGGTAGACTTTTTCAGCACATTTTGGATGCTGAAAAACTCGGCTTATACTCGAGTATATACGGTAGTTTTTAGAGCACCTGGGATTCATGTACTTACCACCTTTTTTAAAGCAGACATAAAATCAAATCTCATTCTAGATTAGGGTTGCCACCCGTCTGGTTTTTGTCAAAGTCAAGAGAGAGGTTGGCCCTGGCTATTTTAAGAGCAACTCTGTCCCCTGATCGGAAAGTGGCATCTCTCTCTCTTAGCCGTGCACAAACCTTTGCTGTAAACCAGGGTTTTTTTAGTTGGCTCTCGTGGTGACAGTTTTGGAGACGGTAACATCCTCTATGCATTTGTTGATGTAGCAGGTCACAGAGTCTGTGTACTCCTCCAAGTTGATGGAGCCGTTGTGGGTAGCATCCTCCCTGAACATGTTCCAATCTGTGCAGTTGAAACAGTCCTGAATTGCTTCCACAGCTCCACTCGGCCAGACTGTGATGGTTTTTCTGGCTGGTTTTGTGCGTTTGAGCAGCGATGTGTATGTGGGTGATAACATCACTGTCCGGTGGTTGTAGGAACCTATGTGGGCGCGCGCAAAGGCTTTGTAGGCATAGCGCACGTTCGTGTAGACTTTGTCCAAACAGTTCTCTCCCCTTGTAGCAAAGTTCACATGTTGAAAGAATTTGGGAAGAACTGACTTCAGGTTCGCGTGGTTGAAATCGCCAGCAACAACGATAAATCCGTCCGGGTGTGTTGTTTGAAGCTTGTTGGTACAGCTCTCCTAGCGTCCGGTTAACATTTGAGCTAGGCGGCAAGTACACAGCTACCACTAATACTGCAGTAAATTCCCTCAGCAGATAGAAAGGCCGACATTTAACAATTAAAAACTCCATAAAAACTCTCGGCCAGCAGCATCTCACAGTCCCGGTCTTTGTTCTGAGCTCCGGTGCTGTTAGCAAACCCAGACTCTCTATCAGCAGATTTGGCGTAGAAGTTGTGCATCTCTTCCCGATTTCGAGCAGAGTGTGTCTGTCATATGTAGTACGCATGGCGACTAAAAGTAACACAAAAACAAACGTACGGGGGGGAAAAAATGAATAAAATTAATTAAAAATATAAATAAAATTAAACTGTTTTTCTACTGTATTTGCTGGAGCACAGTTAGCCGCTGCCAGTTGTGACGCCGCCCCACTAGGCCCACAGTCTCCCCCGACCCGGACAGCCTGGTTTTCAGAAGACCTGCCCAGGTCTAAACTACCTGCCCGGTTTTTAGAAATTAGGGAATCTGAACAGGATTCCCCTAGACGGAAGCAGTGACCGGCCAATTGCAGATCACCATATCATCACCTTGCCCTGTAACATCATTGCCCTGCCCATCAACATCATCACCATGCCCTGCAACAGTTATGCCCCGTGACTTCAGCTCCCACCCCCCCATCCAGAAAGGGGGACGGGAAAATGTGCCAACCCTATTCTAGATATTCTCTTAAATTTGCATCGGATGTGCTAATCTAAAGGCAAGATGGTCATTGTTACTTATTTGAAAATAATAGAAGATACTTTTTCATATTAGAAGAAATGGCAATTGAAACAGTGTACCAGACTAACTTAATTTCTTTTTATGAGAATGTAAGCAGGGACCTCAAATAGGGATGGCAGTGGATGTGATTTACTCAGACTTTGCTAAAGCATTTGAAACAGTGCCACACATTACTGTTAAATTAAGGAATGTCGTCCTGGAACGTAGTATTTGTACCTGGATAGAGAATTGGCTGAAAGATAGACTACAAAGAGTTGTGGTATATGGAACATTTTCTAATTGGACCAGTGTTGTTAGTGGAGTACCACAGGGCTCTGTACTAGGTACCTTGCTTTTCAACTTGTTTATTAATGACTTGGAGGTGGGCATTGAAAGTTTCTATTTTTTCAGATGATACTAAATTGTACAGAACTATAGGTTCCATGCAGGATGCTGCCACTTTGCAGAGTGATTTGTCTAAGTTGGGGAACTGGGCAGCAAACTGGAAAATGAGGTTCAATGTTGATAACGCAAGGTTATGCACTTTGGCAAAAATAATATAAATGCAAGTTATACACTAAATGACAGTGTGCTAGGGGTTTTTGTAGATAGCATGTTGTCTAATTCCGGGCAGTGTCAAGCTGTGGCTACTAAAGCAAATAAAGTTCTGTCTTGCATAAAAAAGGGCATTAACTCAAGGGATGAAAACATAATTATGCCTCTTTATAGGTCCCTGGGTAAGGCTTCATCTGGAGTATGCAGTTCAGTTTTGGACTCCAGTCCTTAAGAGGGATATAAATGAGCTGGAGAGAGTGCAGAGACGTGCAACTAAACTGGTTAGAGGGAAGGAAGACTTAAATTATGAGGGTAGACTGTCAAGGTTGGGGTTGTTTTCTCTGAAAAAAAGGTGCTTGCAAGGGGACATGATTACACTTTACAAGTACATTAGAGAACATTACAGACAAATAGCAGGGGAACTTTTTTTTTTTTTTTTTCATAAAGATGATCACCGTAACAGAAGCCAGCCTTCATTTGAAGTAACATAGGTGTTTCTTCACAGTGAGGACTGAGGTTGTGGAATGCACTTCCGGGTGATGTTGTGATCAGTGATGCCCAAATTTCTCGCTGAAAATTCGCAAATTTCTCCAGTTTCGATTCACCAAAAAAACAGCGGAAAATCTACGAAACGCGAATTTTGACGTTGACGACAATTCCACTGCCGCCGTCAATTCAGAAGCGCATTAAAGTCAATGGGCACCTTTAATTGTCACAGGTGTAGGAATTGTCACCAGTGTCAAAAATACATGAAAATAAATGTGGAAATTCACTGTGAATTCACACCTGGCGAATAAATCACTAGTTGTAATGGCTGATTCTGTTAATGCCTTTAAGAGTGGCTTGGATGATTCCTTGGACAGACATAATATCAAAGGCTACTGTGATACTAAACTCTATAGTTAGTATAGATATGGGTATATATAATGTATGTGCAAAAAGTATGGAGGGGTGTGTGTATGGATGCTGGGTTTTCATTTGGAGGGGTTGAACTTCATGGACTTCAACCTTTAACTATGTAACGAACTATGTAGCTATGTAATAGTCACAACATTTATTTGATATTTTATTGCATCTGAACTAAAATCTGTCACAGTGGTATTGCATGCTATATACTCAGAAATATAAAGATTTTTTTTAACGATCAAAAATTATTTGTATCTTGAGCATGCATTTTCATGTTTTCTATTAATAGGCAATTGTCCATAATCTGCTTTAGCAGCATCACTTTCCCATAGCTTCTACTGAGCTCTCAAGTAGTAAAGTACATACAGAACTCTTGGCCTTGCCAGTACAGCAGATAAAATTGTGTTTTTGCTGGAACTCTATCTACTGAAACAAATGGAGCTTCCTGTAAGGAAAAGTGATTTTCACATTTTGCAATGAGCATAAACATGTGTGCAGTCAATACAGCAATACTAAATCTGCTTCCATTGTTTAATCATATAAAACTATAGAACACTCAAAATGTCTTGAAATATATTTAACTATACAAGCGTCATATACAATATTTCTTGAAATATATTTAATAAACAAAATAAACTACATTTAGAAACCAGTACTATACATAAACAATGTGCAGTAATAGCATTTTTACATATAATACCACAAACATTTTCAATTTCTGCAAAGTATCCTTTGAAGATGTTCTTAAAGGTGAACTAAACTTTAAAAATTAATATGGCTACAAATGACAGATTTTTTATACTTAAATTTTTTATGCAACCTAACGGTTCAGCATCTCTGTAGCAGTAATGATCCAGGCCTTCAAAGTTGTCACAGGAGTTTCCCATCTTAGATTTTGTTAGTGTCTGCAATACACATATTCATTGTGCTTTGAGCAGCTGTTGAGAAGCTCAATTTTGAGCTGATGTTGTTGTGTGTTGGTTTTTGAGTTGCTATTATTGATGGGTGAATCTGTGCTGAACTTCGCGAAATGGTGAAAAATTTGTGAAATGCAATGAAGTCAATGGGCAGCTGAACAATATTGATGCTTGAAAATTTTTCATGCATGCAACGATTTTTTTTTAATGCGGTGGGTTTTTCACTGTAGAATCGTCACTGCAATTTGGCTAATTAATTTGCTTGTGGCAAAACGCGAAGCTTTGCAGCGAATTGGTGTCTGGCAAATTTATTTGCCCATCATTAGTTGCTATGTATCAATAATTATTTACTAATCAGCCTTAGTCTTATATTGTGACATTTATAATATATACTGTATCTAAGTGGGGAGCTACAGGGGCACCTTTGGAGGCACAGATCTTTTCTGCTAAAGGGCTATTGTTGCCTTGGGCTGGTAATAGAAGCTCAAACATAATGTACAATAGTTCTACCCTACTTTTTCAGTTAAGCTTTAGTTCTCCTTTAAAACCCCCACTGCATAAAAAGCATTCAGAAAGCTGCATGTAAAATGATAGATGTTGTGGTGTTGATGATATTGAAAATATTCCTTCAGGATTAAACAGAATAATGTTGTACAGAATTTTACCTTTGGTAGGGGGCATGCAAAAGATCTTTTGCATGTTTGCTCTGCATTTGGGGTAGCTTAAAGGTGGCAATGAATAGCCATAAGCTGATCCTGGTTCAGTCACATGGTCACAAGACTGACAGGGATAAAAATACAAACTAAATAAAGTAAATGGCCAGCTAATTGGTTTCTGAAGGTTTCTGGTTATTTTCAAGGGTAGGGGATATTTTGTAGCTGGGTGTTGGATCATAGTTAAATAAGGTTGAAAAGTCAATCAAGTTCAACAAACTGTCTGGAATTAGACAACTTTTTATCTACAAAAACCTTAGATCTTTCTCAGTTAAGGAACTACACTGTTATTTTGGCGCCTATTTATTAAACCTCAAATTGTTCTGGTTTTTAAGGGTAAAACTCGATTTTTTTAGAGGAAAAAAACTAGAGGTTTTTAAGATTTATTATACCCCAAAGTTGCTAAATATCCAAATCTGAAAATACTCCATCTCAAACCTGTCAAGGTGATGTAGAAGTCAATGGCAGATGTCCCTGAAGATGTTTTTTCACATTGCGGTCCACAATGATGTTTGTACGATAATTTAGAAAATTCAATAAAGTCAAGTTTTCGGAGAATAAATCAGTCGTTTCGAATTGGTGCTCAATTTTTTCGATCTGACTTTTTCAAGAAGAATTATTGATAAATTATTTAAATTCGTAAATGGGAGATAAACTTGCATTTTAGTAAATAACCCCCATAAAGTGGACCTGTCACCTACACATAAAAAACTGCTTTGCTTTCCAAATTAATATGGAACCCCAAAAAATGTTTTCATTGAAACATCCATACCTGTAATAAAGGTGTTTAAATATCTTAACTGTCAATCAAATATTACCTGCCCCGCCTCTATGCCCATGGCATAGAGGAGGGGCAGTCAATTACTTTCACTTTCCATTCAGCACTTCCTAGACGTCACTGCTCTCCTCACATTCTCCCTTCCCTCCTCAGGCTCTATAATTGTGTACGACACTGCACATAGTTACATACGTAGTTACATAGTTACATAGTTAAATTGGGTTGAAAAAAGACAAAGTCCATCAAGTTCAACCCCTCCAAATGAAAACCCAGCATCCATACAAATACCCCTCCCTACTTTTAATTAAATTCTATATACCCATACCTGTACTAACTATAGAGCTTAGTATCACAATAGCCTTTGATATTATGTCTGTCCAAAAAATCATCCAAGCCATTCTTGAAGGCATTAACTGAATCAGCCATCACAACATCACGCGGCAGTGCATTCCACAACCTCACTGTCCTGACTGTGAAGAACCCCCTACGTTGCTTCAAATGAAAGTTCTTTTCTTCTAGTCTAAAGAGGTGGCCTCTGGTACGGTGATCCACTTTATGGGTAAAAAAGGTCCCATGCTATTTGTCTATAATGTCCTCTAATGTACTTGTAAAGTGTAATCATGTCCCCTCGCAAGCGCCTTTTTTCCAGAGAAAACAAACTCAACCTTGACAGTCTACCCTCATAATTTAAGTCTTCCATCCCTCTAACCAATTTAGTTGCACATCTCTGCAAGCTCTCCAGCTCATTTATATCCCTCTTAAGGACTGGAGTCCAAAACTGCACTGCATACTCCAGATGAGGCCTCACCAAGGACCTATAAAGAGGCATAATTATGTTTTCATCTCTTGAGTTAATGCCCTTTTTTATGCAAGCCAGAACTTTATTTGCTTTAGTAACCACAGAATGCCACTGCCCAGAATTAGACAGCGTGTTATCTACAAAGACCCCTAGATCCTTCTCATTTAAGGAAACTGCCAACACACTGCCATGTAGTGTATAACTTGCATTTATATTATTTTTGCTAAAGTGCATAACCTTGCATTTATCAACATTGAACCTCATTTTCCAGTTTGCTGCCCAGTTTTCCAATTTAGACAAATCACTCTGCAAAGTGGCAGCATCCTGCATGGAACCTATAGTTCTGCACAATTAAGTATCATCTGCAAAAATAGAAACAGTACTTTCAATTCCCACCTCCAGGTCATTAATAAACAAGTTGAAACAGAGCTCTGCGGTACTCCACTAACAACACTGATCCAATTAGAAAATGTTCCATTTACCACCACTCTTTGTAGTCTATCTTTTAGCCAGTTCTCTATCCAGGTACAAATACTAAGTTCCAGGCCAACATTCCTTAATTTAACCAGTAACCTTTTGTGTGGCACTGTATCAAATGCTTTAGCAAAGTCTAAGTAAATCACATCCCCTGCCATCCCAGAATCGAGGTCTCTACTTACCTTCTCATAAAAAGAAATTAAGTTAGTCTGGCAAGATCTATTACGCATAAAACCATGCTGGCACAAACTCATAGTATTATGATTTGCTATGAAGTCCAGTATCTTATCCTTTATTAACCCTTCGAAAAGCTTTCCTACCACTGACGTCAGACTAACTGGCCTATAGTTTTGAGACTGAGAACGGGATCCTTTTTTGAATAGAGGCACCACGTTAGCAATTTGTCAGTCTCTCGGCACTATGCCAGATCTCAATGAATCCTGAAAAATTAGGTAAAGAGGTTTAGCAATCACAGAGCTAAGCTCGCTAATTACCCTTGGATGAATACCATCTGGCCCCGGACCTTTGTTAATCTTAACATGTTCTAGTCTCTTTTGAATTTCATCATGTGTGAACCATGCTTCATTGGTTGTATTACTAGAATTGGTACTGTTAAGAAGGAAACCTTCACTTACTGGTTCCTCATTTGTGTAGACAGATGAAAAATATGAGTTCAGAATCTGCGCTTTTATTTTGTTTTCATCAACCAGCTGACCCCCCTCTGATAGTAAGGGTCCCACCCCTTCCTGCTTCATTTTTTTACTATTAACATATTTAAAAAATAATTTTTTTTACTGCTTGCTGCAATATCCTTTTCTATATCAATTTTAGCTTGCCTTATAGCTTCTTTGCATGATTTATTGGCCTCCTTGTACCTTATAAATGTTTCGGCTGTACCAGCTAACTTAAAAGCACGTCTTTTCTTACCCACCTCAACACCAACGCTTCTATTAAACCAAAAAGGTTTTGCTTTGCAACAACGTTCCTTGCTTACAAGTGGAATATACTGACAAGTATATTTATTAAGCAGCATTTCCCATTTTTGTTCTGTGTTTAACCCTGTGAAAAGCATTTCCCACTTAATATGTTGCAGAGATGCCCTTATACTGTCAAAGTGTTTTAGTTACTCCTTTATAGAATTGCTTCTGCAACAGAATCTCAAAGGAGAGCATGTTATGATCACTATTCCCTAAATGCTCACCCACACAAATGTTAGAGATGAGTTCAGTATTATTAGTTATTACAAGGTCCAAAAGAGAGTTATTCCTAGTAGGTTCTTGAACGAGCTGGAATAAAAAGCTCAGCATATTTACAAACCTACTAGCTTTTTCTGTCTTAGCATCCCCATTACCCCAGTCAATGTCTGGATAATTGAAGTCTCCCATAGCAACAACTTGACCCAGCTGTGAAGCCGCTTGTATCTGCAAGAGTAGCTGGGCTTCATACTTGACACTTATACGAGGTGGTTTATAGCATACACCAATGATAATTCTTTTTGTTACATTTTGCCCAGTCAAAATCTCTACCCAGAGTTATTCTACACCCTCACCAGTGCCAGCTATTGTTGTTTCTTTAGCGCATGGCTTTAATTCAGGCTTTACATACAAACACACTCCTCCACCCTTTTTAATCCCTCTGTCCCTCCTAAAAAGGGTGTAACCATTTAAATTCACAATCCAGTCACATGTTTCATTCCACCAGGTCTCAGTGATACCAATTATATCATAATTTTTAGAGCATGCAATTAATTCTAGGTCTCCCATTTTACCTGACAAACTCCGTGCATTTGCCAGCATACAGCGGAGGTTACTACTTTACTTTTTGCACATGGACATTAGGTCCCTCATTCTGGTTCATACACAAGATTTTGGGGTGATACAGAATTTTCCTTAATAACTGTGTCCACAAAATGGCAGCTGCCTGCTTGCTGTGATTGTATAATTCCAAAACAGAAGGAAACAAAATGTAAATAATAAATACAGTGTAAGTAAAGTTTATTTTGCTCAACTAACATGATAGAAAATAATTTGAAATAATTTCTTAGGGTGACAGGTCCCCTTTAAGGGGGAATGTAATATGTTTTGTAGCACAAAAAAACTTTGCAAAGACACTTGAGAGCATTAGCAACTATGTTTGCTCTATTTTTGACTGATTAAGACCTCACCGACTTCTTCGCAAAGTTTGCGACTAAACTGCTTTTGTGAATGTTTGTAGTGTACAGTATGTAATAAAATTACGCTACCGCAAACCGTTTTTTTGCAAGAATATATTTAACGAAACTCCAGAGCAGGTGTTAAAGGTTTGAAATGTGCAATTAAGATCTGCAATGCAATAAAAGCCTAACATTGTGAGAAATTTTTATTCTCAACGTTTTACTCTTTGTGAGTTTTATTATATTTCCCCCTTAGTGTATAACTTCTCTCTGCTGTATAGTTCTGCACAATTTAGTATCATCAGCAAAAATAGAAACAATACTTCAATGCCCACCTCCAGGTCAATAATAGATAAGTTGAAAAGCAAAGAACCAAGCACAGAGTTCTGCAGTACTCCACTAACATCACTGGTCCAATAAAAAAAATGGTAATCTATCTTTTAGCCAATTTTCTATTCAAGTACAAATACTATGTTCCAGGCCAACATTCCTTTATTTAGTCAGTAACCTTCTGCGTGGTACTGTATCAAATGCTTTAGCAATGTTCAAGTAGATCAAATCCCCTGCCATCCCAGAGTCAAGGTCCATTCTCACCTTCTCTGAAAAAGAAATTCGATTAATCTGGCAAGATCTATTAGGCATTGTTTTATTTGAAATGAAGTTCAGTATCTTATTCCTTAATACACCTTTGAAAAGCTTTCCTACCACTGATGTCAAATTACTGTAAGTGGCCTGTAGTTTTGAGGAGAACAGGATCCCTTTTTGAATAGTGGCACCACATTAGCAATTCACTTGTCTCTGGCACCATGCCAGACCTCAATGAATTCTAAAAATATAAATAAAGAGGTTTGGCAATCAAAGAACTAGGTTCTTGGCTCTTCCAGTTCAATTAGTGCATTTGCACTTTCTGCACTAGTTTTATAAAATGCAAACCATTATATATGGATACTGTCATCATATTATTAATCTGTGATATTTTGTGTCATATTAGAGTTTCACATTTCATATATTCATATATGTATGGATCTGTTATCTGGAAACCCGTTATCCAGAAAGCTTCTTATTAAGGGGTGGCCATCTCCTATAAACTCCATTCCATCCAAAAATTAAAAGTTTTAAAAAGTATTCCCTTTTTTCTAATAAAACTAGTACCTTGTACATCATGCCAACTAAGATATACTTAATTATTTTAGTGACAAAACTTGTGTTTAACTCATGTTTAACCCTTTCGCTGCCAGCTGATTTGGCTGATTTGGTACTTAATTGCCAGACCATTTTTGAACATTTTGTACTTTTTCACTTTAAGAGCCTTTCCTGGGGCGTCTTTTAGTTTACCCAGGGAAACAATATATTGTTTTTTTCAGGACAACCTGAGCTTTCAAAATAGAATGTTGGTGTAATTCCACTTATGTAAAAAATATAGGCTTCTAAGTGTCTAATAAAATTAAAAAAATCATGTTTCACATTATACAATCACATATATAAGAAACATCATTTATTTTATGTACAAGAACACAACTGATTTGGAAAGTTCTATAGGGCAAATTTACTAAAAAGCAAAGTGGCTAACGCTGGTGAAAATTACGTTAACAAAGGAGAGACTCTGTCGCAACTCCACACTCTGGCGAAAGAGCAGTACTACGCAAATTCATTAAGTTTTTGATTTTACTGAACGTTACCTCTTAAAACCGTATATTTTTGGAAAGTACATATTTCTGAAAATTGCCTAAAAATATTGCAATTGGCCGCGTTTATCTCACCCACTTTCTTGCATACAATTGTAAAACACCCTAAATATTGACGCCAATGGTCTACTGAACAGTTTGATGGCCAATATGCATAGATATACCAAAGCAGCTGGCATGTGCAGACCCCAAATAAAAATAGTGCATATGAATTTTCTTGACTGCCGATTTGCCCCGACTGTGTCCCAAGACCCTCATAACAGTACAAAGACCCAGCAAAACCACATATTTTTGTAAAGTACACATTCTGATGAATCTAAAATTGCTAAACATGAGTTTCTACTCCAAATGATTAAAGTGCAAACTATGCTAAGAAAAAAACGTAAGGAGAAGCAATGCAAGCATAAAACCACAATAAAATCTCAAAAATATAATACAATTAGGCAAATAAATGAAATAACAAAATAGCTGATCCAACAGCATGGTTAGCGGTCAGAATGCTTGATCCAATAGTCATGCTGGCAAATCAAAAGTTTTTAGAGGAATAACAAGAGGGATACTGATAAAATAATAGACATAAAAAACCTTTAAGTGTGTGTGTGTTTGTGTATGCATGTGTGTACAGCTTTAAAAAGTGTATAAATGTATGTGTATGTGGCTCTTATTAGAGTCTTATTAGAGTTTCACATTTCATATATTTATATATACTGTGCCTATATTTATATAGGGATACTGTTATCATATTATTACCCTGTGATATTTTCTAAGTTTCATATTTCATATATTAATATATTTCACAAGTTTCATTTATTCAGCTAAGCTTCCTTATGTCTTCCACTCTCATTGATAAACTAGACTGACTAGTCTTTTATATAAACCTTGTGAACTCACAATGCTTGCATTACAACTGCCTGGGTGCAGGTCAACAAATATTATTATATACAATTAGCAAAAGAGACCGCAGGACTTTTATGAGTGGAAAAAAATAAACTGAAATAAAACCACTTTATTTTTTTCCACTCATAAAAGTCCTTGGAGTGCAGTCTCCTTTGCATATATATATATATATATATATATATATATATATATATATATATATATATATATATATATATATATATATATATATATAATGAACAGAAGATCAGCACAGTCTGTAATATTCAGGTGAAAACAAGTGTTGATTTATTCACACATCTTATCCGACGTTTCGGTCCCACATGGGGACCTTTCTCAAGGTCTAAACATCGGATAAGATGTGTGAATAAATCAACACTTGTTTTCACCTGAATATTATAGAGTGTGCTGATCTTCTGTTCATTATTACTACAATCTATTACTATTATTACTATCACGGTCCAATGAGTATCCGCACTCCAAGGCACACTATTGTAGCTTATCCAGCTGGGGTGCACGGTTAAGATATATATATCGAAATTTTCAAAAGAACCAGCACTCCCATATATAAAAAAATATTTGCTTTTAAATGCAACAGAAATAAAAACAAATATTTTTTTTATATATGGGAGTGCTGGTTCTTTTGAAAATGTATGTGTATATATATATATATATATATATATATATATATATATATATATATATATATATATATATATATATACATATGGTAAATTATTCTGCTTTGTCTTTTGGGGGCAAGGCCTCAATTACTGATTCTATATCTAGAATACCTTGCCATAGGGCAAGTTCCAGATTTTGTTATTTTCCAAGTGAAAAATGCCACAAACTGGGAGACAGAGCTACAGAAGGTGTATTGGTTGGATACAGTGAGCAAAGTAAAGCTTATAGAGTTCTAAATCCTAAACCTGCAAAGTGACAGTAAGCCACAGCGTATATTTTGATGAGTCTTCCTTATCAAAAACCATGATACCTGAATCCTCTGAAGAAACAACAACAGTGGCTGTGACAGGAGGGGTAGAACCACTTGCCAAAAGAGGTGACTGTATGAAGCACATGATGGAAAATTCACAAAGTACACCTCAACAACCAAATGTCACAGAGGAAACTGAACTGCGAAAGTCAACCCACATCACAAAAGGGATACCAGCTCCCAGATACTCTTAAAAAGCTTACACACAATAAATATTTGAACCAAACTCCTGGGAAGAGATCAATCAGCTACCAAAAAGTGAAGCCAAAAAATGGCAAGTTTCAGCACAAGAGGAAATTGATTCCTTGAACAAAAATGAAACATGGACTTTGACTCAGTTACCTCAGGGTCACAAAGCAATAGGTTGTAAGTGGATATTTAAAGTGAAATACAATGCAAATGGAGATGTTGAGCTTTACAGGGCTAGATTAGTCACCAAAGGGTACTCACAAAAATTTGGTCAGGACTATGATGACACCTTTGCTACAGTAGTGAAACATACAACTGTGAGAACACTCTTTTGTATGGCAGCCAGCAAAGGTATGCAAGTAAGACACCTAGATCTGAAAACTGCATTTCTTTATGGTGAAATTGATTAAGACCTATACATGGAACAACCACCTGGTTTTGTGAATCCAGAAACCATAGATTTGGTATGCAAGCTTCAGAAGGCCCTATATGGACTTAAAAAAACTGCCAGAGCCTGGAATGAAAAAAATAAAACAAGTTCTTTTACATGGAAGATTTTCCAGAAGCAAGGCAGATCCATGTCTTTACAGTACGAAAGAACCCAACAGATGGATATATGTATTGATCTATGTGGATGATGTGCTAGTCTGTTATGAGCAAGAAGGGAACAGTGATGATATTGTTCAAAGACTAAAGGCAAACTATGAAATGAAGGATTTTTGGAATACAAATTGAGAAAGATGAGGATTTAAGTTTCCTACTTAAAATAAAGGTGAGAATGGTGAGCGATTGTTGACAGACAACCACCAATATCGAAAGTTTATTGGCAATTGTTGTTCATAGCGACAGTGACAAGACCATACATTGCAGCAGTAGTAGGAATACTTTGCAGAAAAGTTTCAGCTCCATCACATTGTGATTAGAATGTGGTAAAGTGTATCATAAAATACCTGAAGGGGATTATCAATGAGAAGTTGAAATTACCAGCAGTACACATAGCAAAGTTAACTGGTTATGTTGATGCAAACTGGGCAGGTGATGTAAAAGATCGCAAGTCAACTACAAGATTTTTAGTAGCCTTATCATCAACAGAAGCTGAATATATTGCCTTAACACAAGCTTGTCAAGAAGTTATCTGGTTACATCAATTCTTGATGGACTTGGGTATGGACATACACAAACCAACCCTACTCTTGGAAGACAACCAAGGATGCATTAAGTTGTCACAAACAGAAAAGGTGAACCAGCGTTCTAAACACATTGATGTGAAATATCACTTTTTGAGGGACTCTCAAGATCAGGGCATCATTGAATTGCAGTACTGTCCAACAGAGACTATGGTGGCAGACACATTAACCAAACCATTACCCAAGGATCATTTTGAGAAACTGATTGAAAGAATGAAACTTGTGGAATAATCTCCATACTGTTGAGAAGGGGTGTTGGAAAACAACAGACAGAGATTGTTCAAGTGATGTTACTTAATGCAGGAAGGGTCTATTGTTGCTTAGCAATGTGATGTCATGTTTGACCTGCAACCCTGTGTGATTCTCTTCTTCCTCTTCCTGTTTATGCTCTCTGTGAAAAGTTCCTGTTGCAGACATGTTCTGCTAAAATGTTATGCTGAGTTCTATAAAGTTACTGTTCACACAGAAGATGGTGTGTATGTCCTCACTTACAGAGAAGCTGCACATGCAGTTCAGACCAGCTCTCTGCTAACAAATATACCTGTCTTTTTATATATGCATCTTTCTTCCTTGTTAATAACATGAATATAAGGTATCATTTTATGGCCTGGGAGGTTAAAATACAAGGAGTGACTAGCCTACTCATTGGCTATTAACATGTCATTCAAGTCTCAGCCTTTGGTCAGTGCTTTTCACTTTAATGGGGTGGAAATATGTTTCTTTTTTCAGAATTTGGTTTAATGCTAGGCTGCACCATGCCTAGCTTTACTTCAAACAGATATGAACATATCCAGAAGCAGTGCTTGCATACGCTAATTTGAAATAATAATATCATAATTCAAATAAAATAAGACTTATCATAGAAATCAGAAAGATCAAGGTACAGTAACCGTAGTCATCAAACCACAAAGAGCAACTGCAAACTTTGTCCGTTTAATTTGTTGAATATTAATCAACCAACAATTCTGCACGCACAGGACATTTGTTTTCACTGGATTATATGTCCAGCAATTAATGATGCATGTGTGGAAAAATGACATTAGCTTAATCTCAGTTTATAAAATGCTGTTTCAAGTTGAATGTGGCTGACAAAGTATTATTTTGGAATGAACATTAATACCATATTATTCAGACTTTTATTGGGTTCATTTATTGTAATTGGGATCTTATTATGGAGTTGTCATGATTTGGCTCATAAAATCTTTATGGTTATGTTTTGAACATTGCACAGACTTAATTGTCATATATTTTATTTCACATACAATGAAGCACAATTATTTCTAGAAAGTATTTTGCATTTTACATTTAACCTGCTGTTCAGATGTGTGTGGTTTAATTTGCCTTTTGTTATAAACAGCTTGTTCTCCCCTTTCTGTATAAACAAATAACACATATATTTGAAAATATATTATTGCATTTCCCCACTTAAGTTTTAAAATATAAATTTTTGTATTTCATGAAGAACATAGCTTTAGTGTACTTTTTAATAGTTTAACTTACATCTTGAGTTTTAGACTTTTCAAATAAAAAAAACCAGCTTGCAGGCTACAGCTAAGCACTTGTATAGCTGCTCAAGGGTTTTAGTGATTCAGATATCTGCTTTACTACAGTAAAACGTTGTCCCCCTGATGGTTTATTTTATCATTTCAACTGCTGCAGATGAATACATGTTTACCAGTTTGGATTAATGGATCTGAACAAGCACTGCCCTTAAATTACTTTCTTACACCATATAATAATGAATAATATTTCTATAATAAACAGCACTATGTTTGCCCAGGTGCAGTAACGCATAACAACCAATAAAGATACTTTCTTTTAACCAGGTGACTAAATGATATCTGCTGTTCGGTTGGTATAGGTTACTGCACCTGGGAAAACTTGGTGCTTTTTATTACATAACCCCAATAATATTTCTGAAATATGCTCTGTGTTGAATCATATAATATATCAAGATTTATGAACATGTTATTTTGTTTTAATCAAATATATACATTTTAGTGTTAGGTTTTGGAAACAATTTTCAACTGGCAAATAAGTTAATAGAATCAAAGAAATGTATAAGAAATGCACAAAATGTAGGAAATACTTGTAAATTTGATGTAACTGGTAGTTGATGCACTTATCATTTTTATTACTACAACATAACCTTAATATTTGTCAAAAGTGTTTATAAAATTAAAAAAATCATATTTATTTGTAGTTCTTACAGTATAAATTTGCTGATTACAGGCACCCAGGAATGGATATAAATGTGACGGCAAAGTTGTCAGCTGGAGAAGTAATATATCATTGTACATTACCACAGTAAAAGTCCATGTTGCATGGTGAAGGTAAAAAAGTTCAAAGCTGGATCCTAGAACTTTGCTACACGTATTGGAATTGTAACTACCCAGCTGTAGGGAAGTCTTTTCCAATGCTAACAAGGAACTCCTTATCGCTGCTTCTCTGGTTCTTTTTTGATGGAGGTCTTTTAACACCATTGCAGTCACAAGAGCCACCACAGATTTCATCACTGAAGCAGAGAGAAAATGCTATTATTACAATGCCAGGACGAAGATCAGCTGCTCAGCGAGTTAAACGGGGCTGGGTATGGAATCAGTTTTTCGTGCTTGAAGAATATATGGGTTCTGAACCACAGTATGTGGGAAAGGTATTGCATTTCTTATTTATATGCTGCAAAACACATTCATTTTGAAATTCAAATTTTGACTGATATGCTATATAATTAGTTAATTATTTTTTCCTAATTCGAAAGCTTTGCTTTAATGGCTTTTCACAAATTACTTAAACTGTGAAATCTGTAAACGATTGTTTCTACTTTGTTTCACTGTATTTCAATTAATAATTCACAAACATCTCAGAACTTCAAAGGGTTAATGTTTTTAACCATTATGAACTTGATTTTTAAAAAGAAGTTTAATGGTTGTGGGGGTACATGGCTCCCACCAAAAAAAACTAGGTGCAGTCTCTTTCTCCACCACCAATTTAAGATGATCAATAGCTATCCACTCTAATTTTTTTAAGCACAGAAGGCACTATACCTGCTTAAGATAAACTTAACAACTTAACAATTATACCAGTGAAACATAAATGAGATACTGCCTGTGGCCTCCCCAATACGGCAGAACAGTCTCCTCACTTGCCATCCAATAATCACCAATTGCAAGTTTGTGCTCCTGTACGGGAGCCTACCTCTGCATAATTGTTGGACCAATACCTGTATAACAGAAGTTTGTGGTCTTCTGTTATACACTGAAAGGCACATATTATATTACAAAACTGATCCCCACGACCAGCTGGTAGAAAGGCACATATTATATTACAAACTGATCCCCACGACCAGCTGGTAGAACTGTGAATGGAAGAGTAGAAGATAGTTTTCCTTACATACGCAAAAGATATACTTGACATACAATACTTTCAATTGTTTCCAGCTCTTCTGAGGTTAGCAAGGGAGTGGCCAAAGAAACTCCAGTTGTCCACTAACCTCTTTCTAATACTGCTTGAGAAGTATTCTCCCCATTACATACCTTCATGTAATGGGGAGAACACAAATATTTATATAGTTCTTGAATTATCTGTGCAACACTAGGGAATAGTCCAAATTCTATTTGAATTTGAAAAAAATTCGAAAATTTGAAAATCGAAATTTATCATGTACTGTCTCTTTAAAAATTCGATGTGACCTTTCTCCATCTAAAACCTGCTGAATTGCTGTTTTAGCCTATGGGGGACCTCTTAGAACCTATTTGGAGTCAATTGGTGGACTCTGAAAAATCTAAGGGTTTTTTTGGGAAAAACTTTGAATCGAATTCGATAGAATGTGCTATTAATTTGGTTTGAACGATTCAAATTAGCCTGAATATGGACTATTCGACCCAAAAAAAAAACAGACT